>NW_027271970.1:315000-931441 GCF_040938485.1 Diadema antillarum | reverse complement strand
ATTACAGCACCGTCAGGAATGGCTAGTGCAAACATTACAACAGGATGTATGATCTTTGAAGCATGACACAGTGTGTGTACTTCACACCAAGCACCCACATCTCAGAACATTATAATTCTGCAGCTAAGAGACATTTACATGTTGATGAGTTTCCACTGACGATGGGACAGACGTGTCCACCACTGCATATCAAACTGACACTAACAGACACAAGGGTCCCAATGTTATTCCATGGACCACATACTGTACTGCCACCGCTGGGGTCCGTCCAATTTGAGTGCGACCTTGCCGATTCTGATGCGCTCGCGATCACGCGACGGCCAAGTGCCTGATACGCGTGTAATGAGTGCAATTTCGCTCCAGCTCTTTCATTGATCCGCGGATGGGAGACAAATGACATGCCTAGTCTACTTTCAAGACTTCCACTTCCTTTTTTTTTCTAACAATCAGCACAGTGCATCCAGCAAAACCCCTTCAACTCTAACCTGCCTGATGAAAAGAGTAGGTCTAATATTCAAGAATATGTTTGCCCATATTTACAACATAACATTCCTTGCCCCCAAACAGGGAACTTACAGATATATACCAACATCATTATTCATTTACTGCTCGCTATGGATCATGATCTTACAAAAACTTTTATGATTTTTTTTCTAACCACAGCACTTGATTTGATATTGAAGCTCTGCTTTTGTTTTGATCACTGGGTCATTATTTTACAGATACTGTGGAGACTATAAAAGAAGAAAGAGTGTTGGTCAAACTGGGCAAGGGTCCATCAGCAAGCTCTGGTAGTCCCACACATATGGGGAAATGCATTTTAATGCCTTATGGTATGGCAATCAATGCTATATCAAAACCAGCTTGCAATCAGTATATATGTGCACATTTGTACAACTGACCTTTCCATTCTTTTCTCTCTTTCTTGTGGGCTCTTAATTCTTGATTACAAAGTGACATAATGCATGAGCCTGCCTGACATAACAATTTATGGAATCCATGTTCAAAGACAATGAAGTTGTGGAGACTAGGGAACCAGAATGGCCTGTTGTTAAACATTTTGGGAAGTACCCACTTCTTTGTTTTGCATTGAACGCATAATAAATGATTTTTTTCGATTAATACCATAAACTAGGTTTGATGACCAATTTGTTGCTGTCAGGTGGATGAGCTGTAAAGTACCATTAAACAAGAATTACAAGAATAATCATTCATCATAGATGTTTTATCTCAGTGAATTCAAAATCTACAATTTGTAACATCCCTCAAAGTAAAAATATGACCCCTTTCTGCTCATGCACAAAGAGGAGCTACATTTGTACTCACGGGCTTTTGCATTCGTACAATAATTACATCTCATTCTATCATCAATTAATCCACACATTCTGCATCACCAGAATAGAGTCCAGAAAAAAACAAAACAAAACAAAGAAGCCATTGGCTCTCTGGCATCTCTGGTTTGAAACACTTGTCACTTCAAGAAGGTCATATGACACTTTCATGGCTGCTTTCTTCTGGGGGGGGAAGGATGTCAAAAACTGAACGTGACTTGCACAGAGTCTATTCATCGTCAGACGTCCAGCCGACGCATGCTTCGCCGGAGTAATGAATAGGCCAAGGGGAAGAAGCAGCAGCAGATGCGGCGATGCGCGACGTGGCGTTGAATCGGTCGGCCTCATGACTCAGGCCGGTTCGGCTCGACCGACCGTCCCTCGGCCACAAAGGGTGACAACTCCCATACTACGTCTGACGTGGGAACTGCACGATGAGTATCACAATGATGAGTGCGCAATTTGATTTCTGTGAATACTCGAGACCATTAAAAGGTCACGGCACTCATGATAGAATACCACTCGTTCATTACGCTATAATCACCTTTGTAGTAGGCAGCACAATCTGTCCAGGTGGCATATGATGTGACTGCCATTTTTTTTACGAAACACGATGACTTTTAATTTGGGATGATGACCCATCGTTTGACTTCTATTTAAAGTCCTCTAAGTCTCTTGTATCAATCTTATCATCTACCAAGGAAGAAGTTGCACTGCAGGCATTAAAACAGGCAGTCCAGGGTTCAAATCCCGAAAGATGTACACATCTTCCGCAAGATGTTTTCACCCACAGTGTCCCTTGTGACCCAGGTGTATAAATTAAATATGTACAAGTTCTAGCCATGCTGTGAACAATAATAATGGCAGGGCCTTCCAAGAAGAGTAATACATAAACTATATTCTAAGAGGTACAGATGTACAGAGTATTCAGAGTTTATTTGATGAAAATCGGTTTTGATATGGCTGAGATATCCAAAAACAAAGCAAAACAAGGAAGTGGTCCTAATAAAAGGTGGATCCCACCTTTTACTAGAACCTCTTTTGTTCTAGATATCTCAGCCATTTCAAAACCAATCTTTATCAAATAAACTTTGAATTTCTCTGAGAACTGTATATTACTTTCATATTTCATATCAAAGCGGTTTCTCTTTATCTCACAAAAGAGCTGGAAACCTGAAGCCCAAACTCAACCAAGACTATATTATTCCTTTAAAGATGGACCTACAAAAAATTGCATAAAAAACAGAAAATAAAACTACTATGGTCTGAGATGAGCAATATCTACAAGTAATGTTGTGCATTTAAAGCTACACTATGTTGATGTCTGTACGAACTCTTTCTTTGGTTTACATTCTCTGCCCGAATCTTTACTTCTCAGTCAGCGCTTGCTGATTTCATCATCATGCCCCAGATGTCCAAGAGGGAGGCATGAAGTAATATGGTTTGTTACATTCATAAATGCAGCATCCCAAAAAGTGCGTGGTAACGATTCCTACGCACCACTTCACTGCGATTATTGATCAGCTCCCTTGAACACTGCCCCATTCTATTAAGTGGGGCGATCGTAATAATTCAAACGGCTAAATGCTAATGGATTGCGAATTTTTTTGCTCTGCTACACGGTGGCGCTGTGAGCAAAATGCATTCCTGTACATGGGGTATGTTTTTCCACGCACAGATTAGTGTGATTAAAATACATGGCAAATCGTACACAGTGTCAAACAGTTCCTGACATAAACATGTACTTCTTCTGTACATCAGGTATGTATGACATTTTTTATCTTACTAATAAAAATGCATAAGTAATGATTCTGCACAGATCTGGCGACTATCATAATACTGTAAACGTGGAAATTTTCGCGGTACATTAATTTTCGCGGATTTCGCGCTACGCTCGGCTAGCGCGAATTCAAAAACGCGCGAATATATCTTCACAATTTTCTACGCACATTGCGCTTCATCGATGATACTGCTACGTAGTACAGTGTACAGGCATGTTTACGCTACTGGTACTGTGCGAAGAGACGATACCCTAGATTGCTGTGTACTGTAGCATGCATGTGTGCACCGCACGCATCGATGCTACAGTCCCCCGTGACTACGGTACTAGAGTCACAGCTGTACTACGTATTTGAGTGCTTGTACTCGCAGTCGAGCCGCTCGCTACGTCGCTTGTCGTACGCTAGCAAGCTATGTAGCAGAGGCTTTGGATGAAAGCAGTGAATGTGTATGTACTACAGTAAAGTAACCTGCTGCGGAGCGCGAATTTAAGAACCCGCGAATACGTTTTCGAGCCGCTCAGCGCGAAAAATTAATCGCGCGAAAATATTGACGTTTACAGTATGATCAACAATTTCATCCATTCTACAACATAATCAATTTCAGATGATTTGGGGTTGTAAAATGAAAAATAAAGATAAAGGAATTACTAGGATTCCTAGAAACCTAGAGTTATAGAGGAATGGTAGAGCGGTGTAGTTGTTGTTGTTTTTTACATAATGCACCTTGAATCATGACACAGCCCATAGACAAGCATCTAGAAAATTTCTGTCATACAAGACTTTCATATCAGTACAGGAAGATATTTGATGCAAAATTGCAGTAGTGGAAAAACAAATTTACTCATTTATTTGTTTTTTTCGGGGGGGGGGGGGGCTCTTATTTCTTTGCTATAAAAAAAAAGAAAACAAATAATCGTTTCCGAGATTCAGCTATTGAACAGTCGTCTTTTCAGAAATACTCCATTTGCGCGCACACACACACACACACACACACACACACACACACACACGTGTACACACACACACTTTCTGATATTCTGTTGCTTTGGAATTATTTCATCCCAAGTAATTCTCTACCCACAAAAAAAGACAAAAAAACAACAAATGCATGAAAAAATACAATCTTCAAGTAATATCCCTTTCGTTATTGCATATTTGGCGTCTATATGGTCAGCAATTGAAGAAGATGAAATTATGTAAATTATATGAGATGATGACGTCAAGGCATCACAAGCACATCATTGACTTGCAAATAGATTGTCAGTGAGCTTATTTTTCCCTTATAAATTTATGAAGAACTTTAGAGGGTACTGTAAAAGTGGATACAGTATTTTTGCACAAGTCATGTTTTGCTGTTGTTGTTGTTGTTCCGCCGAATAAGATGAATTTCGCATGTTTTTAATTCAGCGGAATCAAGACATTGGATACTGGTAAACGTAGCAGGCAAAAATATTTGCATACAATATTCACAATAGCATACAATAGAACAGGCCTATATAATACAAAACATACAATAATATATACAATACAGTATATTTTGTATACATGCCAGTTTCTGGTCAAATTTCACATCGCAGAGATTTACACTTCTACAGTATTCTTTGCATTTAAGCACTCAGTATTCCAGAGCTCAGTATATTTGTAGCAATGGAGACTGTGTGTGGAGCATGAAGGGAGGTTACACAATATGGTGGTTATGATGTTGACTCAAAGAATGCAACTGATGTTTGTGCACACACCAAGGTTATAATACAGTTATTATGAGGCTATAACATTTTATGTAGACATTTATATTGACACAAAGATTAAGCCTATGAGTACAAACTGAGGTTTTAATACTACTGATATTGAAAGGCAATTACTGTAGGCCTACCGGTACATATTGTGTGTGCATTATGATATTGAAACTACTTTGAGCCTACATTGTACGTTTACAAAGCAAGGTTTTGGAATTGAGTTATTGAGGCAATGACATGCGCCTAAAATACATATGGGTAATTCCATGGGGTTGGGACTGAAATTGTGACATGCAAGTTGAAAATTCAAGTTGGGTAAATTGAAATTTCCTTTTTCCCCCTGATTTGTTACTCCCATTCTTCAACTTCTTCCCCTAGAAATCTGTTTATTACTTTGCACACTTTCAGTCAGCATGGGTAAACAGGTATGGCAAAATACCTATGTTACATGGACTTCATTTGTTGACATCCTTCATAATTTTGTGTTCTGAAATGAAAACAATGAACACATCCACATTTTTTTCGTCCATAGCACATCAACATGTTATTTAAGAGGCGCATGAGATCATTATTAGTAAGATTGTATGTTCTGATGTCAACTGCAAGCCACTTTTATTAACATGTTTTTTTCTACAAACCATTAACAATTTCAATCAAAGGTTTAACTTTTTCATCAAGAGTGATACAATGGCAATATTCTTAAAAGCACCACAATTGAAGCAAGTGATTTGTATGGGTATTCAAGTGAAAACATGATTTTATTGTTATAATCAGGGGTTTTCAGTCAACAACCTCGCCCACAGTGTACTACCTATGTTACACGGACAGTATGTCTTTGTAACATAGGTACACTACGACATATCAACTGATTTCCTTTATTGTGGTGTGAGATGTTAAAACCTACACATATAGACTTTATGTATGTTCCCACGAATAACACTATTGTAACAGTTCTTTGGAATTATATCTACTGCACACCTGTAGAACAATACCTATGTTACACAGACTTCAATTCTTTGTAACTCTGGTATGAAAGAAGGCAGACTTAATCAGAAGAAGAAGAAGAAAGTGAAGCTTTACACAATTTGACCTTATATACACTAACAGCATCATCAACTAGTTGTTAACTAAGAAAACTAATAAAGAGAAATCATACAAGTCTTCTTGTCTTCTCCATGTTCTTTGTTTAAAATCAATTTCTGCTCTTTTATCCAATGTCCATTTAGCCCTCGATTTTTGTTTTTCTTCTGTCAATTTTCCCTCTGTGCAGTTTTCTTCTTGTCTAGTTTGTTACATTCGCTCTTCTTGGGTGTTGCTTTGTCGGCTTCCTCTCTGTTTGTGGAGTGCTGTGGATGTGTCCTTTTCACTCTTTCATGTAGTTTAAAATGTAGCAGTGGCAGAGGAGGAGCCATGGCAGATTCATCAACAAACTGAACAAAAGGTGTAAAGAGAAATAGAATTAAAGAAATTGAAAGAAAATTTTTGTCGGGATTGACTATATATTCCTGTCGATGTATCTGTGTGTTTATGAATGGAATTAAATAATTTCAACAATTTTGCTTACATTTCTACCTCTTGGCATACCCATTAGCTAGAGTTCCATGTGTACCTCCCACCAAAATTGGAAAAAAAAATGGGTTATGCTTAAAATGATGTAAATATTAATAATAATAATAATGATAATATAGCATGTAAAACATAGGAAAATATCATTTTCATACTCTATGCTAAAAACTTGTTTTGATGTAAGCTAGGAAGGGCAGGTTGCTGCTCCCAGTGTCCTAGCTAAGGTTAGGGCTAGGGTCAGGGTTACGGTTACGGTTATGGTCCTTAATAGACTCCCAAAATAATACTAGGCCCTCTTTTATATTCATCCCCCATCGAAATTGTCGCCCTCTTTTTGAATGATAGTGTAGAGCAATAATAGTCCAATTTTGATTGGGGTTCATAATTTTATTGAAGCCTTTCCTACCCACTACCCACCCAAACTGAATAGGACACTGGCATTTTAGCTTTGAGACTTCACAGTGGGTGAACATGGAATGGAAATGGTGAATCCTTGTGAAATGTTAACAACTTCATCAGAGCATCTAAAAGGTCAGTGAAATCTTGGAAGGAAAACAGTTACATTTTCGAAGTAAATCTGTTAAAGAGGAAGAATTTCACAGCTCCTAGTTCCCTCAATATCACCAGCAAAATAAGGCAAACTCTATTTCTCTAGTTCAGATGCAGTCTGGACATCTACGTTTTCCAACTAGTATAATATGATTAATACTAACTCTAGCATGTCTACCTTGGTAGATACCATGACAAAAGGGTCCAAAAATTCACAATAATCGGGAGGTAAAACAAATTTATATTGCAGTGAAGATACACTGATATACTTTTGTATGGTTTTCTAAGAGAGGAATTATATGCTCCTTTTGCAGAGACCGGCATGGACGGAAAATTTGGCGATCAAAATTATGAACATGAACCTGTAACAAATATCTCAGTATGTGGGACTACAGTATCATCGTCCACAGTATTTTTGGCCAGTTCAGAGGTTTAGATGTCGTTTTGTTTCTCTAATAGAGTTACAGAATATGACAAATGTTATTATTTTCGTAAAATAGCGTAAAAGCTTACCAATTGACATCAGAAACATTAAAACTCCTGTACCTACGTTACATGGACAACGGCAGAAAAACAGATCTTGCGCTGTCCAGGTAGGTGTATATTGGCTGTGAGTAGTTTTTCTGCCATTGGGGGAGGACTGCCAGTGACATGAATACGATTGCTGAAGTTAGTAGCTCTTCTTTTTATCGCGAGACGCGTCTTTCCTTACCTACGTTACACGAAGAGGCCGGACATCGCACTGAAGTACAGTGATATGTTCTGTATTTTCTCGTTTATTTGGAGGATTTTGATGCTAATTTTTGGATAAGAATACTTCTGAAATATAAATCTCATTATAGAAATAAAGTTTCTAATCATATTATGATTGGAAGTGTATGTAAAACCATGCTATACCTATGTTACAACAAAAATTGCCATGGACATCGTTTGTAACATAGGTATGAGGTTGCTTGAAGATGCTCTGGTGTTCTTATTTTGTTACAAATGTTTATGTGCCTTATAGTCTTTGTAGAAGTCACCTTGTCTCTCTTAATTATGATAGGCATAATGCTGAAAGGTTGTATATTCCTGTTTTACATTGCCATGAAAATGGCATATATTTATGTCACAACATAAACCACAAAAAACCATGGGACATCATTAGTGAAACAGTCATAGACAAAATACATTTGTACACAGGCTTGTTTTTTTTTCATCAAATAATTCTTCACACATTTCTGTTCAAGAATAACTGCAAACCACAGACAATTATTTGATAAATTTCTCAGAATATGACTTTTATTCCCTGCAGAACATGAAAATCTAGAGAAGACCCAACCCCATGGAATGACCCACATATCTACATTGGCAATTTCATGCATTGTGACTGTCATATTACCATTTCCCAAACATCTTAATAAACATCGGCATTTTTTATAACTTTTTAATTCAACATCTGCTCTTAATCAAAATGCTGTCTATTGACTGAAGTTATTACACATGGAAAGTCATCCTATTATATAAACAAAGGTACCGTCATAGAATATACACAGGATCCTTTAATTCAGAATGACCCTTTAAACAATAGCAAATAAATGTTTTTGCATACACTGTTGATACAAGGCTGGTGCCAGTACTCATTGAATAACTGGATCATTACTACTGCCTAGTCTATGAATGCAGACCTGCTGAGAAATTTCACAGAAGTCATGCCTGTCCTCTGCATAAAGAATGGGAGGATTGAGAATTTATAAAATCAGCAGTCACGATAGCTGCTTTCACGGTTATGCTCAAATATTCGGGGACAAACAATAGAAAAACAAATAGGTGCCTACTGTTGGAGTGACTGATGTAGGATACTGTATAGGGCCTAATATTCAACTCTAAGAAAGAAGAAAAAAATAAATCAAATGGTTTGTCCTGGAACATGATAATAGCCGTACTGAGAACTCACAGAGCTTCACGGCCACATGAAGTCAGGCGTCAAAGTTATTCCTTCTTTTTTTTTCTGAAGAGCCCTCTAACAATGGACAGCAGACAGGCATCTATTGTTGTGTTTCTGACTTGTTATGCCTCAGAGGTGTTTTTCATTTCACTTCACTTGTCACATACAACATAACATTCAGTCAAACAAAGCCACACACTGACACACACGCACACACACACACACACACACACACACACACACACACACACATACACACACACAACTGTTTGTCATTCTATCTTGTCCTTTTGTTTTCTGCAATCACTGGAAATATTGGGCAAGTATTGTTTGTTGAGTCTGAAATTTCAGACTACAAGGGAAGTTTAGCTTGAGGGGACCTAAAACCATAAATCTGGCTTCTCACTTACCCCTTTATTTACTGTGCGCAGTAATAAGTTGACATCATTACTAGATGTATTCAGGCGACTCTGGCGACTACCCTATAGTCTTACATTGCCAGACTCGATACCTCACAAGACATCTTCCCATTTCTTAAGATTGGGCATGAAGCTTTCAAATTATCTCTGCATTATCGATACAAATTCTGTGCCCTGTATAGCCTGAGGCAGACTAGAAATGCATGGGTGATAATATGTCAAAAGTGTTTAAATTTCTAATGAAATGTCATCTGCAAAGACGGAGGCCTCCATTTTTTTTATTGTAGCTCACTGGTGGGAAGATTGGGGGGCTGAATAGTGAAAGACTACACTACCATATTGTTAGTGACCGGTATTGTAATATTACAATCTTTGTGTATATTATGCCCCAGTCTGTGGCATGCTAGTATGCATTAAGAATCCGGAAATGGAGAAATTCGCATGGAGATACACAATTTCATTTGGAGCTCCCATCACACCAAAGAACTGCGTGCGATGTCATCACCCTTCGAACAAATTTGGTGGTTGCCGTGCCATCTGAGTAGCGAGACAACCCAAAATAGGCATGTGGCAAACGAAAATTCCCTCAGCTCTCTACAATACAGTATCTCACAATTGTCACTCTGTCGCTTTCTGCGCATTACTGCAGTTTTATTCTAAAAATCACGAACATTGTATTGGGGATTCCGTAATTGCGATTACCAAATCAAGAGCAAACATTTGACAGTTTTGGCTGGCATCGACAACTGCTGAATATTACACATATTTTACTCGGGATTTTGTATTTGATGTTACCAAATCTTAAGGAAAACATTTGATGGTTTCTGTCTGTTGCAAAATACAGTAGACTAGACTAGGAGTTTCAGTAGCTTTTTCAAATGACTGTTCTTATATTTGCTGATATGAATGAGTTTTCATATTTGCTCTCAATATTTCCACTGTATGCTTAAGATAATATTTTACCTCATCTTGTCTGCACGAACTGAGTGACTATTTAATAATACAAATGAAGCTACGATGCAATTACAAAATTTGGCACAGCAGGGCTGTCATGCTTTCTTTGCCAATTGGAACAGATGTCTGGAAATTTAACGGTCAACAAAGAGATATTATCTGATCCCCTAATCCCCATCATGTCTCCTGGCCATCCAGCTGGATTAACAAACATTTCTACACCTGATGAGTGGGCTTGCTAATCTCCAACAATGTCAAGTTTGGATGAATAACTAAATGCTCACAAAAATAAAAAATTAAAAGTTTGGCAAGCTAAGCTAACCGTAAGTGCTTGGGCACATGAACTTACAATTGATTGTACATGTAACACTCTGTACCAGCTGAAACTCTATGTATAGGAGCATAGTGTCGTAAAATCTGAGAACAGGAAAAATGGCAGGTACAAGTTCGCAGCACCTTAGCACATTGCCATAAAGCTTTTATTCATTATCGTAGCTGTTATTATTTGGCAGCGGACTGAGTGCCGTATATATTTTGTAAACCCAGATTTTGACTATGCGGGCATCTTGGCCGCAAAGAGGCCGAAATCTGAGAGCAAAGTGGCAGAAGTCTGCATATTATGCCAACCCTATCCCCAGAGAATGACTGTATTATGCACACACTCATGCAGCTAACCATGCATATCACTCAGGACATGCTGCCTGCTGAACAACTCCTCCTCTCCCATACGCCCAGCATGCTGTGTCAGTTTCATTAGGCATTCTAATTATTCACTGATAATTTCTTTCTTGCCCATATTGCCTAGCGATGCAGCAAATTCATGACTTTCTTTTTCAATTCAAATCATCAGATGCATAATTTATGCACTGACTGTTGCTAAGTCAGTCAAAGCTGAAGCCACCTACAGGTTTTGCTTGGTGATTGCTATGAACAAGCTCTATGCAGAAACATCCGATTGAAAACACTTGCAAATTATACTTTCTTATTTTGCTTCAATTGTGTATCATTCAAACCTCAAACCAAGATATAGGGTAATCTTTTTCATTGTAAAATTATGGTATTCCTGGCTGACTTTAAAACAATGATCAGTCAGATACACTAGAATTTGAGACTGCATGAATGGATTTGAACCTTAAAATGAATGGAACTTTCAAGATTTAATGTACAAACAATATGGCAAGTTGTGAGGTGACGACATTATCAACTCACTGATTTGCATACCATATTGACTGTTCAAGAACTGTTATGTGAAAACAAGCCAAACTTCACAATGTCATAACTTCCTAAATTTCATCAAATATTGACAAGATTTTCATTGTGTGCTTGTAAAGTTCAATTTTTCCTTTTCACCCTAACTTTTGATTGGTTTCGAGTTCCCCTTTAAAATCTTTCCATTACCCATAAGGCCAAAAAAAAAAAAATTGTTGCATTGGCGTAACCCGCCCGACCCTATGTTTTTTTATTATTTTTTTTGCTATCGATATCAAGTATCTTGTTGGTTGCGATCGTGATCGCAAAAACCCGGAAGTGGAAACGGCTCTGGGGATATCGGATGTACGAGGGAGAAATCTAGCTAGCTCCTCGCATAGCCTCGCTTGATCAGTACGTCATCTGTTTCCAACACGGATGCGTACTCTATCAAGATTTATACAGTGTATACTTTGCATTCAGATTGCAATGTATTGTGTACAGTTTTGCCATAGGTTTCTTGTGTGGAGAACTTACACGAATCTGTATATGTGGGACTGTAATAGAGATCGCCATGTGCGATAAAAAGATCGTACACATGGGTCACTTTGCATCTATCTTATCTAAGTCAAAATAGTAAGGTCAATATTGGCAAGCTATTTTGTATATCAAACTCCGTCAGACAGATTTCATATTTAAGCGCAATTCCGTGCCTTGATTAAGATCACTTCATAAAACAGAGTAAAACAGACACTTCAAGAACAGTAGAGGTTTTATCAAATTTTGGCGAAGAAAGAAAGTTGTGAAATCATAAATTTTCACCCAAAAAAAAATGACTAACCACTAATGGCAATTACATGTATATGAGGTGTATTTTCATGATTACCAGGATTATCACTATTTTGTAAAAACACTTAGAACCTTTAAAAATATCATGAATTTCTTCCAATTTTACATCTGGTTTTGATGAAAGTTATAACATTTTGTTTAAGTCTGACTTTATTGATGCATAGTTTGCATGTGGCCATAATGAAATCAAATGACTAGTATTATGTTAAGTTTTTCTGTTGTGAGATTTTCTTTGCCAAATTGTCACACACACTTCAAGTGAAGTTAGAAAAATCGCACCCCAATCTCCAATTTTTCTGGCAATGTTCTGGGTGGCAAAGGTCATGGTTTTTGGTTGGTTTGTTTGTTTCTTTATTCATGAAATGGATTTTCAATGGCAGAGCAAATAGCCTTCATTATAAATATATAATAAAAACATATCCATGCAAGATTATTTGTAAACACTCTGGATTTTGATCTGAGGCTGACTGTATCGTCAAACAAGGCGGGGCGAATTTTCAAGGACTTTGAACCTGCTTCCCATAGTATACACACTCAAGCAAAATGTTATTCAAGTTCATGTACATATAAGGGTAGGAATTCCAGCGACTGCATGCATGAATAACACTGAATACAACATTACGTACCATGTATGTAGGGGAAAATCTTGGAAATTTGTGTTCTTTCTATTCAGAGGATGTTTTCAAGATACCATACAAGTGTCATTTACCTGTATACTGCGGTAGAAATGATGTATTGCTGTGTCTGATCCATTTCGGAGTAAATAAGTGATTAATGATCAATTCGTAGGTGGTCAAACCTCAGCTGATATAACTTCATGTTTGCCCAACACAACTCAACTTGCAGTCTATCACCCTCCTTCAGTTGTGACTATAACAGTGCAATACAAAGGGAATATTTAACAAAGGATGAATATATCTGCTGTGCATTATTTGTACCCCAAGCTAACTGTATCATAAAGAATATTTGGTTTCAATACATGAACAATATTTGCTCTCACTATTATCTACTTTACGGTAAAATCCTACACAAAAGCATTCACACATCAATGTACACAAGGCGGTTTCAAAACACCCATTGATGAAAAAAAAAAACCTCCTTTGTTGGTACATCTCCTTCATCCAACTGACTGACTTTCCAGACAAACATACAAACAAACAAAACCAAAAATGGGTACAGTAAGTCATTTCTATGCCAGTTTTCTCTCAATACTTGTTCAGCTTTTTAGACTTGTCTGCAGATCTGGACTTGTAATATGCTTCACTGTTTTCAAACCCTTGACTTTTCTATTGACAGGACTATGGGAAAATACTTGTATCTTAAATTAGAGACAAGACATGACAAATATACTGTATATATAAAGCTGTTATTTTCATGAGGGTTTAATTTTCAGGAATTTCGCGAATCACTGCTGGACTGCGAATTTAACAACATGCAAAAATGTTGCCACGCGCTAGGCTACTAGTGCATTTACAATAGCTTCAATGTCAATTCGCGAAAACAACATCTCGTGAAAATGTCTGTTTCATGCTCATTTACGAAAATATCTCTACGCAAAAATACTGTATACGCTGTTATTTTCGTGTACAGATATTTTTGTGAATGACGAGGTCATAGACATTTTTGCTAAGTGTCGCCATCACTTACTGCTCTATCAGGAAAGCGCATGGAGGCATTTTCGCGTGTTGCTACATTCGCGATCCAACTGTGATTCGCGAAATTCGCGAACTTGACAGCTTATACGGTAACAGCCAATACAGTAATGCATTTTCTTCTACTCTTCCTTTGCTTCAACTGCTTTCAAGAATTATCTTGAATTTTCTTGAATTAGTTTGAGTACCTTGAATGGTTGTCAGTGAACCAGCAAAGTAAAGAAAGGGGATACGGACAGAGAATGGAGGGTAAAAGATCCATCTAATACAGATCACCATACAAGGACAGTCAAGTGTAATACAAGCCTCACAAAAACATACCCGGCTTTGTACACTTTGTAAGAGTAGTGGGCAGTCAAATGATAATGTATAATATGCTTTCAGCTTTGGCACACTGTATCCTGGCGGAAATCTTATGCCTTTGTGAATTGGTCTGGTTTAACGCAGGCTTCTCTCACAACTGGAGGGTTGAGGGAGGGGTGGGGGAGGGGTGGGTGAGGGGGTTCAAGTTGAAAGGGAGTGCATTCAGAGGCCAGAGAGGGGTTGAATATCCTCTGACATTGATCTATGAGGGGGCTTTAAACCCTTTTGAGGCTATCGGGAAGGATACGGGTAGTACATAACTTTCATTTTAAACACCCTGTGTACAGTCAAAATATCTCAGGATACGGCTCTCATTTTGGCTGGCCAGCCATCTCTGATACATGCAGCAGTCGCACATTCAGGGCTTCCAATTCCACACAATGCAAATTTTGGCTGTATTTAATGTTTAGTCACCCCCTTTGTTAGCTCCGGGTCACCCTGCGTTCACCAGGAATACAGGCGACTGAAAGAGTATCAAATGTAACACTGCACTGCGTGTACTGCTCTTAGCTGTCTGGGGTGCAGTACATTCAAGACATACACATATTCATAATCATCCATACCGGCGTCTACGCATAATAAAGGCAGATTTATTGTGCATTACTGAAAGACAAACAACTCAGCAAATAGCAACCTGATAAGTGTTGAATTCTCAGAAAGTTGTCACACAAACTTGGGGTCAGGCAAAATAGCAATGTTCTCTCCCTCCTCCCCCCACCCCCACCCCCAAAAAAGACAACACACTTTTAGTACGATATGTAGATCACTGAATTATGTGATTATGATATAATCTACAATTTATCAAATGTACATGTTTTGTATGAATGTCAAACACTCTACACGGTATCTACAGTATCCCCCCCCCCAAAAAAAAAAACAACAAACAAACAAACAAACAAACAAATCACTTTTACACGATCCGTTTGTATATTAAACAATGGGTATCCACACACACACACACACATACACACTCAAAAAAAACATTAGCAAATTTGCTCATGTCCAACTCAATATCACAAGCCTCATTTAAGAAGTGGGCCTATGTGCTCTGTTTGAAAGACTTTCATAGATAGCGAGAGCAAATTATGCAGTTTAATGAAATGGTGGTCAACTCATGATACACAGTGCATATTACCAGTGCATGTGGTTTATGCTGGTATTTCTCACAGGAAACCTAAATCTTACAGGAAAAAGAAAATTCTCGATCTTAAAATCCTCTTGTTGCTCCGAGTGAGGTGTCCTTAAATATCAAATTTCGAAGCAGACTTTGCTAAATTATGCCAAGTATGTGGCCCTTTCTTGGAAACTGGCAAGCTTTTCAGCTTTACTGATGTACAAAATGTACTTGTGTTTTGATCATTAGACAACACACTTGCACAGCACCTTAAGGGTCTTTAACCCGTTGAGGACTAGTCCCGAGTATACTCCGGCAAGTGTCTATGGGAAATGCCTGTTGTAGCAAAATCAGCCCATCCTCAACGGGTTATCAGAGGAATAGACTACTAGAAATATTTCAGTTTTGCAAAGTTAGCACACAATTTCCTGACAGCAAGTTGACCTTGTAGTTGAGGACCCAAAATCTAAGGTACACAATTCAAACTGCTACTACTATGCGTACTACACTTCGACCGTCAAAAAGTAGTTGAAATAAGAAGCTAAACATATCATGTTTCACATATATCAGTTTTTTAAGGGCTTTCTTGATGACGGCCATGTTAACTTTATTGTGAGTTGGCATGTCACTGTGATAGTAATGTTTCCACCGTCACAACGTTCTCAATCTATCCCTGATTTTGCTCAGAATCTAACTTTTATTCATTTTTATTTCACAGCTTTTGCACAAATTATCGGCTTGACCCGACCCCCCTTCAACTTTTGTGAGCTGAAAGCTGGTGAATTAGGCATTCTTATCGTGAGTACTTTGATTAGAGATCGAGGCGGGGGAGCTTTGATTCATTGTCTCTTGGGAAGGCACTTGGCTACCATGACGACGCATCAATCAACCGAGAACCTTGTTCAGAATTCTCAAATCCCCCGTATCATCAATCCACGGACTTCTTCTGCACCCAAATCCCTCCTGGCAAAGACTTTGATTCTAGCAAGAATATCTTATTCATGATTGGGAAAGTCTAACCCTATTTCCTGATGGTTACTCTTCCCCTGTTATGTGAGTAGAGTCTGATCATTCCTGAAATAATGAAGTCGAGATGTCCCAATACCCTGAACATCAATGCGAAGCTGAAAAATGAGAATGACTCAAGTGAAAAGCATGTTCTCATCTATCTATTCATCTTTATTTACATCTGTTTGTCTGTCTGTCTGTCTGTCTATATGCATAGGTATGTACAGTATGTATCGTATGTACATGTACGTGTGTCTGAATGTATGTATGTATGCATGTATCTATCTATCTATCCCTTTTTCTATTTATCTACACCTACTGAGAAGTTGAATTTTGTACTCTGATCCAACACAACGGCAATCTGCAGGGGCGGGTCCAGGAATTTGGTAAAGAGGGGCGCACGCACCACCCCATTTTTTTTTCTTTTTATTTCTTTTGTTTTAACAAAAAATAAAGGGAGGCGCCCACCCTTTGTGCTCCCCCCTGGATCCACCACTGACCTGTAAACTGTATTTGGGGACAATTTTAAGCTCTTGAGGAGCTGAAAAGGGATTATGGTAAACATCCCTGATAATGAATGCAACAAGATAGAGGGGGGGGGGGGGGGGGGGTAGGGTCAAAACCTGGACACAGCTCTTACCATTCTTCAAGGTCTTGATGGCCACAGGTGTGGTGTTGTTCCAGAGCCCCTCCCAGACCTCACCGAACTGACCGGTGCCCAGCAGTCTCTTGAGCTGCAGGGACGTCCTTGGGATCTCCCACTGGTCAACTGTGTTGTAGGACAGGCCACGGGTCTGCGGCTTCTCAACCTGCAGAACAGACGGACAGACAGACACACAAATACAAAATACAGACAAAGATGAGATTTAGTGCAAAAACACCAAAGGATGATACTTGCCTTTAAGAAGCAAGGAGGCATTTCATATCTACTCATGAACTTGTTTGTAATCGTGGTCCAGAAACAATATTTAAGAGGAGGTCGTACCTTCCAATCCTGCTCGAGTATGTACGCCCATGATTTTTCATCATGGCTACTACCAAAACACTGATCAATTCAGTGCTTATTTACGTCGATGTAGGGCAATTTGTCAATCAGTTGCAATGAAAACATCTCCACAGAAGAATTTCATGAATTTGAATAATTACGCAGTACCAGCTGCATGCTACATAAATGTGTAAGGATTAGAACCAACACTTGCTGTCGGGCAGAAGCGCGGTGGTCTAGTGGAGATGACGCCTGTCCGGAGATCAGGAGGTCGTAGGTTCGAATCCTGCTCAAGTATGTACGCCCATGATTTTTTAATCATGGTACAATTTGTTGTACTACCAAAACACTGATCAATTCAGTGTTATTTATGTCGAGTGGGGCAATTTGTCAATCAGTTGCAATGTTTAAGAGTGTTGGCATGTTCAGACACTGAAGTGCGATCGAGACAATTTCAGACAAGTAGAGACAGCTTGACACAGGAAGAGACAGGACTCATGGATAAACATTCAGAGACAGACATTCTATTCAAACATACATTCAGAACAGAATGATAAAAACAAATAAGTCAGACAAGAGATAGGCATACAACACATGGTCAGATACAGTACAGCTTGATTCCTTAGTGTGAACAAGCTCCATTGAGGACATCTCATCTGGTTAACATGAAAATTAAATCCTCTCAGCTTCATCAACTTCATTTTAGATGTCATCATAGCTTCTGAAGTATTTTTGTCACAAAAGTGGTGCTTTCCAATTGAGAAAAAAGCCACGTAAAGCTCATATCCCATTATGCTTTGCACTCTGCTCACTTCCTGTCCGAGTCACCCGACAAATATTTGATGCCGATACAAGATGGGGCTGGCTCTTTGTTTACGAGACTGCTTCTTGCCAACAGGACGGGCGAAATAGGGAGAAGGGTTTTCTTAATTTTTTTTTGTTTTTGCTTCATGCGCAGCAGCACACATTTGCCGTTCATTCTCAGATTTCAATCCAGTGAAACCCTACCCCATCGATATATGCTTGTAACAAACAGCTCTTGATATGAATACAATGCATCCCCTTCGGTCGGAGGGTCTTCAGTCTCTTCTCGTGTCATTTCCTCAGTTATAACAACTACTGTGTGGCTCATCCCTGCCAGTAGAGTGTATGGTGGAGGTGTATCCTCACACTGTACATAGTAGCGGACGGCACACTGAATTTCTGGTACCGGTACATAATTTATAATAACAGCAACAATAAACTACTTGCTGGTGTTTCATTTATACAGGGCTGGTTCATGGTTATCCTGCATTGTTTGGACTTGTATGAATTATACGAAATAGAGGGTACGCACAAGATAGGTTAAAGTACACAATTGATATGTAATATTTTCGTCAGATTTTTAATTCAAAACATTACAAAAAGTACAATGAACTGCTTAAAAAAACTCGGCTTCTAAGCATCACACATTACCTCAATTGAAAAACATTTTCAATATTTACTTTCTTAGTCATTTTCATGTATTTTTTGTTTTGTTTTGTTTTCTTGGTGGGGGGGGGGGGGGGGGTCCCGAATTGGGATAGGGATGAAGGGATGGGAAAGTGGGAATGTAGGGGAGGGGGTAAAGGGGGGTAGGTTTGGGATGTCTTGCCAAACTCACCAGCACGCAGGGTCTCCTCAGGTTGACGCACAGGCCATCCGCATCCTGCTGGTAGTGTTGGACCAGCTCCACCAGGGCGCTAAACGTGCACCTCCTGGCGATGAAGTAGCCCCCCTCATCCAACTGACGGATCCGGTAGTGTTTGATGGTGTCTCCATCTCGCACTGGGGGGGGGGGGGGGGGGGGGTAAAGAGAGAAATTATACTGTAATTGATATATGGCATGAATCGTAGAGTTAATGTTGTGGCACTGACATTATGTACTGTAAAACCAGAATTTTGGGGTGCATTCAAGTTTCACAAATTCTGCAAGGGGGCCAAGATTTACAAAAGTAAAATGCATGAAAATTATCAGTCTCCACAAGGCATCACAAGGTTTCATGCTGCAAGTGTTTCAGGTTTTACACTGCATGTGAGTAAGTTTTCAGCCATGACCCATAAACCTACTGTATGTACCTGACGGATTATTATCTAAAAGTTATTCCTCAAGGAATATTAAACATTTGTAATACTATTTTTCGTTTTTTATGGCACAAAAAATGTTTTGTTTTTTTTAACACCGCAAAGCTGAAGTATTAATATCGTAAGTTTATTCATTTGCATTTTATATCCATATCAACTGTTCTAGAAATGTTTTCCAAAAATTAGTTATTATTTAAGATTCCATAACTTACTTCTGAATCTGATTTTGATCAAATTTTTACTGCTGAAATTATAACATTTTACTCTTTCTGCCTGGAATTCTTGATATCATACAAATCTAACACATGGGTACATATCATGCAAAGTGCAAAGACAGAGTCACGCTTTCACGCATGTGGCACACATACAATAATTTATGTGCCCATGTATATGTACACCAGGGCTCGACACTAACGGTGGCCCGGTGGCCCGGGGCCACCAAAAATGAAAGTCGGGCCACCAAATTTCAAAAAAGGGCAAATTTGGTGGCCCGCCTTGGGCCACCAAATTTTTTTGAAAAGTATATCGATAGATTCGTAACTTTTTGCGCCGGAAATGCATAAATGCATGCAGTGAGTGTGTGACTCATTAAAAAAAAAAAAAAAAAACAGGACTTTGAATGTTTTTTTTCGGGCCACCAAATTTTTTTCTTGGGCTACCAAAAATTTGAAATTGATGATTTTGGTGGCCCTATCAGGCCACCAAAAAAAAAGTTAGTGTGGAGCCCTGTGTACACACTCACACTCGCGCACCAGCTCATCTTATGGTCTAAAAAAAACATGACATATCTTGCTACAGAGTAACACTGCAGTGCTTTCCTTTTTTGTATTTATAAAAATAAACCTTTATCAACAAAGGAATCAATACATTTTGTGCTATGAGTGCAACTGAAATGCAGACGAGGCGTGATTTAAACTTTGACAAAGCACTGACGAATGTTTGAGCCAAGCACACATTTCGCACACCCCAAATACACGTGTATGCAACAACACACTCGGACACAAGCAGGCACGTGCCCATACACATGTGCGGTGGAGGGGGGGGGGGCAGTAGCAGGGTTCGCAGATTTTTGAGAGGGGTAGCTGTGAGCACAACGGGTGTTTAGAGGGTCAAACGGTTTCAGCACGGACACTACAACAAGTGCACTTTGATAAGAGACTACAGAACCTGCCCAAAGGGATTCACAATCAGGGACATCAACACACCCTAATATAGGTCTACACAATATTTACACCCCTTCCCAAGCCCCATCATAGACCTCAAGACCCTCCATCAAACATAAACCCCACCTACCTCTAAATAAATGGACTACCCCTTTGAATCATAACATAACATTAAACATGGACTCTGTACCTGTGCTATAAACTAGGATCTCGACAAAAATATTTCAATTCATACAGAACAGGTTTCAATAGCTCTGGCAAACATGGCCTGACCACAAGTAAAAAATGGCTTCTCTTAATACATGTATCTCCCTGTCTTCTTCCCCTCCCCCCCCCCCTCAAAAAAAAAAAGAAAGTTAGGAAATTCATTATATTACTGCAAACAGAGACCCTGAAAAGAGAGATTGTGCATTTTTGAAAGTTGAATTTATTTTACCTGTGTAAGTACTGTCCAGTAAAACTCAAGTATAATCTTTTATAATTAAAAATACAACACACAGTTGGGTTCTGGTCCAATATTGGTACAAGATATAATACATCCTCTTTTGGAGGTGGGGGGGTTCTGCTTCTCCAAAATGAGAAATTCTTGTGCAACCATAAAGAGTGTGTGAAGTGCACATGATATGGAAGTTGTTAGCAAAGTCATCACTGTTCAACATGCCCACTGTAATCTTTTCTATAAAGCTGTTATTTTCATGAGGGTTTAGTTTTGGTGAATTCTACGAATTGGTGTTGGGCTGCGAATTTAACAGCACATGAAAATATTGTGAATGGACAGACTGTGTTTATAGTGCACTTATGATAGCAATGACGTCACATCGTGAAAAACAACATCTAGCAAAAATGTCAGCAATGAACACCTCTTTTGCAAAAATGATAGCTATTACCATATACAGTCAGAGTCTACATTTCATAGGGCAGAAAGTAACCAACGGAATCACAACTATTTAGAGATTAAAGGCGGAAAGAGGATCAAATGATGGAGAAAAGATACAGGAGGAGGGATGTGGAGGAAAGGAGAGCCCCATATTGTTTTGAAAGAGAGAAGGGAATAGTAGAGACACAAACAGAGTCCTGGCGGGTAATAATTATTGCCAGCTCATATAGCCAGCTTCCCAACAAGCTCCCCCCATGGTCAGGAGATTCACCCTAAAGCCAAGCAAACTGTCCCCTGCAGTGTCTTCCAGCCATCTCCAGATTGGATTCCTTCCAATCAACACATCCATGTTTTCCCCTCTCTCCTCTCTCTTTCTATATATCTCTCTCCCTCCCTCTCTCCCTCTATCTACCTATCTATCTCTCTCTCTCCTGTCAACATATCTATTTTATCCTCTCTCTCTTCTCTCTCTTTCATCTCTCTCTTTATATCCATCTATCTATCTATACCTATCTTTCTCTCTCTCCTGTCAATATATCCATTTCTCTCTCTTCTCTCTCTTTCTATATCTCTCTATCTATATATAGATCTATCTCTCTATCTATCTATCTATCTATAATGTACATGTACCTCCCTCTCTCTCTCCTGTCAACATGCCCATTTCATCATCTCTCTCTCTCTCCTCTATCGCTTTCATCTCTTTCTATCTATCTGTCTATCTACTTATATACATATCTATACATATCTAGCTCTCTCCTGCCAACATATCCATTTTATCCTCTCTCTTTCTATATCTTTCTATATCTATCTATCTATCTATCTATCTATCTACCTAGATCTATCTCTCTCCCGTCAACAAATTCACCCTCTCTCTCTTTCTCTCTCTCTCTTTCGGTTTATCTACTGTGAAACCAGAAATGTTCATGTGCATTTCAATTTTGCAAAAGTTCGCCAGAGCCAAGATTCACAAAATTAAATGTGCACAAGCCAAAGTTCTTGTCTACACATATTGCATGCATTGAATGCCAGTGGCAATTCAAGAAAATTTTGAGCAGCAGACATTTCTTGCTTTACAGTATTCATCTCTATCTCTTTCTATCGATCTTTCTCTCTCTATCTATCTCTATTATTGTGAACACATCCATGTGCATACTTTCTCTTCTCTCTTTATCTATCTATATATCTCTTTTTATATCTCTCTCCAGTCAGCACATCCACGTGCACACTCTCTCATTCTTTCTTTCTGTATGTCTGTCTGCCTATCTATCTATCTATCTATCTATCCATCTATCTATCCATCTATCTATCTATCCATCTATTCCTATCTATCTATCTATCCATCTATCTATCTATCTATCTATCCATCTATCTATCTATCCATCTATCTATCTATCCATCTATCCTTCTATCTATCTATCTATCTATCCATCCATCCATCCATCCATCCATCCATCCATCCATCCATCTATCTATCTATCTATCTATCTATCTATCCATCTATCTATCTATCTCTCCTATCAACACATCCATGTACCTCGTTCTCTATCTCCCAGACCTTAGTCTACACCTACAGACCATTACTGCTGCCCTCTTCATTTCACATGGTTAATGTCACAAAACATTTCATTTCCTTTCCTTTCCTCATTTGTAATACATCTGAGACTGGAAAATGCATACGCTGTGTTTGTATACTGATCCTGCAGACACGAATACATCTGCACATTCTTGGCTCGCTGTTTATTTTGATGGGCAAAGGACAGATGACATCATGGACGGGTAAAATGGACTCAGAGAAGAGATGTGCATCAAACTTCTGATCAGATATCTACAGTAGATGGTAATGTCTACAGTAGATGGTAATGTCTACACACACTGTGGTCATCTGATCCTCACTATCAATGGATATATCCATTTATATTTTACACTGAACAAGCCAGATAACTGTAAGTAATACTTCTGACTTGAATGCCTCCTTATTATGTTTTCATCAAAAGTAGTCATCAAATATTTCATTTCAAACACCCTTAAATACTTCTTCTCAAAATGTATGTACAGTGTACATATTTCTTCAGTGTGTTTCTTTCTTTGTTTCACACTTTTCAGTAGATAAGTTGCTAAAATTATCATGATGAATTCAATAATTTATAATAAGTCCCAATTTCTTCCCTGCTCAATGTGAGTTGATACTGTTTCCATGAATTATTGTTTTCATGATAGGTCTACCTGACTTCGTACCACCTACGCGTATCAACCATTAGGTTTACTTTTATGATACACGTATGTGGTAGTAACCCTTATTATGCTTTATTTGCCCTATAGCAAATGCATTGGCTTCCTTTCCTCTCCCATTTGTATAGTACATAGTGTCCGGAAATATACTAGCCATGAATAGGGATTTATGTGAATACCCTAATCCATATTATATCACATTAGCACTCACTGACAACATTGTTTTTTCCTCGCTTGACTGGGTTTTCCAACTTTGTTTGAAGGTCACAGTTTTAGATGAGGAGATTAAATTGGCACAAATACTGGCTATGCAACTTTTAATAGATTCCAGATCATGGGTGCACACACACATCACACATCTGGGAAAACACAGGGTTTGTTTTTGCAGACTAGCTGTCTATTCCAAACATGTGTCTCTGCATGTCATCAGTACCCTATCAGCCATCTTCCCTAATCCTTCGCCAGTGTCTTTAATGCCACAGCTGCCTTGGTTCATATTTCTCCAAAATTCCACTTTTTACACTTTCTTGCATGATTGTCCCCTTTTAAGTAATCTCTTGCACCGAGTGTAGTCATTTCCATAGCTGGCTTTGTTTACACTTCTCTTGTATATTTCCTGTTTCATGACAACACAAATGTATAATTTCGTCCTCTCAAACATTGTATAATCTCTTGGCAGTGCATTCAACTCATTGTGATGGCTATGTTCACACTGGTCCAACATTTTCTATCATTTCATTCAATATATAACATCTACCCTTGCTTCATTCCCTAATCTCAACCCAGCTGCTGCATAGGTGACTGTGTTCACACTTCTGGCACATTTCACTCTCTTTACTGTTCAGACATCACGTCCACCTCAACGGTTGTAATACCTCAAGCTCTATTACCACTGTCTCCAGCATCACTGTCTCCAACTCCACAGCTAGCTACATGTGAGTACACATTTCTCCAACATTCAGATGGTTTATTTCATCACTATCATTACCTCTATTCACATTCTTGTTTGGGACCTGCTATGTAGCTGCACAAAACGAACACACTGCCCTGAGATATGACTTTTGAGTCAAGGCTAAGTTCTGATCAGAGGAGATTCTTACTTTTCAAAAGAATTATATCTAGTCCCAATTGGATGCTTCACACTTACCAAAACAGATAATGGAATATCAAAAATGTAGGAATTAAAGGTGCATGGTCCCATTGTTTTTATAGTCAAATGCGTACGAGGGGGCGCACGGCGCAAGTTTCCTATAGAGACCTATGCTATCGACTCCTCTTTAGCGCTTACGCTTTAGCCCACTTCCCCAAGTCCGAAGAAGTCCGATTCACTGTAGTCAGTGGTCCGATCACAGTTCGGCTCATGATTCGGCTGAGGGGGATGAAAGCTTTAGCAAACTTCTTTTGTGATGTCATAATAACAAGCACATATGCACGCACCCTGGCATTACTACAGACTGCGCGATGCGCAGAGAAGACAATGAAGGCAACGTTACTTAACAACACCTACGCACTTTACTCTTGGTGACAGCTCAACTTCGGTAATTTTCGTATCAATGCTAACGGTGATCGGCAGTATCATCAACAGCGCCCTCTACACTACCGGGACTATGCACCTTTAATGATGTTCTATTCCTTTGTTGTTTGTGGAACAAGAAAAAGATTTTTTTTTTAAGTCTAAAACTTCATAGTACATATTAAAATTTGAAGGGATTGAATAAGAAAAATGTAAAAATCTCTTGGATAGTAAACAGACACACATGCTCAAGCACATACATGATGGATCTGCAGAAAATGCTACGAATATCTAAATGCTGTTTATGCTTAACCGTTTGCTTCAAAATTTTGGTAAAAAAAGGAAAACTGGGTAGGAAAACATTGAATATTCCAAATTAGCTGAGTTTTCCAAAAAAATAAATACTAATGGGAAGACTACAAATACACCTTTGTGATTTCTTGAAAGCAATGGAGATGGGCCAAGCATTTCTCACATGGTGTGGTAATGATTGTTTCATTAATAATCCATTTCTTTGCACTCCACTTCACTTTGTTAGCATAGATCTGATCTTAAAGGGACTGTACAGTACTGGTTGAGGTGGGGACTCATGTTTCGAACATTCTTAAGTGAGATAATGAGAAACCTCTTATGAAATATGAAAGATCATGTAATTCTAAGAAGGATTCAACGTTTATTTGATGAAAATTGATTTTCAAATGGCTGAGATATCCAAAAAAGTGATAATAATAAAAGGCGACAGGCCACAACTTTATTAGGATCTCTTTGTTTCACCTTGTTTTCGGATATCTCAGCCATTTCAAAACCGATTTTCATCAAATAAACTTTTGATACCCCTTAGAATTGCGTGCTCTTTGACATCTCATAGAGCGGTTTCTGAATATCTCGCAAAATGTTAGAGCTAAATCCTCACCTCGACCAGAACTGTACACACCCTTTAAGTTGAACTTTTCTTCTTTTCAACCCTCTATCTCCATTTCTTCTACCTCTCCTCTTTCATCGCCCTCTCTCTCACACACACGCCGACCCTGCTCTGTCAATTCTTGTAAATTGAAGAGGTTTAAGGGGGCGAGGGGAAAGCATGGGATAAATCGCTTTTCCAGCGAGGGCTGAGAAAAGGCTAATCACTTGACCAGGAAAATTTCAGCCCAAAGTTTCCCAGCATGCCACAATGAGAAATGACAAAGCCGGCTGTATTATTGCCATCAGGCCTTTCTGGTAGTCAGAAGCATTACTAGATTAATGAGTTGATTTATTAAGAGTCCACCGCGGTTGCATTAATTTTTAATAACATGCACCGTGTACAAACACGGCCGTTATGCCGAACATGGCGCATGAATTTCAAATACGGTTTCCTGTTGTGCATCGCCTTCTTGTCGAAACGTGCGTAACAGATCAGCGTCATTGCCGAGATGCGTAATAATGAGTATTGTGCGTCAAGACACGAACCCACCCAAACAAAGTTTGATGCACATTCAAGTGATGTCAACAACAAAACAAACAAACGAACAAACAAACAAATGTGTAAACTAAGATGCCCTTACTGGAATTTCGTAAATATTTACCTGAGAGGGAGTAATCGCCGACCCTGCTCTCACTCTCTCGTATAAGGAATGATCCGTGTTCATTTTGAGGTAATAGCAGCTTTTTCTCAGCATCCATACGTTTTATGCTGCCAAAGAACCATCTGGAGCAGAAAATGTAAGACAAAAGAAAGGAAACATTTAAGCTGACGAACACTAATCGATCTCACATACATAGTATATACCGGTCACCATTCACAACATACCTCAATACCCTTGGTAAACACTTAGTTCATATCTTTACATACTTGAAATAGATAATGCAATTACAGATGTTGTAAGTACAAAAATACACTTACACGCAACATGATCAACATTCTAAATAGAGGAATATATTTTTTAGAATAGCAATGTGGATTCTGTGAATACAGAAATATGCATAGAACACATCAATGAAATTTGAGAAAAATTGGACAATCCATTCAATAGTAATGAATACATAACAGGTTTGGTTCAGTCCATTTGCTATCATCACTGAATAGGAAGGCTACAGTATTGAAGTAATGATGTCACAACTGCCAAATTTCACATATAATATGATCTTTTAATTTTTAATTTCTAGGATAATCAAGAAGCATAGATTGACTATCAACCCCCTTGGAGGGCGGGGGGAATAATATCACCCTGAACACATCAGTAACAAGTTGAGGGAATATGTGCTTTTCATTTCAAGAGTAGCTTTAAAGGAATACATTTTGTAGGATTCTCTTAACATGCTTAGCAACCCCCCCCCCAAAAAAAAAGAAAATATTAATAATAATAATAAAAATAATAATAATAATAACAACAACAATAAATAGATTAAAAAAAGATGCATAGACAAGCAAATAATCTAAGGAATTCTAACCTGATCTTCAACATTATAAAATAGCAGTAAAAAAGGCACTGCCCCATAGTGGTGCTGGATTGAAAAAAAAAAATGTGTTGGGATTCAGGAGATAAAAATATACCAGTTGTCACAAACATTCTGTCAGATTGTGTGGTGGAGGTTTTTGTGTGTATGTGGGGTTTCCTTTTTTTTTCTTTTTCTTTTTTTTTTTGGGGGGGGGGGTGGGGGATAATAACTTCCCCTCAAAACTGCTGTGGAAACCAACATTTCCTGGAATACTTCCGCCTGGAAGCTGTATCGATCAGTAATTATGAAAAAAAAAAGGGTTTATGATGAGGCTTACCATGCAAGAGAAAAAGTAGCAGACGTACATATAATGTACCATCAAATTCAATTTCAGTTTAGTTCTGACTTTGATTGGGTTAATATTCACTGATAGAAAATACACACACACACACATACACACACACACACACACCCACACACAAATTGTAGGACCTATGATTTTGACCCGTGCATATTTCTATAACCATGATATAACATTAAAAAAAGATTATTAAAAATTTACTATGTGACTTCATTTCTTTGACTAACATTCACTCCATGAAGTTAATTTCCAATACAGTGTACCTTTCATTGTCGCATATTACTGGCTCATTTGATGTTGATTAATAATTGCAAAACTTATCATAAACATGAGAACTAATGAAACTTACAATTCATACTAACTTACTACCTACTAGTATCTGATGCTAATTAAACTTTCACTGTCCTATCCTGGCTATGAAGTAGGTATATAATGTTTGGCTTTAACCCTTTCCATGCTATCGACTTTGGACAGTGTATACAACGCTATGGGGTTTTTTGTGTGCATTTATAGCACTTAAAGTACACAAAGGGTTATTACACTCATCATGAAGTCAACTTCAACATGGACGGGAGTTCCCCTTTAAACATGGTTCTCCTTAACTCAGTTCAGACAACATGCTGAATGTGACGGCTGAAAGATTACATCAGTCGCCTTGGATGGAGTCAGGGCGGCTTATTAGAATTCCTCTGTGTTGTTGGAATAAATAATCTGAAGCTGTAGGCCACTAATTACGACCATCACTTAAATTCAACATTCACTGAAAGTGGGGGGAAACTGGTTAATCATTTATTCCATCAAAATCTGGAGGAACTCCAGTGGGAAAAATCTAAACAGATCTGAACAACAATGACAACAACAAAAATAATTGGAAAGAAACTATGCAATCAGAGATAATAAAACATATAAAGTTAACTTTCCTTGCTACTAATAAGCTGAAATAATGTCAATAAATACAACCATAAAGGATAATTATACCTCTAAAGCTCAATTTAATACTACCTGCATTAATGCAGCAAATTCAAGGTTGCTAATTTTCACTGCACACATCACAATGTGCATGTATGTATTCTCTCGTTTTTCCTTCTTGTAACGAGTATCATATCTCTCCCCTGACTAAAATAACAAGTCATACACTAAATCCCTTCAAACATTTTCTTCCTTGTTTGATGTGTTTGTTATTCCGCTATACATACGTATGAGAACATTTCTGTGTGCTTAATTTTTCCCAATCAGTGGGGTAAGATGAATTTCGCATATTTTTAATTCTGTGGAACCAACGCATTAGAGAGCGACAAACAAGCAAACGCATTCACATACAATATACTGTAACTGCATTCATTTTCGTACTAGTTTCTGGGCATGTGAAATGTAATCTGAACCTTTCAAAACTGTGAAAATTTCCACTTTTGTGGTACCCCACCAATATTTCACGTTGTGGCAAGTGTGTGGCTCTGACAAAACATTTGACGTACAATATGTTATTCTGATTTATAAAATGGGTTCAAGAATGTAGCCAATAGGAAGCGCTGAAATGAGACACACCTCCTTCCTTTACTTCAGTACAATTGCACTGCCTGTAATCCTATGGTAGATTGCCGATCGTCTGTGCGCGCGGCGGCTCCTTTGATGAATTGCATGCATACGCGCTGTCAATCCTGTAAACAACTTCTAGTTCGGGCTGCCGGCCGGCCGGCCTGTCTTCCCTTGTGCATAACATGTGTGGCGTACGTACGTATACTCTACTATACGTACACTTTGTACAGTACAGTAGACCAAGCGTTATGGGACCGGACGCGTACATGGAGTCACTTTGAAGAGCAAATCCAACGATTTAGCAGGTTAATTCTCACGCCGTTTTCAGAGTATGTTGTCTAGTAGGCCTATATGAGGAGTCTATATCAAGTCTTTAAGGTAAAGGGTGCATATTCTATGTAAAATAAGTAAGTTTTCATGCGGGAACTTAAGTGTCCGGAAACCCAACCCCCCATTATACTTATACTGTATGTGCGGGACTTCCGCGAGTGCGACGTGCGTAAATGTTTGGGACGAACATCTTCGGACGTCTTGACCCACAAAGGTACGTGAAAAACGCTGAAAAATGATGCTAGTTTTCGAATTTTCGACCCATTTTATAAAACAAATGATGCACAGGATTATTTTGTGGCGTTAGTGGAGGCGTAGCTCACTCTCGGGTATTTACAATGTAGTGCAACATGCACTCGGCTTCGCCTCGTGCATGTTTCACAATTGTAAATACCCTCGAGTGCACTATACGCCTACACTAACGCACTCTATCCTGTGCATCATTTGTATAGGAATGAATTTCACGAACTTGCATCTGCTACTTCCCAAGATGTGTTTACAGCAAGCTTTCATGTCAAACTACAGCATCAGTTGTGCCAAGGTTTTAATACTTCCTTTGTAGTTGTGCCCAGACTATCACTGTTTGTTTGTTTGTTTGTTTGTTTGTTTGTTTGTTTGTTTTCAAGGACAAAAAAGGCTCAGCCTCTTGCATTACATGATTTGTTTTTAAGAAAAAAGATCATTTTTGATGAACTCCGCTGATGTTTACAGTACTTCAAACTAAAGTGTGATCAGATATACGGCAAGGCCATTTAAATACTGGTATTAGCTGCCAATGATTGCAGAAGTTGAGATGCTTCAATGAAACAAAAAAAAAGTGTTGTTTTGAGAAAACATGAAATGCATTTATAATCCCCCCCCCATCAAACATTCTACATGCCTGATCCAATATTCATATATTTGCTATTCAAAGTTCACATTTTTTTTACTCACTGACACAGGATGCCATACGGGTACAATCAGGGATAAACATCATGAAATTTTAAAATACAGACATTGGTGACATGTATTGTACAACTGTACATTGTATGTACCCAGTTGCATGTCTGTGCTTGTGAGTATAATGTATGCTTGTGTGCATTCAATACGCTTGCATGCCTGCAGGGGTAAGTACAAACATAACACTACAGATTTGGGCATTTCCACAATAAAAGGGTACATTTCAGGGATTTCGCTTTATTTTCTGTTTCCAATTTCATTACCCCCCATTACAATATAATCTTTCAGAACAATACTGTCGCATCTTTGGCTGTCCATGTTACACTGTACATCTGTCCACCACAAAGTCTAGAAAAGGTATAAAACAAAATGTTCAACAGAACTGAGTGCTGTTATCTTTTCTAATCAATATTAGGTCATTCAGTTGAAAAACGACAAATTTTCAATGAGCATTGATTATTTGAGCTTCATATTATGTTAGTACAAATGTACAGCTTTCTGTCCAACGTTACCTATGTTTACCCCTAATTTTTCATTTTGGCAAAAATTCTAGTGTATACATTGCTTCTTTGAAGCAATTTCGGCGCAAAGTTATCTCTCATTAAAACTGTTCAAAAATATTGTATTGTGTTGTATTGTATTGGGGGTAATGCACATTGGAAACAGAAAATACAGCAACATCCCTGAAATAATCTTTTTATACCCTTTTACTGTGGAAATGCCCATTTTCCTTTTCTTTTCTTTTTTTCTTCTTCTTGTGATGTTGCTCCATTTACAGTAATACACAAATTCAGTTTGTAATGCCCATGAATCTGTATTCAAAACTTTGTTTACATTTTTAGCGCCTTTTAGAAATTAAACGCATATAAAGGCCTTTCAGGGAGAAAAAGCTACAGAATGCAAGGTTGTGGGGCCAAGAGGGCTGGCTATCACGTAGGTAGGCCTACTGGCCAATGAGATGCATGTTACCATGTCCTATGATGACTACACTGATAAAGCAAACAATCATATTTTCCACATTCATCAATTTTGCTCCCATTACTAATCATCCACTACCTCATATAATAGTTTATGTATACATTCCAAACATAGTTTTGTTTTGTTTTTGTTTTTTGTTTTTTTCTCTCAGACGTGAGATCTCCACATACAAACTGCATTCAAATTCAAGCACACACATACACACACACAGTATACACACACTTCACTCAAACAGGTAAATATGCCAACAAAGAAGCAGACATTGTCTCTTGAGTGGATAAACATGCAGGAAGCTCCCTATTCTTGCCAATTTGGTAATTTTTGTCATTTTCATCAACTCTGGCTTAGGCGTCTCAACACATTCCAAGCATCCAGGTCTCCCCCCCCCCCCCCCCCCCCCCAATTGTGTGTCCCCGTGAGGTACATACATATGTTTGGTAATGACACTCAACTAGTTTTCCTGTTGGAACTTCAAAATGAAGATGGTGTCACAGTTCAGGCACTTTACCACTGCTAGCCTTGTCTTCAGTCTCCCTTTATTTTTTTTCCACCACTGTCAACTTTTAACTCGTTGAGGACGAGTCACGAGTATACTCGGGCAAGTGTCTATGGGAAATGCGTGTTGTAGCAAAATCAGTCCGTCCTCAGCGGGTTTAAAGGAACTATGCCATTAAAATGCATGCCTACTGATTTCATAGTACCCAGATCATCACTTACAGTATGTGGCCAAATGATCATCTTTAATGTGAACCATATATTTTGTAATATCTAATATTTTTATTTTTCTTCAGATATATGCTAACAGAAAAGCTTCCAAACAGGAATCTGCCAGTGACATCATACAAATATTATATCAATCATTGCAAAGGTTCTCTTCATACTATTCAACAAAAGATATTGGAATGTACCTGCTACTTAATTGAGCATAACTTGTGTATTTCCTTGCGATAATCACAATTATAGTACCATGGAATCTGAAGACAAATAGTAGACAAATTTATGATTATTATGACACATAATTATATTCATTAGGTCACATTTATAAGTGTACCCTTTAACATATTTATATCTTGAGGGTATCATGAATCAACACAAGTCAACACGCAGAATTGCATTAATATTGAGTTCCTTCGTAGAGTGCTGATTTATCAATCTTCATTCCAGTCATTTTGCAAACATTCTTTCCCCATTAGAATGGCAACATTGACATTACACCACAAAATGCAAAGGTTAGCTAGGTAATGAATGCATGCATGCCAGACAAATTTACACTGCACTTGAACTGAAGTGAAATGACTAAAAATATATAGAGTGTGACTGGAACTGAGACCAGTCTTGTTGGGATTCCATAGTACAAGGGCACTGGGTTTGGAGTGTTGGGTGTGGTGAGGTGACATTTGAATGGTACAGTAAATACTGAACAGGAGTCACTCCATCCTTCAAGACTTGTCACGGATGAAGGCTGGTACTGCAAGGTTCAACTGGAACCTTCACTTCAGTTTAAAATGCCTGCCTTCCCTATATTTCCCAAAATGACCCTGCTACTATTACTAATCCTGGATTACTCCAAGGCTGGTGGCAGTCCTTATTTGCAAAACAGTTTAGATCATATTCTGTGCAGGAAGAAGGCTGGAAAATAGTCAATATGTCTTAACAAATTTTGCATAAATTTTTTTTTCTTTTAGAAAGGGGCTCTGGGGCTCTGGAAAGAGACTAGTTTTAAAACTTTTGTCTAATATGAAAGTTTCATAGATGTTCATGTGTCATACATCACACACTAACTGTCATGAGCATGCACTATACAATTTAAATGTTTTGATATGTTTCACTCACATTGCTTTAAAAAATGCAATGTTACCACACTGTTAAGGCATATAAACTGTGGGATATTACTCCGGAAAAAAAAAATGGATTGGCAACCTATAATAGTGGAATGAAACCAAGAACAAAATTACCTTCTTTTTTCCTGTTGTTGTTTTTATTGTGTTGTTGTTGTTGTTGTTGTTGTTGTTGTTGTTGTTGTTGTTGTTGTTGTTGTTGTTGTTGTTGTTGTTGTTGTTGTTGTTGTTGTTGTTGGCAGGCTGCAGGGGTATTTGTGTTCACATTCACAATACAAAATATTACGGCATTTTACATATCACAGTATTTCACAGTATGAAGTGTGAGTACGCCAAGTGCGAACCACCGTCTGGTGAACAAATCTTCTGACAATGTTTTCAGAAGATTTTTTGTGCATTTTTTAATGACAAGTAATACTCATCATTAAACAGGAAGTCCACCCTAGATTAAACTTGTTGAATAGGTCTTTATTCATTTTTGAAGAAGGAATATCTTGCAGGGTTTTATAGGACAATATTTACAATTGCGATAAGGGTACAACTGCAACAGAAAATTAGAGTACAGTAGTACTGGGGGTCAGGGGTGAGCTCAGGTGTGATGTTATGGAAATGCCAATTTGTTTTTCATTGATCATGACTTTAAAAAAAATACCAATGATTTTCTAATTTTGATCATAATTGGCTCAAACTTTCACTGTCCTGCACCTTAAACTTTACTGCTTCTATTCACACAAACTAATTTTCAGGGTGGACAATCTGTACTTTTCCTTTACGTCATAAATTGTCCAGAGTGTTGTAGTGTCTTCTTCTTTCTTTTTTTTTTTTTTTTTTTTTTTTTGGGGGGGGGGGGGGGGCTGATCGTAAGAGTGCCCTCATCAATGGTAATAAAGATCCAAAAGCTTTCAATCACAATCAGTGCTCGTTCAATCAGAACACATCACACAGCAGAGCAATGCAAGAAATCCCGGGTAAATACAAACACACAGTGTAGTAAACCAGAGATATTTACACCCTGGAAGAATACGGTCTGCCAATTGTACAAACAATGCCAGCGTTTTATTGCTCTCTTGACATCTAATTGGCAATCGATTGCCTAGACAGACCACGATAAAGCCTCCACTAATCTACACTTATCCAGTTACATAACACATCTCACAACCCCTGGCTAACCTGTGGCAAGAGTGTGTGCAGCGTACATTTCAATCAATATCTCTGGGCTATTCTTAAGAAAAAAAAAAGAAAAAAGAATGAAACTGCAAATTAAGAACAGGATTTTTGACAGTGACCAGTACTAACAGCATGCACTGATTCTATTATCTTTCTTTTTTTTAATTTCTGAAGAATATCTTTAAATATTTGTTTGACCCCAACATGCATCTCCTATAGATTCACTGTTGTGTCTTTGCAATAAAATGAAACACGGTATACTTTGGGAAAGTTACATTCAGTGGCACATCCTACATAGATTAGAGAAAATTAATTAATATAAAAAAAATTTAAGCAAATATTGATGAAACATATCAATTTCTTTCTGTGCATGATTGGAATTCATATCCTGTGATGTGGTAACGGAACAAGTATGCTTTATATTTCCTTCTTATTTTTATAATAGTCATGAAGAAACCACCTCTTAAATATCAAATTATCATCTATCACATAATTAAAGCTAAATTAGGTACGGAACATATAAACACCGCTGAAAGGATCTGCACAAGTAAAATCTTCTTATGCTCAATACATTCGAGGATTATCATGTAAATGCTGCCATAATCATATGATCAAGATTGTCAGTTTGAGGAGAGAGTGATCTGCCAGATCAATCACAAAATATTTTTGTTTCCAGGAAAAAACTTTCTTCATCAAATATTGGAATAGCTCTAATTTTCTGAATGAATATGGCACAATGATCTGTTGGAGGTTTTTCATGTTTGCAGTCATTTTGTGAATAGACAAAATTTGCTCTCTGATGTACATTCTCCTCGAAGACTTGCATGCGTGTGTGTGTGCATGTGTTGATTCTGTACATGCACAAAAATATTGATTTCATGTTTCAATTAACCTTACGCTCTCTCTCTCTCTATCTTCTGTTGTTTTCTTTCTTTCTGTCCATCTTTCTTTCTCTCTCCCTGACTCATCTTCAAAATTAGTTGATTCTGCCTCTACCTCTCCTTGATCGGTCTCTTGTGTAATCCGAAGGTTGGATCATGTTCCACTTCATATACATAGCCTCTGAGTCAGCCCGCCCACCCACAAGCTAGCCAACATCACTTACTCCAGCCGAAGAGAGATGCTAGTACACTAGGCACTCTTCCCATCATCTCTGTCTTACAGCCGTAGCAGCTGGCAGACAATGCGCAATTTCTTCTGCCTTTGCCTTAGTAATGGCTCTATTTATGGCCTTTTTTACAAGGATGGCTGCTGACATTTTGTTTTTTTTTAACGGGTTTGAACTTCAACCCGATTAGGTTGTGCAGTATAGAAGCTGAATCGAATGTAACAACATCTCTTTTGTAGAACCTGTACTTTAAATAGCTTGTGCTATACACAGCACTTGCTCTGGCATTACTCTCCTTTCTCTGTTCATACAATACAAAGTCACCCTCAAAATAATCTACTGCCGTTGGGTTGATTATGTCTCAAACTTTGTCACATGATACAGGGTAATCCTGCACAATAGCAAGCATGGCTATCTGTATCACCAATTTTTTTAATTTTTTTTTTCAATTGTATAAGAAAATTATCTTTACAATAGAATGCTATTGTGTAAATTATCTCAATGGAAACTCGTCAGGAAATTCCCTTATGCTTCAAATGCTCAATGAGGTTACAGTCCATAAACTGCCACACTGTACATTTTATCATCCATTTTAAGAGCACACAGTGGCATGTCCTTACAAGAGATAATAGTCAAAGAAAGCTGTGTACACACAGTCTAGATGTCAGGTTCAAAGGCTACTAATGCACAAGGTAATCAGCAATGGCAATAACTCTTTTCAAGAATTATGAAAAAAAATTAATCATTAGCAAACGATGAAAGTCAGCACTCATTTGTCATATTAAAGTACAGGAGGAACATGAAATGCTATTGATCAAGCAGACACGGGATCGATGGCTTTTATGTCCCCTTCATAGGACGAGGCAATGAGGATGGCGTGCCTTGCCTTGGGACAAAATCATCACTGACTGAGGACTTGAACTGATGACCCCTTGATTGAGAGTCAGTGGTCCTATCCACGGAACCACAAGAGCTCCTCATTCACTGAATGAAATGTTTGCAAATTGGAGTCAATGGCCATTTCCGCAGCATGAAACTTTTGCAAATCAGCACTTGTGTTCAATGCATTGTGTCTAGAGACAAAAAATTTTGTGTGCATTTTACGTCCGCAAATCTTAGGTCTTTGCCAAATTCACAAAGTTTCATGCTCATGAAAATTTTTGGCTTGACAGTACCCCATGTAGAGTCCCACATAGAACAGCACAAGCTCCGGAGGTCATGCCATGTTTTCACACGGTATTCCAATCTAATTCTAAATGCGTGATTCAGTTATAAAGTCTAAAGATAAACTGTGTAGAGCGTGGAAATATGCAAAAAACTCAAAAAACAAGGTGAACTCACTTTTCTTATTTAATTAAAGGAAGGCAGACATTTATCATAAACAATGTAAGTTATGCACACAAGTTAACCCGTTGAGGACGGACTGATTTTGCTACAACACGCATTTCTCATAGACACCTGCCCGAGTATACTCGGGACTCGTCCTCAACGGGTTAAGACAATTTGCCTTGAGATCAAATTTTGAAAAAGGAAAAAATTACTAACATTATTATTTTCCTTAAAAAAAAAATGACAGTAACCCTAGATGACTGTGATTATATTCTATCAAACATACATTGGACACATGCTGGTACTTATTCAGCACAATTTTATTTCAATTCAAATTCAATTTTGTTATGTCCAGACACATCCCTGCTACAAAATATTCTCATAGAACATGATTAATCCTTTATGTGATATCAACCCACTGAGGGCAAGTCCAGAGTATACTCAGGCAAGTGTCTATGGAAAATGTGTGTTGTAGCAAAATCAGCCCGTCCTCAACAGATTAAACAGCAACAAGTTTTATTGAAGTTGCCAGTCTGTTCCATTGACATGGAATATTACTCCTCTCAAAATTTGACTTTCACGCCAAGTCAGACGATCCACTCGGGCGCAACAACGGTCCCTAACGATCACCATGGTGATTCTGAGCGATTAGAGAGATAAACTGATCCTGGTTCACTGGCATTATCAGGAACGCCCATGCTGAAGGGCTGAGAATGAAAGTAGACTGATACAATGTACAATGTACTGTACAAGTATGTGCCTACAAGTGTACAAGCGAATAAAGTGCAGAAAAGGATGACAGAAAAATGCTCTCAACAACTGAGGATATCATACAGTAACACCACCACCCCTCCCCCCCCCCCCCCCCCACTAAATGTAGATTTGAGGTTTAAGAAAAAAATGAAAAATGTTTCTGAGGAAGGAAGCAGACCAAAGACAATAGAAGTTGTGAAAGTACATACACTAGACAGTCATCTTGCTCATATACTGGAATGCATGAAGATTAATTTTGAAAGCGCGTATCTGACAGTGCGTGACAAGCATTATTCTAGAGAGTCATTCATGGGAGTCTCAATTCAAGGAACGTGAGTGGTTTATTCACCTTCTCCTCCATCCGTACATAAAAAAAAAATAAAAAAATCTATCCTTTGTAACAAGCTTGACGTACAATGTACCCAAAAGGCAACAACCATGTCTCTACAAGTTTTTATTTTGTGAAAAATAAAATACATTTTTTTTCAACAAAAGGAGCTGCATCAAGTTATCATGAAAGTTAAATGTTGAAAATGAACATTTTTGAAAAGATTCAATCTTGCATACTGGGGCGTACTTTAATACTAAACATACAATGCACATAACAATTTTTTTTTTCAGATTCAATTATCTGTTATATCACACATTTTTAGTGCTCATGCAATGAAAGAGGGAAAATTAATTCTAGCTCAGATCAATTCATTCATGACCACAGTTAAGGTTTATAATTTCCAACAAAAAAAAAAATATTCAAAATTGGTTTACCGGTAAATTTTTCTTCAACTTACATTCTACAGCCATTTTCAAGTATTGATACTGAAGGCAAGGATGACTGTATAATATGACTTGTGACTCTATGCTTTCAAACCCTCACTTTTTCTTTTTCCCTCTCCCCCTCCCTTACTAATAGGTACCAACAACATTTAGGGCCCTCTTTATTTTATATCTTGCTACCCCTTTCTCTCTCCCTCTCCTTCTCTAGCTCTCTTGTTATTTTTATCTTCAATCATCACCAAGGTCATCCCATTGTCTCTATGTGTAGTGCTGGTACCATTGTATACAGTGGGGATATTTACAGAGTACTGTAACTCAACAAAGATCAGTGAGTCACATTTCAACCATATCAGAAAATAGATGAAAGAATATGAAGATAGGCTTTTCATATCATTCCAAGAAAGCACTCACATCAGCAGGCACAGGCAGGCATTACACAAACCATGTATGATTCCATTTACACAGGTCTACACTTTGTACTAGACACTCAACGCCATTATACAAACACTTCAACTCCTGAGAGAATATGGCATTCCAAGAAAAGATTCACTGAATTCCGACTAATAAAAAAAAAAAAAAAAAAATCCTAATTCAATGCAATATGCCATTTGAACACTTGTGCCATTGCTTATTACTTACATATAAAAACAATAAGTTTCACTGAAATATGACAACGTGGAATCATTAATTACCTTTGTACGCTTACATGGAGATACACAATACCTGACATACACACCAAGAAAATTAGATGTGCAGTGATGCCATTAGCTCACAATTCTCCATATTGCTTGAACTATAGAGGGCCTACTCATAACTCTCCACTTTTAATAGCTGTAATCCTTCTTACAGTGAATTTAGCAAGAAAACATACGGTAGTATGATTCTTCACATCACATTCTGTACAGGTGCAATGATTTTCCTAGTGATGGGGGTTTGTCACATACAATGTAGAGCCTACAATTTGTACGTCATGATTAATTGACAAAACCTTATTGCTGGAATGACTGTTTCAAGATAACTACACACACACAAAAAAAAAAAGCGAGATATGCGAGGTGAAAACATCATACAATGTAGCCTTCAATATCATGTGGTAGTACACATACGTACATAATTGTATGTAGGCCTAGGTCCTGCAATGTTTTACATGATGAAAAAGCAGTGTTTTGTGGAAAAACAGAAAACCTGGAGAGATCTAGTTTTTCTGGGGAAGGGGAAACTGAGTGCAGCTGAACTTTCACTGTTCTGTTTAGTAGAGCAAAATCCTTGTGAATTCAACTAGAGTATGGGATGACCTTCCCTTTAGCTACTGAGCTACACATCTCTGTAACCCTGGCTTGTGAAGTACTAGACCAAGGCCACAGCAACTTCATACATGTAGGATTTCCCCTCTTGATTCTTCCACCTTTGAGTAGGCCTACACTGTACCAAGGTTATCTGAGTAATCATATGACACAAGCACTACTGTACATGATGAGATCCTAAATGAGGCGAGAGGATTGACAATTGGTTCTCTCTCTTCTTTTCTTTTCTTTTTTGTGTGTAGTATTTTCTCCTGTTGTTGTTGTTGTTTGTTTGTTTGTTTGTTTGGGTGTTTTTTTTTTGGGGGGGGGGAGAAGCGGTTATATTTACAATACAAGCATTAATACCACCGCATCAAGAAATCTTAATAAAACTTTAATATTTTAGAAGCGTTCAACATTTGAGTCAGAACAACAAACTATCTGAAGAGGCTAAAGTTATGGTGGTTCATTGACTAGTTGACTAAAAATCAACACAAACCTCAACATCTCCCTGAACCTTGTGTTTCAGTATGCCTTTGACCTTTCACATATTACGAGGTTTCCTTCCACAACATATTTTATCATGATGATGCGTGGAAAACGACAACTAACATTACTAGTATTTTAAAACTAGAATTATTTTCACATAAACACTCAATCAGGCTTTTCCATTTTAAAAGAGTGTTCAATTAATTGTTTATAATTGCAGTATCAGTTCTGTATAATGTATAAAGTCATAGAGTGGCCAAACTCTTCATCTCATAGTGAGACAAAATGAATAAGATTATATCGAAAAAGAAAAACTACACATGTCTACCGGGCCATGAGATACAATGTAGTTTGATTTACATTTTCCAAGTGTAACAAACACACATACAATGAATGGTACAAGTGTACGTAAACAAAGAAGAGTTGGAGACTGAGATTTTCCCCCCTTTTACATGTTGAACCTACATACAACTCTCCCTCTGCATACAACCTTGTACATACGGTTCAGAGTCTGGCACGAGTTTTAGCACGAGTGTGGGGCCCTCATGTAAACAGTGCTCTGCCCCGAGCTGTTGAATAAAAACGCAGTGATCACAAAGCAGCAACAATGCAAGTTCAGTGGGCTCCATTTTGACTCGACGTCATGATCATTTTTTTTTCCTCCCTTCTCTTTTTCTTGGGGGGGGGGGGGGGGGGGGGGAGGGGAGGGTGCTACTTTATAAGAATTGCCTGACTTGGAGTACACCTTCCTGAGCAAACCTAGAATACAGCTTTCTCCCTGATTTTTCTCCTTTTGCAGATTCTACACTGGTACCATGACTTGGCATATTCAGGTTCTCATTGTTTGTTCTTTTTTTAATTAAGTTTCAACCAATGTCAGAAGAGCAAAATGTGCACATTACAAAAGGAAATATACATTGTATACCTAGCCTCAAGGGGGGGGGGGGGGGGGGGGGGGAAGTCCCATCTTCCATCACCTTTATGGTTTTGATCTACAGCTGTACGATGAAATTGTTTGGAATCTTGCCCTTTTTCTGGGTATCACACAATCATATTGTTCCACTACTTGGTACAGTATCAATTGAGTTCTCCAAGCCTTTTCACACGTCCTTTACTATATTTGTCAGTTCTCTGTATTACCACCTTTGTAAAAGTGGATTTTTCTCAGAAGAGAGGAGGCTAAAAAGGGGCATGTCTGTCATAATTTTGACTTTTCTCCAAAATTTTGACCTTTCTCCAAAATTTGGGGGAAATAGAATTACAACTTTGTGATGGGGAGACGACATGTTAATACACAAAAGAGAATTTCTAGCACCCAGCATACACCCCTCTTCCCTGCATGTTATCTGCTTACAGCTGAATATTCAACAAGACTTGATCTGTTTAGAAATGGCTGACTTACAATTTTTGTACAAAAGATCAATCTTTTTTTTTCCTGCATTTTATATACTACATGAATGCCAGTGTCCTGAAGAAAGAATGAGGGGGAAAGAATTACAAGGCACAGATCTGTTCATTTGGCTTCATCCCCATTTAATTTGATCAGATTTACATCTGTACGACTGACCGCAATTCAATAAGGGCACAAAGCAAGCTCTATTGTGTATTACTCCACTTGATGACTCATCCTTGTTTGTGGTAACCCAATCCTACAAGTTTACCAGTATATTGCCGGCCATTAATGGCATTGATTCACTCAAACGTAAATTTCAGCTCACAATGTCGGAGGAGCCTTCTTAACCCACTTGAGTCTATTTGCCAGTCAAATGAACCTTATCGTACTTACTGTACTGTACCCGCATACTGACGATACAAGTACAACTGTACATGTATCTTGTACAGTTCCTGGAATGGAGTGTTACAATTGAATAGTTTGGGATCAATTGATTCACTCAAACATGAACTTCAGCTCTCTACGCTGCATTAAGTCTTTCAACCCACACAGGGCACTACCAGTCAGATAAACCATGAATAGTGCCAATTACGTCTCAAGTACAGTTCGTGGAATGAGTGTGCAAGATTGAAAAGATTTGGACCATTTGGACCGAAGAATAAGATTCCTTTAACAGAACTGAATTCCACAGTTTCATGACTTTTTTTTTCACCCCAGTCAACTTTTCTAACCTAGCCAAATAATGACACAGTATACTGTGTGTATAATTGTGGCTTTACATTTTGTACATTATCAGTCTCGAACTTGAAAACTTTTTCATCATGATTTTGATGAGTTCATGCCATAATCCACTATGTACAATGTACTTCTATGATGTCTCTATGACGACAAATATGACACATTTCCTGCACAGCTGACTGAGATTGTCCAAATGACACACACCTGAAAATCTCATCAATATATCATCATGTAGAACTGCATTCAGTGATAACTTAAGTGGGAAAATAATCAGTCAAGTGCGGCAGAGACAAAGAGGTATCCATATCAGCGAGTGACGGCTCTTTCCTTGAGATGTAATCCATCATAATACAACATATAATATGTTTACCTTCGAAACAATCGCTGGGCCTCGCACAGATTATCCCCTTTTCAATGCATGGTGTCATCATGTACACAACAGTACGTTGTACCTCTAGTCTGTTTTCATAGACGCATGCAAACCATGGAAGTAATACTTTCTTTTGTCTCAGTTGGTGTCATACATTGAGCACCTAGTATTTTCTCTCTTTTTTTTTTGGGGGGGGGGGGATATGTAGACCTACTAGTAGGCCCTACTGTCTTGCAAGAAAGAAAAAGATATAATAAATATCATTCCAGCCATGTAATTTACAAATTTTTCTGACTAATCTATGTCTTTTATTCTATCTCTTCTTATGATGTGCCAAAACACTCTGGAAGATAATCGTGAGGGTAAACCAAATTTTTTTAATCCTGTCTAGTTTATTGTCTGTTTGTTTGCTTGTTTATTTCATGAAAAGGTCATTGCCCATGTATAATCTATTAGCCCACTGATAAACCATAATACAGGATACTATCTTACTATTTAGTGTGCAGTTTGGATGTCCAATCAGCTTACAGGGGCACACAGTCACACACATTTTCTGAAGGGAGGGTAATGTTCCCCACCCTTCTTTCTTCATCTCTTCTCGCTATCTGTCTTCTATTGTCTATCTATCTGCCTAGCTTTCTCTCTCCTCTCTATCTACCTATCTATCTATCTATCCATATATTTCTCTACCCTCTCTGTCTGTTGATCTACATAGTTTTATTTATGAATCTACAGCCATCTCTCTCCTCTAGTACAATGTACCTATCTACATGTACCTGGTCCATTGTAGTATCTACCTCTCTCTCTCTCCCTCTCTCTGATCTGTTTATCTTTTTATCTATGAATCTATCTATCTCTCTGTCTATCTTTCCCTCTACCTATCTCTCTCTCCCCTCTCTCTCCTCTCTGTATAATCTGTCTACTTGTCTATCTCACTCTCTATGCAGGTTACAAAGTACTCAACAAAGCCTCCATCATGTTATCATCCTATGTGGTCTAAATCTCTATAATCCTGGCATTAAACCGCCTCCATGGCTGTGAATGATGTTGATGCTAACCTACGGATTATAGCATGCGAACATCTGTGTTCGTATCCTGACCACAAGAGAGACTTGGTTGGAGATGACAACAAACACAGTGTGGCTAAAACCAGGTGGCAACATGAAGCAGGAGTTAAACAATTGGTATCATCCTATGTAAAGCCTTTGATGCCAAATGGCTTGCACACAGGGAGCTTTAATCAATCATAAACCACAACTTACTCATTGTTTACTGTATGAAGACTTGCCAGGTAACCATTCTTCCCCCCCCCCCAAAAAAAAAAATAATAATAATAATAATAATAATAATAATAATTAATAATGATAATGATAATAAATAAATAAATAAATAGATAATGAATTATAACGATAATAAAGATAATAATAAATATAATGGTATAAATACAGTACCCCAATGCCATTTCCTTGTTTGTCTGTCAAATATGCCTTCTAGTTCTCTATTTTTGTCATTGAAAACGTTGTTGTGTAGGATTTATACTCACAATAGAATTGAAAAACACAATAATCACAGGATGACTGCTATTTATAGTGAAGCAGTTATACAGTATGATAGATACATGTACATTATGTACATGATCATAAATTTAAAGTACAGATACTGTAAGAGAAATTACAGTAGAAGAACAAGTTTGCCATAATTGCTTTATAGCAGTACTTGAAACAGTATGTAAATACAAAGTATAGTGGTAGGAGTCAGCAATAGTCACGAGAGTAAAGTATTAGAAGTAACAGTAGTGGTAGGAGTAGTACAACGTGTACAACTTGTAGTTGTTGCAGTTTGCTGCTGTGGCACTTGCTGCAAGAAGTACAGGCTGTAATAGAAAGTCTAACGTACATTGTATGTAATACAGTAGTGCAGTACCTTCTTCCATAGAAAAGTTGTTCCATGGAATTATTCTGTATTGATAACACAATCGTAGCAAAAGGAGGTATGTCCTCATGACTCCTTGGGCACTCTCCGACCTCAATCATTTCAGATATCACATGTACAGTACCTATACAAATGTATGTCATCATGCAGGTACCACCTGGCCAAGTTCCTTTGAGAATCACCTTGAATCTAGACTGCAATATACACCAATGAGCACTGTCAAACAGCAAAGTTCCTTGAAAGCAAGTCCTAAGTTTATAAAGAGATAACTGAAGATTATTTCTGGTACCCTATTCAAGCTGTAATACTTTGGGTTAGCTCTTCAGTACTTTGTGGGCCATTATAAATGATTATCCTATCATAATCTAAAAATGTTTGATGTGCTGAATGGCGGATATGCATGGGGCCGATTCACACTGTCCACTTTTTTGCTCTGGAATCTCTGGTCTGATCATGATGGTGTCCACAAACCTGGTCAAACAGCTGTCCAGGGTTGGAATGTCCTTGTGGCAGTGCAGATTCCAACCTTGGGTGGTCTGTTGTTTTGATAAGGTCAACTGTCTGATGCTTACAGTTGTAATTCTGAATGAATACTTCTTCACAATCATGTGTATAACATTCAATGGGAAATGTGTGTTACAGCCTGGTTACAGCAAATTCAGTCCGTCCTCAACAGGCTAAATTTGCCAAAAAATGAATAAACAGAGAAAAGTCCTGCAAATACAATGTAAGGCTATCCTGCTGTTTGGACTATAGTGTGTCAAAGCTGCACTATTCGTAGGTTAGTGCACAAACTAAATTGCACGCATTGGTTGAAAGACAAGTGTTTGGCAACAGTACATGACACTGTTGATTCTGGACAGAAAAATCTGTCTGTTTGGAGGAGTTTTTGATCATATTTTCTTTTACTTTTATGGCTCTCCTACGTATAGGAGGGGATTAAGTGAAGCAAGACGTACCCCCAAGGAACATATCCATCACACGATGCAGAAGGATCTTTTGGTCAATGTCGATTCCTAAATTCCTGACATCTTGACTGTCGAGCAGACTGACAGGAGCTGCATGAATAAGCATTGTTTGGTTGTAATTCGAATTTAAACATACGCGAAAAAGTCAGCACTGATGGAAACCGCGAAAGTTTCTGTGCGTGAAAGAAACCACTTTTACAGTATTCAACTCTACATAGATGATCTACATGTACAGATATTTCAAAAGAAATGTGTGACCGTAGTTATGGGTAAACTCGGCCTAGTGGGTAAAGTCTGCTGCCAGCGCGCACAGTACAATTTTATGTACTGTGCGCGCTGGCGGCCGACTTTACCCGCTAGGCCGAGTTTACCCATAACTTTTTATGGCCTAGCGGGTAAAGTCTGCCGCCAGCGCGCACAGTACAATTTTATGTACTGTGCGCGCTGGCGGCCGACTTTACCCGCTAGGCCGAGTTTACCCATAACTACGGTAGTATAGAAACGATATGTTTCACATATTCACAAAATATTCACCCATGAATGATACGCCAATTAAAATCGAAACGACAACAGTTCACATTCAAATGTTTGCTTGTTTTATCAATGTTCGGTGATTCCAGGTGTTCTCTGGTCAGTAGATAGTCATCTTGATAATTTTCATGTATACTTGTCTAGATGTTTCATAAACATCCCCCCCCCCCTTTGATTGATTACAAATAAACTTACAACCAACGTAAACTGGACAATGCAAAATCTAACTCAAGAGATACATCCATCATATTTATTGCGCATGGAACTTAGTTACAGGACATATAGTATCTAGACAGTCTTGTGTGTCTATGAGTTTATGACAAGAATATTGGGTAACACTAACAGAATGGATCCTACTGCTAATGGTACATGTACCACGTAGGATCAGAAAAATACTTACGGTTCCGATTCTAAAGATTGCACTTTGGCCACGTAGTTGCACGGAATATAACCTTCTCTGCCGGTCACACGCGAGCGAGCTAGCCACCAGTCTCCCGAGTCGTTTTGAACTTCTAGCTCCTCTCCCTTTTTAAACCCTAAATCGTCTTGTGTTCTCGCTTCATAGTCAAATAGGGCAACATATCTCTTAAAATTTGTCGGTTCATTTCGGCTCGAACCAGAAGATGGAACAATAGCAGATGCACCGCCGACGTACGGCTGGTGCGACGAGTGTGTGGGACCAACCACAATATGCGACCCCGGAGCCACGGCCGGCGTAGTGACTTGCATTCCGACATCGTTCGCTCCAGTACCAGGCACGGTCGACGATGGAGTGTAGTGTTTTTCGCTCTTTGCGAGTCCTAATCCGCGGAGACAATTTCCCATCTTGGTGTTTGCTCTATTCCAAAATTCAAAATCCAGATATCATGGAAACTTCAGCAATAAATCACGTCGATGTATCCATTTGTCCAGTTATCATGATCACCCGATTACTCACAGCATCATACTACATCATTGAATGGTTTTGGCTCGGCTAGCGACAACGTTGACTTACGTACAAGCAAATACGTACATTCAAAGGCATGCACAATGGGTGTTCCCTCTCACTAAAAATACACGCTATTGGTAATTGGCCTAAGCACACAGTCTTTCCATGCATACGCCGAAATAAATAAGTCAGTCCATTAGCCGTTATTAAACAGGATGTTTACCTCAACAGATCCTAAAATACTAGAAAAATATGTATTATTCAATATAGACATCAATTTATGAGAAAATTTAAGTATTACAGCTGACATGTAAGTAGAATACTATAGGCGGAGGGATATAGTTATGTACAGTTATGTTATGTGGCAACTTATAAACATTTTCAGAGCAGAGAAACTTTTTACCGGCTCGTCGCAGACAATGGGCAAAATATTTTGAAAATTCTTTTGTAAAGTCATGATGTGAATTTTGCGCAATACAGGGGAACCCCCACTGAAACCCCCTGAGTCTATAAAGACCCTCTCCCAGTCACTTTCACGGATCGCATCATGAATTATCACGGATCGTCGTTTTTGACTCTGGACAGTCACCCGGAGTGATCCTTGACACCAGGAAACAAGTGGTCAGAAATTTTGAGTGTTTCTGACATTGTGTAGTCCTATATCTGCATATAACAAATTATGAACATTATTCGTTCTGCTTACATGTAGGCCTACATCACAAATCATTAGATTAAACAATATTGGGTTCAAAATACTGCCCTGCGGGAGACCATTTTCCACATGAAAAATATCAGATTTCTCATTTCCTATTTTGACCTGGCAAGTACGATATGATAGAAAGTTCTTTATAAACTGTAAAATATTTCCTCTTAAACCCAATTGACTGAGTTTTACTATGAGTCCTTTTGTCCAGAGTGTATCATACGCCTTCTCCAGGTCAATGAACACTGCTACGAACTTCACAACAGTTTCTAAATTTTTCATTATTTCATTTTCCAAATGTACAATATTATCAACGGCCTTTTCTAAAGCCATGTTGAAAATTTGCGAGCAGATCGTGTTTTTCTATAAGATATTGCAATCTGTTTTTCACCAGCGTTTCCATTATTTTCATGAAACATGATGTCAACGCTATTGGGCGGTAAGAGCACAAATGGTGTGGGTCCTTACCCTGCTTGAGTAGAGGAATCGAAATCGAATGTTTGCATGATTTGGGAATATCTCCAGTATCCCATATTTGGTTATACAATTTCAGTAATATCTCCTTTTTTGACTCTGGAAAATGTTTATACACTTCATATCCTATCTTATCTTCTCCCGGTGCTGAAGTCTTTTTATCTTGCAGATTTCTTTCCAATTTACTCATCACAAAAGGCTCGTTTAAGGCCAGTTGCAATTAGCCTTCCTTATCCTGGACCTGGATCACATCAAATTCTTCCTCTATCTCTTTATAGATTTTACTTTCTGTATTCCCTTTCCCTGTATAATTCAAATATCTAGCAAATTCGTTTGCTTTGTCTTTATCATCAACAATAATACTTTCACCCACATATAACACAGACATGCTATGGGTTTTATTCCGAGGAATACCGTTCATACTCTTATCCACATCGCCGGAGCAGACGTGGATCGATTCAAACTTGCACAAAAGGCTTGCCAAAATCTGGTTCTTGTCAGCCGTATCGTTCGCTGCGTTTCTATACTTTCTTCTTTTTGTACCCGTACAAGTTTTCCTCAGACCAACACCAAGAGAGTCTATTTTTCAATCTATTCCCGTTAATTTTCAAAGAACATTCTTTTGTCCACCAAGGCTATGACTTTTGGTGTCTATGTTTTCTTCTTTTAACTCCAACTGTATCTTCAAGTACCTCATAATGTGTAACATAAACATCTCATAAAATATTTTAGTATCCACGTTGATATTATTTATATTCATAACATTCTCACACAATTGAGCGAATTTTTGCCAATCCATATTTTTTAAATTCCAGTTATTGCTTCCATTGCTAATTTCTCAGGGGAAAGACTTTCCTCCCACACACCACTCAATACAAACAGGAAAATGATCACGGCCTAGTTTGTCTGGCTTAACATTAATGCGCTTACTTGCTATTATAACTGAGATGAAATCAGAGACAGATCCAAACAAGATATTTTTCCTGAATGGGGGTCAAGTCTCGTGCCAGATCCGTCACAGTCATTTAATATGACTAGATCATTTTGTAAAACAAATTCCTCAATCAATTTACCATTTCTATCCAATTTATCACTACCCCAAAGGGGGTTATGAGAATCAAAATCACCTATCAAATCAATAATTTTGCAGGATCTTTAGCTTTACTTAATCTACAGCCTCACAACGTATCTCTCTGCAAGGGTTATAATAATTAACTACTGTGAGGAAAAACTTACCCAAAAAATATCAATCACTTGCAATTCAAATTCAGACTCGCATCCTTTATAATCGTAATTTATACAGAATCATGCATGGGCGGCGCAGCCGTGATGGGGGCCGTGGGGGCTCGGGCCCCCACACTTTTTGTGCACCATACAAAGGAATACATACGGTGTCATCACTTTGGGCCCCCACACTTTTTTCAACTCGGAAGTACGTAAGAGGCACTACAATGGGTTGTTTTTGTTTTTGTTTTTGTTTTTGCTTGTCAGCTGAAGAAACCCGGAAGTACTCGGACGTGGAGAGATGAGCTGAGGACCTTTTTTTTTTTTTTTTTTTTTTTTTTCAGCTCATGAAACCCGGAACTGGGCCCCCACACTTTTGAAAACAGTGCGCCGGCCCTGTCATGTACATAGAAACAACACCCTCCTCTAATTTGTGTTGTTCTATTTTTAAACAAACAAGTTTAATTTGGAATCTGCAAAACATTATCATTATTAAACCATGTCTCCTTTACACATATCAAATGTACAATATCAAATCTATTTGTGCTTAAAAATTGTATCAATTCTTGTCCGTGTCCACTCATTCCCTGAGCATTCCATTGGAGAACGAGGAAGACCGACATAATTATATAAACTAGCAAATTTCCCCAACATCAGCTGTCTTTTCCAAGAAGTTTACCGGCTGCTGCATTGATCAGGAGACGAATTTCTTCCTCTGATTTGTGTCTTTCACAGGGCCGGCGGAACGTTTTCAAAAGTGTGGGGCCCTCCCTTTCCATTTCCGGGTTTCTTCAGCTGGCAAGCAAAAAAAAAAAAAAAAAAAAAAAAAAAAAAAAAAAATCCTCAGCTCATCTCTCCCTTTTCATTTCCATTTTGTTTTTCAGCTGACAAAATAAAAATGTATTCAAGAAGTAAAATGTCAGAGGTAAAAATGTCAGAAGTATATAAAAATGTTTTACCTCATTTTTACTTCTGACATTTTTACCTCTCACATTTTTACCTCTGACATTACCTCTGACATTTTTACCGCTGACATTTTTACTTCTGACATTTTCACCTCTGACATTTTTTACCTCTGACATTATTACACCGAACCATATTCATATGTATGTTTGTTTGTGTATTTGTTTGTTTGTGTATTTGTTTGTTTGTTTGTTTGTTTTTTATTCATATCCTCATTCATGAAGACGAGCATTTAGACTTTACCTTCTCATGATTCGAATTGATTGAAGACACACTATTAATCAAGCTGGCCTATCCAATGTTTGGTTTAAGGCCAAAACGAAAATACTATCAAACTCGTTGCTAAAACTAAAAAATGATGTTTTGGGGGGGTTTTTTGTCAGGAATGGGAAGTTGCAGTATGGTTGAACCGTGTTTCCACGGTTATAGAATTATAGATTTTTTTAAAAATCTAATTCTAGAATATTTGAAAGTGACCATGTATTTAAAACTAACTACTTAATCTCCCTGAATAAATCTGATGCTGATAGCTTATGTAAGTTTCAGTGTACATTGCATAAATTACCTGTAAACAATGGTCGATTTAATTAGAACACATCACATTGTGATAGATTATGCAGTGCACACGCTACTTGTCTTCTCACATAGGTGATGAGTTTCATTATTTTATGTTTGTTTGCCCTTATTTTCAAAGGGAGAAAATGCAGGGAAAAATCGAGTTGCATTAAAACGCGAGTTGAATCAAATTAGGTAAATACGACAAAAGAAAGAGAGCTGCATGTTAGGAGAGAAATACCAAGCAAAGATAACAAAATTACTATATTTGACCGACTACAATAGTTTGTGATTCCACCCAGCTTTCATTTCATAAAATTGACTTTTGAGACCTGTAAAGACGAACTTATGAGTATGCTCATGAATTTCGCGAGAAATGAATGAATTCGTCTCGTGTGATGATACAGACGCAACCTATACTTTAAAGGGTGTGTACAGTTCTGGTCGAGGTGAAGATTTAGCTTTTAACGTTTTGTGAGATATTCAGAAACCACTCTATGAGACGTCAAAGAGCATGCGATTCTAAGGGGCATCAAAAGTTTATTCGATGAAAATCGGTTTGGAAATCGCTGAGATATCCAAAAACAAGGTGAAACAAAGAGTTACTAATAAAGTTGGGGCATGTCGCCTTTTCTTATTAGCACTTTTTTGGATATCTCAGCCATTTGAAAACCAATTTTCATCAAATAAACGTTGAATCCTTCTTAAAATTACATGCTCTTTCATATTTCATGAGAGGCTTTTCATTATCTCACTTAGGAATGTTCAAAACATGAATCCCTACCTCAACCAGTACTGTACAGTCCCTTTAATGGTTACTAGTATAGTTTTTTATATGTAACTAAAAAGTATTATCACTATCACTTTTACCATAATGTATATGTGATATTATCCACCATAATCGGAAGGTTTAATCCATGAATCTGTGATTCATAATTCGCAGTTTTAATTATTGCTCCCGAATTATTTACTGTATTATACCCGTTACCGTAAACAGTCCGAGGGTCGGGCGCGAGAGATGGGTAAAGAGTTAACGCCACCTCCGACAAAAACATTACAGTCTAAATCGTGTACAACAATAGTATTCAAGTCATTGATCTCAGATGTTATGTGTACTCACGGGTAGAGAGTTTTTGACTTTACATCAGTAGAACAGTATTTAATTCTTTTTCTTTGAAATGGCGTCTTTTCCCCCACTAACATCTTTTCGAAGAAAGACTTCTTGTTTTGTTTTGGCAGCCCCCCCCCCCCCCCCACCCCCAAAAATGGGACTCTCAGTGTTATACAAGCAGTGACAAGTATGATCTTAGAGTTTTTTCTTCTCGTTTCCTTATATTCTGGGTAAATATGTTTCCTTGTTCATGAACTCTAAACCCGACAATGAATGTATTAAATGGTGGGTACAATTTATTTGTCATTTCGTACCTTCCAACAAGTATATCGGTTGCCAAAGGGTCAAGCTTATAGCTTATAATTGGCGATCGTTCTGTATGGTAATTCATAACCTTGGGTTCATGACACAAGTACTGTAATCATGTCACAGATGTATGTGTAATGAAAATTGTAGAAACTAGCTATAATGAGTATCATATTTTTATACATTACATGTGATTATAATGATATGAAAAAACTGTAAAAATGATGCCATCCATAGAATAAATAAATCAAATCAAATCAAATCAAATCAAATCAAGTGCATGAAGAATACGACATTACTGTTTTCTCTGTGAAGAATGCAGAAAATAACGTATATGAAATTAGATGAATTAAGTTTGGACAAAGTTAAAAACTAATTGAGATAAGGAGATAGAAGACTATTTTGGACAAACTTGAGACTTGATTGATTTAACATTTATGAATTGAAAAGTTTCGGCAAGAAATAGAAACCTAATGACAGAAAAGCTATATGGGATATTTTACGACCAATGCTCAATTGTAAGATCTATTCATTATTTGTAATAGCATGATCAAATCAAACAATGTAATTTTTCATGCTATTTTGTTGATTTCCATTCACTCAATAAGGGGACAGTAATCTAAACTAAGTACTTCTCTATGAAGTAACAAGTTATTCGCATAATTAGCACACTATTAGACACACACACATTCACATGCATACACACACCTACACAATTCATATGCACACAAACACTCCCAATAAATATGTAAATAGATAACTACCCTACTCCCACTAACCTTTAATCCCAAAATACCTGCCTCAAAATGTCTGTTATTTAATGAATTGATGATATATCATAAAACATGCATCGTTATTTGGGACAATGTATGTTGTTGTTGTTTTTTTTATACTAAAATTCTCAGTGTTCCTGAGATGTTCAATTTTTGCTTCATTTTGATACTGTTTTTGTCAAGACTCCTGAATAAAGTATGGTACGCTGGAAATTTGAGTCAAATAAACATATGATTTATTGGCCAAAAATGCATAACCTTTTTTTTTTTCAATTTCTTTGTGAAATAGTAACCTATATATATATATATATATATATATATATATATATATATATATATATACATATATATTGAAACAAAGAAAGGGAAAACTGACCAGAAACAAATAATAAATGGTGAAAACTTTGAGCAAAGAAAATGGGTTTTCATCAGGATTCGAACCCGAGACCTCCGGATTACTAGACCAGTGCTCTACCGACTGAGCTCTTGAAAGCCCTAGTTCAGTGTTCGTCCCAAACCCTTAATCCTCTTTGCTCGTGTGGTCAGAAGCTACAGTGTGTGTATGTGTGCCACACACACACACATTAACCCGACATAATGCTGATGAAAACCCATTTTCTTTGCTCAAAGTTTTCACTATATTTATATATATACATTAGTGCTTTGATGGAAGATCTTTAGATTATAAATATGAAGATCTTTCATGCAAGACTTCTCTCTCCCTCTCTCTTCAATCATACACTCTGTCTTGCTTTGTGTGTGTGTGTGTGTGTAAAACAGGACACATAATTACTGATTGAGTGATCACCATGCTTAGTGTGATGCAAACGCAAGGACACAATGCTTATATTACATGTATGACACTTGTCAAAAGTGTCCTTTGGTTTATCTCCAGTGAGATGATAAAACCAGGAGGAACTTTTGCAAAATAAAAGTTCTAGAAGAAGTTTCTTTCAATTCTTGCCTTTAATAAACGCCACTGTCAAATAAAGCGGCTGCCGGAATATATACAAATTGTTTCATAGTCTCAGAAGCATATCAATGGTAGGTAATATGCAGAGATTACACAACTATGTGTGAATTCACACTAACGCATGGAAGTGCATGCCATCTCCTTCATACAAATCAAGAGACCATTTGACTATAGCTATACAGAATAAACAAAATAATAAAAAATATGTACTGTACATTCAAAAAATTGTAATGTGCATATTCCTTTTTTCCAGAGTAAACATCTCATGTAATATTGCACACTCTAGCACATCTTAGAAATAATTGTTACTTTACCTTCAAGCTCAGAATAAAATATCATACTTCAAAGTTCAAATGATACTTTGTCAGATGGGTCTGTGCCATACATATTTTGTAATATAACACCATCAATCCTGTCATCTTATGTATAGTGTAGCTTTGTAATCACTGTTGTGCACATGTGTGTGTGTGTGTGTGTGTGTGTGTGTGTGTGTGTGCGTGTGTGTGTGTGTACATGTAAGGGTGGGGCACAGTTCAAATAATACTAGTACTTGTCTCATACCAGGTCCATTAAAATGCCCTTTCCGGCATTCTTTCTCCCATATATGATAATACAAGCATGTTACTACAATACACATTTTTGTCAAACATGCGAACTCATAAGACAAAAATAGAATATGAAATAAGTTCATGTGTATGAGGTTAGATTATTGCTTGTCAGCTTCAGTGAGACACTACTTTGCTATGTGAAAGCAAGCAAGGTATGGTGCATAGGCATTGATGAACATCATTCATGTTACAGACAGTGACACATCTGTAGAAGCACACATATGAAGTTGCTAAAATTGATTGCGATCCAAACATTAGGTGTTCCGTGACAAGCAGTTTGCTACAAAAATGTTCTTGCATAGAGGATATCTGCCAAGTATATTCTCTTATTCATTAACCATTAATAGAATCACGCAGTAATAAGCCCCTCAAAAGTACCATGCTTACATAAAGCAAACACGTAGCTTTTTGTACATCTTTGAACTGGACCGCAAATTGCTGGACATCCGGTGTAAAGTGACCAATCTAGTCCCCTTTGGCCGACTTCTTGGACTTCTTTGACCGGGCAGAGGATGCCCCCTTAGCATCAGACCCCACTTTGCCGCTGGCCCGGCTCTTGGCGGACATCCTCGGGGGCGACTTGGTCCTGGGAGGGGGGCCCAGGTGCTCCGGGCGGGGCAGGGCGGTCTTCTCCAGGTAGAAGGCCAGGTCCTCGTGACGCTCCTCCACCCTGGTCTGAAGGAGTTTCTCCGTCTGGTTGGCGTGGTTACGGCTGGCATCCTCAATCAGCTGGGAAATTTGCTGCAGGGGGATGTCACACAGGGACTTACAAAGTTATTGACATTGTGATATCGAGACTGGCATAGCGAGGTGGTCTTCTAAGGTTAGGTTGAGTGGAGCATTTGACACTGTATGCTTTCTTCATATTTGCATCTTCTTATGAATTACATGAAATATAAACTAGAAAAGCACATGGAGAGGGTAAACCTCGGCCAAGCAGCTCATTTCCACCCATACACACATCCTGAAAATCGCCCGATTTCCCAAGATAAAGAAGACTTTTATCTATTAAGTCATCAGCTTCCAGCTGCACGGTGCCTCGCCCAAGCAGAGCATGCGCTTTAATGCGCCTATGCAAAGCTCAAATACACGCAGCTTGAACTCCTAAGTTCATTGACCCTTTCTGCCAAAAGAAACAAAAAAAAAATCTTCAAAAACTCATAAAAATTCCCAGATCACTACAAAATTGATCATCTGTTCCTCATGTCATTATCAACTTTTCCAGCAAATGCCATCGAAATCCATTCACAACTAGTTATTTTGCCCAAAGACAAACAGATAACAAACAAACCAATGGCGACAAAACACATAATCCCCCACCTTTGAAGTTGGTAGAAAAAAAGTTTGCAATGTAATGTATTAATGTAAAGTTTGTCCAAGACAAATTTGCACGTATTTTTATGCAAAATGGTCAAATGAGGCAAACCTACAGAATGATGGAGAGCTGGATGTCATGAACTGATTTTTATTGTGTGTTCATAATAACATTCTTCACACTGCTTTCATATGAACTTTCATGTGAAATTGATGACAATCATGGCATGTTCTTAAGAAAACCAGATGGCAATGAGACAGCATACTTATATATCATTATTTATTACATAATTATATGATCGCATCACCCCTGTCATCCGCAATCTACACTGGCCATTAATCCCACAACAAAATAGGTTCGAGATCCTTCTCATTACCTACATCATCCACACCCATTCACCCTTATATCTAACAATGCGTGTAGCCGGTCTGGGTTGTGATGAGATTAGGTCAGTGACCTAATCTCATCACAACCCAGACCGGCCACACGCATTGACCTCAGATCATCATCTACAACTCAGCTCAAACTTGACCCTCGCACCCACAACCGTTATGGTGACCGCGCTTTCTCCGTTTGTGCCCCCCTTCCTTGGAACAACCTCCCTACTCATATTCAGTCCTCCCCCTCCATTGACATTTTCAAAAAGAAACTTAAAACCTATTTATTTCTATAACAGAACTGATGATTATGTATAGTTGATTATTTGTATTCGAAGCTGATTTATGTTTGTTTATTTGTTTTGATAATTGTAAAGCACTTGGAAACATATTGTATTACGCACTTTATGAGTATTTATTATTATTATTATTATTATCATTATTATTATTATTATTATTATTATTATTATTATTATAATTATTATCATTACCATTATTATTACCTCCCTGTTAAGAAGCAGTGCCTGCTCCTTGAGCTCACTGAAGGGCAAGCTGCCCCCCTCCAGCTCCTTGAGGATGCCTTCTTCCTGAGACTTGAGAGTCTCCTTTCTACTCGTCTCCTCCCCTTCAATCTCCTCCAGGCGGCGCTCGTACTCCCAGGTGTTGAACGGCTTCCCCTCCTGCAGATGGCAAAAATTGTTACCATGGAAACAAGCATGGATAGTTATAAATAATCAACAGTGGCTGTGGAAGAAAAATAAAAATGTCTAGGCTAAATATTGGTTTGGAGTATTTAAAGACAGAAGGTACCAACCCAACAAACCCTCCCCTTCCCCCATCCCCCCCCCCCTCAAAAAACAACAACAAAACAAACATCAATTTTTCAAAGAAACAAATTGAATAGTTCTAAAATGTAATTTCCAAACATCATGAGCAAGAGTTAATTCTGGTCTAGGTTCAGAGTGCACAAATTGGTCTTGATAGCCCTGAAGTTACTGGTGATGTTTGGATCTATTCTGAAAGGTGTTTTGGTTTTTTTTGGTGTTTTTTTTTTTTTCAGCTGGTCTTCCTCCCCACTTATGCAGAATTGCAAATGAGAATATATCTTGACAGTCCAATGTGGACTTTTGCCTAATCACATTTTTGGACACGTCAGTAACCATTATTCAATTTACATGTTATGCATTACATGCATGATCTGCACACATCCCTACATGATCATTGACTTGATAGTGGTACTCCGAAGAAACATAGGGTGCGTTTATCAACTCCTTTTTTCGGCAGAAACAGGTTTTCCAAACAGCTTTCTAGGAATTTTTACGAGTTGATAAACGCAAAGCTGTTTTGAAAGCCCTTTCGGAAAGCCTTTTCGAAAGCCGCATATTTGTGGCTTTCCAAAGAGGTTTCCTAAACAGGTTTTCAGAAACCTGTTTGTAAAAGCCTTTTGAAGTTGATAAACGCAAAGCTGTTTTGAAACAGCTTTGAAGTATTGTACTGCAGTTACGAACAATGCACGCCTTATATGACCTCTTCTCCTTGGGTCGAATTGCGCAATGCAGCTGTGCAGTGACAGGCCAGTTATCGTGTTCGCGAAGAGTTGATAAAGGCAACTATTTTGGAAGCCGATTCTAAAGGGCTTTGGAAATGGCTTTGGAAAGGGCTTTGGAAACGGCTTTTGAAAGCCGTTTAAACAGGGGAAAGTTGATAAACGCAGCCATAGATGCAGCAACAGCCAAAACTTATTATGGTCTCATGTTATATAATCACTGCAAACACAAAACTCACATCTAACGGGAAGGGCACTGGCGGTTGCATCACGACAAGATGCTGGCGTACAGTCAGGGGCTCCCGCTCCGTGGTAAAGACAACCTGGTACAAATGGTAGTGGGCTAGATATGTCTCAAATAAGTGGCTGGTGAAGAGTCTAAGGTTGCTCTCACTCATCTGCCCATCTGAGAGAAACTTCTGTGAAAGTTCTCGGTAAATCCTAACTGCGGATGACAGTGGCTGCCCTGCATAGGAAGGAGAGATATTGAGACAGGAAAATGAACATCAAACTTGAAAATAAATGATTATTTGTAAATTCATGGGGGAATGAAACCCAAATATATGCAGCAATATTATTAGAATACATCGGTGAACGTTTTAGGAAGTCAGATAATCTGCTCAGAATCTTCAAAGTTTTGGTGCCACCATCACTGGATGAGAAGACTACTACAGATCATGATGCCACATGATGGAAAGCGATATACAGAAAATTATAAAGAAAATAAAACAGAATTTCACTTTTTATGAAACGTGTGCAATCCCTCCGCTTGTTACTAACATACTGTAAATGTTGATATTTTCGCATGATTTCTTTTTTGCACTGAGCAGCTCAAAAACATATTCATGGGTTGTTGAATTCGTGCTGCTCAATTTTCGACCCATTCACAATGTGCAAAGAAAATTGTGAAGATATTTTTGCGGGTTTTAGAAAATTGCGCTAGCCAGAAGTAGTGAAAAATGGGCGAAAATTAATGTACCACGGAAATTTCTGCATTTGAAGTAATATGATGAGGGTCAATATTATTTCCTCCGCTTTCCAAGAGGGGCAAGTCAGGTGCTCTTTCATTGTTCTAGAAAAGTGAAAACATGTTGATTTTTCCTTGGAGTTTCTTCATATTGTTTTCCATTATGTGATGTCATGTGCTACAGTAGTCTTCTCACCCAGCAATGGCCGCACCAAAATTTTTAGATTTCATAACTTTGGAATGGATTGCCCAATTTTTCTCAAACTTTCACTGGCATGTTCTAATAATATTGCTGCATTCACTTAATCCGCTATACATTTGCGTCTTATTCACCTGTAAATCATGATGATAATAACATAATAATAATAATAATAATATTGTCTTATTTATCAAGGGTAGCCTCTTCAGTATTGCCAATGCTCTATCAGAGGGCCATGCCATTATTATTACCCCAGCGTTGCCAGGTACCCATTTACACCTGGGTCGAGAGGGACATTGTGGGTAAAAACATCTTGTCCAAGGACATTTATAAGCACTGGGCGGGAATCGAACTCGGGTCCTCCTATCGGGAGTCGGGAGTCTTATCCACTACGCCACAGCGCCCCCTAAGATTAGTAAAATTGCTGACTGGAACATTTTGTCAGGTTTAACTTACCAACCGTTCCTTGATGGAACTCCGCAGCCATCCTCAGCACACTGCAAACCTGGGACCAGGGAAACCCCTTTTGCACCCCATACATCAGACTCTCGTAGAGGAAGTCTAGCAAGATGGATTCCCTCATCTGGGCATCTTCATCAAAGCCAATCATCTCCCAGCCCAGGAGCTCTCCCAGCATGGACCGTCCATCAGCTCTCTGTAACAGTCAACGCACCATACCAACATTGGATACAGAGAATAGCCTGGGAAGATCTACAACAACTCTAGATGGCCTTCAACAAAGTGTGAATCCCTATGGAATAAAGTTGCATAACTAGACATACAGTTTGTACACATTTTCTATTCTTAAAAAAAAAAAAAAAATAGGGTCCTAATGAATGAAAAAAAAAATCACATTTGTTGTGTATACATGTAGGTCTAATAATACAGCTAGATAAACATTTATTTTTGCTGTTGTTGTTGTTTTCTTAGGAATAAAAACTGATGCACGAAAATAGATTTCGAATTGAAATTGTTTTTGAGTAGCTGACTTATTACTTAGAATTCAGATTTAACTTAGAACGAGAAGAACAATGATATTCCCAACATTTGCAACAATGTCCACTGACGACAACGCAAAGTGGTTGAAAATGCATGATAAATTAAATGTTTTAAAAAAGTGTAGAATTTGCACGGCAAGTAACTTTAGAGCCTATATAGGAAACAGACTAGATTTAGGTGAGAAATAGGTTTCTAAAATAATACCGTCGTCTCATATTTATAAATAGGGGCTTTAAAACGAAATTCAGTGCGTTTCGATCAAACCGACATTATATTGCACATGTGGGACTGACACCGAAAGGCAGTAGTTCGGTCTTGCACTAGAATCTATAAGTCTGCTACTATATTGAGCTTGGTCAAAGAAGGAACATGTTCAGTAATAAGCACTAGATATATTAATGCCACAATGTATCAAATATTTTCCCCCTATTCCGCTCACCTGCAAATTTGCTACAGTCTTTGCGTCTTCAACACTGATGTTCGCAGCCATCTCGTACAACTACAAAATAGATGAACTGTTGCTACGCAACTTACGACGCGCTATTACAGTGCATGCACAGTATACTAGTAGTACAGTACGTACATTCAGGTACGTATTACGTTTAAATGCTATATAATGGTCCTTGAGGAGCCGGGAAATGTGCAAAAACGCCGGGAAAAGTGCACTGGTTCAATTTTGCGCGGAAATGTGCAAATCATTTTCTTTTTTCCTTTCCTAACATTAAAATAACTTTACTAGTAGGCCCCTATTCTGATTTATCGATCTTTACAAAGTGTAGTTTTCGTTATGTACGTGTAGGCCTAATAAGAATTATCATTATTTCGTTGTTATTAAAGACTATCTAATTCTGATACCATAGGTCCCTTTTATACAGACTGGTGTTAGTGAAATGATTGTGTGTGTGTGTGTGTGTGTGTGTTTGTGTGTGTGTGTGTGCCTGTGTTTGTGTGAGAGTGTGTATACATGACATGCAAATACATGTATATAACATTTGTCATATTTCACTGGGATAACGATGATAAATGTGACTAATGATAACTTAATGATAGAATATAATTTAATCCGAATGTTATTCATAATCTTGAATTTAGACTATAGCATTCTCTGACTTCTGGTAGGTTGTAATATATTACACGAGAGGTAGCATATTTTTTATTTCATGATTATTGGAATGCATCTTCTCTCATTAAATGCATTTCTGTATAATTCCTTGCTTTTTAGACATTGTAATCAGGGCCGGCGGAGCGTTTTCAAAAGTGTGCGTGTGTGTGTGGGGGGGGGGGGGGGGACATTCCCGGGTTTCATGAGCTAACAAGCAAAAAAAGAAAAGAAAAAAAAAGAAAAAGGTCTTCAGCGCAACTTCTGGTGCCACTTCCGTGTTTCTTCAGCTGACAAGCAAAAAGAAAAGGTCTTCAGCACATCTTTCTCCTTCCACTTCCGTGTTTCTTCAGCTGACAAGAAAAAGAAAACAGGTCTTCAGCTCATCTTTCTCCTTCCACTTCCGGGTTTCTTCAGACAAGCCAAAAAAAAAAAAAAAAAAAGAGGGGTCTTCAGCGCAAAAACATAACTTTACCGAGCTCACACTTCAAGGTCTCCATCTATTTCCTTCTTGCGCCGGCCATGGCACTGTTGTATGGAGTAGTCTACACGATTTTTTACACTGATGTTGCTTTGAAGGATGCATGCTGTCCGTTATTCATAGGCCTTGAGCAAAACGTCTGAGGATCCTCCCGCCCTCCCCCCCTTTTTTTTTTTCTCTCTCTCTCCCTTTTTCAAGAAATTTTATCATAACCGATAGAAAACAAGTTGCTCCTTGTTAATTAATACATTGGTCCTACTCTGTATACATTATACTAGGATTAACCACAAAATGCTAACTGCTATTGGTAGTTGTCCAACTGCTCTTATTGATACAATGTAGTGCCATAATTTAACCTCTTTTTTCTTCATTCTTATTTTCTTTCTCCTTTCTTCGGGTTTGCAAAGTATATCATGGTACTGCTTCTTTCTTTTTGGTTTTTGTTTATCTTTGCATGTTCATATTCTGAGAGCATACAGGGGAATCCTGTTATAGTTTGTATACAACGAGATTCCGATGAGGTTAATCGTTGGGTTTGTTAAAGGGGGAAGTCAAATCCAAACATAAGTTAGTCAGATAAGAAAGAGCAAAATATTACGAGTTCAACGGTATATTCTTGATCGAAATTGGATGAAAAATAAGGAAGTTATGACATTTTGACGTTTTGCTATTTTGGGGGAAACAGTTCTTGAACAGTCAATATGAATATGCAAATGGCAAAGTGAGTATGTCATTCCCTCACAACTTACCATATAGTTTGTACATAAAATTTTGAAATTTCCAGTTTTTCATTCAAACGCAATTATGCCCAAGGCTCATATCCTCGTATATCTAACTGATCACTATTCTGAAGTTATTCAACCAGGAATAAAATGTTTCAGACTTCAATGACAGAAACATTGAATTTTCGTCATTTTTTTTTTTTTTGTACATGATCAATGGATCTGTGAGGGTATGACATGGTTAGCTCACTCATTTACATATTCATATAAATCGACTGTACAAGAACTGTTTTGCAGAAATGAGCAAAACTTCAAAATGTCATAACTTTCTTATTTTTCATCCGATTTCAGTCAAATTTTTCCGATGAAATCGTAAGATTTTTCTCTTTTTCTTATCAGACTAACTTATGTTTGGACGGGATTTCCCATTTAACCTACAGACACTATAAAGTTTCTTTTTTTTTTGCGAAATGTCGTCCCCAAAAAGCAAGGAAAAAAAGAAAAGAATTTGCGTGGATAAAATCAAAGTTTCTGTGTGCGTATGTGTTCGTGTGTGTGCGTGCGTGTGTCTGTGTGTGTGTGTGTGTGTGTGCGAATTTTAATTTGAAGGAAATTCTATTTGAATCAAAATCAAATAAAAAATATCATTAAAAAATATAATGTGCGTGTGTATATGCGTGTGTTTTCCAGAACCAAATAGCGGGCAATATCACTCACTTGCCGTGTCAAAACCAGAAACTACTGCTGGATACCAGTGATTAGTAAAATGATGATTATAATAATATGTTCAGGGGTGACGAAACGTCTTATCCTCTATTTATTCTTAATGAAAAGTGCACACTGCCCTGGTTTATTACTGACACAATGTAACAGAGGTAATAACATTTCCCGGCCTTCTAGAGATTATACAGCCCAATGCAATTTCATAACGAAAATGTATAGGTGTAATTATTCTTGTATCATTTTGTTTGTGACTCTACGAATTGTAGCCCTCTTGTCTAACGATGGCAAAACATGAACCTTTGAAATTCATAGCTTTTGAACGAAAGGTTCGATTTCTCTCAAACTTCCCCGATGTGTTCTAATATTTCTGCATTCACTAGATATCTGTACATAAATGGGTTAATAATTTTTTATGTGATGTTTGAATCACTTTAAAAGCACCAACTGACCACACCCTTTTCCTCACGCAACCGATCTTTCTCACCAGCACTCCATTAACGCCAACGCACACTCTTTGATGATCATCATCATGACAAAAGCCTTCAAATTATTCTTGTGGATATCATGTTTGAAGAATGTTGTTCTCTATTATACCATAATACTATGTCAAAAAAAAAAAATACAACGGGACCCTCCGCAATGATAACTTTGAAAATAGTGAATCGATCCAAATACAATTTCAGGGTATGAAACTATTGTTTAACTCATTGCCCACATCTTACAACAACAACAACCAAAAAAAAAAAAAACACACACACACACATCCTGTTTTATTCAGTGGTCAAAGAGAAATGAGGAGTTTTGTAGAGCATAAAGGAGTCCCCTCCCTCCAAGTTCTGTCCACTGTGTACATAAATGAGTATCTAAGTGCTGAACTTGGAAGAATCACACCAACGACATGCTGGACAATAATCCACATTACTCCGTGACCACTTAACCAAATTGAATAAGGTTTTCTGTATAGAGCTAAGACTTTATATTTTAAGACCCTGAAGAAGCATTTATACAGTTTAATCATATTGGGGGTTATCAATGCAAATAAATGTATCTGATTGTATATATATATATATTTTTTTTTTTTTTTGGGGGGGGGGGGGGGTGACATACTGTATAATGTAAGGACGCATTCTATCGAAGGAACCGACAAGGACTCATAAGCATTGCTTTTAGTCGGTTCCCTCATAGTGGACTCTTATTCGTCATGGACTGAACATGATTCTGTCATACATTTCAATGTACGCGTTTAAAGGCATAATTTACCATTTGCAGATGAGACAAAAACCCATCATTAGTACTTTAAAATAGTTCTAAAATGTGAGATAGGGATAGAAACAACCACTGTAAAAATTTGAATCCGTATAATCAATGTTAAGTATATGTTAAATACACAAAATGTGAACAATGGTTATAATAAGAATGCTTCCAGATTAAACCGTCTACAGTTACGGTTTAGTGAGAAAAATACTGATATCACCTTATATTTTATATTTTAGGCTTTATTGCTTAAATTTTATATGGTAGGATGTTTTGTGATACAACAGACCTACACATATGCATCAAATGTGATATCTTGAACATTATTAAAATCACTGCTCCCAAAGGGAAACTGGCCCTTTAATATGTGTTATTTACTTGCTTTGTTTCTATGTTTCGAATGGCATTTTGAAAAGTGTTTACTTTCTTTTCTTTCTTTTGTTTCTTCAATTTGCTTTGTTTCTATGTTTCGAATAGTATTGGAAAAGTGTATTTTTGTGTGTGTGAAATATGTGGGGGAAAAATATATGCAATTCAGTTCAATGAATTTTAAAAAGAAAAAAAAAGTTGGTACAGATATCGGATTTCATCAAGAGCTTTGTTTTTATACAATTATGCTTCTGTTTAGATCAGAGGTATCTTGCAGGTAAATTCTTCAGATATCAACAAACTTAAAGGACAAGTCCACCTTCATATACATGTGGATTGAGTGAAATGCAACAACACTAGTAGAACACATCAGTGAAAGTTTAGGGAAAATCCGTCAATCCTTTCCAAGGCTATGAATGTTCAAAGTATCTGCGCAGTCACTGCTGGATGAGAAGACTACTACAGTGTATGATGTTACATGCGTGCAACGATATAAAGAAAACAAAAAGAGAAAATGGAAAAAAAAGTGCACATTTCTTCAACTTGTTACTGATGTATAAGGGCGACATTATTTGCCCTGCTTTCTGAAAGAGAGAAGTCGAGTGTTCTTCTGTTATGATGGAAAAGTGAAAATATGTTGAATTTTCTTTATATTTTCTTTATAATTATCGTTGTACACATGTGACATCATTAGCTATAGTAGTCTTCTCATCCAGCCGTGACTGAGCAGAAGCTTCAAAAAATTCATAAATTTTGAACGGATTGTCCGATTTCCCCCCAACTCTCACCGATGTGTTCAACTAATATTGCTGCATTCACTCAACCCACATGTCTATGAAGGGTGAACTTGTCCTTTACAAGTGGACTGGTCCGCATGCCTTCAAAGTATATCTTCCAATATCACGATCCCATCAACCTGCCGATAGGACATCATCGACACACAAAGACTGACGATTTCACATCATTATGATTAAAATTCTACTGAAGAATTTATTAACGAAAACAGTGACATCCTATCACAGCAATACTTCCTCCATGGCACTCTTGACCCCGAGTATTCGATAGAGTTGTTTTCTGTGCTCTCACTTCATTTTCAAGGACTTTCACAATGTCTTGAAGTCAAACACCTATTTTGCCCCCTCTTTTTGTTGTTGTTTTCAACTCAACCTATGTCTTACCTTCTGAACGGCACCATGGACCCACTTTACTACGTTCACGAAGAGTTGTGCGTTACAGCAAGCATAGACCTACAACGCAGGTCCATGCTGCAAGTTACATTTACCAATTCTAGGTGGCATACGAGTTTTAGGTGATTTCCTGCCGGTATTTTGCTTGTTTCTATCGTAAATGTAATTACTCTGGTATGAACTTGCAATTACTAACATTCGTTAAATATAAAACTGGCCGTAGACCTTGCCATAATACAGTCAGGCAGAGACTGCGAAGTAGAGATGTTTCCCCACGTTATTGCGCAAACACTAGACTCCATGAACTTTGATCCGACCCTGTATCTTGAAGTTGTCCGTAGCTGTGAGTCGTCACTCGCTCTCTGTGGTGTGGGATCATCGCGCACCAGGTTTTGGAAGAATTTCATGTCTATTTTGACGAAGAAGATTGTTATGACATGAGTCCACAATCATGTAGATTTTCCTACAAGTCTCAGAATCGTTGTTGGTTGAAGAGTATTTAAAGGACACACAAAAGATAGAAATGAGCATTAAACTTTGCTTGTCCCGTAGAATTGTGAGTCCATATTTAACAAACATTTGATTACGTATTGGTCATCACGACCTTGTCCATGCGTCGACATCGTTCTGTAGGACGGATTTACACAGGGTAGTTTTTGTGGAGGACGTATTTGAAGAAGAGATCGACCTCGAACGGGTCATAAGGATTCAGCCTGATCGTCAGGTCGTTCACCGGCAGCTGCAGAAGCGCAAGTTGAGCCGCACCGTGGCCTGTAGGGAGGAGTAGGTATAAGAAAGAGAAGGATGATGGTGGTGGTGTCAGTGGTGATGGTGATGATGGTGGTGGTGATGGTGGTGTTGGGGGTGGTGGTGGTGGTAATGATGGTGGTGGTGGTGGTGGTGGTGATGGTGGTGTGGTGATGAGGATGGTGATCATGGTGGTGGTGATGATGGTGGTGGTGGCGGTGGTGGTGTGGTGATGGTGATGATGGCGGTGTTGTTGGTGGTGATGAAGGTAGTGGTGGCAGTGGGGATGGTGATGGTAGTGGTGGTGATGATGGTGGTAGTGGTGGTGGTGGTGGTGGTTATGATGGTGGTGCTAGCAGTCGTGATGGTGATGATGGTGCATCGTGGTGGTGGTGGTGATGTTGATGGTGGTAGTGGTGTTGATCATGATCATGATCATGATCATGGTGATGACGACACCAGCATTGTTACTATGGTTTAATCACCATAGGGGGATAACCTCTTCGGGGATGCCATGTATGCCCTTCCGAAAGGCCCTATCAGGATCATTATCCCAAACACTGCCAAGTATACATGTTCATTCTAAACCTTTAGGGTAAAATGAAATGAAATAATTGCGATGAAGGTAGGTGGTTTTGTTTGCGTGTGTGTGTGTGTGTGTGTGTGTGTGTTTTACTAGCTTGTCGTTTCCGTGGAAATGAGTCGAAGCTAATCAACGCAAAACATGCACATTCTGATTTTATCACCGGTGTATTTTACTACACTGTTGTGATATTCATTGATTCTAGTACATCATCATCAAAATCATGATAACCATGATAACAGTTAAGTATAAAAAAAAAATGAGTGTGGTAAATTCTTGTGTGTCAACGCAGCAGTCCCTCAAAAAAAAAAAAGATACAACGAAATGATACAGCCATGTATAGGTGGGGTAAAGATTGTCAAAGCGTTGTTGTCGAAATTAAGGAAAATGAGGGTTTTTTTACCAGCTCCTTGAGTGTGATCGCGGTTGCCCGAGTGATGCCCTCCATGCGGCCGGCTGTTCTCTGGACCGTTGTCAGTAGGAACGAGGTCGTCATCAAGATTCTGGACGTTGTCATCCCCCAGGAAGCGCTCCGGGAGATCAAGATCTTGGAACTCATCGGGTACATCCAGCGCGTCGATCACTTCTGGTACAGCATTCGATTGTGGGTCGACAGGCGGCTGGACCATCCCTTCAATGTCGGTCGTACCTGCGCGATTTCATTATAATTGAAGGTACCGCAACACCAAATGTGAAGAGAGTGTCTAGATGTGTGACATTGAGAAGATTGTAATATCAAAGCCGCACATACATTACCATATGCACACAAGAAAAGTAGTATAATTTTATGTTGTTTGTAAAACTCGTGCAATCTGCTCGGTGAATGATAGGATTAATGATTTCCTTGGAAGCTTCGTATCGCAATATGCGTAACATTATGGTTCATTGTATATCATCACGGTATTCGATTGATACGAGACAAGAAGATGATGATAATGATGATGATAGTAGTGATGATGATGATGATGGTGGTGATAAAAGTATAACAATGAAGACAATGCTAGAAAATACAAGTCCTACACATTCTAATTTGACATAGCTCGTTGGGATGTTCGTTATGATAATGAAGGCAGTTCGTATATTGCATACTATCCTCCTACTAAAGATTCTATTACGACCGGAACATTGTGCTCGGAATCAGCATCCTGTTCCGAGATTCCTGAACGAAAACTTACCGCCCTGCTCCGCGATGGGTCCATTCCTTTCAGAGTTTACCGGCTGTTCGTCGACGCCCAGTTCTTCCGGGATGTCTGCACCTACGCTACGGCCTCTACGAAGCTTTCTCCACTTTTTATGCGTATAACGATCTCGAAAATTCTGCCTTTGCTTCTTACGCGATACCGATTTCGGCTCAGAATTGAGTCTCTTCGCGATTTCTTGTTCCTTCTTTTCCTTGTCCTCGTAGTAACTGTCAGGTATCTTCCCTTTAGTATAACCATGTTCTTCTGCAGTCTTTACACGTGTTCCCCACTTTTCTTTTTCTTTATAATTCCCAAACTCTGTATCCGAGAAGTCTGGAAGCGTGTATTCCCCTTTTCTTGCTGCTCGGGAAAAAGACAGGGGAGGAAAAAGTACAACGTTAGTATCTGTCTGATTTACTGATATAATCCGGCCTGGTATTACACAACCAGTATATCTAGATATCAATATCTACATTGTTGTATCTACACCCCTAACTAATTGAATCCTGTTAAAATTCGGCTATTGGTCTCCATTAAGCGTCATGTGACTAAAATATTAAAAAACCACACTATATGACGCTGAAAAGAAAACGCCGATGGAGAAAACTGTGCTCTACCGTGCTGATATGCATGATATAGGCACTATGGAGCTTTAGATTTTCGCGACGCAGACATTCAGACTGGAAGAAAAAAAATGTTTTTGTGCACGAGCAAAATCGCTGATCAAAATCGATCTCGCGACGTCTGAGTTTTCACTACTCGTTCTGGGCCATGTTTGCATTCACTCAATTCACGACGCAGAGAGCTACGAGTATTAGATGCACTGACCATACGGGGCGCCATTTTACTTTTCATTGGTTGCGTCTTCGCGTAATCTAAAGCTACTTTGCAACACTACGCATGACATGCATGGAGAGAGGAAAACAGCCAATGTGAATCATCGTCTACACCATGAGACGCCCGCGTCGCAAATCTGAAGCTCCCTACTACAGTGTATGAATGACGTCGTAGAAAATATCGTGCAATTGCAACACTGATTTTTCATGAATAGGGCGTGTTTGTTTTGTTTCTTTCTTTCGTTCTTTGATTTGGGGGATTTACGTATATAGTGATATCAGTGTATTTGATCAATTTAGGAAAGACGATGTAGTTTTGAATTGAATTGAATATCTTCATCTTACATTGTTCCTTTTCCCCCTATATAGATCCTACACTGTAGTAACCTTCTTATCATTTCATCTCAATTCACAGTAAAATCTCCAGTGAATGCATTCCTTCCTGCAGCAAGTACATAACAAGAAATCTTCCCGCATGCAAAGGTTGATACACGTTTCTGGGGCTCTGCCTTACCGCACTCGTCCTGGAAGTCTTCGAAAGAAAACATGCTGCTCGAAAAATAATCTAAGTCGCAGCCCTTTATGGGAAGAATCCCGGACTTTTCCGTGATAAAGAGTCGCCTTTCCGCAAGGATGTCGGGAAGTGTGCAGTCACAGGGCATGGAGTTTCCCCGTAGCTCTCTGCAGAAGAGTTAGGCGGGAATCAAAAAGGGAATTATCGAACGTCTTTGTTGTTGTTGTTTCACATACAATCTGGGAAAATAGAGCTACAGACACATTGACAGAGAACTCCCGTTATAACGAATAAGCTTCTAACGAAATTCCCGTTATAACGAAACAAAAATGCAGGTCCAAGAAATATCTAATTCTATCTTCATAAACTTTATTTCTTCGGTTATAACGAAATTTCGATACAGCGAAAGAAAGCTGATGATCCCAAGGATCAATCCTGGACTTCGTTATAATGGGATTCCGAGTATAAAAGAAGAAATCCCCCCCAAACTATCTACCCGTCGCTCAACATGTTTGATACCCCCTCCTTAAAATGAAGGAGTCAACCCAAATTCACGAAGGTGGTACAAATGAATCCATGTTTTAAACCATTGACAACTAGAAATGTCGATATTGCGACTGGTATGCCTCCGTCACAATGCATGGTTCTCCGAATAGGTCTATAGCACAATGTCTTGACAATGTGTGATGACAGTTTCACATAACTGGCAAAATACTAAAATGGTAGGTTTGTCACAAAGGCATTGAGTGTTCACTTTCCTTGAACTAGGTTTATTTGGATGAATGGCTATACTGTCTAAGAGTACAGGTATTTGGGGACTTGAGGATTTGCACCCAACTTTTGACCCTTTATAAGTTTAAAGAAGAAGTGAAATTTAGCACTTTCACTTGACCTTTGACCTTTTGGCAAGAAACTTCCAAGAGAATCTGTATTTGGTAATGCAGGCATACGACATACACTAAGTTTCAAGAAAAAATCCTGCAGGCATTGAATAGATTAGAAAGAAATAATGAAATTTGGATGAGTTGACCTTGACCTTTGACCCATGACCCCTTAAATTCATGATCACCTCCAGTCAGTAAATGCAGTTCCATGAAGATGTACAAATTTGTACCTTGAAGTATTTGTTAGATATGGAGAAAAAAAGGTGAAATTTAACATTTTCACTTGACCTTTGACCCTTGAACTTCGACCTCGTGACCCAAAGCTCTCTCTGGAGAATATTTATTTGGTAGTTCATGTATTCACCAAGTTTCAAGAAAATAACTCCAGACATTGCATAGATATAGGGAAAAATAGTGAAATTTTGAGTATTGACCTTGACCTTTTGACCTTTGACCTTGAGCGTGTGCGCCCAAAAATTGATAGGCACAACTTCGCCCACATACATATACACGACAAGTTTCATAAGGATACCTCTAACAGGTTTTGAGATACGCTGTCCACAAAATTGATTACGGACGGAAGGACGGACGGACAGACAACCCGAAAACATAATGCCTCCGGCGACACAACGTGGCGGAGGCATAAAACCCATGGAGCGCAAAGTTTCGCATGGAATGTTTCGAATACACTGTATTTAGATTATGTTTACTCATCTTCGTACCACAGTGGTCATGAGTGCCAAATTCCAAGCTAAATGCTCAAAGACTAAGGGAGTTAGCTGAATCCACAATATTTTGTATGCTTTTTAGTAAAAAAAGCTGTTACCACGGCAAAGCATTGTCCAGCACTGATGAAATATTAAGTTTGCACATTTACTACAGTGGTCACGTGTGCCAAATCTCAAGTCAAATGCTCTAAGATTGAGGCAGTTAACTGAATCCACAATATTTTTGTATGATTTTCATTCAAAATATGCCGTTACCATTGCAACGCATTGATCAACAATGACGAAAAAGTAAATACAATGTATGCACATCTACGTTCTATCGTGGTCACATGTGCCAGTTTTCGAGTCGAATGCTTAAAAACTGAAGGAGTCAGATTAATCCACACATTTTTGTTTGATTGGTAAAAAATGCCTGCTGTTGCCATGGCAACAGATTTATCGACGCACATATCAAAGGTGTTTTGCACAACTACACATTACATTGGTCGCATATCCCAAATTCAAACTGAATTGCTACAAAACTGAGGGAGTAGTTTAATCCACAACAATTTGGAAGTTTTTTATGAAAATCTGCCGTTCCCATGGCAACGCATTGTCAAATACTCATGAAGAAGGTGTCTTGCTCATCTGGATGTGATGGTGGTCACACATGTCAAATTTGAAGTTAGTTGCTCAAAAATGAGAAAGTAGTTCGATCCATAATTTTTTACGAAAATTTGCTGTTGTCATGGAAACGCATTAACGAAAAAGGCGTCTTGCACATCTATCTTTGATAGCGGTCACACATGCCAAATGTGGGGTCAATTGGTCAATCGATCCCGCTCGCGGTCCGCTGGCGATGCTGGTGGAACCCGCATCGCGAACCAGCTTCTCGTGCGGGAAATTCGGCTTCGTGGAAGAACCCGAATTCGCTTCCATCACTCTCCAAAAATACTACCAACGATCGGGGAGGTAAAATAACCTATTAAACCCCGAAAACTAGAACGCGAAAGATCGCAAAGTGAAAGAAAATCGGCGAAATTTAGAGCTCAAAATGGCGACTTGACCGCTAAGAAACACACGCTACGAATGAATTGACTGCGCATGCGTACGAGTGGGATCTCATATTAACGAACAACGGAGATTACGAAAAATAATGAGAGAGTAGTTCGATCTACAACATTTTGTAAGATTTTAAAAAAAAATTTGCCGTTGCCATGGCAACTTATAACCCAACACTAACGAAAAAGGTGTCTTGCACATCTTCCTTTGAAAGCAGTCACACATGCTCAATTTGGGGTTAATTGCTCAAAAGATGAGAGAGTAGTTCGATCCATAAGTTTTTTGTGAAAATATGCCATTGCCATGGCAACGCATTATGTGATACTCACAAAAAATGGTGTCTTGCACATCTACCTTTGATAACAGTCACAGATGCCAAATTTGGGATAATTGCTCAAAAAATGAGAGAGGAGTTCGAGCCACAAGATTTTGCAATGGACCGACCGCCCTATTCATGCTAATGTAGGTCATTGCCATTGTTGCTATCACTTTTCACAGGTCTTCATAATCGCTATCGTTGTGTCGGTACTCACATAGATTTCAAGGCTGGCAGATCCGCGAGCGCTTCCTCCAAGCCAAATGGCGTCAGTCGATCCCTGGTTTGGCGGATAAATCTGATGACATATAGATGTACAGCGTCCATTAGGTATATCGACTTGAGAGTCTTCATTCATTCAATCAATCATTCATTCCTTCCTTCCTTCCTTCCTTCATTCATTCATTCGTGTTCACTCATACATTGACACTTCGTTTTCCTACATAAACATACGAATACAATTTTTTTTTTCTGAAAATAAGTGCATAAATCAAAATTTCAATGAGCCGCAGTCGAAATTTAAAAGTTTGCAAAAAACATTATTTTTTAGTATATTATGTAAATGCTGGAAATGGGAGGGAGTACCAAAAAGGCAACAATTGAACGGTGCATTCCAACTTGATAGGGTAGTCCAAATTACATACGATCTTCTTATACGCATGAGAATTACCATTATACATAAAAAGCAGAATAACAAACCTGAATTACACGAACTATTGAAACTTTACTACCCCAAAATAAACACCCTGGGCCCCGTTGCTAGAAACTTTGCGTTTAAACGCAACTTGCAACTGATTGCCACTGGCCAATCAAAATCATTGTTGCATGCATGTCTTCTTAATAGGGCAGACCCTGAGCCAATCAGAATGGTTGTTTCAAAATTAGTAATTATTTGCAATTGATTGCAACTTTCTTGCAACGGGGCCCTGGACTACTAAGCCAACAACAAGTCGCTGTCATGCAAAAAAGAAAAAAGAAAAAAATGAATAAGAGAAAGAGAGTTTGTGTTTGTTGTTCTTTATTTAGTCGTTAATAAAACAAACACAAAAAACGTGCAGAAATTGGGTGACATTCAGACATACATGTATCATGTGATCATGGTGACTTGAAGAAAGGCCAATGATACAACAGCCAGGACAATTTTACTTTGAATCACAAAAAGTCTTGTTTGATTGATACACATTTTGAGCAACCAAAGGAATTTTCTGATTTTGACCTTAAAGGACAAGTTCTAGACATGTGGGTTGAGTGAATGCAGCAATATTAGTAGAACACATCAATGAGAGTTTGAGGAAAATCGGACAATCCGTTCAAAAGTTATGAATTTTTGAAGTTTCTGCTCAGTCACGGCTGGATGAGAAGACTACTATAGCTTGTGATGTCATATGAGTACAACTATATAAGGAAAGTGTAAAGAAAATTCAAGATATTCTCACTTTTTTCACATAACAAAAGAACACTCAACTTCTCTCTTTCAGAAGTCAGGGGGAATAACATTAATCCTAACATAAGTCAGTAAGAAGTTGAAAAAATGTGCACTTTATTCAAAAAGTCAAGTTTTGTGAAATTCTCTTTTTATTTTCTTTATAACGTTGCACACATGTGACATCATACACTGTAGTAGTCTTCTCCTCCAGTAGTGATTGCACAGATAATTTTAAAAATTCATAACTTTTGAACGGATTGTCGGATTTTCCCCAAACTTTCACTGATGTGTTCTACTAATATTGTTGCCTTCACTCAATCCACATGTCTATGAAAGTGAACTTGTCCTTTAATTGATCCAATTTGACTCCGGACGAAAACTGTTGATATTTCGACGAGAGTTATCAAAGCTGAATTTGTCAAGTAACGTATAGACAAACAAAACTCAATGTCAAATTTTGTCTATGGTCTCGGAGCTAAACGCCTTTCCTCTACTTACAGGGCATGGCTAGTAACCGATCAGTGGGAATCAGTGGGAATGCTGAGGGATGATTGTTCCAATCCTTTTGGGATTCATTTAAGAGTACATTATCTACTGTCGTGTGAAAATTGTTTGCTTCGGAACGGTCTCATATTCAAGTAATATGCAGATTAATGCCCCGTCACTTGTTTTGTTTTGTTTTTTTTTTTTTCGTGTCAAAAGACACACTGGGCTGCAGAACTCACAATTTCTCGACGCGATCCAGACCATGAAAGAGATGTTCCCTCATTTTGTCTTCCCGTCTATGGGCAGGGCCAGGGAAGATTCTGCACGACAAGCACAAGGCGACAACAACAAAATTATGATAATTGCCACGATTACAAAATATTTAGAGGGCACCAGACATTCATTTGAACACAACGGTACACTTTTAAAATCAGGTATGGCTCTTAAGGTTTGCAATAAACAATAAATATCGTTTAGTCTGATTTCTATTGAAATTGCAATACGCAACTATAGCACAGATGACCTACTATGAAGCTCCACTTTGTAAAGCTCTATCTAAAAAGAAACTCAAGCTTGTCTAATTATTACCACTTTTGGACCTACTCAGAGTACCTCAGTATTTTGTGATCTGCTAAGACTCTGTAGATTACGAGTATAATTGCACGGGCTCTTTTAATGGTACAAATTGTGACATTAACGGGTCCGAGTTCATAACAGATGTTGGGCTAACATCTCTTGCTAGAAGAGCAACTTTTAGTGTAGCAACAGCTAATCAGGAAGCTGGATTCGCGTCATTACCATAAAATCACTATTCTAGCAAGAGTTGCTATCATAGCAACTTTTTTGTGAAATGAGACCCTGATTTGTTTCATTTGGCGGCAGCAGTGGGAATGTCACACAATTTGTCAACGCCTAGAAAACCCTTCATAATTTTGCACACGTAAAGAAGATGTTGCAAGAATCATTTCACAAAATAACAACTTTTTGCTCAGATGCCATCTTTGCTGTGTAAAGTGGGGTCAAAGGTCAAATATATTTCATTCTGTAATCTCATGAGTGTATAATCACCGTCATAGTTTGCACACACATGGACCTCGATAGATGGATCATTTTGTAAAATAACGACGCTTTGGTCAGACGCCATTTTGGCTGTGCAAATCTATGGGAGTACATTTTTTCTGGAAATGAAAAATGACATGACTGTCTTTATCGAGCACTAGCTAATTTATCCTTCTGTGAATTTCTCCCAGATTTTAGTATATTGTAGATGAAACTTTGGGCTATTGTTCAGGTGATCCATATTCTTCTTGGAAGTCGACATTACGTCCAAAGACCAGGTTGAAATTGAGGCTTAGCTTCAATGTCGGGAGATATTATGTCTTTCCTTCAGTGACTTTCTTTGCAATAGCTCAAGAAAAACACGCCCTTTCACCCCCACATTTTGCACATGTTTAGTCCATGTCAAGTACATATTTTCATAATAAAACAACTATATACTTCATCAGACACTGTCTTTTCTAGGTAAATTATGGTCAAAGGTCATTTCTGAGTACGTCGGATCACCAAATTTGTCAGTGTTGACAAAGTCCAAGTCTAGTTGAGCTGTTTGTATCCGTGTATCTTCTGTGGCTATTTTCAAGAGTAGACTGAATGCCATTTCTATAGGAAAAGAGAGCTAATTGACCATGTATTCAAATTAAGTATGTAAAGCACCCAAGCATTCGACCTAATCTGAATATAATACTCACATCACCTCCGTCAATCTATCCCCCAGTGCATCAAAATACGGTTCAACGTCCCTGAACATAAGCCGATGAGTTTCCCTGCAAGAGAAAAACATGATAGGAGAAAGAGAGTGAGAGAGAGAGGTCCAGCGGGATGGTAAAATATTGGTTTGACTATCACCATGGTTTTAACCAGGTTTAAAGTGAAAAACATAGTTCTAGTGAGAGTTTGAGAACCCGTCTTGCACCATTTCATACATGTATTTGTTGAAATATAATAATGATAGTAGTAGTAGTAGTAGTAGTAGTAATGATAATAATGATAATAATACTAATAATGCATGTAATAATAATAGTGAATACTTCTATAGCGCAACAACCAATCAAAAAGATGTTCATGGCGCTTTAAGTCTTTAAAGTTAGGAATAGAAAGAAGAAGAAAAGAATGACATCTTCACTTTTTTTTCCTTCAACATGTTAAACATATATTTTAAATGATTCCATCGTCCCTGGCATCGAGGATGACTGGCGATCAGTGACAGGGATATCTTCCAAACTTTTGGTCCAATGTGGGAGAAAGAGTACATTAGGCCTACCAATGTACAAAAGTATGTACAAATCGAAAGAGTCTACCAAGAAACTTTATACCTGGCTGACGCGATTTGCCGGGACGATGAGTCGTTTCGGAGTATTTTGAGATACACGTGTACCGACTTTTATTCCAGAAGGATCCAGATTAACTCGGCCTGAGGGACAACTCTGCCCTATTTCAGACAATTTATACGCAGTTCGTGATCGCCATATTCTATTCATGGCGCACGTTCCTTTTGTAGGCGCTTGCCTCCCTCTAGGAAAGACGTCTTTTGATAAGGACGTTGTATCAACTCGGCCCATAACTGCGACCAGCCAAAACGCGAAGCGTTCCCATAGTATGGTAGCTCTACTACATATCGACCACCTTCTTTTAAATCGACCGCGTATAATTCGCGCACTGAACACTTAGTACGCACTTCTCTGCGCGCAAAGCACATAAAAATGTATGAATGTAGACGAGGATGGTGTGGGAAAACGCGATAATTCACTGTTCATTAAAGTGAAAACTAAGTTTCGGTAAGTGCTGAAGAACCCGTCTAGCACCATTTCATTTTTACTTGCAATATATCGAAAGAGTCCACTAAGAAACTTACCTGGCTGGCGCGGTTTGCCGAAATGATGAGTCGATTTGGAGTATTTTGAGAAAAATAATAATAGTAGGAAAACCGACTTTTATTCCAGAAGGCTCCAGACTAACTCGGTCTCTGGAAAAATTCGATCCTACTTCAGACAATTCACACGCAGTAAGTGATCGCCACATTCTACTGGCCACTGCAAAGTACCAAATGAGGCCTAACTGAATGGACAGGAAAGTGCGTGCTAACGTAATCCTGTACAAAACACTTGAAACAAAAATGACAGCGCGCGGTCCTCAGTTGCTGAGACGCGCGGTCTTTGGAGTTTTTGTTGTTGTTTATCAAGGGCCTTTGATTGTTTTAGAGGTGCTTGATAGGCGCACACTAATTTTGCTTGCGCGCAAAAGAGGTTTTTGATGCGCGCGTTGTAGCAACTCGGACCATTACTGCGAGTAGCCAGAACACGAAGCGCTAGTTTATACAGGCGGATCCCATAGGACAACACTGTACAATCAGAGGGACAACCATTACAACTCATCCCGCCGTCGAAGCGAAGCCGAGTTATCCCCGAGTCCGAGTTTAGCCTGACCCCGTTCGGGTAAGTTCTGAGACTGAACCTTTTTGGTTAATATTTCGCATTTTCGTTGTTACCCATCGAATATCTTGTAATAACATCGTTACCCTGCACATTTCCTAAGCATACGTTCACATTTGGGAGCGAAATTTGACAACTTTTGCAGGCCTACCAGAACTTTGTTTGGGCTTTAATGGTTTTAATCAAGGACAAAATTTCGAATGAATATTTTCACCGAATCGTAATGACAGCACAATGTATATGTCTATGGAAGTTAAAGGCTTCTAAAAAGCTTCGTACAACATGGTGTTCAATACAACTCGGTTTGCGTGCATTGTCACTGCAAAAACAGCGGTCGATCCTAACAACGCGATTTACCGCGGGGAGCTGAAACGAGGCCACGGAAGTTCGTCGGCGATATTTTGCACTGAAACTTCGAATCGAAAAGGGAACAACGGCATTTGATAGAGCTGGATTTTCTCAATCACGTAGGTCAAGTTTTTACGTGAATTTCAGTGTTAAATATTCTTATCAAGCAAATAAACATTAGGCGGTCGATGAGTAGTAGGTCCAACCCTACAACACTGTCGATATACAATTTTATGATATCACCGGACAGCATGGTAATTCCGAACACGCACATTTTTGCATAATAATGACATTCAATACGCGCGAGACTTCGTAGATAAGCCTCACAGAACGTTGTGCGAACTGAAATCGCAAAAAAAACGCGACATAAAATGGTAAAAACACGAAGAAATTCACATTTTACCTCAGATTTAGAGTTGAGTGACCGGCACCTCGTCACAGTTACAGTAATATTGATGCATGTTTGAATCAAATTTCGTCACTAGAATTCTATCACTCGCATACAGGAAAAATGCTAAAGATCTCAATAGAATCACAAGTTCACTGATCAAAACCGGAAATTTGCAGCTATGGTCGTCAAACGCGAACGATGCGGAAGTAGAACTTTGTGCGCTAAAGTAAAGGAAGGGGCCCGCAACTCATCACCCGCGCTCCCATTAGGCATAGACAAAGCACGTAAAAGGCGTGTGCGGGTGACCGTAATGATACAATGTACTTATATCTAGAATCCATTAGTATATAAAACATGTAACAACAACCCTTTTATAGGACTGTCTATTCCAAATATAAATGTCAGATTTCCGCGAAAAACTCTTCGGTTTTCACAACAATTTGCTTGGTTGCCAAGTTTCAAGCATTCTGAACACAGCCCCAGGCATATTAAAATTATTGTTCAGTGCGCTCGTAACAATTTTGAATAGGGTGACGGTATTCGGGCCTCTGACAAGGTGCGGGCACCTCACTATTCTATTCTACCACTTAATATTAGGGGAGGATCTCATTTGATTTCTGATTTGATTTATGCCCCCATCCTAAGCTGGGGATCTCTATCTAGGCCCCTAGTAGCCCTACTAACTTTAACGTTAGACTTCTACACTCTGACGTCATTTTCCTATTTCTCCTCCTGAGGCCTCCTCGTTGAATTACAGAATGGAGGCCTACCAATCGCGTATAATAGGAGAAGAGGGATCCTTTACACAGTCGTACAGATCCTTATCCACCCCAGTGGCAGAGGGGCGGCATTTTGTCAGTTTTCGGGAAATTTGCTCTCAGCCAATCAGGGGGGGGGGGGGGGGCATTTCATGAAGCAGTTTGGTCGGATATCTTTCTGACAAACTGTTACAAGCTACGGAAATCCTTGCATCTGATTGGCTGAGAGCAAATTTTTCTGAAACTTTGTCGGACAAAAAGCTTCATGAAATGCCCCCCAGGGCCCCGTTTCATAAAAAGTTGATATGATAACAACTCTTGCTGGAATGTCAATTGTCATGGTAACGACATGAATGCAGCTTCCTGATTTGCTGTTGCTGTAGGAAGTTGTCATTCCAGCAAGAGTTGACATCCTAACGTCTTTTATGAAACGGGGCCCAGATCGTAGAGACGAGAGTCTATCTCCCACGTAACAGTAACACTCAACGGGTTAGTTTGTCAGAAAAATATCCGACCAAAACGCTTCATGAAATGCCCACACCACAGGAGTCGAATTCTGAAAAACATTGATGATAATAGGGCCTACGTTTTTACTCTCTGATCCGGCCCCTAGCAGTTAGGTATACTTACAATGAATTGATTGTCTCCTCTACAAAAACCGGACGGTCATGCGAGAACCTGTACGACTTGCTGCAGACGGCCCTGAACCTGTTGCGGCCGATGCACCTGCATCCTCTTGCGCAAGAGTACACACCGGTGAAGAACGAAGCGATGACGGTCACGAGGAGGAAGGATACAGCGATGTTCCTAATTCTAGCCATCTTTTGTGATGATCTGAAGAGTCGAGACTAGTCTACTAACGTTAGTAGTCGGTACCGCAAAATGATTCTTTCACTCAGAAGTTCTAGGTCGCGTCGTTCCCCATCAGTCAAACTTGGCAGTTGTGAGGAAGATCAAGAAGACGGGTGCTAATAATAATGCATAAAATAAATGGGATTATTATCATCACCACATGCACTGTGAAAACATGCATCGCGCGAGCGCGTCGTGTCAAAACAAAAGGTAGATGCGCGCACTAATATGGCGCAGGGGATTTCCTTGGATACATGTGATACAGACAGCAATGCTGCTCAGCCGGCGGCATACTTTACCTTACTCAGTATCATAAAGTGGGTCGTGTCACTCGAGCTTCAGAGGTTACAGAATGACCCCCATTTTCTCAAGCAAGGGTGAGTTATGTACAAACAAAAAAGAAAAAAAAATTTAATAAGGAAAAAAACACAGTATGAATCTATTGATGATTATCATTTTTCCCTCTTTCTGTACCAAATGTTTAAACATGACCGTATGAAAGCGCTACCATGAGTAGTATTGTTGCTGACTACAGTATAATGTCCGGAATATTATTGTATTCATTATTTTATAGTAGGCCTTGATGTGTTTGTGTGTGCCATTTTCTTCTCTGTTGTCATGTTTGAACATATGGTCAGGTTGGACCTACTACTCATCGACCGCCTTTATTTGTAACCACTATTTCACCGAAAATATTCAACAGATTTACCTTAATTTCGTCTCACTTTGAGAGAAAATACCGTATATCCTTTCCCCATGCTCAGATTGTCGCTCCGTAGGCCCTACCCTACGATGTATGGTTGGGTGTCCATAATACCGGACACCTAACGTTTTTCTATCAATAGAAACGTGAAAAATCTCACAATTGGCCTGAAATTTTACTCACGTGTGGAGAAAATACTCCGTATTCACAAGCGCGCTGAAAATGCGATCTGAGGTACGCGCTCTTAGATGGCGGCTTCGAACGCGTGGGGTGTCATTTTTTCCGCACTCAGTTGCCCTGCTCATTTCCACCGACCACCCTGAGAATACGTATAAAGGGCACTTAAATGCGTTTTTTCGACAGGCCGCTGTTTTTTTCTAGCCGTCATTTTTTTCCCAATAATATTTGAATATATTTTGAATCCTTCGATATTACTTTTGAAGGACCGTTTGATGAATTTTAATTGATTTTCATAAGGAAACTTTTCATCGTAATTGAAATAAATTAGATGAGTCGGTTTGTTTTTTCACATTCATTTCTCGTTTCTGCATCAACTCGTACGGTCGTAGCGGGCGACAAAATGTTTATGTCATGTATATGTGTAACGTGTGTGCACGATCGTACAAGCGGCGGTGACAATTTTGCGGTCAAAATCGTCAAATTTATTACGGAAGGATACTCTACATCTAACAACGAGTCAGCAAAGGTAGGCCTAGTTATAATATATGTAACGTTAGTTACACGATAAACCTTATTCGATTTTGCTAAATTTCGGTAATTTAGAGGGAATACTTAGTTGTTTTCGCCACATTTTACTCGGTAGCGTAGCCAAGTGAATAATCGAACACCGTTGCGCGTAGTCCCATGCGTACATTTTCTTTCTGTACGCGCAATGCCATTATAATGCGCGGCCGGTCGTTATGGACCCGGTCGGTAGGTTGGACACCTACCATACATACTTGGCAATAAACACATGGGAGTTGTTTTTTTTTTTTTTCCGTGCGCCAGCGGTTAGCGATAGCTCATTTTTTAAACCGACCGCCCGTTTTTCCATTGAAAAACACGTTAATCCAGTGATTGCAAATACGTGTTAACAATAATTACGCGTATTATTAATGAGTATTTTCTTCAATTCTTTTTCCTCCTGTTTCCTCAGGTCATTTACCTGTATCCCCCTAATTTTTCTTGATGTGTATTCATGTTCGAATGTTCCAGCGTATTGCGCCCCGTCCCACGCGTAATTTCAATTTTATACGGGAGAAAGTAAGCCATTACGCGAGGGTGGTCGATCTATAAATAGGTGGTCGATGAGTAGTAGACTTACTATATGATATATACAAAATGTATATCTATTATTTCGTTTTTGAAGCGCCGTGAGCACTGAAAGGTGGACCTGTGCGCTATATAAGTAACAACTATTCTATTATTTCCTTTGTTTTTATGTGACAACTGCATAAGACAATAGATATAATGGAGATAATTGGAAACAGTATTTTCCAAAGATTGCCGTTCTATTTTGTATCATTTTGATTAGGCCTACTTCACCCAAGCTGTAACTGTATTTTGTTTATCACATAATCAATTTGCAAACTTAAAATTTCAATATTATGGAAATTTGAAATGTGATAACTATGCATTATACCTATCCAAAACAATACATCACAGGTCTCATAATGTATTTCTATATGTTGTAATGAATAGCGCCCCCATGTGGTGACCTTGAGAAATTCTAACCAAAGCAAATAATGAGCTTCGTTTTGCACATGATTTGTGGCAAATATGAAAATGATTGATCTACATTCAAACATAATTATACCTGGGATAAAGAAGTAATACAGAAACATCATCCTTTTTAAAGGATATTTCCTATGTATTTCTTTATATTTTGGTAAATAGCGCCTTCTATGGGTGACCTTGAGAAAAGGCAAATGTGCGGTCATGTAAAGTATAAAGTAGTTCTACCCATGTGCCAAATATGACGATGAAACATCAAACAATAACAAAGTTCTATAGAGGGGGCACAATGTGCCCCCCCCCCCCCTTGGGCCTGGGAAGGGTCAAAATAGCTTGGGCTTTATAGGGTTAAGGCTTTGAGTATATAGGTCTAATCATGATTTAAAATCTGGTTTTGCGTGAAATTGAATGCTAGGCCTACACGCAAAACACTTGGTCAAACATTCGATGAGGAAAGATATTCACGGATGCGATCGCAAGCAGTTGGTTATTACCTCCATGGACAGGAACGACAAAAGGTACCCGGACTGCACTTTTCTTTTCATTTCACTAACCGTACATTCGTTATATAAACAGAATGTCCCTCCCCCCCCCCAAAAAAAAAATAAAATAAAATAAAAATAATAATAATAAATAAATAAATAAATAAATAGATAATAATAATAACAATAACAATAACAAATAAGAAATAAAAAAATAAAAAATAAAAAGTAAAAAATAAATATTAAAAAATAACAAAATAACAAATAACAAATAAAAAATAAAAAATAAAAAAAATAAAAAATACTGTACAATCAGATTTTTGCATTGATAACTCCAAATATGACTGTCTAACACCTTAGCTCTATATTTAAAGAGAACAATTTTTGCACCTTAGCCTGGCCTTTGACCCTTGACCTTTGACCCTATGACCCTAAAATTCCCAAGACAATCACTGTCAGGTATAGAACATGTATGAATATGTACTAAGTTTCATGATACCTTGAGTCACTTTCAAAATGTGGAGGAAAAAGGGAAATAAAGCACTTTCACTTGAACATTGACCTTTTGACCTTTGACGTTTTGGCAGGAAATTTCCCACAGAATCTACATTAGGTAATACATAGTTTCAAGAAAATCCTCCAAGCATTGCATAAATGAGGGAAAGGTGAAATATTGGGAATTGACCTTGACCATAGACCCCTGACCTTTGACCCATGACCACTTAATTCCCTAGACAATCCCTGCCAGTCAGTACATGCATTATGTACCAAGTTCCATGAAGATATCTTAAATTGAACCATTTGCGAGATATGGAGAAATAAGGTGAAATTTTAACATTTTCATCTGACCTTCGACCTCTGACTTCATGACCTGAAACTCTCTCTGGAGAATCTTTATTTGGTAGTGCATGTATACACTAAGTTCCAAGAGAATACCTTCAAGCATTGCATAGATATGGGGGAATATACTTTGAACATTTGACATTTATCTTTTGATCTTTGACCTCTCGCCGAATTTACTCATAAACTTTTTAATCAATATTGCCCCATCATACGTCATCCTTGGACCAAGTTTGGTGAAATTTGCTTCATCCGGTCTTGAGTTATCGCATAAACGGATACAATTTCATGATTTTATCTTGACCTTTGACCTTTGACCTCTGGCCGATTTCACCCAAAATCCAATCAAGTAATTGCCTTACCAAGTCTGGTAAAATTCCACTCAATAATCATTACTCGCGTAATGGGGTCGAACGTATATACAGACGGACGGACGGACAACACGAAAACATAATGCCTCCGGCACCCTTTGGGCGGTCAATGAGGCATAGAGAGCACAACATCAGCCTCATGGAAATGTTGTTTGTGGAACTTGATAAGGAAAGATTACAAATTATGTAGGCCATTACCAAAGCGAGAACGAAGGATAAATATCAAGTTTACAGACGAATTGACAAAAAATAAGTCACCTTCAGCGTCATCTTATAGGCGAACAACATCAACATTGACCTAAATTGTACAACGTCTAATGTCATTATTGTCTGCAGTTTGGTGATATATTGTTTATGCGGCTTGTGCTATTTATCAAGCGATCCTGTGAATCTCTCATACATTTACAATTGATTCTTATACTGACAATACATTTTCTAAGCTCAAAGTTGATATTTTTCTCTTGGCAAAAATTTCCCAAATATTTGTTGTTTTCTGTTAGATTTGTGAGTTGCAGTGAGACTACAGGCCACCGCACAATATACGACTTTCGGTCGCACGACCGACCGACTTTGAATCCGAAATAAATCACAATGGCCAAGGAATAAAAACGCTTGTTTATTTCAGATCCAAAGTCGGTCAGTAATGTGCGACCAAAAGTCGTACAGTGTGCGGTGGCCTTAAGCTGTTCCATCTATAGTCCTTCTATTGGATAAACGATAAAGATTCAGAGTTGCTGATTTGATGAGGACACGATAATCACCATTATCCTAGGATTTGATGAACTTATAGATATAAGATTGGTTCATAATAGGGTATTCCCCCCCCCCCCCTCCCCTTCATGAACTCATGAAAGTCAGAGTCTAACAAGTTACAGTAACTATGCTTCGGCGACTATAAATAGCGTAACTATACTACTGTGCATTCCCATGCCGCCATGCATAATGTACTGTAACCACGTGATTACATATTTGAGGCGAAGCAGGCATGCAATGATAAACAATAAAAGAATTGAATACAGTTATTATCTTTTTCTCTTTTGCTGGCTAAAAAAATAGAACAAAAAAACTGTTATATATAGCTTTCATGCAATTCGTATTATGCAATTTGCATGAGTTGCCTAACACAAAATGCACAAAATATCAGAAGGTAATTAATTATATTTACGAAGAGAAAACAAAACTCAATGAAAGTCTTCACTATATAGGGTGGAAATAAAAGAGTTTTCGAAAATCTCTCACTGAAGCTGTAGGTATATAGATTGATTGGCCCATTTACGCTTTCGCTTTTGTCACGTGACCTGTATTATCTTCGCAAGTTTGAAACGCTGCAATAATGTTCAGTGTACATAATGTCATTGCAAAAGACAGCTCGAGAGGATATATTTTGCTGAAGGCCTCAACAAAATGTATACATGCAACGAATTTATGGATATTAGGTGTTCTCTAATATATACGACATTTTTCTTCCTTTCTTTATTGACTAAGAGCAGATACTGGGGGAAAGCTCTTTGTGGAGGAGGCAAGTGGCATGGTCACGTGTGACCACACTATTTAATGGTTGAACTTCAATTTCAATTTGAATTCAAAGTTTAATTTGATTCAAAGAATGACGGCTATAATATCATTGCTGTCCATGTCGTACGCCATGATAATACTTACTTACAGTAAAACTGTCCTGGATTCATTGCTTTTCTTTGCCTCCTTAAATTCCACCACATTCATTCCTATCAACGCACAGGAATACTTCAAAATGAAAACACCAACACCAGAAAGAAACAAAACAAAACAAAACCGGCATTCCAAAAGAAGCGAAAGTGAAAATTTCTAAAACAAGATATGTAAAGATCTTGATAATAAAATAATCAAACGCAGTATCATGAACGTCAGTAAGATTGCTTGGACTGTGCCACTCATTACATTGCCTTTTACTACACATAAACATAAAGCAAAAATACGGCAAAAGACAAAAAAGGACACTCGAAAATTACCAAACTAGAATGGTTAGTAGGCCTATGAACCTTGCTCAACAGAAAATTTACATATTAAAAAATGGCTATTGATAATAGCTTGCTAGGCGTTCGAATGTACATCAAAACTTATTACACTCATATTTGTTTGTTTGTTTTTTATTGTTCCATATTCCACATTTCAACAAATACATAAAACATAGACATCACGATACAAAAGCCTGGATGAATTGTCACGTACAGCTTATAAGACAATAAAACATGTGAAAGCATAAGACAATAAAGCATAAGACAATAAAACATATGAAAGCGCAAAAAAAATATATAAATAAAAAAGAGCGGCAGCGCCAAGCAATTGAACAACAAGAAAAAAATAAAAGATTGCAACTGATTGACAAAAAAGAGAAATGTAGAAACGACAGAATCTCTTGTCGGAGACAATGTGCTGGAAATAAAAAAGAACTAGATATATCGCTATACGGCTACTGATATGCCTCCGCCATAATGCATGGTTCTCCTAATAGGTCTATAGTACAATGTCTTGGCAATGTGTGATGACAGTTTCACACAATAATTGGCAAAATATTAAAATGACAGGTTTGACACAAATGTGCTGAATGTTCACTTTCCTAGAACTAGGTTCAATTGGATGAATGATTGAAATGTCAAAGTGCAGGTATTTGGGGAACTGATGATTTTTACTTGACTTTTGACCCTTTTATAAGTTTATGCATTGAGTAATTTTCATGGTATTGAGAAAAAGTATAATTTCAGTATCAAATGGGAAAATAGCATTATCTAAACCTGGCCTTTGACCTTTGACCTCACAGTTCCAAAGAGAATCACTGTTAGGTTGAACATGCATAAATATGTAAGTTTCATGATGATACCTTGAGTTACTTTCGAGATATGGAGGAAAAAGTGCAATTTAGCACTTTCACTTGACCTTTTACCTTTTGACCGTTGACCTTTTGGCAAGAAACTTCTCCAAAAATATATATTGGGTAATACACGCCATACATCAAGTTTAAAAAAAAAAAACCCTTCAGGCATATTGCATTTTAAGGAAAGTAGTGATATTTTGAGGAGTTGACCTTGACCTTTGACCCCCCTGACCTTTGACCCATGACCCCCAACTTCCCTAGATAATTACTGCCCATCGGTACAAGCATATATACTAAGTTCCATGAAGATACCTTGAACCATTTGCGAGATATGGAGAAAAACATGAAATTTCATTTTTTTTCACAAAATATCTGTAACCTTTGACCTTTGACCCTGTGACCCTAAAATCCACACAAAGTATTATCCCCCAAGGATATACCCTCATACCAAGTTTGATGTAAAACCACCACACGGTTCTTGAGATATCGACAAAAACAAAACGGGACGGACGGACGGACGGACGGACGGACGGACGGACGGACGGACGGACGGACGGACGACCCGAAAACATAATGCCTCCGGCCACTTCGTTGCGGAGGCATAAAAAGAGGAACGGACGTTAACGATATGCAGGACCTATACACCCACAGTTGCACATACCTATAATGGATAGAAAATTATTGTGCAGAAGGTTAAGCGTGACCTAGAAAGAAAATGGGGAAATGAAATCATTAATTTGTTGGTGATGATTCAAACACTGACGTCTGCAAGTCGTCACTGTATTCAATTTTCACCGTGATACCGCGATGATCCGTAGCCCTTCGTCCTGCTATATGCGCAACGGGGGAAGTTAAATTAAATATTTAGAACCTTACAAGTCAAGTTCAATCTGTTTGCAGTGGAAAAACCCTAGGAGAGAAAGACGTTATGCAAGAACAATAGTTTCGAACATGTCTTGATGATCCGGAAGGAAGCAAGATAGAAATTACATCCGGCGATGACTACTTTTATTGCGGATCGTTCCGTTGGAGACAATGGCTTCACATGTGCATAAAATCCTTGACACCTGCACCCACACAAAAACATTCACGCACAAACACACAAACACACACACACACACACAACACATACATGCAAACGCACGCACGCACACACACACACACACACACACACACACACACACATCAATTCGTCTCTTTTGTCTTACCATCGGGTGCCGAAAGACTGATGTTTTTGGACTTCGAACCGCTGTTGACGTCACAGCGATACGTTCCCTCGTCCAGTCTCGAGAACAAAAAGATGTCAAGATAGCTCGTGCAATACTCTTGACCTCTGACTTCGATCGTCCTGAATACATCGCCTTCGACAACTGTGTGAGCAAAACCTGTTGCAAAAAACAAACAAACAAACAAACAAACAAGAACTAGATAGTCTCCGCTTCTGCTGATATACAGATGTCGTTTCCTGGGGGGCATTTCATGAAGCAGTTTGGTCAGATATTTTTCTGATAAACTGTTACAAGCTACTGAAATCCTTGCATCTGATTGGCTGAGAGCAAATTCGTCCGACAACTTTGTCAGACAAAATGCTTCATGAAATGCCCCCCAGATCATTTCCCTTTGCAGACCCACACATTTTAAAGGGATAGTACAGTGTTGGTGGAGATGAAAATTGGGCTTTTAAATTTTTGCAAGATACCAAGAAAACACTTATGATATAGTACAGAGCATACCATTTTAAGAGGAATTCAAAGTTTGTTTGATGCAAATCGGGTTTGGAATGACTGAAACATCCAAAAACAAAGTAAAACAAAGCGATCGTAATGAAGTGTGGGTCCCACACTTTATTAGAATTACTCTTTTTTGGATATCTCAGCCATTTCAAAACCAATTTTCATCAAATAAACGTTGAATTCCTCAAAGAATTACATGCTATTTCATATTTCATAAGAGGTTTCTCATTATCTCACCAAAAAATGTTAGAAACCTGAAATTAGGTCTCACCAAAACTATACGATCCCTTTAACTATGAATCTGGATTAAGGCTTATAAAGATGTCACCTCGACCAAAACCAAAAGTAGCCAAAAAAAACCCGGTGAACTCTATACTCCGAATCCAATCTATATAAAGAGAATAGACATGTTTTCCTTTCGAATTTAGAGAGATTTTCTTTGTCTCGTAGTATCATCTCGAAAATCGGGTGAGTCATTGAATGGTAAGAGGGGAAAACATTTTTTTTTTTTAATACTTGGATAGAATACATTTTAATGAAATCTGTGAATACATCTCGAAGTTTTTTTATCGCAGCTGATGGATAACCTACTTGCATTGATTATCCGGGACCATGAGATGTCATGAACGTAGCTGCAATTGGCAGCCGAACACGTGATTCGTACGTCATCTCCCAGGACGAATCCTGACGTGGCTTGTATCGTCAGACTTCCCTCGTATGCTGAAAAACATGATTCAGTGGAATGAAATCTTAATTTGGAAAACGTCTATTTTTCTCTTCACACCATTCATGCGGAGACACTTCTGAAGCAAAAATAATACTCCATCAATAATGAGAGTATGCATATATGCACACATACATACGCACAGACACGCACACAGACGCGCACATACACACTGACATAATCATGGATGTAAATAGATAAGAATATTAAGCTATAGTGTTTCAAAGGGAATGGAGTGAGGCACAGACCATGTAGATCCGACTTTTCACTCATTACTTTCAAGAGTGGCATATTTCAAGATTTTTTTTTTATCTGATGCGCTCATGCACTTTCACTGACTCAACGTTTTGAAACAATGATCTAACACACAAAGTCCTTTCATGTGCATTTCTTTTTCTATGTCGTTTCATTAATGCATTCATTCATTCAGTCATTCATTCATGTTTTTATTTTCATTTCCAATCAATATACATAGATATTACAAACATCATATGACAAAATATCTTGTAACATAATACATCTTGTTTCATAAAGGACTTGGTGGGAATGGAAATTGAGGGGCTGCTAAAAAGAGAACTTGTATAGTGCAGTCCCCTCACTTACTCACGTTACATTACTGCAATACATTAATACATAGCTTACAAAACTACAATACAATGTACCGTACAAGCTAATCATTGGAAGTATACACTTTTCATTACATTGTGACGTATCATTAGTGTAAATGATTAATTAACACCTGGGGGCGTTTCATGAAGGAACTTGTCGGATAAAATGTCCGACAAGTCAATTATATCCGACAAGTTCAGAGAAATCAGCCAATCAGACTAAAGAATTTCTCAAAACTTGTCGGATATAATTGACTTGTCAGATATTTTATCCGACAAGTTCCTTCATGAAAGGCCCCCCCCCCCCCAGGACTTTTGGTTATTCGACCATACTAGTGCAGTAGTTCTCTTCTTACCGTATTTCACAACAACATCCTGTTCTGCTTCACGATATGCACCTGTGGCCTTGCACCTGTAAGTTCCGTCGTAGCGGGCGTAGTCCGTCGAATAGATTTGGAGATCGAGATTGATTGTTCCTGCGCCCACTGTCACGGACGCGAGGTAGTCGTCTGCGCTTTGATTTACACTAGCGCCCTCAGGAGTCAGCCAAGAAACGCGAGGTTGAGAGCCGCCAAACGAGATGGCACATTCCATCCAGTAGAAGAGCTTAGTGAAGTTGTAGGCGCCGCTGATATGTGTCACAGTGAGCTCATCTGGGATCAGTGAGAGAATATTAATGTCGTAAACGTGATACTCAACAATTTCAACATCATCATAATTTTTTCATACATTACATCAGGCCCCCTAAGAACAGTTTAGGTCCTATTTTGTTATCATTATAACACTGAGGACATTCGCAGCCGTTCTTAGCACTATTCTACACCAGATAGAATTACCTGCAAATTACAGTGCACTCCCGTTACAACGAACACGGTTATAACGAAATTTCGTTATAACGAAGTAAATCTTCCGGTCCCAAAATTATCACCATTAAAGTCTATGGTACAAAATTCGCTTATAACGAACACGGTTATAGCGAAATTTCCGTTATAACGAAGTCTTTTCCGAGCGCCACAGACAAAGAAAAACAAAAGAAATGTGCTCCGTTATAACGAAATGCGAATTGCTTTCGAAAATACGTAGCAGAACAAGCATTTATAGCGTCTCTGCATGGGTGAACGCGTCACACCACCGTGTGTTCGCTCCTTGTGTCACGCACAGATTCTGAGGGGGACTTGCGTTTATTATTGTGATACAATTATCCCATCACATTTCATATAGCTTTCCAGTGTATGATGAGTTTTCGGCAAACAGAATATGATATATATACGTGGTTTCCTTGTTTTCGTTATATATTGTATTTGTTCGGTTATAACGAAATTTCGTTATAACGAAAGAAAACTGCCGGTCCCGAGCATTTCGTTATAACGGGAGTGCACTGTATATCAAAATCAAACAAACTCTGAGCAAGATAGATGAACAAGTAAAATAAATCCGACTCAAAAACTCGAACGAAACCGAACCTGAATCTACTGACACACTGTCAACGGACGACCCGATCGAAGACCGACCAGTGCAGGTGTAGGTACCGGCCAAGTATCCTGAGAGGAGAATTATCCGAGAAACTATGCTGGACGCCCCTGCAGTTTCAGTGACATCGTACACTCCGTCCCTATATTGCCCTGTTATGACAGTCCCGTTTGGTAAAGTCCACTCAACTGAAGAGGGGGCCTCTTGAAAGTACTGGACGTGGCAGGTGATTGTGTAGAAAAGTTGCGATTCGTTGAAGACGGGCGGGTCAACACTCACAGTCATGCCAGCTGCAGCGAAGATGTATTAGAAAAAAAAAAAGGTCTCTATGAATTCAATAGGTTTAATTGCCCATTCTCAGACAACAACGTATACTTTGACAATGCATTTGTCACGGTAGTATTAGCAGTTCTTCCTGTTCTGACAATTCACAATTTGGAACTCACGAATTTGTCTCGTGGAGTTTCCATGCAAAATTTTATGTCTTTTTTTTTGAGGAACCAAACTAAAATATTTACCATTATTGTAGGCCTTACTTATAATGATGTGAATACGCGAGTTACCATACTACCGATATAACTTCAATCAATCAATCAATCAATCAATCAATCAATCAATCAATCAATCATAGTTTATTTCAAATCAACGAAAATCAAAACACAACGCTGAAGGAGTTTTCAATGACATTCCAAGGTCATCAACATTATTGTAGAAGTTACATTTTTCCTTGTTCGGATGAAGTAAGAGCAACTCACGCTTAAAGGATTCGTAATAATCAATTTCTTGAAGAAATTAATTATAATTTAAACAAAAAAAGATTCGTCTCATCTGGTTCTGTTTTGGATGATTATACGGCAAGTTGGTTTATCAGTTTCACAATAAGAGAATGGCTTGCGATTTATGTATAGGGTCAATCAACAAACGTCACGAACAGATGAACATAATCAACTTGGTGTGATTTATAGCGAGAAAATGATATCGTTTCCAAACACTGACCTCCGAACGAAGAGAAGTTACTCCTTCCCGTGTCACGGTTCACCGAGCATATGTAAGTGCCGTCGTCCTGCTCATCGTAGTTCGTAATAGTCAGCGTGGACACACCGGGCGAATCGCCTGCGGTAAAGCCGGAAATAGTCATCCCGTTTCCACTGGTAAGTAGGACCGGTGTCTGGATGGTCTCGTTGGAGAAGTACCAATCCATGGTGTACACGTCATCATTGTCGGCTGTGCACTGAAGCAAGACTGTCTCGTCGTGCACGATGTTCGTTAAGTTTGTGACGATCACCTGTCCGGTAAACCCTATCATACAGGCAAAAACATATTATAGACTAGAAAAAAAAATACAGGCAAAAACATATTTAGACTAGAATAAAAAAAGCAATTAACAACACGAGGGAAATACTGTATAAAAGCGTTTTGAACAATCAAGAGCAGGAGTAAACCATGCATGCATGGAATATTCGAAGCTATTGGGGTGGCTAACAGTAATACTATTACGCAGCATAAAATCGGCACGGGTTATTAGATCGTTTTATTATATATTTTCGACTTACACGTGTAATCAATAAATTTTTTCTCTCACTCTCCCTCCTCGCCCCCCCCCCCCCTCTCTCTCTCTCTCTCTCTCATTTTTATTCTTACTAACATTAGAGTATAAATTCACTAACCATATTCAGTGTTTACAACTTGGGTCATGTTGAAACCATTAGCCTCGACAAGACAAGAAAACTCCACATCTTCATCGGTCAACACAAAACCAGTAAGGTCAAGCCTCTTGTTGAGTGTCAACACGCCCTCAACGCTGGTCTCCACATATCTGGGTTCTCCCGTGATCACCTGACCATCAGCGAGCCACGTGACAGTGGGAGGTGGATAGTAGGACCCCTCACACCACAGAGTGTAGGTGTTGGTGGACGGGTTGTAGGAACTTGACGTGTTGGTGATCTGGAGTACGTTATCTTCGGAAGATATGAAACGAGTGCAGAAGGCGATGGACTTGACTTTTGGTCAAACTCTAATCTCGAAACGGTATCAGATAGCTGTAGGCTTTATTAATCCTATAATTCCGAAATTAAGAAGATAATTATAAGAACTATTGCACCATGACACATTTTTTTACTTTCCTCTTTTTTCCCTAGAAAAAAAAAGAATCAACATTTTCGATTTAATAACGAACCTTAGTAAAACAAGTTAAGTAAAAGATATGAAACAAGACCGTTTAGAAAAAAAAAACCGCAATACCAGTAATGATAACTTCCATTATAATACCTGAAGCCTAATTCACACAGAACACAATTCCGAAGTTAAAAACATATTATAAGAGCTATTGTACGATGACACAATTTTTGATTTTTCTATTTTTCTCCAAGAAAAAAATTTTTTCGAGCTAATAACGAACCTCAATAAAACAATATTGAAAGATGTGAAACAGGACCTTTTAGGGAAAAAAAATACCAGTAATGATAACTCACATAGGCCTAATACTTGTAGCCTAATTCATACAGAGTACAAGAACGAACAGTGGTTTCTGTCTAGAGAGTCCTTTCAACAGCAGCAGCCGCTCTTCCTATTGTTTCTTCCCCCGCATTTCTGATACATGTATCTGAAAGTGGCGCCACCGCTTTTACATTAGGGAGCTTTAGATTTTAGACGTGCGGACCTTCAAAGGAAAAAAAAACATGCTCTGAACATGCGCAGTAGCGCGGGTCAAGTTGATGCACGCTTCTGCGCATACTTAGATCATGTTTTTTTTTTCCCTTTGAACGTCCGTGCGTCTAAAATCTAAAGCTCCCTAGTATCTCATCGTCAAAAACTCACTGCCTGTGGCGCACCCGTAGAATTCCAAGTTGATTTCATCGTTTCCGTCCGTGTCTCGCGAATTGACTCGGAGATATCGTGATTCGATCACCGGATCGAACGTCTGCCAGACAGTCCCCTGACCACCGTTAAAGTCCTGGGAGGAAGAGTATCAAGAAATATCCGACGCGATGACAGTTTGAAAGAGTATATCATTGTGAAAATTCAAATCTAGTGATATCTTTAGCTCTATATATCGCTAGACGACAACAGTTAACATTAACGCGTGCTATCTGCTGACATAATCCAGCAATCTGGAAGCAATCTGGAAGCGTCATGCCAATAACGTGGAGATTTTGTTCTACAGACTGGAATAATTTCGTTCATATCCTCTCACAAAACACATTATGGGATAATAAATACAATGTATTCTCCTAGTGATATTATATAACCTCTAAGTGTAGTTATATGCGCCCGGGCTTATTATTATGAGTTACTATATAATGACCGCCACCAAAGAAATGCATTTTTTCTCGCTTTCCAACAAATGTGACGCTCACTTATACAACAAAAGTTATGACTGCAACAACAGTAATATTGACTAATAGGGTCTTACCAGGATTGTGTACAAGCATTACAGTGAAAGCTTGGTATTGAGAAATATGAGAAGTTAATGTCACCTTGCGAGAAATTTTGGGCGTCTATATGAGGTTTATTGAATCAATTACAAAATTAATGATAAAATGAGGTCAAAAATTAAAATAACGTCACGTTAAAGTTGATGCCGACTTTGGCAACATAGCCTTTACAGTTTGCTTATCTTTATTTCTTTTAAACAATATTTCCTGTGCAATGAAGTTGGACAAAATTATGTATAAATCTAAAGCTTTGTATCTGGCCAATTCATAACTCTCAAAAACTTTTAAAAATCCCAACATTATAAGTCTATCATTTAGAGTGTAATTGTAGATATAGATATTGCAACGTTAATACAAATAACAATATAATAATAATAATCATGATAATATACATTGAATTATAGTTGCAGATGATCATTGTTAAGGAGACTATGTAGTATGAAAAAAGAAATAAAGGTACAAATCTATCAAGTTTACCAAGTTTCTGGACCAGACGTCCGACGTGGTGTCCCGATAAGATACCCGATAGGAAGCCACAAAGTCACTTGCACTCCCCTGAATAGCTAGTCCAGCAAACTGTCAGAGGTCAAACATACAGAAGGAAAGACAGATTTTAGTTTCTAAATAAGTGTTTTGTTTGCTTTTTTAACATTTTCTTTCTATGTATAGACACATAAAATAACCACACACAGAAACTCCTGTATAAACAATGCAAGTGAAGAGTACATAATCTATGCAGCTAATTTAAAGTCTAACCTATTGATGAGGATAGTGTATATTTTGTCAGTATCGAATCCAGGCCCGTGTGAACTCTGGAAAAATCCATGAATGCAGCCTCTGACAAAAATATATGGTTACGAAGACAACTTGTTTTGAATAGTATTGCTAATTCCAGTTTAGAGGTATACTAGATTATTTCTTACAAAGATTTTGATCTCGCAGAAAAATCACTTAATGCCAACTAACACTTTTGTTTCGATGGCGCTTTGAAGACAAAAAACGAAATACAAAAACTAAACTTTTATGTCGCGTCATTTCATTCAGTTTTATTTCATTTCATTTATTTTTTTTCATTTCCTACAAGTGTGCAGTTATGGTAAAACATTATGTGCATAGTTATACAAAATCAATACAGAGAATAAATAAATCAAATCAAATCAAATCGATACAACTTTGGAATATGATGCATTGAGAATAGAGCCTATTTTTTTCTTTTGTAATTGAAGTTTTCACGACTTATTTCGTTAGAAAATCATTGGCGAATTGTGGATACTTATGTAGACGTAATGCGTATTCGATTACCTTATGTTGAATACCGAAATCGATGGTGATATATCCTGAAGTGTCAGTGAGCGTGGAACTCCACGGGGTAATCCCATTTAAAGCTGGGACGCTGGAAACGGTCTGCAGGTTGTAATAATTGTATCAAAACAAGAGAAGTTCCCGTGCTGAATGATGATCATTACACCTTTGATTTATGCTGCCGATGTAAAACGTCATTGATAGCTAGTAATTCAAAATTCAAGAGGAAAGTTCCTTCCGCATGATAAAAGCAAAAAATAGTAAAGGAAGAGATGGAAGGTGATACAGCATATGTGACGCATGGTTATTTCGCGACTATGATATTGACACAATTAAAGGTTTCATTCTGATAAAAAAAAAAAAATCAAGGTTGTTTTCGAAAGAGGGTAGCCAATAAAGTGGATAGGAAAATCCATTGTTCTATACTATTCATTTAACAATGAATCCAGTGCATCAACTTGTCATCAGAAAGTACAGTTATAGCTGCTAAAAATATGCAAATTTTTTTATTTTTAATTTATAGAATTTGATAATCTCGCCGAGAAGACAATTTGAATTCATTACAATTACAATACTTTACTCAAGCAATTGAGTAACGCAAGTGAACCTAAAAACGTGAAATATCAAGCTCTTAAAGTCCTCATCTGGAGCATTCTAGCCAGCGCGTTACTTCGAGCTTTGCGAGTTATACCTCTAGATGTATTCAAAATGTCCTTATTCACAAATTAAGATAAGGTATCATGGATGTCATTATTCACATTTGTGTGTGACCATTACGTATAATTATCATGCGCACCTGTAACCGCCATGCCAGCTCTGTCCTGGATGTAGACCTACAAACATTCAACACAGATTTTCGTCGTCAGCTTTAGCCCTAGGGTTATTGTAGTCCTACTTGGCAGTGCAATACCTCTAGCTACCACTGACGTATAAAGAGTCCCAAAGTTTGACGTCATAACCACTCATTGCCATGGAAACTGATCCGAAACAACCTCTTCTGGTCCGAGTATTTATGCGCGCACCTGCAGGATCCAAACCAAGCTATAACAAAATACTGTAACATCATCACTGCAGTATTGCTCATAAACTCACCGGATTTGACGTTATCTGGAGTAGTCGAATGGATCCGTCTTCGAAGCCCAGTGAGCGCTCACACACAGCTGGTTATCATAACGAAATGCAAAACAGCAAGAATGAAATCATAACAATAGAGAGTTTTCGGCTATCGACACGAAACACGAGTACAATTCCGTCATCATACATATATATAACTATTATAGCATAGATGTGTTCATGTCTGTCTGTTTGTATGTATGTATGCATGTGTATGTATGTACGTGCAATTACGTGATATGTAATGTATTAAAGGAATATAATTGGTGTAGACTTCTTTGCTTCAGCACTATGAATGCCAGGTGTGTTAACGAACTTAACTCTTCTTCATTTTACTTCGTTTAACAGAAAAATCACACACAAATTATACGCACACAGATCATTGTGACATAAAGCATTACATAAATGAGGGGGAAAAAGTTTCGACAGAAACCCCTAGAAGACGACAAATTAAAATCCTTTGCCACAACATTGCATTTTGATGATTAAAAAGCAACCAAACCGTTGAACTTCACATTTTACTGATGAGACACAACATTAAATGTCATTTCATTCATTGTCTTACAGGGGTATACTTTTCTTTTCCATTCATTGACAAACGGTTCGAAGGACTGCCGACTTACGAGTTTGCACTTCCACGGCGAGGCGGTCATACCGATTCTGATAGTTCACAGTACAGAAGAAGGTGGCGTTCTCCACTTGGTTCCGGGGAAATCCCTGATAGGTCAAAGTTGACGTTCTGTCGCAACCTGGTTGGCCAGATTCCACTATGGTTATTGACGTCATACTGTTGGACAGGTCTACGACCGGCATTGGGGGATCGAGGCTCTGCGTCCATGACCACGTGATGCCGGTGATTGGACGACCTCTGACGTCACAGGTCAATGTAAGGTCAGAGTTGAAATGGTGACTGGTTCTGTTGACTGACGTCACTTCAGCTTCTACAACTGATTGAAAAAAAAAATAATGAAATGCTATCGAGTGGTATACCCTTTGAATAAAAACGGATAATCTGTTGTGGCTTGAGGAGGAACTTGAACAACAACAACAACGAAAAAAAAAAAATCAGCAGGGAATACTTCAGTAACTCAGACACCCTTCGTGTATGTCGTCACCAAGGAAAATATTAGGACAACCAGGAACACATACCAATAGGCAAAGAAAAGAATATCAGTTATGCTGAAGGCTCTGCGGCAGGTTTTCATTTTGGAATGTGTGCTTGTCGCGAGTCTGACACCCACGAGTCATACAGCCCACGGGATTGGCACTAGGCAAAAATGAGCATGAGTCTAAAGCCAGACTGACACTTGCACGACTTTTGGCCACGATTTTGTCGTGGCAAGTCGTGGCCAAAATTGTGAACATTTCAAAATTCTCGTCCCGACATGGCACGCAGGTCACGACGGGTCTACGCACACTTCACGCCAGTATATGGTTTGCGCACTGGCACGATTCGATTCGTGCCAATGCGTGCCGCAGAATCGTACAAGTGTAAAGCGAGGCTGACACTTGCACGACTTTTGGCCATGATTTTGTCGTGGCAAGTCGTGACCAAAATTGTGAACATTTCAAAATTCTCGTCCCGACATGGCACGCAGTCACGACGGGTTTACGCACACTTCACGCCAGTTTACGTCAAGTTTGCGCACTGGCACGATTCGAGTCGTGCCAATGCGTGCCAAAGAATCGTGCAAGTGTCAGCCTGGCTTGCAGCCTGGCTTAACATTTTGTTTTCAACATCACCAACATCATAGCATCATAACATTATCACGGGACTTGCCGTACGCAGTGCAGTGTCGAACGCGTTGACCTTCTCTGCCTATTGTTCGACTAATGGGCCTTATTTGCCTATAAAATAGTGTCGAGCTCATGGACTGTATGACTCATGGACCTTTTCTTTTTCATTGCCGAGCTCGCGGGCTGTATGACTTAATGGAAGGACACCGTTAGAATTGAGGGAAATCTGCCTTTACTTACATGTGGCTTGGCAGTAGAAGAGTGTCAAAATCTCCTCATCATTCAACTCTTTCTCAAAGAACATGACGTCACTGTAGGCTGCGTTCGCATTTTCATCGTCCTCGTTTGAAGTACCAAGGAGAAACCTATTTAAGCTGTCTAAGCTGTTAAATTCGTGCTCATGGGTTGATCCGGAGCCTTGATGGAGAAAGAAAGAATAACTTATTTCAGTTATCCCATGCTTTTTCTTCTTTGCAACTTATGTGTACATTTATTGGTAAAGGAATAAAAAAAAACAATGGAAGTGCAATTCTTGTAAATTTGGTACACTTAATTGATGTAGTACAGCAGTTTTCAATTATTGATATAAATCAAAAGTTCCGCATAATCTAAAAAAAGAGATACTTAAATCGCCTATCAAAGCAAATATTTCGTCTCACCTGAAAGTTATTTGTTGAAGATATCACTATATTGCGTAACAGTCTGGTAACAGGGGACAAACGTATTACATCAACAATGGAAAATGACGACACAAAGATAGATAAAGCAATAAAACAAAACGATGAAAAATAATCCACACAATTCAAGTGGAATTCCGCAGTCCAGTGAAAGAAATACACAGACACGCGATACAGATGCAAATGCAAGCATATACACACAGAAACATACACACAAACACTGGCACACACGCAAATAAACAAACAAACAAACAGACAAAAAATCCCTCTCCCCTTGTTTTACTGTTATCTATAACAAGACGCACAGTTTGAATGATAAACCCACGGGGTCTTTATCTAAGGCTAGAATATTCGTGACACCATAATGCGACGAAAGGTTTTTTTTTTTTTTTTTTGGTTCTGTTTTGTTTTGTTTGCTTTGTTTGTTTGCTTACTTCGAAATACGCCGTCAATGTACCCTCTCCCTCCTGTTACGTCATCGAAAGTCAAAGTGACGTGATGCCATACATCAGAAGTCATGCCGGTGACAATGACGTCATTCCATTTACGACCATCGGATCGAAATTTGGCAACGTACTGCACAAATACAAGGTAGTAGAACAACATTCCGTTTAAATGAGACAAAAGTTGCAGAAGAGGAAACATTATATACATGTACCACGTAACCAGCGCACATAAGTATTTGTCTAAACACGTCCTTTCACATTCATAGGAGTCCTTGTACGATGAAAGCAGAAACATTCCAGCACAAAAGGAACATATTATGATATAGATATTATCATTCATACTAAAACATGCGCTCCCTTATGACTTCTGGTCTTTGAAGTAGTTCGCGTAATGTCCAAAGCAAGTTAACTATTATAAGGAATGTCGAAAATGTGGGGGAGGGGGACGGGGGAGTCGTACACAAATAGTCGACCACTTTATGCTTTGTATAGATTCGAAGCTAACAAACAACAAAACAACTACGGGGCGATGATCTTTCTTCTCAAATCTCCTTGGACACTGCATGGAGCAAAGAAAAACAAGTGAAATTCTGACGATTATTACAAAGTAGTTTGGTAAAGTACCCACCTCCAATGTATTCTTTTGGAAGAAACCAAATCCATTCGAAGCCGTATAGGAGTCCACAGTGGAACTCATTATCTCGCTGCCGCTCCCGAAGAAGTACAGCTTGGAGCCGCCGTTCGGTCCGTTTTGTTTCATCCACAGCGACACTGTCATTCCGTCGGCACACCATCCGACCTTGGACAGACACTCGCCAGCGAAGCTCCCGAGGTTTAGCCCTCTGACCTCGCCGCCGCTTGTGCCGGTGAGAAAGGCACATTTCTGAGGCAACTAAGGAATGCAAAGCATACAATTTTTTATGTGGGTGAGGCAGTTGAATTTTCCTCATCATCGAGCGTTACAAAGCACTACAATATTTGATTTTGGGTGAATGAGACCAACATTGGACAACACGGGGTCAAAGGGGGTAAGTTACCTGGGAAGGGGCATCTGTGTAAAGAACGGTTGCGCCCTGTACGGCGGACGGGCCACCCGTGTTCGAGATGATGGTGTTCTGTACGTGAGTCCCACAGGTCCCGGGAGGTTGTGGGTCGTTCACGGACGCTCGCCCGCTGAGATCCCAATACTCGGTGGGAGGTACGGCTACAGGTGGAAAAAATATAGCATGCCTATAACGCAGTCATCCGTGGAATTTTAGCATTGACCAAGATCCAGCTCCTAAACCAGATTCTGCATAAATATCATCACCGACTTTGCACAAACTCGACCGTTAAAGGTACAATGTATTAGGGATTTAAGAGGGCGCTGCTTCATGGATCAACGCTCTAGTACGCACCTGCTGAGTTCCGAAAGTCCGAACGATACAGATTTCTTTGGGTGAGTATGTGGAAAACGTGCTATAAATGAATGCCAATTTCAGTTCGTCTATTAATTCCGCCGTTGTTCCCGGCTGGTTCATACAGATCCTTCAAAGACAGAGTTTGTTTGCTATAGAAGCGGAAACTTGCCTGTAAATATCTACTTTATTCTACTGTTAACTACTTTAAACTTAGCTCATTCACCGTGGAGAAAAAGTAAGACGTAAATGAGTAGTTTAATAAGTATCAAATATTTTCTTTTCTTTGGGTGAGGGGAGGGTGATTTTTGTTAACAAGTACATAAACAGCTGACTACCAAAGATCGATAAAATTATATTGCGATTTCGAAGTCTGAATTGTGTCGTCGAAGTAAAAACAGCACTGTATCCTTTTAAGTATAAAAGAGGGTGAATTCAAAGTTCATAGTAAGAACTGAAGAGAAATAACAACAACTTCAAATCAGTGGAGGATAATTCGCGTTACCTGCAGGACTAGGACAGGCGTAGCGGACCTCGTAGTCTTGACAACCACTGTTGTCTGCTTCGAGACACACGAGTCCGTCGGTCGCACAGACGTACGGATACGATAGACTGTTGGAGGAAGGCGTCCAGATAACCTCTGACCCCACTTCTCGACACTGGGCGAAGAGGGGGTCCAAGCAGAGCGTCGAATCGCTCTATAAGGAAAAATAACAATGATCGGATCACTAAGTCAGCTTATGATTATAATGATATTAATAATGCTAATAATGATAATGATAATAATAATAATAATAATAATAATAATAGTAATAATAATAATAATGATAACAACAATAGCAATAATATTGGTAATAATATAAATGTATGAATTGCTTTTAAGACGCATATCACGATTCCAAATAATTCGTGATAAGCGTGAAAAAGAGAACTTTTAAACATGCATTATGCTTTAGGACCTTGATCTCATAATATAGCAAACTTGCATCTGGAGCCAGTGTACAAATTTTGTGACTGTTGCCATGCAACCTTGGTTGCATCAACTGAAGTATAAGCCGGATGGAAAGTGCTCTCACTCCATTCTATGGAGAAGCATTCAAACTAGTTGGCTTCCACTTTATAGTACACACATATAGTCTAACACAATTACTTCATTTTCAGTATGAGGAGTGTCCTTTAAAGTATTTTTACACGTGGGTATCACAGTGCTGAAGTTTATCATGATTTTCCTCGGGTACCCAGCAAAAATGAACATGCATTAAAGCTAAAAATCCTGGGTATCAAAACGTGATCATATGCCGAATGACGGCTGCTATAGTGTTTAGTAAGCTTACCGAAAGGTGAGCAGTGTACTTTTCATCGTCCCCTGTTGCGTCCACATTGCTGACGTCATACCATTGCGTCCAATAGATAGTTTCTGAGAAAAGACAATAATTATGCATGTAGATGTCTGTGTAATTTTAGCAATATTCAAGCAATGCTTGACTGGTATCTTTATACAGTATACTGCGTAAGATATGAACGATTTAGATTAGGACTTTTGAGAGTGCGATGTAGAAGTCATATTTCAAAATTCTTACTCATCATTGCTCATTTATCATTGTCACAAATAAAATAGTAGTAATTACCGATAGGTGAAGAAGGACGGAATTCGATGTAATATCTCATTCAATAGAATTTCGGGGTTTTTTTTTCTCTCTCTTTTTATCTTCTGACAGATCAGTCATTTCCTAAAAACATTCAAGTGGTAACAAGCGACATATACATCCTTTTACTGTTTTATCGAGTTTTTCAAGTGCAATTAAGTTAAAATCTGTCTATATGGGTGCATGATAAGTATCACTGACGAACGTTAGTATAAAGGTCCAGTTTACCATTGGGAGCAGTTATTTGAAAAATGTTCAGGATATCGCCTTTCATACATATGTGTAGGTCTGTTGTACCACAAAACACCCTCCCATGTAAAAGTTTTGCAATAAAGCCTAAGATATAAGAAGATGTCAGTATTTTTCTCAATAAACCGTGGCAGAAACAGTTTAATCTGGAAACATTTTTATTATAGTTATTGTTCACATTTTTTATATTTAACAATACTTAGCATCCATTGTACTGATTCAAATTTTCACATTGGTTGTTTCTTCCCCTAACTCACATTTTAGAACTATTTTAAAGCACTAATGCTGAGTTTTTGTTTCATCTGCAAATGGTAAAATATAATTATGCCTTTAGATTATAGTGGCGACTTCCCTGTCTTTTGGCCCAGTGAGCGGTAATCTTTGTTTCTGATATTTACTGATCGACAAGGCCAGAGTAATACTCAATTATTCTCGCTGTGTATGTTTCAAATAATATTCTTAAAATGACTTCACCAGTTTCACAAGTTGTGAACAGTTATTTGTACTTATACCTTGTGGACACAATAGTCGAACTTCGTAGTCAAAGCACGTGAAGTTGTGAGCCTCAAGTTGTTGAGAGCCACTGCACACTAGCCCGCCCTCTATCGTGCATGGTACCGCAAGTTGTTGTCCAGTGAGGTCCCAGGCCACCTCCGTGTATTTGGCTCTACATTCTATGTCTGCCGGATATGGGCAAGCTTCCTAAAGATCCAATAGTTCCACGGACAGTAATTATTGTTTGTTGTGTATTTAGCAGCTTTTCGTGGGATTAAACATTTGTAAGAAAACAGGATTGTTTTATTTTGTTCAATGTGAAAGCGTAAGGGTGGGATTTCACGGAGCACGCGAACGATTTGCGAATGACGCGAATGGCAAAATCCAGCATTCGCATTTTAGTCTGCAAAAGATCGCCAAACAAACGTGAGGGTTCGGAAGCGTCGTCAATTGTTCGCGAATGTCGTTTTTACTTCGGCGATAATTTCAAAAAAGTTTGAAATTTTTTGCGAACCTTTTCCGCACACTTAGTCGGGATTTGCTCGTGAATTGTTCTCGAAAGTGTCTTTAAAGCTTCGCCATATGCGCAAGACCTTCGCAAGACACGCGCGATGTTCGCAAAATGTTCGTGAAACCCCAAACAGACTCCGAAACTTCGGAGAAAGTCTCGCGTATGTTACGCGAAATCTGCGAAGTTTTTCCGATCATTTTACGACGTAATCGCGAACTGTTCGCGTACCTTTTGAGACATTCTCGCGAACGTTTAGCGCACGTTTGAGGGATGTATGCCCTGTACGTTTTCTACAAATAAAAATCGTAGTATACATCTAAACATCAAACAATTAAATATTAACAACTATAGTAACGAAAGAAATTAAAGACTAGCAAAGAGAAAGAATATTTGATATACAAAAAAAAAATCGCAGAATACACTTAAAATCAATCTTAAAGGGAAGGTAAACCCCAAGAGCAATGTGGATTGAGTGAAAGCAGCAGCATTAGTAGAACACATCAGTGAAAGTTTGAGGAAAATCGGACAATCGATGCAAAAGTTATGAATTTTTAAAGTTTTTATGTTGGAACTGCTGGATGAGGAGACTACTAGAGGTTATGACGTATGAGTGGACAACAATACCAAGAAAATATAAAGAAATTTCTGCAAAAATCCATTTTTCATGAAAATTACAAATTCCATCAACTTGATATTGACATATGTTAAGGGTAGCAATTATTCTTCCTGCTTTCTGAAAGCGGTTGGTCCATTGCTCTTTCATAATTCTAGAAAAGTGAATTTTTGTTGAATTTCCTTTATATTTTCTTTGTATTGTTGTCCACTCATACGTCATATCCTCTAGTAGTCTCCTCATCCAGCGGTTCCAACACCAAAACTTTAAAAATTCATAACTTTTGCATCGATTGTCCGATTTTCCTCAAACTTTCACTGATGTGTTCTACTAATGTTGCTGCTTTCACTCACTCCACATTGTTCTTTGGGTTTACCTTCCCTTTAAGTATGTAAATTTCATTTGAACTATAGAGATTATGTGTTGGAGGAACTGCAAAAAAAAAGGAACAAATGCTTTACTAGTGGAGATACGTCCTAGGGGGAAAAAATGTAGGCAAACACACGATAGAGAAATGAGAGAAAAAGAAAGGAGAAATACAGGAAAGAAAAAAAAATCAACTCAAGAAAGCTTTTTGAGTTGATTTTTTTCTTGCTTCCACCTCTCCTTGCTACATTTTCTCCCATGATTATTGAAAATGTTTCGTTGTTCGCATTTGCGTCGCGTGTTCTTCGTGTACGTAACATGCTGTACTTTAGCAATGATACACACGACAATCGCACATACGTCGTGGGAACTTCGCACAAATTGCGCAAGAATAGTTTTCGGCTTCATTGTCGGAAAACATTCGGAGAAAAACTTTTCCGAATGTTGGATTTTGTCATTCGCGTCCTTCGCAAATCGTTCGCGTGCTCCGTGAAATCCCACCCTAAGGGTGGGATTTCACGGAGCACGCGAACGATTTGCGAAGGACGCGAATGGCAAAATCCAGCATTCGTATTTTAGTCTGCAAAAGTTCGCCAAACGGTCGTGAGCGTTCGGAAGCGTCGTCAGTTGTTCGCGAATGTCGTTTTTACTTCGGCGAGAATTTCAAAAAAGTTTGAAATTTTTTGCGAACCTTTTCCGCACACTTGGTCGTGATTTGCTCGTGAATTGTTCTCGAAATTGTCTTGAAAGCTTCGTCATATGCGCAAGACCTTCGCAAGACACGCGCGATGTTCGCAAAATGTTCGTGAAACCCCAAACAGACTCCGAAACTTTGGAGAATGTCTCGCGTATGTTACGCGAAATCTGCGAAGTTTTTCCGATCATTTTACGACGTAATCGCAAACGGTTCGCGTACCTTTTGAGACATTCTCGCGAACGTTTAGCGCACGTTTGGGGGATGTATGACTTATACGTTTTCTGCAGATAAAAATTGTAGAATACATCTAAACATCAAAGAATTATTAACAACTATAGTAACAAAAGAAATTAAAGACTAGCAAAGATAAAGAAATGTTTGATATACAAAAAAAAAAAATCGCAGAATACACTTAGAATTTATCTTAACTATGTAAAATTTCATTTGAACTATAGAGATTATGTGTCGGAGGAACTGAAAAAAAAAATCAAATGCTCCTTACTATAGTGGAGATAGGTATTAAGAAAAAGAATGTAGGCAAGCACACGATAGAGAAATGAGAGAAAAGAAAGGAGAAATAGAGGAAAGAAAAAAATTCAACTCAAGACAGCTTCCACCTCTCCTTGGGTACATTTTCTCCCATGATTATTGAAAATTTTTCGTTGTTCGCATTTCCGTCGCGTGTTCTTCGTGTACGTAACATGCTGTACTTTAGCAATGATACACACGACATTCGCACATACGTCGTGGAAACTTCGCACAAATTGCGCAAGAATAGTTTTCGGCTTCATTGTCGGAAAACATTCGGAGAAAAACTTTTCCGAATGTTGGATTTTGTCATTCGCGTCCTTCGCAAATCGTTCGCGTGCTCCGTGAAATCCCACCTTTGAGACGGAATAACTAAACAGCACGAAACCCAAATATATATAAATACAAGTATACGGGTTGAGTGAATGCAGCAATATTTAGATTAGAACAGATCAGTAAATTTTGAGAAAAATCGGACAATTCATTGAAAAGTTTTGATTTATATAAATTTCCCTATGACACGTAGGTGCAATGATATTCACGAAACATAAAGAGTATTCAACATACACATATTTTTCATTTTCTGGCAAAAAAAGAGTGCAGCATTTTCTGGAGACAAGTTACGACGAAATCTAATGTCTGTTGATTATGATTATGGTGCTTGACTGATAAGGTTGGAAATTCTTAGGTTTTAACTTTCAAATGCTATCATTGAAGTCAAGAAACCAGTTCACACATTGAAGACAATGAGATTTATTCTAATTAAAGGAAAACCTACCAAAATTCTACTTGGAAAAAAAAAACTGTGTATTGGTTTCAGGAAATGAAGCCCTGTTTCAGGTTACCGACTTTAAATAGAAATCCAAACGAAAGAAATAACATAAAAACAGTTCTCTTCCCTTGTGAGTTAACGAAATGAGTGCTTGATGAGTTGTGTCCGATTCTTTACCTGTCGAAGCGAAGCAAAACTCTCGTCATCCACTCCGTCGTCTGGTGTATCAAGACTGATCCACATAGTCCAGTTTTGTGGGTGCTCTTTAAGGAATGATTGGAAATGAAGACAAAATACGTACAATCTATATGAGCCATTGAAAAAAAAATGTCATTTTCTTAACCAGCTTTCATCCTGGTTATAAAGATTCTGAAAGAGCATTCTTGGGTGATTTGAACATGGTGGTTTACGGATCTATTATACCTTGGTATTGACCTAAAAGTCTGTGAAATCCCAACACCACATTGGTGAATAAAGTTATATTTCAAAACATATCATTTCATGAATTTGAATGTATCATTTGTTCGAGATTTCACGAAAGTATATAGTATAATACATAAACTGAGGAAATACCTACCTGGAACAAATTTGAAGGACGTTCTAGATCCTGTTGCCGCGTCAACTGCCTCACAAACAATAGTATGGTTGTGCTGGTATTCAATCCATTGTAAAACCGATCGCGTTCTGTAGTTATCGGACACGCTGCTATCGTATCGTGTAAAGTTCGAACTGGATTGAGTCAGTGCTAACCAGTTAAAACCGTCCTCATCCAGTATGTACCAGTTGATAGTCGGTTCGTTGTTCTGCGACGGTCCCCTCGCAAGACATTCAACGAGGAGGTTGGGGTCAGAGGGGTCACTGACCTGGCTGACGGCCAGGATGCGGACATTGTCTTCCGAACTCTCTTCGAAGGCTTGTCATGACATTTCGCAAAAGAGTATACAGTGATAACGATATTGCTAGGATAATTGCTTTTATATACCTAAATCGTAAATCGTAATATAAAGGTATTCGCAAGTTTTTAATCTATTGATGGACATATACCAGTAAATCAATTTGTTTTATATGTGTATATATTACAAAAATACACACAAACACACACACACACACACACACATTACTCTTAGGCCATCATTAAACAGCTCGCTGCATGCTAAGATATATTTCTCACTTGAATATCAGATTAGATTGAAAAAAAGACGTTTTGAAAAAAAAAAATGATATCATGTAACTACCAGTGGTCACAGAGCACGTAATTCTTTTGATGGATCATTTATTAGTATCGATGGCATTATACACATTCTTGGTCGACGACGATTTTCGTAAAATTCTTGATATTACATTAAGCTTCATGATCAAGACAGTGCAATGATAACGCATGTAATTATATTACAGGATGTGTCATGAAAATCGTGGCACTTGTACAAAGTGACCATGAATACCAATATAAATATTGTATTTCTGTCAACTCTCTAAAAAAATCGAGTGAAAATTTTCACTCTTGAATAAGGAGTGAATAACAAAAAAGAGTGAATTTAGATTGAAATTGGAGTGAATTTTGAGTGAAAATGCTCATTTTCACTCATTTTGGAGTGACCTCAGGGATCAATCCCAAATCTTCGAGTGATCCCTGAGGTCACTCTAAAATAAGTGAAAATGAAAATTTTCACTTAAAATTCATTCCAATTTCACTCTAGATCCACTCTTTTCTGTTATTCACTCCTTCAATTTTTTTTAGAAAGTTGATGAAATAATGGTGAAAATTAATGGAATTGTAAAGCAATGCCTTACAGAGAATAATCAAACCAAATCAAATCAAATATGCAATCATTACAACAACAAGTACAGAACTGCGGAGAGCAAGACTCGGGAGCTTACCTGTTGTTTCCTCCGTGTATAATTTTTGAACTTCGGTGTTATCGAACCTTGTGTAGAACACTTTCAGGTCGCTCATAGTCAGCCGCTGAGATTTGTCGATTTTGTTAAAGTTGAGCTCCGGCGCAAAAAGAGTGAGTTTATCTCTCTTCGGTGAATTTGATCTGCTCGCGGAAGTTTCAGCGGTGGAGCTATACACCAGCGTGCCATCAACGTAGATGTTTTTCGTCCCTTTAATCCAGGTGAAGATGTAGTGTTGCCACTGGTCGATGAGAATCTCAGGATTTCCCGAATTTTCAGCGACCATGTTATCAGTGTCGTCGTTGACGTAAAACTGCATTAGCCGCTTGCCAGAAAGGGAGGCCGCTGCAAGGGAGAATATCAAAGGGATGATATAGTTTTGGTCGAAGTGAGGATTCAGCCTTTTATCCTTTTTTTTGTGTGTGAGATACTTTGAAGCCACTCTATGAAATGTGAAACAAAGTGATCCTGATAATAGGAGGGTCACATCTTTTATTATAGGATCGCTGTGTTTAGGATATCTCAATCATTTCAAAACCGAATTTCATCAAATTCCTTTTAGAATTATAATTATGCTCTTTAACATTTTATAAGAGGTTTCTCAATAAATATTATCTAATAAACGTCACCGTTAAAAAAACAAACACTGGAAACCTGAAGCCCCGTCTTAAGCGAAACTGTAACATACCTTTAAATTTTTGTTAACCATTACCTATACGAATCTATCTCCATCCTCAGTTACAAATAATGAGTCATAACTTGAACTCACTGTGCTTGTAATATATACTACATGTATACCCAAGACATAAGTGGCCACTGCTAGTCAGTGATAGTTGACTTGCTTTGCTCATTTCTTTCCAACTCTTTTTCCCCCACCGATGTAGACCCTGTGGAAGACGTGAGGTTATTCGCCGAACACACAGAAGATTTCGTCGAAATAGCTCATGCGCAAAGAGTGATATCCGCCATTTTGTTTCGTCCTCTGTGCAAGGAATTTGAAATAGCTGTATCTTTCGACGGGGATATTAACACTGAACGATGTTTGAACTTATATCATTTGCCCTTTAGGGACTATAAACATTCATAATGATGTTATTGTCTTCGTGCACAGGCACTTATCATGTTGTTCAACTTTTATTTGGTTGGTCGGCCGTATACGCGGTGTTTCACAACGCAATATTGTCACAATGTTAATCAATAATGACGACGATGATATTTCGCCCTGATCAAGATGGTAATGATAGTTAAAATGCTAATGATAACACATCAACAACAAGAATTTTGAAAAGAATGATGACAGTTTATTCGTAGGCCTAAATATCAGATATATAGAAACGGAAATACAAACAAGAATACATTACTTCGTATCGCAAAGCCCCGTCTGTCACCGTGGTTTCCTCCTGACGTCACAATCATATCCTTGACGCTTACCGGAGGGTTTTGGAACTTGATCCAGACACTGATTGTTGCACCCTAAACATGACCAAAACGGATGGAAGTATTGAGCAAGTGCCGTCAGAATATGGAGTAATATGTGAACACATCGGAAGTGGATGGGGCGCTGTGTTTTAGTGGATAAGACTCCCGACTCCCAATCGGACGACTCGAGTTAGATTCCCTCCCAGTGCTTATATACATGTACCTCCATCGGAAAAGATGTTTTATCCGCCAGGTCCCTCTCGACCCAGATGTATGAATAGGTATTTAGCAACGCTCAGGTAATGATAATGGCAGGGCCCTCTAGTAGTCTAAAAGTAGTGGCAACCCTGAACATGCCACTCTGGATGAAAATGACCATATCATTAATCATTATCATTATGTACTGAAGCGAATGCACTTTGCATAGGTTCCCAGTCATGGACTTTGGATGTCCTCTTCACCAAAAGCATGTCCATCTAGCATGTAGTACGTATGTTGGGAGAGACACTTAAATTAACACATGTAGAAATGAATAAAATGTGCCAATGGTCTTTTGCTTTTGGCATGACAATCAGGGCAATCTCAGCATAATATCCAATTCCTGTCAAAGACAGACGGAATCTGAGCAGTTCATTATTGCCGTAAAGCATCGTTCATGTCGAAATTACATTATTATATTTCATGCAACATTGTTTTGAACTTTAGAAAAGAGAAGCAGAAATTAGAAAGAAAAAAAATCCATTGACTTACAGAAGCACAACAGGAAGGCTCGCTAATGCAGATCCCCTCAAAGGTACCGAGATCCACCTGCGCGGTGCCATAATTCATCAGCGCGCACACATGCCGCGAGGCGCTGGGCGCGTCGTCGATGATCAACGTGCTGTAGGTGGCGCTATTCAGGACCCCATCAGCGACACCTGCCACACTACTGTAGACCTTCGTTGTCAATTTCTTCCGATTCGAGCAGTCGGTGGGGGCCGTGTCAGACGCGGAAGTCCGCCCGTTCATTTCCCAGTGCAAGGACGGGGCAGGAAGGGCACCTTGAAAGGTACGGGAAATGGACAACACGAGTAGTACTCAAAAGACGCACATTTATTTTCTATCGATTTTTTTTTTTTGTAACCTTCACGCATAACTTATATGAATTGTTATTAAAACAGTATGTTGCAGGCCCATGCCCGAAGCCAGGATTTTTCAAAGAGGAGGGGTGCGTAGGTCAAGAGATCGGACCTTTGATAACTGCGGCCCAAAGGGGTGGGGTGCCGAGGGTAAATTGTGGCCTCATTTTTTGTGGAATATTCACCAAATTTTAAATGAAATTGAATATTTTAGGGACAAAATAAGAACAAAACCACTTTTCGTGAAAGGCAAACCTGAGCTATATTCCTAATGAGGCCATCAGCCCAGTAAAGCCATGCTGATGTTGACGGTCTCCTGCTTCTTTATTGAATCAGAATTATATAATGCCATTTCTGAATTATATGCAATTATAAATGTTTTACCAAGATTTTTGTTATAGGCCTATATGTATAAACTACACTTTTGTATTGCTCTTTTGTCATTCGGTTATGTCTTGTTGAAATTTGTCACTCCCATGTAAAACATTTTGATTTGATGTGATAAGCAAAATAAATACGAACGAACAAATAAATGGCAAAATCGTGTTGTCTACCAACTTTTGATCAGCGTGTGCGTCTTCACTGTGTTCTACATTAAAGTTTATCGACGTGGACCAAAGGTCTGGGAGAGTTGGTAGGGGGTATTTCCTCTGACACGACGGAGCTTTTGCAATTTCAGAATTGACGTTCAGCTATGTGGTGCACACTTTGGTGGAATGTTTGCAACTTTTAAGGAAAATAGCAAACAAAATATCTAGATGCAACGTGAATGGCTGAAATAAGATTATAGAACTGTCACCTCTTGAACCTCATAGTGAGTCATCACTGTGTACTAAGTTTATGGAGGTGGAGAGAAGGGGGAGGGTGTGTTTCTCCTCTCATAATAGGGAGCTTTAACATTTTCAAAATTAAGAAAAAAAAAACAGCGAGCAGATGCACACTTTTAGCGGAAGATATTGAATTTTTTCAGTCGATCTTTTTTGTTTTGGTAACTTCTGAGCAGTTTCGAGACTACATAATGTACAAAAAATGTTAACAAATATTAAAAGGAAAAACTGAATATTTAACTTAAATTTTAAGTCGGAGAGCCGATGAACACTTTTAGTGAAAGATGTGAGAATTTTTCAATAGATTTATATTTTTGGTAACCCTTTGAGTTCGGGAATGCATAATCTATGGAAAATGCTGAAAGATTAAAAAAAGAAAAAAAAACCAACATGAATATTTAGCTTAAAAAGCCCAGGAAAATTTCATGGTGTCTCGTCCTCCATAGGTAATATGTACAAATCGTATGTGAGGGCGTGTGTGCGTTGTGTGTCTGATGCTGGGTGTTCATGTTGATGATATAATTGGGTGAGGGCGAGGAGGGTGAGGGTGTAAACTTACCCGCTGGAGCGGGGCAGCGGAATCTGATCTCGTAATCATGACACACCTCTCCTGCACCTTGCTGGATGTTCTGACACTGGAGACCGTTGGCCGCATTGGTGCAATCCTGTGCCAAGGTCTGACCAGTGTCCGCCAAGGAAAGCTGCGAGATGCGAGCCCGGCACTCCACATCGACTGGAAAATCGCAGACGCCGCTGTCCAGCTTGTTACATTAATGAGAGCATACAATTGAACGTATCCCTTGAATTGTATTGAAACCAAACGTATCGTCCTGAACTGAACAGAGTCTCAAAACTATTGCCGCCCTATAAGTAATAACAATAATGATGATACTACATGATTGTGAAAATGAAGTTAATATTGAGTCAAAACAATGATAATGAAAGAAGGATCATGTTAAGAATAGAACTAATGACGAAAATTCTAAGTCAATACGGTCCAGTAAGTTGTCATCATAATACGTTTGGCTCTTCTTTTGAGTGTGATGGAGAGGGGATGAATTTGTTACTGCTCAATCCATCATCGTCATAGTTCCATCAACTAAACTTGTTTGTTTGTCTGTATGTTTGTTTTTATTTTACCTAATCACGAAATTAACACGCTCTCGATCAGCTAAGTAAGACATTTTCTTTTTCATAGAGGCCGTGAATACACTGTTATAACAACAAAGAAAAAAAAAGAAATGACACTTGTAATAAGCAGGCTAATCATAAATCAACAGCAAAGACAACTAAGTAAGGCTTTTTTTTCGGAGAGGCCGTAAATACACTATTATAACAGCAGCAAAAAGAAAGAAAGAAGACACTTCTTATGAGCAGGCTAATCACAATGAAATCAACAGCAAAGACAGGACTAAGATACATTCTTTCATGACAGAATGCCGTCTATCGCTTAACTTTTTTTGTGTGTAACTCGTATCATCTTTAGGAAGTATCTAACCGAATTTTCTAACGTTTACTCTTTGAAGTTTAATCTGCTAGGAAAAATCAACGTTATAAACACTATTAGAGGAATAGAATTGAAATGAAGCTGATTTTCATTGAAAAAAAAAATATCTGGAGACAATGCCAGAAGAATCACACATAATATAAGAAAAAAATCGCGTTACATAAAACCCTAAAAGAAAGATTCGAAATATATTATATAAACTTTTAATTCAAGATATTTTCATGAAAGGAACGTTCAAGGTTATAAATCAATTGATGCATTGTGGAAACGCGGCAATACCATGTTCGGTATGATTTCAGTATTAAATCACACTCACCTCTTTGACTGAAGAAAGTGTTTCTGTATCTACGCCATCATCAGGCGTATCTGAGTTATACCAAGCCGTGTAGTAGGGACCGGCTGGGGTTGGGCTGTTAATTGCGCCTGAAAGTTTAGAAAATGTTTTGACTTATAAACAAAGGAATATAATACAGATATACAGGTAAGTGAATATATTTGTCAGATAACCAAACATACATTATGATTACTTTAGTAAGCAGAAATGGATATGGACAGAGAAAGACATTTATTATGTATTTATCAAAAACAGACTTATGTTCACTTATTTTTGATCCAGAAAAGGAACATCCAATACGAATCACAGAAAGAAAGTAAACATTACTCATTATTCACTATAACATTATGAGTATAGCGTCTTTCTTGTTGTTGTCGTAATTCGTTTGTTTATTTGGTTTGGTTTGGTTTGCTTCTGCATTCAAACAAACACCAGTTCACTGTCAAATCCCAAATGTAAAAAGAAAAAAAATGAAGAATGACAAATGCAGTAATTGAAAAAATTGGAACAAAATATTCCAAGAGTAGAAAAACTGCATCGTAGGCAATTGTATCATACTGATGTAAACACATACAGAAACGTAAATAGGAAGTTATAGTAAATGTTTTTCCAGTAAATGAGAGAGATACTAAACGCAGCAGACATCCATTGTCCGCTGTTAGGCTGGAAACGGATGGAGTCTCCTAAAGACAGAAATATTCTCTATTCTGATAACTCCAGAAGGAAAAGTGAGTGATCAAATGGGTGTTGTGCAATTGCAGGTGAGGTGCATAACGCTTTTTGTGAGATGATAGAAACCACTTAAAGAGCATACAATTCTAAGAGCAATTCAAAGTTTATGTTTATTTGCATGGAAATCGGTTTTGGAATGGCTGAGATATCCAACATACAAAGTCAAACAGAGTGGTCCCATTAAAGGTGGGTCCCACCTTTTATTGGGACATCTTTGTTTTGATATCTCAAACATTTTGAAATCAATTTTCATCAAATAAACTTTGAATGTTTCTTAGCATTGCATGTTCTTTCGCATTTGAAAAGAGTTCTCTCATTATCTTACCAAAAAAAATGATAACATGAAACCCCATCTCAATCAAAACTATACCACTCCTTTATTTTAAAAAGTGATGGTCATGGGGAGCATAAATGACTGATTTCTTTTGAATGTATAGAGTTTAGGAATGAGTGCAAACAAATATGTAGTTGAACAACAACTTATATGCAACAACAATTGATGCGTTACAGGCAAAATTGTTAAAGAATTTACCAACCAGAATGTTTGATAGATTTTTGTCTTATTTATAATTTGGGATTTTTTAAATGGAAGTTTCGTAAACTGCGAGTATACCGACACGAATGAACAGAAGTGTTAATCCAAAACATGTTATTAAAAAGTTGAAGTTGATCACGAATGTTGTTTGAATACAGATGACTGCCACAATTGAATATTATTCAAAGTAAAAAACATAAACAAAAACAACCTTTTAAATTCATCGAGCAAAGGAACAGTATGCGTTTAAAAAAGATAAAGAATGCGAGGTGCAAATACGTATGACCTTCTTTGGTTGATTAAAAAAAAGAATTAATGCTTGTAGAACCACAGTTTGTCCATACAATGTTACATTATGTTGTACAGGAGAACAAGGGACTTGCATAACATGAATCACATTGCATGGGGTACAAGAAACAACAGCTTGGAAATTAATCCAGTGCTTTAGAAATGCATGTTACAATATGTTGCAAATGTCCATTCCCAGTCAAGCTTTCATTTAAAAGTACTCCTAAAATTTGAAATGTGTTTTCTACCTTGTGGTATATCATCGACTTGAATATACTTATACACTGTATATCTGCGCGTTTCTTTGCTGTGAGGATGAAGTTTGAAATGCATATTTCTTTAAATATTTAGACTTAATTTACTTTGATACTTGATCAATTTCATAATTCTTAAAGCATCGTGTAAGGAATTACGATCTTTTAGGAGAGTGCAATGATGTGGTCCGCTATACTAAGACAAAAATGAAGGGGAATGTATTGATAATACCGTTGAAATATACAGAAGAAAATCTCATGATAGCGGGTCCAAAATAGAGCCTTTAAGGAACATCCCATTCGACTAAAAGATAACTGGGACCAAACCCATTGAAAGAAACATATTGTTTTCTGTTTGTTAAATGCTCTTTAAGACTTAGAAAGTAGATTAATCATTCCTTCCAGGAGAGTCAGGACAGGTCGTGTATAAATCTTTTTCTATCGTTAAGATGTTAGCTCTGCTGTTGAGCATGTAATGGATTTCCGATGCGGAAGTATTTCCGTTGTTATAAAGTGGCACCGGAGGATAATTTAATCTTCAATAAGGTATGGGCCCTATACTGACCTACTTAATTATGATAGTTAGACATATGCTTATATACTTACACTATTCGTGTATTTTTCTTTTTCTTCCGTTAAGATGTTGAAACTACTGTGGTTGAACATTTAATGACTTTCCGAAGTGGAAAGTATTTCCATTATTCACTTAAAGTAGTACCAGAGGATAATGGTATCAATAAGGTATACCTTTACGGATAGTTTAAACCAAGATGGCGAAATTATACATCCTGTTGGACACCTTTACCATAAACCTTTACTATAAATAGTAAGGGTTGCGTCTTGAGAAAAAAAAACACACCAAGATTTTCTTGATTCAACTTACAGTACGATTGCTCAAACTTGTAAAAGGTAAAAAAAACCCTCTATATTGCTAAATATCCGCGGAGACAAAGAACATATTTACTGTATATGGTTGAATTTCCTTTCAAACAAAATCCACCTGATACTTCCTTATCGCCACACCCTATTATCCTGCAATAGTACACTCTTGACATTTACATGCATGCATACTAAGATATAATGTTGCCCACCTACTGTGGTACACTGCTGCCTTTCTTTCGCTGCTCTCAACCAAGTTTTTCTTTTTTGTTTTTTGTTTTTTTCAGTGACAGATGCAACTGTGTAAAATAAATGTAAGAACATTTGAATCATCTTTACCTGCAACACAGTCCTCTGCTCGAGTAGTGAGAAGGAGGGAGCCGAGTAGTCCACCTGCTACAAACTACAAATAGAACAGAATACACAACATAGAAATTAACACACAAAAACTGTGGAAAAAAAAACACAGATTAAGGACCTTTCTAATGCAAGTACTCTATCACAGTTTTATGCAGTCTAATTCCTCCAGTCTTGATATTCCTTTTTTTTTTTTGGGGGGGGGGGGATAAGCATACAGGTTCCAAACAACATAATTTGAAATCATTAGATGTATACTTACTAATAAAAGAAATTTTAAAAGTCCTGAACTCCCCTTTTTATGTGAATTTGCTCACTCGGTCACACTATATTTCATATACTGAGTCAATAGCTATAGAGGAATTATGATTATAAGCCCTTTATCTAAGTGTTCATGCAAAGACTTTTGAAATCTTAAATGACGTTATATAATACATGATCATTTATCGCATGTCGTCCTTTTGACCAGCTTTTCTCTTGTGTCTATTCAAACTCTTTGCACATTATTCATTTTTACATGAATTCTGTCTAAATATGCTTTGATATGATACATGATTGACTGGAAAGGAGGCTTCTGTATGTCAGTAGACTTAATACACCAAGCAAAATAAATGAAAGAAGTAAGTTTCGAAAACACAGTGGTTTAGTTTAAGAATTGTCACCTAATTCTTTGGAAACATTTTATTTTGTCTTTAAAAGCAAGTAAACGCACTTACCACGGCAAGTACCCCATGGGTAGACATCGTTCCAGCAGCAAGGACGACGTCTTTGAACGTTTATCACCTACACTAATTGTTTAAATACTGCTTCAGTTATTATTCACCCATAATAAAATCACAGGTTTCATCCTTGGTTGCCTTTTAAAATGACCATATACGCCATGATCACAGGTCGAAGGGGCTGCCTTGTAAAACAACAATTTTCAAGGTAAATACTGTTTACGGTTTTACAACCGCCATTGCCACTTCTTTGTTTTTTGGAACTCGATTTGTCAAAATTGGCTATTGTTTTGGTGCAATTTGCCTGCAATATACCTGTTGAACATTGATCCGATCAAGTTATATCACAAACTGACTTTTTTATGAGACCGGAGGAAAAGAAAAAAAAAATCTCAGTCAAGGGTAAGGTCAAACAAACGCGTTTAGATAACAAAGAGGGTAGAACTTGCCGGTAAATATCACCATTGTTAAGATTGTTGTGAACAAAATGACCGAGGTCATATAAAATAGGGTCATTATAGATCAAGCAGTCAAGTCTGCAGTTATATGAGGCAATTCTGTAATAATTAGATGGGAGCAGTAGACGCTTTGGAGAAATCATTGTTTTTCGTCTTTTTTAATATTCCATTCGTCATCACCTCAAACCTACTTCCAGCTTGACACGCGAAGGAGGGAGCAAAACGCGCTTTCACGGTCACCACTTCACCTATATTTTCTCTCTCTCTCTCAGCGGTTGAGAACATTCTTAAGTGCTTTGCATTAGTGCTTTCATTAAAGAAAAATCCCCTCATCCCAATAATTTTATGTCTTATGGTGTTTAAGATTTCCCTGGTAACTTGTCATTAAATAGATTGTCATTGCTGTACAGCTTTTCTTGTAAGAAGAGGACGGTAGGTGGGATTAATGATGTTATGCAAAAGATGGGTTACTGAGACTTTTTGAATTCCCAAAGAACTTGCTAACATAGAAACGTAAGGGGACCATTCCTTTTCCTTGTCATTATTACATCCATTGTTTGTATTCAGCGTTTCAGAGCTTCTAAAGATTAAAGGGGCTGTACAGTACTGGTTGAGGTGGGAATTCATGTTTTTTACATTCCTAAGTGAGATAATGAGAAACCTCTTATGAAATATGAAAGAGCGTGTAATTTTAAGAAGGATTCAACGTTTATTTGATGAAAATAGGTTTTCAAATGGCTGAGATATCAAAAAAAGTGATAATAAGAAAAGACTACAGGCCCCAACTTTATTAGGATCTCTTTGTTTCACCTTGTTTTTTGATATCTCGACCACTTCAAAACCGATTTTCATCAAATAAACTTTTGATACCCCTTGGAATTTCATGCTCTTTGACATCTCATAGAGTGATTTCTGAATATCTCGCAAAACGTTAAAAGCTAAATCCCCACCTCGACCAGAACTGTACACACTTTTAAAGGGATAAACCTGATTATTTCCTGCGGTCTCATGACTTGTAAACATAACTGTATAGATCCTACCACGTGCCAAATATGAAGTATAGTTAGGGTATATGTCTAGATTTTTTTTTCATATAAAAAATTATGTCTCGAAAAATTTTGCCATTGATTTCATTAATGACATGTCTCTGCATATAGATCAGAGACATTCTCTTCCATCAGTCACTTATACGTCAATCTACTTCAATCTACTTCATTTTCTTCTTTTTATCGCACCCACGTAAAGGCGATACAAATGCATTCAATCTGCCAGGCTGGAGTTACTTTCTGCGCATGACCAGAAAAGGACCATCTGAGAAGAGTTTGAATGAACACTGTCATGGACAGTGCCTGGTATCTTTTTTCCCCCTTTGTTTGTTTCATTGTATAGTGAAAGAACACTTCATGTGGCAGGTTCGTACGCCGGACCCAGTCAAGTGCTAAGTTTGCATATTTTGTTCAAACGCACAAACCCGCCCAAACCAAATAACATGCCAAATGCCATAATACAATGAAAGCCTTACTCGCGATGTGTGATAAAGATATTAAAGCGATGCTCCCTATTGGATATCCGGGTAAATTCTAAGGTCTCTGTCACTGTGTGTGTGTGTGTGTGTGTGTGTGTGTGTGTGCAAAAGTCAATCCTGCACCATTATGTATACCTAATGGTCATTTGAAAGAAAAGTGATCAAAGATTTGCCATAAGAGTTACATCACCATAATTGGAAAGCTTCGAAGCTTCTCTACAAAATTTATCAAAATATAATAAGATGGGTTTGAAAAACAGACTAGTTTTTCACAGCTTGCCTGCGTTGCTTGTATCAAGATAATATGGCACTGAGGGGGTTTACCTCGAACTGTAAAGAACTAAACAAGCAAGGGAGCTTGTTTACACCAAAGAAAGTTGAATAACGTATGCTGACGTAAGTGAGTGATATATTTCAAGAGTTATAACCGTTTAAAAATCGATAGTTTCGAAATAACGACAGCTTAAAATCTGGGGTCGTTTGAACAATTTTCTATCGCTTCACTTGTTGATGAAGTAGATACGTCACACATGTAATTAGCCAATGGTGTTAGCTGAAGCAATTTTGATTTCATTTTGTAACCCACTTTACTTCCCCGAAAAGTGCATATCCTTGGCCGATGATGAGCAAAATCAATGCATTGACGCCAATCAATAAGGTAACTAGTGTGATTTATATTAAGAGAACGTTTGCATCTAAGAGGCACTGTCTCTTTTTCCCTTTAGGTAGTTAGTGGCAATTTGTTTTCGACGCCATATTTATCGATCGGTGACACAGAACTTGTTGCTGACGGTGATAGTTGCGGTGTGCGGCAAATATTGCATTCTTCCGAAGGTTGGTCTACTCCGCAATGAAATGAAACGTTTGCAGCTCTTCATTTTCGCCTAAATTAGGTTGACATAATTATCTACGTTCACTGAATTCAATGCGGAAGGTGCATTGTAGGGCCTATAGCGTACTGAAGTCTGTTTTTCCTTTAGTTTTTGTATGCTGCAGCAATCTTTCCTAGCCAAGGCAGTGATAAATTACTTGTGAAAATTTTGTAGGAAATGTGTCGAATCGATAAAATCAATCATGAAGTACGAATAATCAGCAAATCAAGGAAAAACAGAAAAAACAGCAGTCAAGGTCACATTTTAGGCAGCAGTCTGGCTCCGTTCCCTCTCACAATCCAATTCATAAAACAACATAAAATGTATCTCTTATGATTTTACAATGTTTGCGCATGCGTGTACTTTTAGTGAACTACTAAATCTCTTTACAATGTCCTCGAAGAGAATACATAAAATAAGATAGCATAATATTTGTTGAAGCATTGTTTTTTTCAATGGTTATATTTATTTTTCTCGCTGGTACGGTCAAACGTTGGAAGGAGAATTGTTGGTCAGTGTTACACCATTTATGACCACCACATGAAGCAGAATAACTATCTCCTCTTATTCTACGTTCTTTTAGATGGAGAAACAGAATCGTTCACGTTGGTAGCCACACAAGTGTATTCTTCCACAAGTAAGTGAAATTTATTCTTCTGACGTCAAAAGTATACTCAATTATTTCATATGTTGTATCTTAGATGATGGACTAATGTCTGATTTAACTGTAATCAGTAAGAAATTCTAGCATTTCTGTTGATGTTTGCAAATAGCAAGCAAAATTTGAGTAGAAATAATTCTAACAATAGCTAAAAATTTGTATAATCCAATAGTGCCAAGTGGAATATTTTAATGAATGACGCAGTCTGATCATCATAGATAAAGAGAGCAAATAAGATACTGTCATTAATAATGTGTGTGGTCTTTTTGTTTTAATGTTTCCATCTTTGGATCATTACTGATGTGATTTGACATTGTTAGCTGTAATTCGTGTCTTATAATTATGGCAAACTAATTTTCTTTTTCTTGTCTCTTTCTTTTTCAGGTACAACTTGTATTCATCGAAGTATAGGCTGAATGATTTTGGATTAACATTTTTCTTCTCCACTTTTTTTTAATCCATAACTTCTTTCTCCATTATGCCCTACTTATATGAGTAACATCCATTTCTTTTAACTTTCTTGATGTTTCGAGTTAATGTCATTTCAAATTAACCATGGCATTCTTTACATTTGAATGAGTAATTGACATTTGTTTTACCTTCGTTCTCATTTTTTGTACGGTGGTAGTACCGTGGTCTGCACGACTCAACTCATAATTAAGCAGTTCTTAATGATAAGCGTGTTGAATTTTGACTTCATAATGGTTTTTCTTGACATACTCAACCGGCTGTATTATCTGTTTCACAGGAAAACAATTATTGTCACACATGTTTCAGTGCGAAAGGACAATATTTTAAAGCACTCATGTATCATTGTTGCAGTAAAAAGACAAAACATGGACACAATCTACAATAGGAAGGGTGTAAACGTCGTTAACAGCTACATTTTTTTTTTTTTGGAGATACTGGGTCTAATTTCTTATTTTTGAATTCTCCTGATGTATTTTTGGTCAATTTCTCAACCAACTTTTTCATAGATTGCATTGTATTCAATTTCATATTGTTTGTTTGTTTGTTTGTTGCTGTTTGTTTTTTTTTAATCATCATTATCAATGTTACAAGTCATCATTGGTGACGATGGTAATGACGTTTATCGTTGTTATTATAGTCTGGTTGCCTGAGTTTGAGGAACATATATTATAATTCTTCAATGTTACATCGCACTGTCTGTGTCTATTTTCTGGAACAGCGTATATACTATCTCTATTGTGAAGAAGGTGGTTGTTTTCCCGTTTTGAAATGTTGAACATATCCATGTTCATAAGGTGTCGGTCGTCTAGCGTTGCCACATTGCAATATTTTGCTGTGCAAGTGGTAGGTGCAGTAGTTTGCTAGGTAACTCAATAGAAAGAAGACCAATGTCAGCCTATAACTGAAATATAACGATAGTGTTCCAAATGTTGTATTTGTATTTTTAATTGGCACAATTCATTATATCCCTATAATTTTCCGTCAATACTTTGTATGTTTTGTTTCGTTTCATTTTTACTCACATAATTTGTGTTTTCTAATCCATGTGAATCATTTGGCGCTGTTTAATTACGAAATGTTTACTTCATGCAATGGCGTTATGTGGCTTTTTAGACCTCACTTCCTACAAATGTTCCATTTAAAATGTAAAAACAATAAATATTTTATGTATATCCTTCTGTTAACCTGATATTACTGTTGGAATACAACATATAAGTCTTCACCTTCATCTTTCCCGGGGTTTCTGCGGTTAAGATAAATATTGTCATCATATGTTTTCTATTAAATTCATTTACATTACTTTTTGTAGTAATGAATGGAGTTCCTCATAACCTTCACCTAGATTTTAATGATATAATTGCTATACTTCTTCAGCTTGTGATTTATCAATCACAACAAACATCAATGTCTTGCGTTATGTCTTTTCTCCTTTATGGTTGAACGATTAAATTTCAAGAGAATATATTGAAAAGAGGGTTGAAAATCATATTATGTTCTTGAGTTAAAGGTAATGAGATAAATGTAATCGATGGCCGACAAGTAATAACTTTGCCGTTATCATTGTCATTTATCAGAAAGTAGGCAAAATAACTACTTCTTTTCATAATGACATAATTTGTATGTATTATAAATATTAAACGACTTTCTCAATGTGTTCTATAGAAGAGTGAGAAAAAAACTGAACTTTTCTGTATGACAATTGTTCACAATCTGTCATCTCCCAAAATGTATCGTTTCTCTCTTCAACTCAGATGACTATCGGTCTGCTAATTCTCGATCGGCTCATTACGTCGCTCTCGGACTCGACAGGGCAATTCCCTCTACGAAGAATGGACTGATCGAAGTGCGTTACGTTGACGTGGTGGTAGGGTGTGCGAAGTACTGCATCCGGAACTCCCTGTGTGTCAGCTTCAATTTTGAAGATGCCGACGGTGTCGTTGAGAGAAAATGCGAACTCTTCGCGCGCTTATACAAGCGACACCATCTTGTTGAACGGACGGGGACCAGCTACTTTATAGTAAAACCAGATATACAGACTGTTTAAAGGGATGGTATAGTATTGTTTGAGATGAGGATTGTGCTTTGAATTTTTGCGAGATACCAAGAAACCACTTACGAAATGTTACAAAGCATACCATTCTAAGAATAATTCAAAGGTTGTTACTGTAGATGAAAATCGGTTTTGGAATGGCTGAGACATCCAAAACAAAGTAAAACAAAGCGATTGTAATAAAAGTTGGGTCCTACCTTTTACTAGGATGGCTCTGTTTTGGTTATCTCAGCCATTTCAAAACCAGTTTTCATCATTAAACAAACTTTGAATTCCTCTCGGAATTACATGCTCTGTCACATTTTATAAGAAGTTTCTCATTATCTCAACAAGATTGTTAGAAATCTGAAGTTAGGTCTCAACCAAAACTATATGATCTTTTTAAGTATTGGGAGGTTCAAATGATGATAACCCGTACGAGAAGTCACAGCAGGACTTCAAGAAAATGTCATATTCCCCCAAGGAGGTCATGGGGCTTTTACCCTCGCATATTGGCCTCTGTTTATATGTGATGAGAAATGTTCCAAATATCCACGTCAACGATATCTGTCAGAGAGGTAGGGATAGCTTTTTAAAGTGATATAGCAGTTCTAAATTGGCTGTCGTTAGTACGTTGTGAGCTCTGATTTCCTTTGCTAAACATGATAACTAATGCTATACGAAGATTATTTTCCACAAAATTTTGATGTCCATATTCACTTACTTATGAATATTATTAAGTTAACAAATCATCTGAGAAACGTACAAATGTATTCATCGTTTCTCATGGCTATCTTCACACGTGGCAGCATAGTCACCGAATAGAATAGAGAGATATGCAAAGAAAAAAAATACACTTGTAGTTTGAAATAAACTAACAATGGATAGCACTGAATCTCATGTTCTATAATAGGTTTACACTTTATACAACACGGCAAATTGTGAAAGCTGAGGATGAAACGCATAAATACAAGTTTGAGAGTGCAATGCTATAGAATTACTATTTTTTGTTTTGTTCTTTGTAGATGTACATTTAAAGTATGATGCAACTTTAAGTTGGCTAGATGCTGATGTGTCTTTTTTCAGTCCGCATGTTTCTCGCTGATATTATGTGGCAAATTGTTGGATGCCGTGTAAAATTTCCTGAAGCAAAAAGTATCTGATTGTTACTGCGTTTTAGATATATTCGTGAATTTATTGATCTAATGTATATGTATGCAATTCAAAACATGAGTAATACATGAACTGAATTAAAGATGAAAAACCTGGCTTTACACACCCGATACCATATTTTATGACAGAGTAGTGACATTTTCGAATGTGAAATCTTTGTAGAATATACGGTGATACCGTACAATTGAGCGGAACAGAATGTTTAAATGTACACATGCTTTAGATTGGATCCACAGGAATTGAATTGCTTCAAAATTACATTAAGTTTCAATTCGAGTGATCGTATTAAACAGGGACATGCAACTTTGGGATTTTCCACACAGGAAAAATTGTAACAGTTTGAAAATAAAATACGGTTCGTTATTCCGAGAAGTTGTTTATCCGAAAATTAACAGTACGTTTATCCGAAAGTTTGTTAATTGGAAAACGGAACAGGGTGCGTAATTTCAACGGTTCGTGTATAGGCACGCACCTTCTTTTCACTTCTACGAGTCTTATTTCGTTTTCGGATTAACAAACACTCGGATTAGCAAATCATATTTCATTTTAGGTGTAACAAACCGTTGGAATAACGATACAGATTTTTGGATTGGTGAACTCGATTTCAATGTCGGATTGACGAACATCTATAGGTATAATGGACTGTGTGTGTGTTTCGAAATAACAAAACTTATTTCAATTTCTGATTAACGAATCTTCAGAATAATTAACATCAACAGATCAAGTATAAAAATGACATCGACTAAAATCTTTTCGGTATACGACGTTTCATTTAACTGTGATTTAACCCTATTTTTATCCTGCATGATTAAGTAAGATGGGAAGAAGCATGAATCAGTGAGATTTATGTTGCTCATACGAATCAAAATACACAAACGCACACACAAACATACACACACGTACAAGATTACATATTAATATAGCATATTGTAGACGCCCATGCTTCACTGCATGAAATGTGTGTGAGTATGTAAACTGCTTAATCTTGTTTTGCTGGTAAATTATTCGGAAAACAAGAGTAGGTAAGCCAGGGCCTTTCTAATTTTATTTCTGCAGTTTAGAAATACATGACGGCTGTTCTAATGTGTATACTAATCTAAATGGAGAAAACAATGAGATGAAATCCACAATCGAAAAATCTATACCAAAGAACAACGGGACCTACATAAAAGCGAAATATGAGGTCATGATTCCCTCTAAATACTCCCTGATAATCATTCTGTGCCCGCAAATCAGTGTTCTCACGTACAGGCACCATGTCTTCTGCAACGTGAAGCCACCACAGTAATCATCGATGAGGTGTTGCTGCACCTGCTACTTTTATCTCTGCCCCATAAATATTGATATCTACCTAATGTTTCCCCAAATCTTTAACCACTTCTCTCTCTCTCTCTCTCTCTCATACACACACGATAAGATATATTTATCTATATTTATTTATTTGTTTATTTATTTACTTATTTATTTATTTATTTACTTACTTAATTACATATTCGGTCTTATTTCAACAGGGTAGCCCCATCAGTAGGCAGGTTCTGTCCTCACTGGGGGCCGTGCACATCCAAACATAACAGGCAATATGACATTTACACTAAATACAACATACTGTACAGTTCTTCCACTGAGTCCCGTACATACAATCACACAATAACTATACTCTGACAATTATACACACATTAATCAAACAAACGATAATACCATGTTGGGCCTACGTATCTATCAACCAAAATGTTAACCATAAATTTCATCAAAAACTAAAACTATCACCCAATGTGATTAATACCCCCACCTAAGGAGTTATAGCTCAACCAGCAATTTCTATATGCTTTTTTTTAAATATTGTTACCATGGCAATGTATTGTTCAACATTAAACAGATAAATATTTAGCTTACTAATAATCAATACGTCGTATCTCAAATCAAGTGCTCAAAACCTGAGTATTAATTTAGATCCAGAATACTTCTGACACGTAAATATTCATACCACCTGGTCAACAAACACCCTAAACAATGAGTTCACGGCCATAACTGAAGTAACATTCACCTCATCACACTGATACACAAAATAACACTCAACGTACAAATCAAGATTCATCCCAGCACAATGCACACCGCACTGCACCGCACGCCCATCGCACAATTACTTCCCACTCAGTGAGTGGCAAGATTTTCTTGATGTATCTCTTTACCTGGGGTCATCTTCCTCGTCAGGCTTAGCTTATGATGATGGTCCCCTGCATTTCATTTTTATCATTTCATATTGCTTCCTTTTCTATATAATATTCGTTCTTGAAAAAAAAAATGTATGTATGATCCAAACGTTATGAATATCAGCTCTGTAGACTGGGCGGACGTCCACTTGGGCGCGGACAAGCCCCGGAAGGGTTGCGGAAGCAAATTTTGTTATTTCGGCATCCTGTCCGCGACAGACGCGGAATAACTTTGTGAATTGGCTTGTCCTGGGACATTCCTAGGACTGTCCGCGGACTGTCCGCGGACTGTCCGCGGACTGACTGCGGACAAACCTAGGAATCACTCCGGAAGAGCGCGAAATACCTCGGAATATGCTAATCGTAGCCGGGCAGCGCGGAAACATCTAGGATTACACCAGGAATGAACGCGGACAATCAGGATGCCTTCCGGACAACACAAGTTAGGCACGCGGACAAACTGCGGACAATACCAGGAAAATGGAAAGGTATAAATTTGGCGCTGACTTTGACTTTTCCTCATTTGACTGCTAGCCGTCATTGATGCTCCTTGTTATGCTTCCGCAGTAGCGGCTGATATTATATTAATATGATTGGTCAATATTATTTGATGATAGAATGTGACCACCAAAAGTCGAAGAATAGGATTGTCTGCATGTCGGCTGACGCCTCATTTTTTTTTTGATTTGTCTCATCTGGGAGAACAATTTTTTCTCTGCCTACAGTCACATGGATGATATTCGCAAACTTTTTGAACCATATATATATACATATATACATATATATGATATACATAAAAATGTAAATGTATATACATATATATATATATGTATATATAATCATGTTGATAAGGTAGTCCACGTTTGGGCAAGATAAAAAGATAAGTAACAAAACTGCAACAAAGTTCATGCTGTATTCACCAACGGTTTATTTCTTCACAAGAAATAAACCGTTGGTGAATACAGCATGAACTTTGTTGCAGTATTGTTTTATATATATATATATATATATATATATATATTCTTTATTCCCTTTTTTTAGACCTGTGCTTTATCCATCGTGAAGTATATACATGTTTTGTCTGATACTTCTGTAGAGCATGCCAAAATGATCCTAATCATTAAATTTGTTTTTCTTTCTCTGATTTTTACCCTTTTGCATCTCTAACCCTCTCTTATTTTGATCACTTTTGAACATTTTCAAGTCCGAGAATTTTTTAATGCTTAGAGCTTACTAGCCTATTGTCAATGAAGTGTAAAAATGGGGAAATAATTTTAACCTACTTTAATTTACTTTTTTTTGGAGGGGGGGGGGCTCAGCTGGGCTGTCAAATTGGACAATCGAGTTTATTTGCAACTAAAACAAAAAGAGAAGAAAAAATTATTAGGTAATAACAACTACGAAAATCATTCAGGTAAAGAATATTTCTGATATGATTTTTGATGCTTAATGTGTACTTTTAACACTCAGCAAAAAAAAAACAAAAACAAAAGAAAGACAGAAATTTAACACTTTTTCGAATTCATGATTTATTGCTTTTTCTCTCATTTCGCTTGAATTTTGAAGTTACAGAAAATTCTTCATTTTCCTCTATCATCTTTAGCTTTCATTGTTATTTTGGGCTTCAAAGATATTACATTGTAATGAGACGACAGGTATATCTTTGCTATTGAATTCATGCTTTTTAGTGTGATGAATTTGTCTTTTGTTCTAATATGTTGTATCATTAGAAAGCATTTACGTATGAATAACAACTTGTTCATGTTTATAATTATAGTACATTAACATTTAGCCAAAAATGCTATGCTTTTTCTTCTGAGTGTACTTCCACCTACTTTTGTGATTTTTCAGCTGGGCTGTCACATGGGACAACATAGTTTGTTTGCAAATAAAATACGAAAACAACATAAAGGAAAATGTACTAGGCCTATAGTAAGTAATAGGAACAAGGAAAGTCACTCAGATGAAAAATAATTTCTGAAAAGATCAAATCAAAACAAACTTACTAGGAAGTTAGGGGGCTGATTTCACTTCTTTCTGGTTGCTTTTGGCACAGTCTCTACTACCTTCTTCTTTGCCTTCTGGGACCGGAAATTCCTTAGATTTACCTGTTCTTCATCACAAGACGAATGGTGTGCCTGTGATGGAGATATTTGCATAGGGGCCTCGCCTCCCTTCTTGCTCATTTTGCGTTTCATTGGCATGACGCTCGCGGAAAGTGTCGACATTTTCATGTCTGGATCACAAAATTTCCGCACAGGTTCCGGACACTTGCATATATAGATCCGCATTGGCTCCGCGCTGTCCTAAAACATTCCTGGTGTCTTCCGCTTTCATTCGGGAAGCTTCCCCACACCGCGGGATTCTTTCCGGAGCGTGTGCGGAAGGAGCGGAAGGGTTCCGGACAAGCGGGACATCCTCAGGACATCGTCAGGATAAGTCGCCGAAGGTGTCAGGAAGTTCACTTCCGCGTCCAAATTTTGGTCTCGATCAAAATTTGGACGCGGAAATTTTTCTCTCTCCCGAAGGTGCGGAAACGCCCGGACATGTTTAGGACAGTGAGCGGACACGTTCAGGAACGTGCGGACAGGTTCCCGAAGGAGTGCGGAATACCAAATTTGCATTCCGGGGCTTGTCCGCGTCTTGTCCGCGCCCTAGTGGACGCCTGGTCTAAATGACTGTGTAAGCATTTTGTTGATTTGTTGACTTGTATTGATTTTGAAATGGAGAAATAAGAACTGAACTGAATGAATAAATCGGTAATATATATGATTATCAATAAAAATTGACGTTACCATGGCCACACAATGTTTAACATTATAAAATGAAGTTTGCACAATTATGATATCATAACCATCATAATAAATTATGTCCCAAATTTCAAGTCAAATACTCAAAAGCAAAGGGGGTTAAGTGTATTCACATTACTATTATTTAATTTTCATTCAAATTATAATTATTGTTACCATGGCAACACACTTCTCAACAATAATAAAAATTAATTTCACATATCTAAGTCATATAATGATCACATGTGCCAAATTTCAAGCAAAATGCTCAAAACTCACGCAGTGAGTTAGCTAGATCCACAGTATTTTTGTATGATTGTTCATTAAAATAAACGCTGTTACCGTGGCAACGCATTGTTCAACAATGAACCAGGAAGCCTATCACATCCGCCGGCAATTTGAATGACCTTCAAAAAAAAAACACAAACAAAACTTGTCACCACGACAACATTACCATCCGACAACTACAAAAGGTGGGTCTGCACTCCCTCATACCGTAGTGGTCACATGTGTATAACTTCAAGTCAAGCGCTCAAAAAAATAAGGGAGCTCGGAGAAAAGAAATATGAATTTATTGCATAATCTTCCAGAAACAAATATTATTACCAAAGCAACACAGCTTATGAAAAGAAAAAAGCAAATACCAAAATGCAAAATGTATATGTATTATTTTGATCATATATGGCATATATAATCACATATCATATTATGTAAGTATATGATTATTAACACTTGCAAATGCCAGAATATGCGCATAATTGTATTTGTGTGTCTGTGAGTGTGTGTGTGTGTGTGTGTGTGTGTGAACTTGGCTGTTGCTTCTTGCAGCAACTACATATAATTTTAGATTTAAAAGGACAATAGTTTTGGTTGAGGGCTGCCTTCAGGTTTCTATTTTTTTTTTGGGGGGGGGGGTGAGAATGAGAAACCTCATATGAAATATGAAATAACATGTAATTTCAAGAGTAATTTAACATTCATAGGGATGATGCAAATTGATTTTGAATTGGCTGAGGTACAAAAAAAATCTTACAAGAGGTGGGACCCACCTTTGATTAGGACCTCACAGTCTTATTTTGTTTTTAGATATCTCAGCCGTGTCAAAACCGATTTTCATCAAAATAATAAACTTTTAATTCCTATTAAACGGTATGCTCTGTAACACTTCACAAATGGTTTCTTAGCATCCTGCAAAAGGTTACAAGCTCAATCCTCATCGCCACCAATATACCATCTCTTTAAAGGGTCATTCCAGACGATTTGCGTAATTTCACATCCCGTCGATAGTACATAAATCGACAGCTCCTATAGATTTGTAGAATTTATTGTGGTTCCTGAGCAGAGAAATCAGTACTCTGAAGCACCCAAAACAAATTACATTGAACAATAGCGATGACATACTATATAGGAGCCTCACATATTAAAAAAATGTAGCAATATCACACCGTTACAATATCGCTTGCTTAACAATTCCACCTGTGTAGAATCCATGCCTGCCTTCTTTTGTAATGACTCCTTGAGCCCCAAGCCATGCATTCTTATGGTGAGGCTGCCATGTCATCATCCTTGTTCAGTGCAAGTTGTTATACATTTTGAAAACATTCTTATTCCCCATCCCTCCCAATCAATATAAATCCTGAAACTCTGTACACAGTTTAACTAGTTTATAGTTGTTCAAATGTAAAAGTCTGAAAAATCATCCAGAGGTCTCCTCTCAAGATATGGTTTCGGTTGACACGGGGCGTCAGGTTTCCAACTTTTTTTCTTCTTTTTTTTTTAGGGGGTGATTTTTTGAGATAGTTTAAAACAATTTATGGAAGAGCATACAATTGTAAGAAGAGTTCATAGTTTATTATGATGAAAATTGGTTTTGAAATGGCTGAGATCCCAAAACAAATCGATGAAGGGGGACCCACCTTTTATCATGATCGCTTTGTTTTATCTTCTTTTCTTTTCTTTCTTTCTTTTTTTTTGATATCTCAGCCATTTCAAACCAGATTTTCGTCCTATATACTTTGAATTCCTCTCAGAATGCTTATCGTATGCTCTGCTTATGGGTCATTTCATAAAGTGGTTTCTAAGTATGTCACAAAAAGGCTGAATCCTCACCACAATCAATACTATGCCCAGTTTTTATGTGTGAATTGAGTGAATGCAGATAGCACATCAGTAAAAGTTTAAGGGAAAGCGGACACTCTGTTTAAAAGTTAATAATTATTGAAGTTTCAGTGCCGCCGTCGCTAGATGAGAAGATACCTACATTTTGTAATGTCACGTGCGTATGATAATGATAAGGAAAATGATCAAAGAAAATTCAACATATTTTCACTTTTCTTGCATTAAAGAAGACTAACCTTGACTTGTCTTTTTCAGAAGGCAGGGAAAATAATATCAACCTTAACGTACCTCAGTAACCTGGTAACATGACAAGAAAATGTACACTTTTTTTGACAAAAACTACATTTTGTTGAATTATCTATCTCTCTATCGCTCTACACGTCATGTATAAAACATCACAAGCTGTAGTAATCAACTCATCCAGCGATGGTGACACTGAAACTTCAAACTTCAACTTGAACTCATAACTTTTGAACGGATTGTCCAATTTTCCTCAAACTTTCACTGAAGCGTACTACTAATATTACTAAATTCAATCAACCGCATATGATATTAAGGTGAACTTGTACTTTCATGGCATGATGAAGTTGTAAAGCAATTATGGAAAGTGCAGTGTCCAGACCAATTTACAATAGCGATAATAGATATGATAGATGATCATGTGGAAACAGCATTAGTTCTCGTACTTTTAGTTCCACAATGGTGGCGTTTTTCTGGGTCCCATGATATGATATCTAGATTACTGTATTGTCCTGTATCGAGTCTCTGAAAGAGCGAAAAAAAATCAAAATGGTTCCTGAACATGCAGCACTACACGTGATGAATGCAATCGATCAATATCTATACCTATTTGAATCAAAAAGAGTGGAAATAAACTCACTTGTTGCCACGTTTCGCTAATTATTGATCTTGTATGTCAACGGGATGAATGAGAGGCCAGTCCGATGCTCCTAAGCATCCTTTTAAAAACAAACGATCAACCGATCACGTTCCCGGATATGAGGTCTATACTACTGTATTGTCCTGTATCGAATTTCTGAAAGGGTGGGAAAAACAAAATGGTCCCTAAACATGCATCCCTACACGTGATGAATGGAATCGATTATTGCTCCTAAAACTCCTTTAAAAAAGAAACGATAAACCAATGACGGCACAGGATATGAGATCTAGATTACTATTCTATCCTGCATTGAGCCTCTGAAAGGGCGGGGAAATAAAATGGTCCTTAAACATGCAGCATTAAACGTGATGAATGCAATCGATCAAAGCTCCTAAACCTCTTTTAAAAAGAAACAAGAAATAAATCACGCGGAGAAGCCAATCGTGAACGTGATCTAATTTCGTACAAAAGAAGAATTATCTAACAAATACTTGTTTCACTCAGTTACTGATGCAATAGGACATACAATTCATTTAAAAAGGTGTAGCACCCGACAACAAAGTTCATTCAGAGAGAGTCATTTCTTGCGGTAATAGTTACAGGCATTTTCTTCCAGTTGGATTTTCAATCAAACACAAATCTGTATGATTGCGTAATATTTCAATTCATGCTGTTGTAGAGACACAACAGTAATTTCTGATACATGAATACCGCACGGATTAACAGTAATGGCATGGCGAACATTGCGTCTATAGGGGTAAGTTTTTCACTCTACATCGTTGCCCGAGCCTTGAGATCCATGTAAATTTAATCGTTGGGTTTTTATTTTCTCCGGAGTTTATAGTTATCAATAATATTCTTAATATGAATCAGTTAGTCTGTGTATATTCATATCTACAATATCTCAATACATTTCTCCATCCCAATACAGAATGCATCCGTGAGTCTATTGTTGTCCGGAACTTATTTTTCCCCTATTACTATCATTTTACGTCATTAATTGGATGGATGAGTTCTCTCTCTTTTTTATCTGCATGTTTACTTTATTTCCACAATGTTTACTTTGATCTGTCTTCTTTGTCATGTACTGACAAGGGAAATGGAGAGGATAGTTAAGAAACCACAACCAAATGATGATGTACTGCTACCAGTTCAGTTTTAAAGACGACTTTAGTTATTTAAAAAATCAGACGCAAGAAGCGAAAGAAATTTCTAAAAATTCGGACATAAAATGAAGAAGACTTTAAAGTTTCACATCTTTAAAATTATCATCCCTAAACGCATGCAGCCATGCATATTTCTTGAATGACATTTTCACTCAATTAAAGGCGTAAATCTCTCAATTAAAGGCACCTTCAATAAAGGCATAATTTACCATTTGCAGATGAAACAAAAACCCAGCATTGGTGCTTTAAAATACTCTTGAAATGTGAGTTAGGATAGAAACAACTAATGTAAAAATCCGAATAGTCGATGTTAATTACTGTTAAATGTGCAAAATTTTAACAATAGTAATAATAAAGATGTTTCCATACTAACCGTCTACAGTTATGTTTTATTGAGAAAAATACTGATATTGCCTTATATTTTAGACTTTGTTGCGGAAATTTTCATCCTAGGATGTTTTGTGACACAACAGACCTACACATAATATGCATCAAAATGTGATATCTTGAAAATGTTTGAAGTCACTGCTCCCAAAGGTAAACAGGACCTTTAACGTAAATAAAAACTAAGCTAATACTATAGTAACAGTTTTCTTCATATTTGTGTGCATGTTGTTTGTGTGTGAATGTGTGTGTGTGTGTGTGTGTGTGTGTGTGTGTGTACTTAGAATAGACTCAAACAGAGACAGAAAAAAGATATCAACATATCTTTGTGTCTTACAGCGGGAGATTCTGTGTCTACCAATCAACATCATCTATACCCGATTTTCTGGGTTTTTTATCTATCATTTCCCATTGTTCAAACCAATGTGGGAGGTGCGGTGTTAAGTGAAAACACTATCATTTCGATTTGCAAATTGAATTATTTTCTTGCAAACAAATTACTTCTCGGTACAAGATATGCAAAACTTGTCGGACTTAACCACCTTTTTTGTCGACATTAGCATCCTACGCAAATCATTTACCCTTCGTCTTCTATAAAGTCTGCAAAAGATCGACAGACGGGCAAGGGGGTTCGGAAGCGTCGTCAACTCTTCGTATGTATCGTTTTTACTTCAGGAGTTCCCAAAATAGAAAGGACATTTCACGTGATTTTTTTATCATTCCTATGGGTGTGATTTGCTCTTGATTTGTTCTTGAAAATGTTCCTAAAGTCTCGTCATATGACGTGCGCGATCTTCGTGAAACCCCAAACAGATCCCGATATGGAGAAGTCTCGAGTATAACGTTCCGCGAAAGCAGAGAAGGTTTTTTTTTTCGATCATGAGTTTCGACAGAAGCGAAAACTGTTCGTGTACTTTTGAGACATTCTCGCAAACGTTTGTTGTATGTTTGGGGACAAATTCGCGCCAAATGACGTCTGACTACTATAAAGCTCATGACCGAGGTGTCTTACCTCATAACGACTTCATTTCATTTTATCAAATTTGATTCCATTTCATTTATTTGGTTTTTTCTATTTGAAATCATATCATACATCTGCACATCAAACAATACAAATTTTCTGAAAACCCGTAAAGTGAATGAAATGTCACTTGGGTACAACCAATGGGGGGGGGGGGCTACAGGTAATCAGATATTTGCGGCAGTGAATCCTCAGAAAAGAAATCAGAACACACACAAAAAGCAAACAAACAAACAAACAAACAAACGCAAACACAAAACATGCATGCATTCGACATGGATCCTTTTCTCAGAGATGTATAAATGATTGGAACAACCTCCCATCTGCTGTGGTGGAGAGTACATCAATTAACACTTTCAAGTCCAACTTGTCGAAATTTTGGTTGTTAAGAAAAGACCAATTTGACCCAGAAGAGTCCTTTGCCTGTCCATGTTCATCAACTGCTGTACAGCGCCACTAGACTTGTGTCCTAATGTGGATTCTTCGTCCTGATGATAACGACAACGAGAGGCAAATAAGTTATTAACTTTAAATGCCTACTTCCAAGGTATATTTCCAAGGTATATTCGTGCTCAACCAACGCACAACAGAGGTAAATGAAAGAGAAAGAAAAGCCTCACATCCAAATTGACCCGCTGTCAGCAACTTCCCTATGTCACGTTCTTGCTCTATACTCTTTGGCTAATAGTCTCAGAGGGATTGATCCTTATTGTATCGATTGATCTAGGCTTTTAACTTTTAGTTATCTCGTTTCTTTCCTTCTATTTCTGTTTCTTTTTCCCCTTTTCCCCTTCTTTTCTCACCGCACACTTGTAGTTTTAAGCTATTCACCTTTTTTTTCCTTTTCCCTACGAGGTGCCCACACAGTCCAAGCACAGTCTTTAGAGTGGGTGCCTCCATTTTTTCACAGAATGTATAAATAGATTATGTTTGTATGAAAAATTCCTCACTTTGTAATGACAACTGACATGTACATGTTATTCCTTGCTGCCTATTGGCACCCTCCTTAAAATGCATGTTGAATTTTTTTTCAAATTGAAATTGAAATTCAAACTTTATTTTCACTTTTTTCCAACAGAATGTACAACAAACAATATGATACATTTGGCATGCGAGTCGTTGATAATATACATAGCCAGACAGGGATAACAACATGTTCATGTCTGCATTTTTAGTACAAAAAGAAACATACTTTCTATTCATGCACTCTGTGAAAAAAAAGTGGAGGTACCCACTCAAAAGACTATGCTTGTAACATGTGGGTACCTCTGAGGGAAAGGGGGAAGGGGGAAGTAAGTGGGGGGAAAACTTACTACCAAAGAGTGCGGGAAACTGGGAAAGTCGGGAATAGAAAAAAAAAAGAAAAAAAGAAAAAGTCTGAGAAAAAGGAACAGAAAATAGGGAGAAGAGGAAGAGAGAGATAGAGAGAAAGAGAAAAAACTAAATTATCCAGCTATCTTCTCTGATGGAAAATCTAGAACAACAAAACAAGCAAACACACAAACAAAAAGAGAAAAGAACGTTTTATTTGACTTCAACCCGAGACCGCTGTCTATACTCTCCTTGGAAACATTCTGCCCGTGATTATTGGAAAATTTTGCGTTGCTCCCATTTTAGTCACGTGATTTTCATGTATGTTACTTGCCCTAGTTCAGCAGTGTTACACACGACATTCGCACATAACCATATTATGTCTTGAGAGCTACGCACAAACTGCGCGCAAGAATGGTTTTCGACTCCATTGTCGGAACACATCCGAAGGAAATCTCCGAATGTCGGACTTCGTCATTTTTGTTTGTCGACATTCGCACCCTTCGCAAATCACGCTTCCGGCTCACAGTGAAAAATTCTCTCAAGGGATTGTCACAGGAGACCGTATTGTGTATACTTTAGTGATTTAACGTACAACGAGCGCCTCGGGAGCTAAGTTCATACATGACGGTACAAACACACACAAAAAAAATGAAAGCCCATACTCGATCGTGATCGTATCTGCATCCATCCGACGCACGGTACCGTAAACGCGTCGAGGTATCCCGGCCAGGACGGTAACCATGGTAACGAAGACGAAATAGAGGAACCAGACGAGCAATATTCGCGGCAGCTTACAGATCCTCCGGGAACTCACTTCCTTGAAGCTGTCCATGATAGCCTGCGGGAATGGAAGAATCAGCAGTTGGGAGGGGATAGACGCAGGGACAAGCGCAAGATGTTCTAGTCCATGTGGAGCGCCTGCAGTAATAGGGCTAAAATAGACAATAATACGCTGTGATGCAAACTTCGTCATGCATATCTTAGAGGTTAGACCTATGAACTCCAAATCTGAGTTATTATGATGTAATTTCTCTGATGACACGGCAATTTTGTCATTAAGTTTCTATATTCTCATCTGCAACACATCCATATACAGAAAATAGAATTGATTTAACGTTACAGTTTTCTCTACTTGAACGAGACGTAGTGATTAACGGACTGCTAAGCTTCTTTCATTAATATGTCTAAGATTGAATTTCTTCTCGAATTCGAGATGGTTTAATATCTAATCTAGATCTACATGGATTTCTTTGCAAGGCAAATAACGGTGCTCCACAAATACAAACGACGCTGAGCTGTGCCGCGGTGCGGTGGGTGATATTCTCTATCCAGAATGTTCCTAATACCAAAAAAAAAAAAAAAAAAAAACGATAATTCGAACATTCGTGGCGTTTATCCAATACTCCGAAGGTTCGTTATTCTGTAGATGAAATAAGACTCGTTAATCTGAAAATGGAATAAGGTTCGTTATTATTCTGAAAACTGAATAATCTTTGGAAAAGTGGGAGCCTCATTACTTATGAGAATGGGAAAGGACTGATCTATAATGAGGATGTCTGGTGACTTAAATTCTTGTCAAATTCGAGATTGTTTCATATCTAATCTAGATCTACATGGATTTTGTGGAAGATTTGTAGCAGAGACAGGTGACGAACTCTTCCAGTGTATCAAGTCATGTGTACTTGTCTGTTTGTATCAAAGCGAAGGGCGGACCTGTACGCTCTGCAAGTGTTATTATCACTACCATACTTAACGGTTTTATGGAAAGATTTTCATTAGAAAACAGAACCACTGCAAAGATATTTGAGGCGGGGTATCCACATCGTACAAATACTGCGCTTCAGTGGTTCCCTCAGTTTTTTTTCACAGAATATTATGACTTCATGTAGTTTCTCAAGTGTATTACACACAAAAAAAATGCAAACTTTAATTGAATAAGACGTGTCTTTTCTGCTTGACTCGCAGTTATCTTTTGCTTGGATGTTGTGGATGATGGTACCCGGAGCTCTGGCCATGGTACCCGCATACTGCGACGCTGGTAAGCCAAAGGAGCATTTATCAGACCTTGATCGCAGCTTAGCCCGTTCCTTACTGGAACCTGGTAGCCCCTGTGTATGATGTCAATGGGGATTTAAGAATTCAGTATGGAAAGGGCTAATCGCCGCAATGAGTGCTTGAGTGCTGTAATCTGGCGTATATCTGGCTCCTCTCTATAGTTAGTCTTGTCTGTTGCTGAATATTTTTTTTCCTTTCTTTTGGAATATTTCTAATTGGTAGGCCTATTGATAGTTTTCCTTGCCTGATAATTCACTTTTTGATTAGTTAGATTAAATTTGACCCAAACTTCAGTAGCCCTGTCATGGAATCTGCATATCCCATACAATGTTTGTAAAATAATTATTTATGAAATATAATTTTGAAGGGCTCTTTAAAACGATTTATTGAAAGGAAAGAAAACCCGATATCGCGCTGGGTGTGGGAATTAGTTTCACTGCCCATAGCGTCTAAAAGTGGCCTGAGGTAAGATCGTGAAATAAATGGGAAACTGGACTGACAACTAGAACAACATGCGTCCATCGGTGAGTGTAAAGCTCCCAATTAAGGATCTTCTAAGAATGTTTATTTTACTGATCCTGAGGTTCACGTCTTCTACACACTTGATCCCACGCCAGATCAGTCTCAAAATGGCCCCGAATCACAGGCATCCTACTACACGGGATGGTATAATTCGGATACTCCTTTAGACGGTACCGACAATGAAACCTTGGCGTCCGTGAAGTTGGTAAGCACCTGATTTCAGAGCTTTGTTTATGTTGCGTTTGGTGTGTGCGTGTGTGCGTGTCTTCCATGTGCAGAATCTCACATTTGGGATGTTTATTAATAAAAAGAACTTTGATATTTGACTTTTTCACTTATTGTCAACATAAATTGCTTTATTTGAATCATTTCAAGCTGTCGCTGATTATCCTTTTCTCCACTCTCTCTATCTCTCTCTCTCCCCCCCCCTCTCTCTCTCTCTCTCTCTCTGTTTTGATTAAATTACTCTTTCTTCTTATACTCGGAGCTGGAGGGGGCATACTTTAAAACTCCCTACCCATTTTGGTCGCGAAGCAATGGGAATACAGTAAAGCTTAGGACATTCTTGCGCATCTCTACTTATACATGTATCACATACATGTGAATACTTCTTCTTCGTCGTCGATCGTCTTCTTCTTCTTCTTTTTTCTTTATCTTCTTATTTCTTTCTTTTTCGTTCAAAGCAGGTTTTGTTTGTTCAGCACCGGATATCGATTCCTGACATGGTTATTATGTTGCGTGTACTTAATGTTGGATGTCATTAACTTATACAAGAATATGCTTCATTGTGTTTTCACAGATTGATGCGGACGTGTGCGACTCGCCGATCCGGACGGAATGCCGAGTGCGTGTCTCACAGATAAGGTCGGGAGCAGCAGGCCAAAATTTATCTCAAGACTGTGGTAATGCATCGAGCGGGCTCGTGTGCGACGATGCCGACCAGGCGCCCGGTGAAGAGTGCTTCGACTACGAGATCAGATTTTGGTGTCCTCCAGCAACAGGTGTGTCCATGGCATTTCTCGGCGACGTTCGGCAGTTCGGTGATGAGGATGCCGATTACTATCGTTATCATAATCATCATCACTCTAATTATCATTACCACAGTTAACATTGTTATTGCTATGTTATCAATTTTACTCTTAATCACTTTCAGCGGCGAGGTGGCTCAATCAGTACGTATGCATGTGCCAATTTAAAATCGCATGTCTCGGTCTCGGGCGCGGGTTTTACTCTAAACTAGTATTCCTTATTGACTCAAGTGTGTTATCATGCCGTCGCCTCTAATAGAAGCAAAACACTCTGTCCCTCGGACAAATGGAATATAAGAATGGAGGACCCGTGTGTGAGAGAGTCGCAACCAACGCACGTGATTTCCAAGATCCCTCTTCATTCATATATCGCATGCAAGATCAGGGTGCATTGACCAAGTGAATGGTCCACCCCAAGTACTTACAACTGACCCCATGGAAGACCAACTATTGTGCAGCTGACTATGGGCTGTCCATCCATCATGTCGGACAGAAAAATGAAAACAAAACAAACCTCCTGAAATTATCCAATTGTTACAGTTCTACGCACATCAGGGACTATAGCCTAACATGTGCCTTTGTATAACCTCAGGGTCGAGAGTATAGGCAATGCAGTGGGTTACGTAGCGTAAAGGACAGTGTAGCGATACCGCTGCTCTTGTTGTTGTTCTTGGAGACGTTATAAATGCAAGCCATTAACCTGTTCAAAGCAGCAATATGTGTAGCTTAATTGGTATATACGACTCCGCGTGTGATTTTGGCAGACGCTCTACCGGCTCCGACTCTGCACTGGGAGTGGAACGGTCGAACCTCGGCGTCGGACAGGGCTCCAACTGATTGCTCAGGCCGCAAGAAGATTACGTCTACCATCTACAGCAGTTCCGTCAAAGGTCCCGATGGCGTCCTCGACGACGTGACGAGAAGCTCGCTGATTCTGAACGAGGCGCACAACGCCTCGAGACACGTTTGCGTCACCCGTAACGACAGGACCGCCATGGTCGACCTGGGGAACTTCACCGGTCTCTGCGTGACGGAACCGAGCTGTTGTACATCCGTAAGCTCGAATTATACCAATCAATTATGGGACTAACCCAACTGAGAGAAGAAAAAAATAGAGAATAGGATTTGTTAATGAGAATTTGGAAATTGGCACATTCCGCTTGAGTACATGGGAATGAGAGGGAGAGAACATAAACACTTGTCATTTCATGTGTTTGTAACTGTGTTTGTCTTTGCACAATATGTGTCAGTGCTTTAGGATCTGAAAATGACAGTAAGAAGGCAAGTCATGTAGAATATGCGATGTCGTCTTGGGCCTCTTAAAGGGGATGGCTAGTAACTGATTAGTGGGAATCGGTGGGAATGCTGGAGGATGATTGTTCCAATCCTTGTGGGATTCATTTAAGAGTACATTGATATCTATTGTCGTGTGAAAATTATTTGCTTCAGAATGGTCTCATTATTCAAATAATGTGCAGTTTAATATTTCCAGGTTAGCACGCCTGTACAGTGACGGGGCATTAAACTGCACATTACTTGAATATGAGACCGTTCTGAAGCAAGTAATTTTCACACAACAATAGATATAAATAATGTACTCTTAAATGAATCCAACAAGAATTGGAACAATCATCCCCCAGCACTCCCACTGATCAGTTACTAGTTATCCCCTTTAAACAAAACTGTGAACTAAATCTGCGTAAAGTACAATAACTATAGTGCATAATTCTACCCCCTTGGTATGATCTTGTATTTTGTTTGTTTGTTGTTGTTTTTTGGAGCTATAACACTTGTTTAAAGAAACGTGCGCTTCGCAGATTGTTGTGGTCTCTCATTACCTTGTTTATTGCTGTTGAATTAACATCTAAAGCCCGCCGCACACTATACGACTCACGACCTAACGACTGACAGACTTTGGATCTGAAATAAACAATTAAAGCGTATTTGTATTGTGAGGCTATTGTGATTCAGTTCGGATCCAAAGTCTGTCAGTCGTAAGGTCGTGAGTCGTATAGTGTGCGGCGGGCTTAAGTTTTATCATGTCGATTACCATAGCGTAAATATTTCGCATACAATGTATTGATATTTTGTACGGCAAGTACGCAGAACACGTACATCTCTTCTAAATCATCAGGCGCATGTTCTGCAAAGATTCGAGGCTTTTTTTTCTTTCTTTCTTGTGTATCATAAAAGGGCCTCACCTTCAGTCTGTGGATGAACATCATCACCGAGCCGACTGATATAACGACTATCATTACTTCCGGTGGTCATACTAATTCAAGGCGTGGATTTTTCCTTCGGAGTATGCATGTGTTAACTATCATATCAGTACACCTTTAAAAGTTTCTTGCCATTCTACATATTAGTGGAGTGCTCAATACATGACATTTACTGTAATAGTAAACTACTACGCCAGCATGTAATTGCCGTTGGGCAGTTTCTAATACCGTTTGAGATTGCCACCATGTAGGCCTACCTCAATCTCGTAATATTAATTTCGTCTATTTAGCTCAGACAAGGGGTCGTTGCTCTACATACTCAGGCCAATATATACTATAGGCCATAGTTAGAACCCTGCCCATTGGCTCCCTTTGATGTCCAAGGTGTTGTGTAAACAAACATAGTGTGTGGTGTTGTTTTTCGTGCATGAGATCAAGATTTCGCATGTGGTGGGGGAAAATATTGCTTCATTCAACGAATCTAATCACTGATTAAAAGAGCGTCTCATCTTTCACCTCGCGAGACAACTTGTTCTGTTACGATGTTAATAATATCGACAGCTTGCATTATACTGTATTTCGTCAGTTTAACTTGACTAGGCTCTGTTCAGTCCTTGCTGGTGTGTTTAGTATTGTGTTATGGTTGGCTAGTATATAGACCTATACAGTCTAGACTATCATACAAGAGGTTCATTTAATTGTTCACTTATGATCACATAGTGAAAAGGGTGCAGAAATTGTAAGGTAACAACAATACTTACATAATGAGAGGAAATTAAGAAAAAGCATGAAAGTGACTAAAGCAGCAAATAACACCGTTAAAATCGAATCGTGGTGACTGAAATGACTACCCAAACACAAATCACTCATGCTCAATCAAGATTTTCATAAAGATACTATATAAATGCTGTAATCGGGATGCTGTAAGTATCGTCGATTCATCTTGAAAACAGTCACGAAAGCAAGATACTATGGGGGGGGGGGGGGGGTTGTCAGATGTTAGGTGAACCTCTACCCCCTCTCCCCCCCCCCCCCCCCCCTTGTCCACCTTGGACTACTTAACATATAAACAAAGTCGGAATTTCGGAACTTTGGTTTGTTCCATGTTCACCGTATCATTGCCTGGGACAGCCTGGTGGTAGTGTCGCTGCCCGGCAAGCAGTAGATGACAGGTTCGAGTCACACTGGTTCCTTTTTCCGACATATTTTGTTAATTTACAGATCAGCAGTTGCGATCTTTACAAATTAATTAGTAGAGGGAGAAAAATTGAAGAAACTCACACCTGAAAAAAAACAACAACCATCTTCATTTTATAGTTCACTTCGATTGTTTACAGACTATAACCCATTTTCACCAACATGCAGCTAGGCAAGGCGAGCTTCTCCGCGTTGAAGTCATTTTTGATAAAAAGAAACTTTGGATGCCCAGGTTTACAAGCCTTCCAGTAAATTACGGAGACTGGGCACACTACACTATCACGTGGAACGCCAATGAGAGAATCTTCTTCATCAACGGAGTGAAAGTGTTTGACCAAAATAACCCACCGGGAAATCTTGGCACTCAGGAAAGTGGTTACGAAACCCTGACTGCATTTGGAGTTCTCTACAAGGAGTTCGACCCAGCAAAAATTCCAAACATGATGCTCAGTGATCTCAAGATTTTCTACACGGTATTCAACGAATCTCAGGTTGAAAAGCTATACCAGGAGGAGGTTGGCTGTAAGTATATGGTTATCTTTTGAATGCACTAAAGCTTCTTACATAATAATCTGGGCCCCGAAAATATTTAAAGGAATGGTAGCAGCCATATAATATTCCATATTTCCTCTCTTGTAGCAAACACCCCTTCAGTATAAAGAGTCTTTATATACACTCAGCAAAAAAAGAAAGTAAACACTTTTTCAAGTTTATCTTTCTCATATACTATCAGGCTAAAGATGGTGTTTTATATACCATGTTAAACGTAATTTCATTAGATATCAACCTTGTAGGTCAATGAAAATGTTAACTTTACGCATGAGTGAACACATTCGTTTTTCTCTTCCAAGGCACAAAAGTAAAAATTGCAAAATGGACAAGTTGTTATTCAAGCGTGTTTGCTCTTCCATATTGCGAATGAGAACAAAAGACAAATTTAACACATAAGAAATGCAACTTAATTTGCAAAAATCAACCTATGATCTCAATAATGTCTCTGTAACCCTCAAAAGATAAAGAAAGGCAAAAAATTTGAATTGATGGAAAAATGTTTATGTTCCACCTTCAGTCTCCCCCACTATGTCTTTGTTTTGAATACAAAGGGAAACAAGGGAACGGAAACTTATTTCTGCTGTTTCCTTCCTGTCTCTCATTGCTTTAAATTGGTCTTTTGTTATCATTGCTATCTTGGAGGGCATTTGCAAATGAATTTCAATATGTCAAATTCTGCAATTTTTACTTTTCTGCCTTGGAGGACAAAAACAAATGTGTTCACTCATGCGTAAGATTTCCCTTTCTATAAACAGTTACCAGGTTGATAGCCCATTAAATAATCTTTGATATGGTATATGACACATTGATTTTTATCTAAATCTTCTATGCAAAATATTAACTGGAAAAAGTGTTTACTTTCTTTTTTTTTTGCTGAGTGTATTATATATATATATATATATATATATATGTATATATATATATATATATTTTTTTTTTTGGGGGGGGGGAGGAGGGGTAACAAGGTCAATGCCCCTTACCGATTCTTTTTTTTTTTGTCTCTTGTTGACCAGCCAAAAATGTGGAGGGGGCTGTGCCCCCCACCCGCCGGTTCCGCGGCCCCTGCTTGTGGAACAAGTCAGTTAAAAAAAAAAGAGCGTGGGAGAAAACAAAAAGATAATAGTGGACGACACAGTTCATAATTTTGAAACATTTATTTACATTTTTCATTATTAACAAAATGAATAAAGAGAATGCATGTCGCATATAATGTATGTGACAACAGTTCAAGATATTTTCCCCACCCCTCACTGCAGCACTCTCCGTCAGTTCCGAAGACAATGTCCGCATCCTGTACTATCGCCAGGTCAGTGACCCCTCTGACCCGAACCTCCTCGTCGAATGTCTTGCGAGGGGACCGTCGCAGAACAACGAACCGACCATCAACTGGTACATATTGGATGAGGACGGTTTGAACTGGTTAGCGCTGAATCAATCCGGTTTCAACTACACGCGGTACGACAGTAGCGTGTCCAATAACTACAGAACACAATCTGCTGTTCAGCTGATTCAGTATACGGGGAACCAATCAATTGTCTGTGAGGCGGTTGAAAAATCAACGCTGGCGGCGCAATCTGAAGGTGTCACACCTACAGGTAGAAATTTGTATGATGATGTTGATAATAATCATAATGATTATAATAATAATGATTATTATTACTATAGCAATAATGATAAATTGTATTTGAAATTTTACATTTCGGAGTTTCTACAGGAATATTGTAGGGCCTATATATTGAACTGCGCATAACGATAGGACTATTTTAGTCTCAATAAGGGGGAGAGAAACTATTATAGCGTAGATTTAATCGCAACAGGGAATCTGACAATACAACTAGAAATACAGAATCTAGGGACTGATGGTAAAATAACATTAATTGAATGATAGGAGCAATGTAGATGCCCCGACTGATAAGGCCAAACTAAAAAAAAAACAAAAAAAAAAACAAAAAAAACAGCAATGACTCCATGAATGCCAAGAAGGGGGTGTTTACTCGGACTACATGTCTTGGTTGGTAAGTGGGGGTCCTATAATTAACGTAGATCGAGGTCGGACTGTATTTTTACATCATCATAGCCGTTGGTAGGTCCTGTTAGCGCATGTCTACAGCGCATGTCTACATTCGACATCCCAGTTTTATTTAATCAAGTCCGTAAAGATTACACACTGCCTCAAAATGTCATGTTGCAAAATTTGATCATCAAGGACTCACAAGAGAGAGAGAGAGAGATAAAGGGTGGCACTTTATAACTGCTTAACAACCCACATTGTGACGTAATCATAATCCGTCCTCATCTCATTTTACAACTTTATTATACGACTTTTTTGCAGGTTATTCGTACTCGTGGACCCAATGGTTCAGCACCGACAATCCAGATGATACTGGTGACATCGAAAGCATCATTTCCCTGCGTCAGGTAGGTGCAAATTATGCTAAGAAACACACGGGATGTTATAGTTTCGGTTGAGATGGAGCTTTAGGGTTTTTTTACTTTCTTTTAAGATAATGACAAATTATTTATCAGGTATGAAAGAACATACAAGTCTAGAAAATGTTAGTTAATGAGAATCGGACATGAAATCGCTCAGATCTCCATGAACAAAGCTGTCCTAATAAAAGATGGGTCCCACCTTTTATAAGGACTTCGTTTTGGATACTCTCTAAATTTCTTAGATTGGAAAGCAGTCCATGAGATTGTGGTTAGGGACAAATCCAAAATTAGATTGAAAATCTGAATCTGAAAGATTTAGAAATCAATCTGAATTCTAAGTCTAATTTTGGATATGTCCCTAAATCCAAAATTAGATTGAAAATCTCAATCTGATAGATGTAGAAGTCAATCTAAATTTTAAGTAGTTTTGGATTTGTCCCTCATCTAAATCTAAGGAATTTAGAGAGTATATCAGCCATTTCAAAACCGATTTTCATCAAATAAACTTCGATTTCCTTCAAGAATTGTATGTTATGTCATGTTTCATAATCAGTGTCTCATAATTTTACGAAGAAAAAGAATTACAAAATCGAAGATCCATCTCAATTAAAATCTGCACCAGCCTTTAAGCAGTCAAGACAGTATCCCATTCAAAAGACACACACGGAGTGAGTAGACCTATAATGAATTTTTGTTATACCCTTATTATTACTACACGAGGACCCAAAAACATTATGTCCTATCATTGTAATCATTCGATTTTATCAAAAACTGAAAAAACCCCTCACAATTAGTGTATGAACATTATATACAGAAGTAACATGGTATCAGACACACCTCCGAAAGCTGGTGCCTGGTAAGAAAAAAAAATGATGATAGATAAGTGCTATCAATAATAATATGAAGATCAAAATACGACGAGATGCAAGTTACGCCATTAAAGCAAGATTGGTATGATATTTGAGTCATTGATCTAATATGCTGTAAAGTGAAATAATAATCTGTTTTTGCTCACCAAGGAAACCTGCGAAGAGCCGACAGACATCGAGTGCCGAGCGAAGTACACTCGGGTTCCCGCCAATGAAACAATGCAACTTCTCGCTGTCGCTTGCACGTTAGCGGGCGGACTTGCGTGCGTCAATTCCCAACAGAGTTCCGGTGATAATTTCACCTGTTTTGATTATGAAGTGCGACTACTGTGTCCACAAGGTAATTCTTTGCATTGCGGTGCCTCTAAAATTGAGATGTTTACTTAGCATATCAGACAGCTTTTACAGATTCCCGTTTTTTAGAGACACTTTCGAACATGTCTGAAAAATCATACGTAATAATGAAGGAAAAACCACCGAAATAACTTCATATGAATATGTCCAAAAAGATAAGCAACAGTTGATTGTCACTCACAAACACTGCTTACGTCATGTTGAACTCTGATATTATATCAATCGTATAGTTTACGTAATTCGCGGTCATCATTCAAAGCAGACTACCTAAAGTTACTCCCTTGAAATTTTGATTCCGAGTAATAGCGATCGGATAATCAACATTGACCAGCTCCACTATTGGGTCATAACTAATTGCTACATCTGTGTCATTAAAGTGTCTCATATTAACATTATGACATGATTATCAAGCGTAAATCACCATCATGGACTTTGATAGGATTAGTATTAAGATGATCAGAAAGTACTAGTATATCATGTTTTCCTAGTAAAGTCACGGACATTGAAATTATACAAGGAAAGCACAAAAACGTGTAGTGTTTGGATTAGAAGAATATGGCATTTGCTATGTTGAAATGTCGAAAGTTTAGTATGTTTACCACCAACACTTCAAATGTCAAAGTGTTTTTATTTTATTTTATTTTTTTTTAACTTCGAGCTACGGATTTTCATGATACGTGCATGGTAGCTGTGTCATGGTCTTTTTTAATTGACCCATAGGCTTCATTTCAGCGATACCTTCTGGAGTTCATGGTCAAACTGGTAACAAAATAATTCGTGCACACATTGACATAATATATCAAATTTGCGTGTGTGTGTGTGTGTGTGTGTGTGTGTGCGTGTGTGTGTGTGTATGTGTGTGTGCGTTTGTCTGTGTGCTTGTGTCTAAACTCGTATACAGAACCTTTGTACTGGACGGAATGGTTCGATGTGGACAAAAGTGCGAGTGACGGACAAAATGAGGAATTTTCAACTCACCTTCAACTCGTGAGTGTTTTGAATCATATCCTATGATTTTATGTTTAGATTTTTCCCTTTCTCGTATCCAATGTTAGTACATATTATACGTATGTAATAAATATACATATATATACAAATTATATACACGATATTTATAACATTCTGTGAAGAGTTTCATCGAAAAACAATTTAGACGCCATTTTAAGCATCTAACATCAGAGAGAGCAAAATTAAACCTTTTCAATGATACGTCACGTGTTACAGTAGTAGGAATACTCTTGCACTTATTATGATTACAATTTTCCCATGATTATTTCCTCATCTTATTTTTGTTTGTTTGTTTCTTTGTTTTTTTGGCAACTTTAATCTCAGATATATCACATTAAGAAGAATGGGGTTAACTCGCTATACCTATATATAGGCCTATAATGATATAAAATAAGAATGGGGTTAACTCGCTATACCTATTAGGCCTATAAGAATGGGGTTAACTCGCTATACCTATATATAGGCCTATAATGATATTATATATAATATATTATATATATATATATATATTTAATCCAGAATGAAGGTTTCTTTTTACACTATATTGAAGAAAAAACGAGTATGTGATAGATTTTAATAAGATATTAAATGTTGTACTTGAAAACTGGTAGTCTTCATGTTTTTGAAATTACATTATTTCTTTTTCCCAATAGTCATCTTAATGACTGATGAAAAAAAAAGTAAATCTTTTGAACAACACTTGCTTAGTGTAGCGGAATATGGGGTATCCAGCCATCTTCTAAGATGAGAAATGAACAGAACAAAACAAAACAGAACAAAACAAAACAGAAAACTTGTTATGCGACACACTTAATTTGCATAGATACGTGAGTGTGACCTGTATCACCGTTCATACGAAGGTACATTTCGATTTCAGCGATGGACTACGTAAATTTCGCCTGCATTGATGTGCGTCACACATTGCTCAGGCCAAGACCCCCGTCCAATACTGAACGAAAGCTGACACGCGTTTTGCAAGGCGCGCCCATTTCGATCTTGTTTTAGTTCACAGACAATGAAATTTTGATTTAAACCGTGAATTTGATCGAAATTGTCTTTATGAATTTGGAACATTTTGTCTCACTAAACTTAACTACAGAAGTGTTTAACGTAAAGAACAACAACAAAAACTGACGTGGGTGTCGTTAATCTCTATCTTCAGAGTAACACAAAGCTGTGCTCGGCTCCCCTCTTCGCCCAGTGTCGGGAAGTGGGGTCAAAGGTCATCTGGACGCCTACCTCAAATCGTCTCTCCTATCCGTACGTCTGTACGACCGACGGACTCGTGTGTCTTACGGCAGAGAACAGCGTTTGCCATGACTACGAGGTCCGCTATGCCTGTCCTTATAATGAAGGTGTGGATTTTTTAATTTGTTCTTCTATGCATTAGTACAATGATATACCTGGAGACAACATATATAACAACATAACTGTTCTTTGCAAAAGCTCATGAGAAACTTGATTGCACGAAGTACAAATACTATTCTATTTTGATTTTAGGGTATACAAGTATAATTAATTTGTAATTCATAATAGTGATTTATTCCAAAATTTGGGCGACGCGCATGCAAATGCGTTATCTCCTATTGATGACGATGAGGTTTGCAGGAATAATGTATCCAGGGAGCTACATTTAACGAGATGTAAGTCTTTACATTTCAGAAATGTAATTTGGGGCTTGAACTGTAATTGCTTTGTAAACGATCAGTTATGCTGTAAGAACTTTTCAGGGGACATTATTTTCAGGAGCATTATTTTGCTCTGACAGATTTGTTGGACAAATTTGCTCTCAGCCAATCAGTTGCAAGGATTTGAGTAGCTTATAACAGCTTGACAGAAAAAAAAAAACGCTTCATGAAATGCCCCCCCCCCCCCGTATACTAACGCCTATATTATCTTATGCAGATTACAATTAGCAACTCATATATCTACGTGTATATACAAAATCGTTTGTATAGGTCTATTCCATGAGTCATTGTGTCCTACGCACATTATCTTTTGGTTCTCCATATAATTGTTGATACGACTGTGGAGCAGTGAAGTCATCCGGTGAATACTGGGATCTCAGCGGCCGAACCTCTGTCGGCGGACCTGACCCTGCCGACTGCTCGATCCACACCACCAACCTGGTATACTCGAACACAGGGAGAGCTAATACGAGTAACCCCGGCTTGAGCTTCACTGACGCACCTGACCAGGTTCGGCCTTTCATTACCACTAGAAATCAAGCTATTTCAATGACAGTGTTCCTCAGAAGGAGTATACAACTTCTATTTAAAGCCGCTCTTTAACTTGACAGTCGTATGAGTTTCTTTTTGAATTTTTTTCTTCCTCATTTTTTCATTTTTTTTCATTCCTCGTCTGTTTTTCACCTCTTTGTAGTATTGAGTTTAGTTTTGTCTAGAATTATTCGTCATTTTCTTGCCTTTTTCATTACTCGCCTTGTGTTTAACACACTTGTCATTCCTCGTTCCTTTTTTCCTCAATTTTCCCTTTTTTATAAGGATTCTTCTAAATAGAATTAAATATCGTCATTTTGGAAGGTTTTTCTCCTTCATTGTTTTCTTCTTCTTGTCTATAAATGTCTTCCTCCTTTGTCTTTTAGTGAGGATGTCTGTCACATTATGTCTGCCTTTCTGTCGATCCTCAATCCTGCCCATCATCCCAGACTTTTTCTTTCCTCTTACAAGAAGTTTTAGATATTTTTTTTGAAAGGAGAGAACGAAGGAGGGTAAGTAGGTAGAAGAAGGAAAATGATAGGAAGGGAAGAAGGAATAAGAAATGAGAAGAAGAGGAATCGAAAATAGAAGGGAGGAAAGATACCAAATTTCAACCGTAAAATGTCTTTGCGTCTGCATCTATAACATTATTTCTTGAAGACAATGTATGGCGTGATACTCCTGCGATTGCGTTTTTGACCGTTATGCAGGTTAGCCAGAAATGCGCCGTGACAACCAGCGGCACGGCGGGCATCGACCTGGGGGATTTCTCCGGCGAGTGTTTGTCGAAGATCGGCTGGTGTCAGGATGGCATGACCGTATCCATGTGGCTACGGCAGTTCAGCGATGCCAGCGGAGGAGACGTCGTGCTCTTCGGCAGTGGCGGGGAAGGAATCTCGGCATCCGACTACGACGCGTCGAACGGATTTGTCTTCACTCAAATGAGTACGAAGGTGGGGTACACACTATCAAGTACGTCACTCTTTTTTCCTATTTTTTATTTATTGCAGTTAATGGTTAATGCAGGTATCGTACAAACTCCAGTTGGACCTATACCTGTGCTTTGATTACAACAGTTATAGGATAGAAAGAACTTCTTTTTTTCGGGGAGAAAAGGATAAACAATTTTGATACCTCTGCGACCGTTTGTGTCTCTACTGCTTCCACTGTGGTTAAACAACTTATCTGGAAATAGAGCGGGCTTGCTTGGATACCAAAGCTACAAGTGTGTGCCATGAACATGACCAATAACAAGATGGCTTAGTATTGAGTTCGTTATTCCGAAGTTGCGTTATTCCGAATGTTCCCTAATCCATTAAATAAAAAAATAAAGTTCGTGATTTTAAAGAAAAGTAAAGGTTCTTTATTCCGATTCATTTGTTCTCACTTTTTTTTTTCATTTTCAATTTTATGAACCTTATAATATTCGGATTAACGAATCAACTGACTGACGACCCTTATTTCAAGGAAGCAATAAATGTTTGTAGGGACAAACGGCTTGAGCCTAGGGTCATCCCACGAGACCCGACACCCACGAGTCATACAACCCACGAGTTCAACATTGAAAATAAATCCATAAGTCATACAGGCCACGAGTTATACAGCCCATGAATTCGACAACTATTATAGGTGAGCAAAACCCACGAGTACGACACTAGGCTAAAACGTCCGAGGAGACCGAAGTTGTATCACCGAGCTTAATGTGTCGATCTTGTTGACATTTTTTTTTTTTTTTGGGGGGGGGGGGGGGAGTAGTGTGGAACTCGTATAGGCTTTGTTTTCTAAGTGTCCTATATTACTCATGGGCTTGATAAATCGTGGGCTGTATGATTCGTGGTGTCGAACTCGTCACGTGCACCCTGCAGCCTCTCCCCACCCCCACCCCGAAGGACTTCATGCGATGATGATTAGGTGTCTTGCTTTAGCAAATTTTACCTTCCCAAGAGAAATAGATGGAAACTCAGAAAAATAAAACACATTGGAGAGCAAAAAAAAAAAAAAAAATCCACAATAAAACCACGCTGGGGTAGATCAACTTCTATCATTTTTACAAACATAAAAGAACACAAACAAGCAAAGGAGTGACAAAAGACAAATAATCTACCAGTAAATTTCTCTATCGACCTTTTATCTTTTTCCCTTTATCGACATATTCATCTATCCCTCTATCTTTATCTATCTATATATATCATCTGTCCATCTATCTATCTATCTATCTATCTGTCTATCTCTATCTATGTATCTAATCTATCTATCTTTCTATCATCTATCTATCTATCCATCTATCTATCTATCTTTCTATCATCTATCTATCTTTATAGATATATATACATATACATATATATATTATATATATATATATATATATATATATATATATATTCATCTTCCTATCTATCATCTATCAATCTTTATAATAACATGTCTTTCTATCTATCTACCTATCTACCTACCTACGGTGTAAGTCTGCTATCTTTCTCTCTATTCATCTCTTTCTTCCTTTTCTGTCCTCATGCCAATTTCTTCATAAATTGTTTCATGCTCTTGTACTTGGTATCGTAATTCCAGAATTACGTCGTGAACTTCAGGAGCGACAACCTTGTTAGGACCATACCCGAGTTCAGCGCCGAACTTTCGAACGGAGAATGGCACCACGTGACCCTCACTTTCGATGACGCCACAGGGGGCAACATTTACATCGACGGCGAACTTAAAGGTGAGCAGAAGATAGCCATTCATTTTGCCATATATAGTTGCTCGTAAAAATATGTTACGTGCATACCTCTTCATTTCAGTGCTTTGTCTATAGCTCTTTCATTGGATTATCATCCTAAGGTTGTTTAGCGTATCAGAGAGAAGAGAAATTTTACGGCCAAGAATATTACAGCAGAAAATGAAATGTGTGTCTTTATTTTCATCTTTATTTTCCATGCATTTTCATTCTATTCAAAGAAAAAAAGGAAAATAAACTGTTGGTAGAATAATTTAGATGAAATATCAAAGGATATAAAATTGCAGTAAGAATTTGACCGTCAATTGCAAGATGAAATTAATATAATTATATACCATTCTCTGTATGTACAACGTGGAAACATTGTTACACGCAAAATTCGCATGTGAGCTATGTTTCCTCTTAAGTAAAGAAGGATACTTGAAATGAACGTATAAGAAAATAATGACAGATGTAGGTAGAGACCTGCATGGTTTATTAAGTAAAGTAACATTTCGTCGTCATCAAAGTGATGCACTGAACAAAGAAAAGAGTATACTGTCTTACTATATAAGTTATTAAAACTTCTGAAACGTTTAACGGTGATGAGTATCCATGTGTTATCATTCGCTGTCGCAGGTAGCACGGATGCACCAGTGGAGGAGTTAAACGGTCAAGACAGTCTCAGTAGCTTCATTCTCGGTGCATCAAACAAAGATACAAACTTTGCCGACGCGGCCTACAGCGACGTGAAGTTCTTCTATACAACACTATCTGGGGACGAGGTTGCGTCACTCTATTACTGCGGCGTGACGAGTAAGACGTCACTACATTCTGCTGTGTAAAATATATCAAAATGGTATATTCGTGAAAAAGTTTGTGATTGGTTGCATTTCAACAAAGTGAAATTCACAGTCTGCATTTATGGCACAAAGCTGGCTACGAAAATATTGCGTAATCATGAATTATTGCATGAGAAACAATGTTACGAGCACACAGCTAGGTTACACAATGTATGTCCCATGAATAAAGAATTATCCTCCGCTCTGCCATGTAATATTGTCGAATTTTGAGCGTCTTACCCCTCATAAAGGGAGCACGGTTTTTGGAGAGATTTTTTTTAAAAGTTCATCTTGGCTAGTCAATTGGAAATCTACCACTAAATGTTTAAGTTGACTTTACGAAAACAAAGAAATACGGGGATTATTTTCCACACTGTTTGTTATTTTCAATTCTATCTATCATATCATAGAGTCGACTTTCAAGATGGAAAAGAAAACTTCACTTTGAACAATTATAATTTGGTATCGAGACTATACATTTTGTAAACAATAGTGAATCGTGTCATTACTCATGTTACTGGAAACGAGGTTATTAACTGTAGTGATATACGAAACGTCACGCGATGTATGTTACGTGATGTACGCAAAGTAAATCTATTGGGATCATCTTTTTACAGCTCACTGCTTGCTCACCTGTAGAAACAATTAGGAAAACACATATTAGAAATGATGACAGAGACACGCGCATAACGCGCATCAAGTTATTCCGGCTACATTTTGTTCGGGAATAGGTAATTCCCTGGCGTGAATATTTGGTAGAGTGGCTATACAGTTGGTATGTCGAGAGTGGGGTGGACAGAGGATTACAAGAAATCATAGTTCAAGAAATGATATCAGGAAGCAAAAATTTCATCAAAATCATGTTTGCCGTTCTTAACTTTACTTCTTTGTTGTTGTTGTTGTTGTTGTGTTCGTTTGTTGTCGTAATTTTGAATGTCAAGCCATGGAGCCCGAGGTTTTATCCATTACACGAATAAGCGGCTACTGCGACGCAGACCTAGTATTGACCTGTGATGTCAAAGGTCATCCCATAACTGACATCGTGTGGTCACGGACTCAGAGCATCACTCCGCCAATGACCGTCGAGGTTCTATCCAATAGCTCTGACGACATCGAGATAACCAATCAGAGGTCGGCTTGCGTCACAACCTCCAATCTACGCGTGACCGGATTCGCCCTTTGGCCAATGGCTAATGGGACCACGTTCATATGTTCTGGCCAATACCATGACAAATCGTCCATGAATACGACCGTCGTGCATTTGCGTATGTATTTTCAATTTCATGTCATACTTTGATCTCCCTAATGCTATTAATTATTGCATCATTACAGAAATTCAACTTTCTTTGCAGCTACATTTTTGTAAAGTTGTACGAAAAGAGCAAATAAAACGTTTTATAATTTTCCAAAAGAAAATCATGATCTTATTAATAATCTACTATATATATACATGTTGTATATATATATATATATATATATATATATATATATATATATATTATATGATTACATATAATACCAAACGCACAGCAAAATACTTGGTGAGGATTGGAGAAAGGACGTCACCAATTTTCAATGCAATTTTGTCCTTTGCCACGATAATTGTGCAATGATAAGACGGCGGGAGTAAAAACTGCGCTATTGATTTCTTATTTTGTATCTTACTTCAGAGGACGTACTGACAGAGCCTTATATCACGGGACACTACAATTTTACCCACCTTTTTTACTGGATGGAATGCGACCTCACTTTCACTGGTCTGGAGCCCAATGTCACGTGGGAAACACCGGAGGGCGCTTTTCTATCGGCGTCAGTGGATGAGTATGACATAATGACGGAAGTGCCAACGACAGGGAGTTTGGTGTCGACGTTAATCATCAATTCCACTGACTCTTCTCGCTTTGACGGAATGTACACCTGTACGGCGGCGTGTGGATACCAGCAGGTGTCGAACAGCACTAATGTCCAATACGGTAAAGGCATTATCTCTACATTTTTTTTTTATCTTACATTGTATTCCATGTTAAAGAGTCACAGTAGGAATAGTGGGAGTCTTAGTGCTCTCGTATTTTTTTTTTTTTTTTTTTGAGGGGGAAGGGGGTGTCAGCTTTGGGAAACTTTCTAGAGTTTGTCCGAATTAGAGATCTCGGTGGAGTGAAATCGAGGGAAAATGGGAAGAAACTGAGGACAGCGCTACGTTATAAAGCCTAGCTGTATGATTAGCGAAGATAACACTAGCATAGGGACTTCGGAACGAATTGTATTTGTGTCAGGAGGGGGGGGGGGGGGGGGTAATAAGAAGTGATGTCAAGGGGCAATGCTCAGAATCAGCAGTGAAACGCTGGAGACACTTATTAGTGTTCTGGGGTGTTTCAGCAATTTAGTCAGAGACTGACAAGTTTCAGCAATTTAGTCAGAGACTGACAAGTTGTCAGTCTCTGACAAATTCAGTAAAGTCCTTGGTTTTGATTGGCTGAGATGTTCTGGTCACTGACTGTTACCATGGTGATTGTCAGAGACTGACAACTTGTAAGCGCTGACAACTTTCATGAAACGGTACCCTGAGATATTGAAGGAAGGTCATCTATGTCTCATTTTATGCAGTGGACGCGTTTAATCTGACACACATCGTGGGATACTATGATACCACTCTCCTGTTTTACTGGATGGAATGCGCGTTGTCCTTCGTGGGTCCCATACCACATATCGTCTGGGTGAACCCGAATGGCGGTGAGATAGAGAATGGTGATGGGGACTACAACGTCACACTAACAGTGACCAATCAAAACTTGGTGGTGGGCATGACAATCGACTCAACAAACTACGCCCTCTACGATGGCACATACACATGTAAAGTGGTGTCGGGATATCGGAAGAAATATTATGCCGTCACCGTCGAGTATGGTAAATGTTAAATCATAACAATTATATCATGTAAATATTATTGAATTTTATGAGTATAACAGAGTACGAATCATGAGACATCGAATTTTCGAGTATCATACTTCACTACGTTTTGTGGTCTTGTTTATCCCACTTTAAAGAGGTTTTGAATAGGCCCTACCTATCTAAGAATATGAAGAGTTTGTTTGCAAAAACCGATGTCCATTTTTGAAGATTTTGAAGTACGGTCTCTGTCATAAAGTACAAAATAATACCTTTTTGAATGTAATATTGGTCACTACATATAAATGTACAATTTTGAAGTTATGGTCAAAAGAAGCAAAAATTTTCTTATTATTCTCCTTATTTTTCTTGACCTTTAATCGCAAATATCTCCATTTGGCAAATATGTACTTATCGGTTTTTGCAAACAAACTCTTCATATGTTACAAAAATATGTGCGAACTAGATTACACTTCTCTCGGAGCACAAACAAAATTTGAAGTTGCTCATTGCCACAATTTTGCAATAAATGTCATTGTGGATAGTGTGATGAAGACTAATTCGATATTGTTAAAGAATTTCAAGCTTCAACACTTCATTTCCGTTTGTCTCTTTCTGAACTCAGTTCACTCACTACCTGAGCCAAGCGTAGAGGGACACTACAACTTCACCCATCTGTTTTATTGGATGGAGTGCACACTCGCCTTCACAGATGTCCAGCCCACTGTCATGTGGATAACACCAGAAGGCGCTAACGTGACGACAAGTGCGGGCGACTACGACCTGACTCTCGACATGAAGAGCGACAGTTTTGTTTCCGTGTTGAAGATCCATTCGACGAACTATAGCCTCTATGATGGAACTTATACCTGTATGGCTGTACGAGGACTGCAGACAGTGGAAAGTGATGTCACCATAGAGTATGGTGAGTGTCTGGACCTTGCATCAGTTTGAAAAAAGAAATAGACATAAAAATTATGCAACTTTTTCTGTAGTATGATAATAACATTATTAACGCGATATTATCTACTGAAGTCAAAAATACATTAGCTATTGTGTATTTCATTGCCTTCATCTTCGGGTTTCAGTTTACATAAAGTATGTGGTGTTTCCAAACAATGGAAATCTTTAAAAATCATGACCTATTACCCCCTCATTTCACCATTGTATCGTCCTGTTCTGCCAATAGAAAAAACAACAACAACAAAGGAAAATATTGACATCGAATTCTTTGAATTATCATTATAAACTCTCCACATATTAATTTCTGTAATGTGAAAAAAAGGAAACCATTGACATGGAGAAAAACGATTATTTAGTATGAAAATGCTTTCCCCTGTGAATACAGCTTACACGGACGACCTGTTCATTAACGTAACACAAGGGTTTACTCTCGGTGATGACGTACGTGTCACGTGTTCAGCGCTCGACGGGGGGTCTGTGAGTGACATAACATGGACCAAGATGATCGACCAATGTGAGTATAATTTTATCATTTTCTTTTTAATTTTGTGTCTATCTTGCTTTCATAAATCAATATTATTGGTGCCTATGCGTGGCATAACAGACTATCAATAAATCGGACACTTTTATTGGCTGTAAATAGCATGCCTTCATCTCCTCATTATGAAAAGAAGTGGAGCGCTTTATTTAGGATGTAAACCCTCTTATCTTTGCAACTCTCTATAAATCAGAGTTCACAAGTCACTTAGCGAATAAACGACAGTCAGTTGACTTGTCGCCACAAACGGAAGTTAACATTTGAAAGGCAGTCAGTCCGCAGCGTGAGCGAAAACGCACGTATTTATTCAAGTCGTATGCACGGCTGAGCGGTGCTTGCATACGTAATGAGCAGATACATGGTCATGAATAAATCCGTGTAGAACGAGTATTTCTTGTCAGTTTTCGACGCTTTTAATATCGACTGAAAGAGAAACATTAGCAAATATGCTTATGATCAAAATAAAACGGAAAATAAGAATATAGAATATCAAAATCTCTCTCGAATTCGGTATTGTATTCAAAAATATTCCTTCACGTTTGACGCCAAAAAAATAACCTGAAATCTTTCATGCCCCTCTAAAGTATGGTGAAGACTATGTCCGCTAAAGTATATAGTATCACAATAAGGGCAAGTTTTCTCATCTTCATTTCAATACGGGTCAGGAACTAGCAAAATTCAGAGACATGTCTAGCGTCGAGTTTAAAAAGATTATCCTCGCGTTCGCACCGGAATTCCGGGTCTGTGATTGGTCGAAATCTGTCGCAAGACGCGGCGTGTCGCATTGCGTAGTATCCATTGGCTGCTGACTCAATGCTGTGAGTTCAAAAACTGTGTATCAGATAAAAGTGCCATTGATAGGAGTAATAGCTGAATAGTGTACAATTGAGTTGGAGGTAATTTGAAAATGAAAGCCTATATTAGTTTCATGAAATCCATGATTTTTTTAAATGTTAGTTTCCAGATTGTGATCGAATTTTCACTCTCTATACAAAACTTGAACTTTACACAGGAACCAATGATGTGTATGTGAGTGTGCACTTACAATGACCCTGAACAATAGACCTGGCTACCACCTGTCCCGAGCTCTGCTGCAAGGCACATGAATGCTTTATCAATTATTCATGTGGATTGCCCTGAGCACTGCTAGTCTGAATTCTTGACACAGGGCGAAATGCATGAACATGAAAGAAGTAAGCACATGTGTCCATGTGCTTGCACAAACCACATTTCAGAATGAAAAAAGACTAGCTGCGATAGTGGAATTCCTCATGAAGCATTCCAATCCTGGTTATTGTCCACGACCATTGTCTGGGTATCAACAACACACTCCACGCGCGTTCATTCACTACCCCACTTCCGGTAAGAAAACATAATTTGCCTTGTTTTCAACATGAAAATTCACAACCTAAAAAATGGTGCCCCTCTTCGTTTTTCAATTGATCATACTCGCTCAAGTTTCACGATTGTGAAATCGAAGAAATTACGGAGATCTATTTTCAATACCAGTCAGGAACTAGCAAAACATCAAACTATGATCTAAATGCTTCTTGAACACAGGCAAAATAATCGTTTACTTTGATGCTAAAATGGACTACTATATTGAGATCAAAAATAGGGAAATTAGGTATCAAATTAATGAGCATAATCAGCTCTATAACCTACCCAACCATCCTGGGTCAAACAATGCACTGCAAAAGCTATGAAAGCTGTTGTTGCGACCTCTGCAAAAACTCTCGCAAAGTATCGCGAAGTCTCGTCAGTCTCAAGGGCACAAACTGCGCAAACGTGATTCTGAATAAAATTGTCGTTCGTGCCTCATTATCGCACGCGCTGCGGACTGACTGAAGGCAATACTTTGAGGCCCAGTTTCCTGACCCTTATAAGCTCTTCTTCACACATCGAACTGACTGAAAAACACGTGACTAGGCTATAACAGGAAAAACTGCTGAAATCAAAATACAATAATTATACTATCGGATTCACTAAGAATTGTTCGGCATAAACCGAACTGACCCTCAACACATTATTCAAACAATAATGTAAAACAGCGAATCACCTTCATTCAGATTAAGTTGACACATTATACTTCTGTGTTATGGTCTGCTACACAAAGATCATAGCTCTTGGTCCCAATTTTGGCTCCAGTTTACTTGACGTCACAATCGTATAACAACCGGCTCTCTGAATGTATATACGATCTACCCTTCCCATCCAGTACTTGTTATGTTTCTTGCTTAATACAATTCAGCGCACTTCACTCCCGTCATACAAAATGACATCATCAAAGTGACCGAGGTCAGAGGTCAAGGGGATTTCACGAGTCATCTACACATCTCGCTGTTCTCCCGGCTGGACGAGGGGACGTACAGGTGCGCCGTGAACGGAGGGTCAAATGCGCGGCGGATAACGGTGGCTGCCCCCGCAGGTAAGATGACAGTCTATAGAGTGTGACGAGATGTACTTTCTTGTCATCTTCTGACATAATCGCATGACATGTCAGTCTGTGTGTATTTTGTAGTTGTTCAGAGTTGTCGTCGTCGTTGTTGTCGTCATCATTGTCGTTGTCGTCATTGTTGTTATTGTTGTTGTTGTTGTTGTTGTTGTTGTTGTTGTTGTTGTTGACGTTGTTTTGTATCAACGAGCCTGCAGCTAGAGTGCTGAAGGAAGACATGCAACGACGCGGCCAAATCACAGAAGGGTAATTCTACGTTAAACTAATCTTTTCATCACTTATTTTGTTCCCATGTGTGTGCATTCCCTTTAGAATTTTTGTCGTCAACTAAGAGGACAATTCGTTTGGCTTCGTAAATGCTCATTCCTTAGACTCTCAACTTTTGACTGCACTTGGACAGCGATTCGAGGAGTTGGTCTCTCCTTTGTCTTCTTCCTCATCTAGTGAAGGAGATCTACTATTATTGCGTTAGCAGGTTTATAGGCGATTAATTGCCCTCTTTATCTCTAGCCACAGCGGGAGAAGCAAATGGACCAGTTAAGTCTTTTTGACGTTCTAAAAGGCACTAACGCCAGCTATGACGATGAAAACATTTTTAGACGGCTAACTAGGTACTTGCGGTGTGTTCACATCTTAACCTGCTAACCTCAAGTCCCGTCTCTTATTACAGCTGAAAGGTTGCCTATATACTGGATGAGGCTAATCTTTACGCATAAATGACGTTCATAATATGTTGGCAGGTGATTGGTCGACCCACAATTAGCAGGTGCAGCATTATTCCAACGGAATTACGTCGTAAGTTGACGATAAAATTCCGCAAAGGCATACACGGCATTTTGTGTAGATAGATCAGTTTACTTTGTGTAGATAGATGCCAATCGCTGCATCAAGCTCTTCAATCTGATTGATGACGTAACTGTCAAACGACTGGTGACAAGATCGTAGGAAGAGAGACCACCGAGGGACCATTGGCGGCGTCTGTGTCAACTAGATGATATTCTAGTTCAATCTACAAACTGGTCAGCTGTTGGTGGCGCTTTCGCGTCGTGACGTTTACGGCGACGGCCGCGGCTGTGCCTCCACAATCTTTTCAAACAGAATGATGCCTCATCAGCACGACGTCATTCAACTTTCCGTGCAACAAAAGCTTTGGAAAACGTTTGGTAAGTGATTTATGCCACAATAGAAACATGGGGGGGGGGGGCATACTCAAATAAAGAAATTTTCGAGACTTTTTTCTTCTATTTCTATCTTTTCGGGCACGAAAATTATGATGTTGCCCCCTCCCCCAGGGTTCTCATTTGGGTGGGGCCAAAATACACAAAATTAGCTCACTTTCAATAAAGTCACATTTTCATCTCTTTAAGATAGGTACAGGTAGATTTTGACCAAATTTTAAAGGAATGGTACAGTACTGGTGGAGATGAGAATTGGGCTTTTAACTTTGTGCGAGATACCAAGAAAACACTTATGATATAGTACAGAGCATACCATTTTAAGAGGAATTCAAAGTTTATTTGATGAAAATCTGGTTTGGAATGACTGAAACATCCAAAACATCCAAAAACAAAGTAAAACAAAGCGATCGTGATAAAGTGTGGGTCCCACACTTTATTAGAATCGCTCTTTTTTGGATATCTCAGCCATTCAAAACCAATTTTTATCAAATAAACGTTGAATTCCTCATAGAATTACATGCTCTTTCATATTTCATAAGAGGTTTCTCATTATCTCACCAAAAAATAAAGTTAGAAACCCGAAATTAGGTCTCAACCACAACTATAAGATCCCTGCAGATATCATTACGGGGGGGGGGGGGGGTTCATAGTACTAGTATGTACAAAAGGCAATATTATTGTATTATGGTTTCCTATAGGGGGCCCTACGGTGGGGCACAACAATATCCCTGCACCAATAAAATAGTGAGCTAATCGTTTTCTTATCTTACATTGGGGTTTTAGCTTCTTTTTGAATAGAACTTTCTTGAGTTTGACCAAAGTTGGCAGGAATCAGTAGGGGGGGGGGGGGGGGTTCACGGTTTCACGGTATCACGGTTGAAAAGCTCCATCCGGAACATCACTCAACGTTGATAGCGGTCTGTGAGGGAACGGTATCTAATCGAGCTGCGTGCTCTTTAGCTTTTGTTTGAATATCATTGAGTTCTTGATGGAAATTAATGAGTGGGGGAGGGAGTTCCAATCTTTGGCAGATTTGGGGAAAAAAGACTGTTTGAAGCAGTTGGTCTTGCTAAAAGGAACCTCAAGGGAGAGCGGGTGAGATCTTCTTGGGGCTAGGAGGGTGTTGTCCAAGGGCCTGCAGCAATCCCGCATCCCAAGGTTTTAGAATTAACTTGCGTTTTGCATAATATAGGTTTTCCCGGTCAATTTCATACTTTTGTCACTCAAATTCATTAATGTGCATTCAAATTCACGCAGCGCACGCACGCGAAAATATTCGGGCATTCAAATTCAGAATCCGAGCGATCAATTTCATTTATGGGCGTTCTGTTTCGTTTTCGTGAAATCAAATTCACGATTGGGCATTCAATTTCAAAATGCGAGCACCGACTTTCCTACTCGGGCATTCAAATTCATGCGATTGTCACGTGCTAGTCCCAATGAGCTTGTTTGGAGCGTTCAAATTCATTTTTAGGCGATCAAGTTCCTACTTCGTGCAATCAATTTAACGAGGAAAATGGAGTAGACTTTTAAGAAAGGAAAAAGGGCCAACACAACCAATGAAGGCTTGCATATAGTGTAATTATGATTGTGTACGGGTTCTACATTGTTCTCTGTTCATGTACTCTTTGTTTTTTTATCTCAATAAATTTCAAATTGTGATGTCCAATTAGTAGTGCATCCAAACAACACAACGGCAATTCAATCATATTTCTTGATGATACTGCATGCTGTCAACGTCCCAACACCAATCCCATAATGACAATTCATCAAAGACAAACTGACACACAATGATCTCATATAATCCCGCAAAAGTGAATTAATAAGACAGCAATACACAACAAACAAGACGTATAAAATGTTCATGTATCAGTGTCAATAATTATAGTCGAAATTTTTTTTTTTCTTCGAAAGTGTCAACCAACCCTCCGTATCATGCTCGTCTGTAGGTCTATACAGTGCCTAATGTTTGTTTGTTTGTTTCATTTTCCATCAAAAAAGATGGCTGGATAACCCATATTCAGCAGTGCTGCAATAGCTGGTCTTCCAGGGGTCCAGTTGGATGTTCTGCTCTCTGCGGTGAATAAATGAAGTGGGATCTTTTACGTGCATGCGTTGTGACTCTCTCACACATGGAACCTCCATTTTATGTCCAATCCGAGGGACATGTGCCTGTATATTCCTTTTTGCTGAGCGCGAGTTAAAAATTGTCAATGAACAGGTTGACCTCTACTGCAAAATAAATAATCATCATAAATCCCAATATATTCAAAGCCAAATGAGAAACACGTGCATACACGGCCCCAAACTAAGTAAATTCAGGACTTCTTTTAAATTGAATGCAGTTATTTGGAACATGGTTGCCTATTCACGAATTTGAATGACCGACGAGATTCCGTCGCCAGCTTGACATGAATTTGAATGCTCATTGATGAAATGCGTGCTCCTCTCTTAAATTTGAATGCTCCGATAGTGAATTTGAATGTTCCGATAGTGAATTTGAATGCTCCGACAGTGAATTTGAATGCTCGGATAGTGAATTCGAATGACCGGATTTTGAATTTGATTGCTGATTCAGCGCTGCGAGCGTGGAATGCGTGAAATCGAATGCTCGGAATAGGAACTTGAATGACAAAAGTATGAAATTGACCGGGAAAACCTATACTAGTAGTTGTCATTTGTGTCATTAGAATAATGATCAATCGAACAGACCCCAATCGCACGACAGAAAAATAATACTAGAGTACGGTGCTATTAGGGGTCTAGGGCCCTGGACCCTTCCATGACCCTCACCCGTATCCTAATCCTGAACCTAATCCTAACCCTTACCCAAGTTAATACTCTAACCATGCGTAGTTAGACGGGGAGGGGGGGGGGGGGGGGAGAGCCGCGATTTAATATTATATACCTCATAAGTGAGATTCGTATCACTGATTGGTCAAAAGTATATCACATGACAAGGTGTAGTTCCGTCTATCTTGCCTTAGGGTTTTCATGTAAGTGATAGAAAGGCAAAACCCTCGTGATAGAAAGGCAAAACCCTCGTGATAGAATTCGTAAACCCTCCGCGACTTTTGTACACATAACAAGTACACTAGACTTCGCGCGCGGTGTCCGCAACCCCTCCACCCAAAGACGTTCACTACGCGCATCGTATAAACGCATGCAAAATCATCGCACAGCAGGCATGTTTCAACTTGGCATGGTGATCGAGCGCTCCTCCGTGATTTGAAGTGAGCTGGATCAAAGATCGTACACTTTGCAATTAGGATTTCTTAGGATCCCGAAGCAGAGACAAATCTCAGCATGTTGGAAATATCAAATTAAAACACGAGCGACGGGAAACTGGATGTATACTGTAATTTACTGCCATGATTTTATGCAGGAGCTCGCCGAAGGCCGTGTGAGTGTACCGTGCGTACTGGGTAGTCTACGAAACGCACGAAAACCATGCAAGCAAGCGCAGGCTGTGGCCTGGGGCCGTATTCTGAGAGCTAATCAAGTGTCTGATTAGCACTTAATTAGCGAATTGGTATTCTGAGAGCATGATTAAGTAGGGGGTTTATTAACTACCATGACAACAAGCGTTTTGGCGGGAAGGACCTACGCATTTGCGCGTATCAATGCGCGTGCACCTCTGAGAGGACTTAATCACAGAGTTAATTACGAATCGGTATTCTGAGGGTGTAATTAAGTATGAAAGTTAATGGAAAACTTAATGATACCAAAGAGTGTCATTAACTACTCCGATATCACGCATTACATCGTGTTTTCTCTGCCACAACGATGCTTACCGTCTTCGGTAACCGAGGAGCGGTTGAATCTTGTTTTCATGGTATCCGTAGAATTCAGAGAAAAAAAGAAATATAGCCGATCTTCGAGGAATTTTGTCATTTTATGTGAGCAAAGAGGTTGAGATCTTCGCGTGCGTAGGTGAGGGGTTGTAATCAAATACCGGAGTGTGCGCACGGAGCTTGGGTTGTAATTACAGGGGGCGTGCAGGAGCGCGCATTGAGGGCATAGTTGCGCGTGTAGTCATCATTTTGGCTTCTAACAACGCCTCTGATTGGATGGAATAACAATTAGATGGGAGGGACCTAAGATAATTACAGGGGACTTAATCATACCTTAATTACGTCCTCAGAATACCGATTTTGCCCATGATTAAGGGCCTATTAACTTCACGACTTAATCACGAAGTTAATTACAGACTTAATTACGACCTCAGAATACCACCCCTGATTTTTAGGGCTAACGTTTAGGCCAAATTTACAACTACTTCGTATTTGTCTAGCCCTAGATCTTGGTTAAGTCTTAAACGCGGATGAGGTATATAAAACAAATATTAACTGCTCTGTATTCGGATGGTGGAGGAAATTATCACTCCCTCGGTGCTTTTCATACCGACCCTTCCATCACCCCTCGGCTAATGCCTCGGGGTGATAGAAGGGTCGGTATGAAAAGCACCTCGGGAATGATAATTTCCACCATCATCCTCATGAGCAGTCAATATTTGTATACTAGTAACCTATGGTGGTATTCTGAAAATCTTCCTAAGTTTCTTCCTAAGTTTCTTCCTAAGTCAGAAACTTAGGAAGTGCCTAGGAAAGACAAAATTGGTATTCTGAAATTTCTTCCTAGGCACTTCTTAATGCAAATTAGGCCATCCTTATTCCCGCCCACGTCCTTTCCTAAGCCAATACGAAATGCCGTATCATAAGGAACTAACCGATGTCTGCCAATGACAATCGCATATTACTATGACGTAGGGTCAAATATACGAGTGCGCGGCATGTCCCCTTTCTCACGCTCATTTCGCGCATCAAAGTACATGTGCGCGCAATGACTGACAAGCGCGCCTATCACGATGCTGGCAGTTTGCTATTCTTAACAACGCACTTAGGACAGGGGTGGAGCTTTCCTAAATATTTTCCTAAATTTCTTTCCTAAGTGCATTTCAGAATACCAACTTCTTCCTAAGTCAGAAATTTGCATATTCCCTCCCCCTTCCTAAGTTTCTTCCTAAGTCTACTTAGGAAGAAACTTAGGAAGATTTTCAGAATACCACTTAGGAAAAAGTCCTGACTTAGGAAGAAATTTCTTCCTAGGAAGGATTTCAGAATACCACCCCTAGTACCAGTGCCGTATATTAAGAGAGTCTGGCCAACTCGGTTTTTGGCTTACGTGCTTTGAAGCCTGTGATTGGTCAAAAGCTGGTCCCGTGATCTACAGGCGCCATGTCGTTACTGAAGTGCGCTCATACGCAATGCCCATTGTTAACTGCCCCTTATTTGGCTTGGTTATTTTGTTACGTCTGAGCGTACACGCTAATCCTGTGACGCGTAATACGCGCGGTAACGACATGGCGTCCAAATTAGCAGTTGGCCAGACTCTCTTAAAGCCCAAACAAAGTTCTGGCAGGCCTGCAAAAGTTGTCAAATTTCGCTCCCAAATGTGAACGTATGCTTAGGAAATGTGCAGGATAACGATGTTGTTACAAGATATTCGATGGGTAACGACGAAAATGCGAAATATTAACCAAAAAGGTTCAGTCTCAGAACTTACCCGAACGGGGTCAGGCTAAACTCGGACTCGGGGATAACTCGGCTTCGCTTTGACGGCGGGATGAGTTGTAATGGTTGTCCCTCTAATGGGAGCCGCCTGTATAAACTAGCGCTTCGTGTTCTGGCTACTCGCAGTAATGGTCCGAGTTGCTACAACGCGCGCATCAAAAACCTCTTTTGCGCGCAAGCAAAATTAGTGTGCGCCTATCAATCAAAGGCCGTTGATAAACAACAACAAAAACTCCAACGACCGCGCGTCTCAGCAACTGAGGACCGCGCGCTGTCATTTTTGTTTCAAGTGTTTTGTACAGGATTACTAGTACGTTAGCACGCACTTTCCTGTCCATTCAGTTAGGCCTCATTTGGTACTTTGCAGTGGCCAGTAGAATGTGGCGATCACTTACTGCGTGTGAATTGTCTGAAGTAGGGTCGAATTTTTCCCGAGACCGAGTTAGTCTGGAGCCTTCTGGAATAAAAGTCGGTTTTCCTACTATTATTATTTTTCTCAAAATACTCCAAATCGACTCATCATTCCGACAAACCGCGTCAGCCAGGTAAGTTTCTTAGTGGACTCTTTCGATATATTGCAAGTAAAAATGAAATGGTGCTAGACGGGTTCTCCAGCACTTACCGAAACTTAGTTTTCACTTTAATATACGGCACTGCCTAGTACTAGATCAAAGTTGTATAGCGCCACCTTGTGCCTGCAGATCGGACATTCGAGATTGGCAAATTCGCAAAAACGGGAGCGGATTACGGAGATGAACTGAGCTGAGGGATCAAGTTTTCGACCGGAAACACATCTCTCGGGGAAAATCAGTAAGTCCTACTCGCTGGCAGCGTGTTTGAAATCTATTTAAACGCTGATGGTATCATTTAGCTGCTCGATAGGCTGTTTAGTTTTCATACCCACGACTTCATGAAGTTCATGTCCAAACTCATCCACACACAGAACCAGTGCAGTTCAGATTTTCATAGTCCCACATGTTCCTTCAGATGTCAGAATAGGATAGATCTGGAACGGTAACTGCGCGCTGCGTAGAGGCACGAAATCGACATGTCACACTCACAGATCTCAAGCAAGCAGATTCAGCTCAGTTCCACTTCCTCAGGTCGGGGCAGGCCACTTTGTTAATGTGAGACAATACACCAATATACACAATTTTGCACTGTATGAGCTCTTACACATGTACCCGAGATGTACGCACTTTGACTTATTTAGATCTGACTGGAGTAAAAGTAAAACCAATTTACCGGCAAATTGATAGCCCTTAGAAATTTCGGTCACCCTCAAGAATCCGACCTGGACACTTATCACTAATCACAAGCCAGCAAATTCTCTTGTCACAACACATCTATACCACATCATTTCACATACTGGCACTGTCGCTCACAACAGGAAAGTGTGTTATTCACCTCCAAAAATCCATCTAACGGTTAGATCTAAGTTGTAAGATCCCAAATTTAGCCATCAAAAATGCAGAATGCAGAATCGGCGCAACTTTTCTAAAGCTTGCATGACTTATTAAAGTCCTATCTTAAGAATCAGGGTTGCTGAAAAAGTGCCTAAAATGAAGAAATATTGCGTTCTGTTACAAGATTTTTTGCTTATCGCAATCTCAGGAACAGTGTGATGGTATCCTCAAAAACACAAAGAAAATCAAAATCTCTGTACGTGCCGATGCGGTGACTATTTGTAATATGTACAAGGGTTGAATGCAAGTGCTGACTTGCCAGAATTCGAACACCAACAGGGGCTTTAACATCCCCGCTGCAACCTTTCGCCAACAAGGTATGGTGTGGCGCATTTTTCAGCGGCCTTGAAAGCGTATAGTGCACGTCCAAATTCTGGAGAGGCCAGACGGATTCTGGTGGATTATTAAGGTGATGATATTTTGGGATTTTGTGAAATTTTATGATGTATTTAACAAAATCAACATTGAGCTAAAAATAGTTTGATATATTTAACATACATTGTTGTAGATGTGATTTTGTATAATTTATTATTTGAGTTGAACAAATATTGCAGAAAAGCTTCTAAAAGTGTCCGAAAACTGGTGGCTTTACTCTACACAGAGAGGAAATGAAACATGCACATTACAATCAAGACTTTTCTCAACTCAAGAAAAGGCCCCTCAAAAAAAAAAAAAAAGGCAAATAAAAGTAATATTATTGAAAAATGCACCCTAAATCAATGATGTAAGCTTACACGAGTTACATACATTTCTATCTACACTGTAACGTTAGTGTGGTAGGCAGATACAATGTGACTAATACTTCTGAACAACAACATACATTAGTAGATGTGTAAATCATAGATTTATTTAAGTAGACTGAAAATGATCTGCTCTAATGATCTGCACCCAGATGGATCAGATAAAGTAAGCGATCATGATATACAATCCACAATTATTGTCATCTGAGTGCTCTAAGTGTGAATTAGTTTGATAGGACTAGAATGAAGACTGTGTTCGTGCACTGTCAAAAACACAGCTTTGCTGTAAAAGACTCGGATAGGTAATGTGTAGCTGTGATTTTTCCCATGACATAATCCGCAGGTGCATGGGAAAGTATTGCAAGAGATGAAACAATTACCTTCTGTGACCATACATCTCCTCATGATTGCTTAAAAGCATGCATTTAAGGCAATACCGTGTACCATTGTATTTTCATATGCATTTACCCAAATTATTCTGTATTTTCTTTGCCTTGTTTCAAAATGTTCTTTTGTGTCCCAAGAAATGCCGCTGTTCAGGATTTACGAGTTTGACAAGTACTATACCACACATCAGGGTGTAGACTATGGAGGGCTGCCTGATCCCAAGTGCAAGAATTACGAAGCAGACTTCCTCAGGTGTGCGGCCAAAATCGGGGCGCTGCGGGCGGAGAAGGAGTGCAGTATAGAGATCGAAGACTTCAGAGAATGCGTGACGGGATCAAAGAGGGTAAGACCCTTACCAACGCTGTGTGGCATGGTATATCATGAGTAACGCTGGTTGTGTCCCTCGCTGAGGAAGAAGCTGTTACAGTTAAAAAACTGCAAAGAAAAGGAAGAAAACAAATATACCATAAGGATTTAGGCTAGCCCAGTGTTGTGTGAACATGAAAGCAGGGTTGTCAAATTGTGTCAAGACCCCGAGGCCCATGAAAATGGTGAAACAATACGTGTATGCTCTTTAAGAATGTTCTTCCAGAATGCCTCTAGCAACATAAGCAGTGAAGGACAGTAAATCAGTGGGACCAAAAAAGAAAAAAAGACAAAGATATAAGGGAACGATGGGTGATTACTGTCTACTTTCTTCCCTTTTTTTATTCATTGAAGAATCGATGATTTGACCAAACCCATTCATTTTACCAAAAGCGTATTGAAGGATGTACAATGAAATGAAAGCACCGTTTGCGTGGTCTTATACGCAAACACCTTCTTCTACCTGTTGAGGACGAGCTGATTTTGCTACAACACGCATTTTCCTTAGACACTTGCTCGAGTATACTCAGGACTCGTCCTCAACGTGTTAAAGATGAAAAATTGATCCTTCCTTCCATCGCACCGTCAGTATCAATGCATTTGAGCACTGGTTAAAGCAATATTTCACAAACCACTTCATTTTTATCACAGTGTATGCCTTATGGCATGCAAGCCTGAACAATACATGTGGCATTTTTTTTTTTTTTTTCAGAATTTTGTCACTGAAATTTAAATAACATGTACAATGTTTTCCTGATAGATATGAATGTATACTTGTATACAAGTGCACTCCTGTTATAAGGAACATGGTATAACTAAGTAGAAATTCAGGCCGCAACATTATCCACTCTTTGAATTTTCATTGTTTATTTGTTCAGTTATAACGAAATTTTGATTTAACGAAAAAAAAAATGTCAGTCCCGAGGACTTCGTTATAACGAGAGTCCACTGTAATTTTATTGTCTATACAGTCGACTTGTGATATCAGTCATAACTGAGAAGATTGCTTGATGCAGACTTCCTTAATATGTTAATATTTCTTGTTAGATTTGCAAAGAGGTATGTATTTAGAGTCTGAGGTTTGATTTCGATGAAGAAATCGTCTTTACCATTTGATGAATTAGCTAGAGACAAAAGACGTTCCCATATTTATTTGATGTGTCACAGCATTGTTTTCATGTGGATGTAGTTCAAAAACGAAAAGCAGTGTGAAGTACTAGTGAAGTAAGGTCAAAGGTCAACTGGATGTACATACATAAACACACACACACCACTACCACCACCACCTGTGATAATTACTGTATATTTTGCAAGTCTAAATTTTCGCGAATCGAGAATTCCCGACGATTTCGCGAGTGGTTAAATTCGCGATCGTGAAGTCCTGTACTGAACGGAGAAATGTTTACGCGTACATCACATTCATATCAGGATCAGAGTCAATATTTTCGTGTGTTTTTAATTTCGCGAATAGCAGCTGACACGCGAAATTCGGGAAAATAAAAACCTCGCGAAATATTCGGCGTATACAGTACATCAGTGCCCGAATAAGATTACACATCTGTCAGATTTCTAACCATTTCTTCTTCCCCTTTTTTCTCTTGACTATTCTTTGTACTTCCAGTTGGACAGGATAAGGACCATCATGAAACGTCGAGACCAGCTTGTCAAGGAAGGGAAATACACGCCGCCTCCAAAACAAAATTGATCATTGATTAGTTGCATATCTTAGATTAGACAAAGATTTTTATGATGTCCACCATCACTCCATCTCCTCTTCAATCATATTTATAAGTCCCGTAGAAAACCAGGGAATCCATGATAAGTGGAGATGAAGGAATGGAAATATAGAGTCGAGTGTGCTTTGCAGATGAGTTCCAAAAGGAAGGCATGTTTTTGGACATGGGGTGACTCGGCAAGCAAAGGCACAGACTCATACTGTCATAAGTTTATGTAAATACTTCGTTACAGTTGTGTGGAAGGTACAAATGCATCGAGTGCTTGGGGTTTCATGAACCTACTTCTAAAAAGCAAACAAATGCCTGGTTTCATTATGTCAAGAGCCATGCCATCATGAGATGTTGTGACTCAAACTTTATCTTGTCCAATTTTTTAAAAGTTGCCAATATTCGTTCTAATTATTCTTCCTTCTACAAAACTCTACCTGGAGTAATTCAGCCTTCAGCTGCAAGAATTCAACCTTTTCCCTCATTATCACAAGTTGGCATAATGTAAAATATAAACTGTATATTTCTGTGTACAGTGTATTTCAGTTCATTCAATATGATGGGATCATCTCTTCAAGTTGGTCAAATACCCATCTTTAAGAATATGATGTGACTCCGTGTATATGATGAGGACACTGTAGGTGTTCCTGTGCCAAGTGATATGTCTAATTGTGTTTCAACATGTGAAGTGTTCAATAATAGACATAAAGCACTGGAACTGTTTTTACCATTGTGAGTGATTTCATTGTAACTGTTCTATGAAGTGTCCCAATAAACTTTGTGCACTGGCATTTGAACAGTCATGCATACATGTCTGACAGAGGTCATCTCACTTTCAGTAGTTCGTCTGATTGAGAGTACCAAATTTTCCTTTAAAGGACAAGTTCACCTTCATAGACATGTGGATTGAGTGAAGGCAACAATATTAGTAGAACACATCAGTGAAAGTTTGGGGAAAATCCGACTATCTGTTCAAAAGTTATGAATTTTTAAAATATCTGTGCAATTGCTGCTGGAGGAGAAGACTACTACAGTGTATGATGTCACATGCGTACAACGATACAGTGTATAAGGAAAATAAAAAGAGAATTTCACAAAACTTGACTTTTTGAATAAAGTGCACATTTCTTCGACTTGTTACTGACTTATATGTTAGGGGTAATATTATTACCCCTGACTTCTGAAAGAGAGAAGTCGAATGTTCTTTTATTAAGTGAGAAAAGTGAGAGTATCTACTTTCTTTATATAGTTGTACTCATATGACATCACAAGCTATAGTAGTCTTCTCATTCAGCCGTGACTGAGCAGAAACTTCAAAAATTCATAACTTTTGAACGGATTGTTCGATTTTGCTCAAACTCTCATTGATGCGTTCTATTAATATTGCTGCATTCACTCAACCCACATGTCTATAAAGGTGAACTTGTCCTTTAAGTTTGAAAAGATGTAGCAAGCTTTTACTAAATGAATGTAGACTCCTTGATGTTCAGGTAATAGCTGTCCTAATCATGTCACATGTACTATCTAGCACATGATGATGTAAATGATCAGAAGCTAGTTCTCAAAAATCATCTTGTAATGCAATTCTAGTATTGCAGTGTACAAGGTCATGTTTGGGTTCTATCCAGCTACTTTAGTTCCAGTGCATGGATGAGTTTAAATGTGCAGGACTGGTATAGCGCATGGGAAGATAACAATGTCTTTATGTGTGTGTATGTGAGTGACATGTTAATATGAAACCCATGTCACTTTCAAGTAGTCTCCAGTGGAATAAAATCAAAGATGTGCTTTCCAGTACTGAAATTGGACAAAAAGCAAACTTATGGCAAATGCATCACATTTCTTTTTTCTCAGACAGAGACATATTCAGAATGGAGACAAATAGGGAATGGCCCATGGCCTCACAAACATTTGTTTCATTCCATAGAACTTCATTCAATTTCATATTTCTAAAATCTTTTACATGAATTCAAAATGATAACAACTGTGTATCCTTCAGAACATTCATTTGTTTAGGAGTTAAAACATTTCAGGAATGAGGACTGTAATGGGAAAGGGGATTATAGAGGATCAGTATTAAAGGGACTGTACACTACTGGTTGAAAGTGGGGAGTCATGTTTTGAACATTCCTTAGTGAGATAGTGAGAAACCTCTTATGAAATATGAAAGAGCATGTAATTTTAAGAAGGATTCAACGCTTATTTGATGAAAATTGGTTTTCAAATGGCTGAGATATAACAAAAGTTATAATAATAAAAGGCGACAGGCCATGCCTTTGATTAGGATCTCTTTGTTCCACCTTGTTTTTGGATATCTCGGCCATTTCAAAACCGATTTTCATCAAATAAACTTTTGATACCCCTTAGGATTGCATGCTCTTTGACATCTCGTAGAGTGGTTTCTGAATATCTCGCAAAACGTTAAAAGCTAAATCCTCACCTCAACCAGAACTGTACAAACCCTTTAAGACAAGAATTTACTGGGAATGACAATTACACGTATCACATGATGTGACAAAATATAACTGCTTACGCGCGTTGAACTTTAAAGCTCCATAACATCCTAAAGTTGTTGCTTTTTTTTTTGAGCTTTTATATCAATTTTTGCTATCCTGTATTTATTTTGACATCCCTCTTGCTAGGTCTAACACATTCTTACATGTGTAAAGCATACATATATAAAGCAAGTTTCCTGTACAAATAGTTCACACAAGTTATTTTCTTAATCAAGGGCTTATGAGATGTGTAAGAGGCAGAGAACTTCTCAAATGTGAAACCGGTGAATTGTGTATGTTGTTATGTGCTTATTGTTTTTTGCTTGTTTCTGTGTGTGGTTGTTTTGTTTTGTTTTTGTTTTTGTTTTTGTTTTTGGTTTTTGTTTTTTGTTTTTTGTTTTTTGTTTTGTTTTGTTTTGTTTTGTTTTGGTTTTTTTTTTTTGGTTTTTTTTGGTTTTTTTTTTTTTTTTTTTTTTTTTGGGGGGGGGGGGAGTTGTTGCTAATGGCTAGAATATGCATGTACAGGTGAAGTTCCCCCCCCCCATACATGTTGATTCAATGAATGTCGAAAGATTGGTGATATGCGTGGGTAAAGTTTGAGGAAAATCAGGCAACACATTCAAAAGTTAAGCTTTAGAATATTTGTTTTTAAATTATTTTTCATTCTTTCCTTCCTTTTGACATAATTTGCTTATATTCACAATACACAAAATAATAATATACTCACAAATGATTACATCATAGGGCGCATCATCATCGCTACAGAATACATTGAAAAATCTAATTTGTTGAAAATAGTCCCTCAGTATTTTACTCAATTCAATGTTTTCCCTCAATCATCAAAAACAAAAGAAGAGATATATCATTTTGTCAATGTCAACCAGCTTATATTTAAGTTGTATTCGAAATTAAAGAAGATACTTGAAATCATATCCCCATACCCCCCTAAAAGAGGCGTATCAGTGTTGGCCTACATATTCCTTTCATCAGTTTACCTAGACACTCCCAATGGACAAAAAACAAACAAAAAACAAACATATCTGCACAAACAAAAACAAAACAAAGATTTTATTCTTTTTTTGAATAAGAAAAGATTGAATGGTTTTGGCTCATTCCATAGGCTGCCCTCTGTTGACAGGAACCCAAACAATTTATGATGTCACTGTCAATGATACTAAAATAGAAAAAGATGATTGATGGCGGACATTGAAAGAGTACTTGATGCAGCTCTTCTAGAGCAAATAAATTTACATCTGTATGACAAATGGACGGAATGTGTACATTCCGTGAAAATTAATGCTTTTAAAGAGGAAATCCAGTCCAAATATAAGGTAGTCTGATAAAAAAGAGTAAAATTTCATGAGTTCAACAGTAAAAAATTGCGATTGAAATTGGATGAAAAATAAGGAAGTTATGGAATTTTGAAGTCTTAATAATTTCTCCGAAACAGTTCTTGTACAATTTTCCATTGATCGTCTCAAAAAAAAAGGAGAAAATGATGAAAATTCAATGTTTCTGTCATTGAAGTCTAAAACACGACGTTATTCCTGGTTGAATAACTTCAAAATAGTGATCGGTTAGATATATGAGGATTTGAGCCTCGGGCATAATTGCGTTTGATGAAAAACTGGAAATTTGAAAATTTTATATATAAACTATATGCAGGGCTCGACACTAACAGCGGCCTGGTGGCCTGGGGCCACCAAAAATGAACGTCGGGCCACCAAATTTCAGAAAAGGGCAAATTTGGTGGCCCACTTCGGGCCACCAGAATTTTTTGAAAAGTGTGTCAATAAATTTGTAACTTTTTGCGCCGGAAATGCATAAATGCATGCAGTGAGTGTGCGACTTATTTTAAAAAATGGGCTTTTATCAATTTTTTTTTTTTTTCGGGCCACCAAATTTTTCTCTCGGGCCACCAAAATTTTGAAATTGATGATTTTGGTGGCCCCATCGGGCCACCGAAAAATAAAGTTAGTGTCGAGCCCTGCTATATGGCAAGTTGTGAGGGAATGACACACTCACTTTGCCATTTGCATATTCATATTGACTGCTCAAGAACAGTTTCCCCCCAAAATAGCGAAACTTCAAAATGTCAAAACTTCCTTATTTTTCATCCGATCTCGATCAAATTTATACCATTGAACTCGTAATATTTTACTCTTTCTTATCAGACTCACTCATATTTGGACTGGATTTCCCCTTCAAGATCTTTTTCATTATATCAGAGTTATATTATTGCAGACCTTTCATCAAGCGAGAGCAGCACCTGGAATTGGAAACAATTTTCACAGACAGTTCAAACATTTTGACACAGTTTGAACAATTTTCATCAATCTAGCCTTTGCAGAACCTTTGACTAATTCTTGTACACTCTTGTACACCGAATCCACCTTAGGTAAACTCCCCTTTGAATTGTGTATTTTTAGGCACTTCATGTGATGAGTTGTTGCCAAGTGGGATGTTTGAAAAAAAAACACATTCATGAATTGTCATCAAAACAAAATAGAATGTGTTTCAATTCATATAACTCTTGAGAGAGACAAGAATGAAGGTGTGAAAGGCAGGAAAATTGGTTTGAAATATGAAAGAATTAATTGGGGTTTTTTTCCTCTCTCTCTCAGATGATATGCAGGTATCAAAGCCAACCTCCTGAAAGTAGAATGGGATGTATTCATGATTTTTCATCATTCCAGAACACAGCTGGAATCTTTTGAAGAGCAAAACACAAAGCCTAATCAGTCCATGTATTTAGGGCCGTACAAACTGGATCATACCGCTCCAGAAAAGTTACATAATTGCATACATCAATTTTAAGAACAAGTATGATTTGCAGCCTCCGTCTCTGACAACATTGAGAATTTTGTCATCGCATATTACTTTTCTCTTTTTTTGGGGGGGGGGGGGAGGGGGCTCTTTTGAAATGAAGACAAAGATTTCATTTACTTGTCCATGTTGTTCTGCTTTTGGATGAGTAATATACTACTAAATGTAATTTGTGAATGAGCAGTGAAGGAAGATGCAAAATTAATACAATACAATTATGAAGAAAATTAATGGGAAACCTCTCACCTGCTTGAGTTCCTGTTCATATTATATTTTCCCCTCCACCTCAATATTTCTTTGTCTTTATTATTATCATCATTATCAACATCATCATTTTCATTACACATTGACATAATAGAGTTGTGGACTTTTTTCTTGTTTATTTCTGGGGGAGGGGGTGGCAGTGCATAGAAGCGATACAAGATGATGCGATCGATTACTTGTTAACCGGCGATAGTCACGTGACAGATCATCGGAACGGAATGTCCGACTATCGGAGCAGTTGACTGAAGAGACGAGCCGCTTGGAAAAGTCGGGATTTTACGCTGTTCGTTGAGGTAATATCACTGAATTACTCTTGATTTGTGCTCTGTTTGATCCTTTGCATGACAACATAATCCTACATGCAGCTGTGATTATGACGAGGTCTGCATACCGAGTTGAAAATAGGCTGAGCAAGTATGGGCGGATTCGTTCGCCAGTAGGCAGTGGTATGCGTAAGCTGCAATCGGCAGCGCAAGTGGCTAAATTGCTAGTTGGGGCTCGTGTGGCCAGCAAGTGGAGTGAATTGAATGGAAGGTGGTATTCGCCCTGTGGCTTAGCTCTATGACGTGCATTGTGATTGTGAGCATGTGGAGGTGGTAGATCGCCCGTAAGTTTCTTCTTTCTGTGTTTCTAAACGATACAAATATGTCGAGGTAATAAAGTCCAAAATCACCTCGCTTAACTTTGTTACTCCACAACATGCCCTTAAAAACCACGTATTTCCTGAGTGTGTGTAGTGTATTTAGTGCGCGAGATAACGGTAATGGGTGGAAACATTTTGGCGTCGCCGTTCCATGACAACTCTCCAGCTGTGCTGTGTGTATGCGGCCAGGAGAGGGGCAGTGCAACGGACCGTGCCGTGCGTGCTATGTACAACCACACAGGTGCGGTAGGTAGTGCCGTGCCCAACTTGACCAAAGTTCGATCCTTGTTATTAAATTCTCATGAAGTTGTTGAATATACTGGAGCCTGTCATTATTGCTCAAGCTATTGTGAATCCATTTGATCTGTGTTTGTGTGTGTGAACACTTGTGCAGATATCCAAGTTAATCATGGAGATTTTGCAATAGACATCTACACATACACTTGAACTTGGCGGTTCTAGACGGAAAGTCTTGTCTGAAAGATCCGTCTGTGCGGAGGAGTCTTTTATTTTTTTGATGTTTTTGCTCTCCTCACGTACATTGTCGTTCTGTCTTTCAAATCATATTACCTCAACGCTTTTACAGTATTGACGTTGTGCATTTTAACTCTCAATGTTGCTTTTGAGCAGTTTGCCCAGGCCTCCCTTTGATTTTCCCTCTTTTGGAAAAATTCGCATTATGTTTTAATAATATTCATAAGCAAGATTGAAATACATGTAAACTTGAAATGAAGAAGAGAAAAAAAAGTCCATTGTTGATTCCATCACTAGTCATCTGTATTTTTTTTTTTGGGGGGGGGGGAAGTTATGTAAATTCAAGTACTTTCATTGAATTTGCACCATTTGTTGAGGTGTTGCTTTATGTTGGCTTGTTTTATTCTAACAGATGTTTCTTTAAAATACACTGTGTATGTACCAGGAAGGTGAAGTTCCTCTGTAATTGTTTATTTGTTTGTTTACCAGGCTAAATAGCAGTGTGAATGTGTGTGTGTGTGTGTGTGTGTGTGTGTGTGTTTGTGTTATGTGTTTTTTTTTTTTTTTTGGGGGGGGGGGGAGATAGAGCAATTCTTTATCAATGCTTTGTTCAAACAAGTGGACCTCTAAATTGGAATCCAAGTGATGGCAATGGTATATCGAGATAAATCTGTAGACACAAGGAAAAAGTTGGTCATTTTGTGTGTCCTGGTGCAGAACGCAATCTATTCAGTGTATTAAAGATATTGGCATACTTAAGAATGACATTGGCAACACTGTTTATCAAAGTAGCCTATAAATGACGTCTGGAAAACAATGATACACAATGTATAATGTACATACAGATGTACCGTAAAATGCATGCTGTTAAATTGATTCATTGTGTCAAGGAATAACTTAAACAGGAAAGGAAAACAGATCTTTTCTTTTCTTTTTTTCCACTGGCTTTAAAAAAACCACCTGGTGGTGGCATTTTGTCTTCATATATTAAAGGTAATGTGATTGGCACAAACTCCAGTTCTGCTCTGTTGTCAAGCTTCATGCCGATGAGCACAAATAGTCCTTGTACATGCATGCACAGTCTCATATTTCTGGGCTTTCATACCAAATTATATGTGGAAAAAAAAAGGAAAGGGAAATCAAGTCTGTCTGAATAAGGCCAGGTTCCAGCAGAGGTGGATAAAGTCATTGTTAAAGGAACCTTGATGTGTTGAGATACCCCATAAATGTTTCAGCAGAGCACAAAACACAAAAATGTAAATAAAAAAAACCAAACTAAATGTATTACATGTAGTGAACAACATGCTGCAAAATGTTTACTGGTATTTTGACAAGATTCCATGTTCTGTCAAAGTTTAATAGATCTGATGCTTGTAGAAACGTGATATTCTACTAATCGCAGGTCGGCATTCCAAGATCAGCCTTAATATTTGATCCTCTACATCATGCATGCCCTTTAATGTTACAGTAGCTTCCAAGAGTTCATGTGAAAGCCAATCCACTGTGTACACAAAGTGCATGGCTACTGCACATGCCACACAGACCGGTCTGTCGTATCAAGTTCCAAACAATCCGAACAACGATTAGGATTGATCAGCCTCTCAATTTTCTCTCTCAGTCTATTTTTCTCCCTCTCCCTCACTCTCTCTTTTCCCTTTTTGTCTGTCTGTCTGTCTGTCTCCCTCTCTATGTCTGTTTTAATCTTCTTCTCGATGTGTATCTTTAACTCAATCTCTTCATCTGTCTGTTTATTATCCCACTCTCCAATGTCTTCGCTCTTTCTGTCTTCGTCTCGCTTTGTCTTGATCTCTGCAACAACCTCTCAAGAGTATGATCTTTTTGTACCGTCTGGGCGCTGGCTGGGCTGGGATGTCTCCTGGGATTACTGATACAATGTAGTTTGTTGTAGCTTCAAAATGCACTTTCTCTTTTCAATTTCTTCATGGAAAGCATCCCCTTAAAGGTAGGGGATACCTTTTACAGACCTCCCGAAATGCAGCAAAACATTAAATATGAACCTCAGGGGACTTGCTTAGGCCACTGCTTAGAAATTTGGAAGTCAACAGTTATCTAAAATTTGAATAATGCACAAAACTCAACTTCTCAGTAGTTCTGTGTGTCAGCCACACTTAAGCCTTTTTGTTGCATTTTTCTGTATTTGTGATCTATACACAAATCTAAAAGTACAAGAGCTGGTGTAATAACATATAGAGTGCGTGGCAAGAATGTATATAGAAATGTTAGTAAGTGTTTATGAACTTTCTTCACAAAATATACATGATGGACACACATGCAGTACATGGGTCTGCAAAGGTAGCCTAGTAATGTACTGGAATTTACGGTGAGCCCCGAAAACAATTCAATTCAAAATCTAACGGTCAAAAAAATGTACTAAATGTTACCTTCCACTTTCAATACTTTATGGGAGTTTCTAATATGATACTCTCTTCAACATACCACTGTATTTATACAACTCTTCATTTAAGGCGTGCAAATGGGATTCCCTACCTTTAAGTTTCCATTTTGATATCTCCTATTATGGTCTTGTACTCTTTTTATTTATTGCACACTTTCCGATGTGCTTGGTTTATGAAGTCTGTTGCCATGGAGATGACTTCCAATCCTTCTTCCATTTTGAATGCAATTCAACTTCATTTGAAGTGTAATGTACCAAAATAGAGTCAAAGCCAGTGAAGGTGACAACAGAAAACAAACAGACAAACAGTGAACCTTGAATATTTGGACTGGAAGTTTATCCCAAACATCTTTGCTGATGATGATTGATAACCGCAAGACTGACTCTAATACTTGGGGTAACTAAATCCACCTTGTATCAGTACGTTCTATGTGTGTCACAGTGTAAAGCATCTAGCTTTTAACCCATTGATGGTTTGATTCGGCTACAATGCGCAATTTTGTGTGAGTTATCCTATTGTTTGTTACTAATTACTTATCTTAAAGGGGAAGGCTAGTAACTGATCAGTGGGAATCAGTGGAAATGCTGGGAGATGATTGTTCCAATCCTTATGGGATTCATTCCAGAGTTCATTGTCATTGTTGTGTGAAAATGATTTGCTTCAGAATGGTCTCATATTCAAGTAATGTGCAGTTTAATGCTTCCAGGTTAGTGTCCCTGGTCAGTGACGGAGCATTAATCTGCACATTACTTGAATATGGGACCGTTCTGAAGCAAATCATTTTCACAAAACAATAGATATACAATGAACTCTTGAATGAATCCCATAAGGATTGGAACAATCATCTCCCAGCATTTCCACTGATTCCCACTGATCAGTTACTAGCCTTCCCCTTTAAGATATTTATGTTTTTAAGTTTTAATGGAAATGTAATTTTATTTTTTGTAAATTGATAGTCTTGTTTATTTTGTGTCTTGCCTATAATTGATTTGTGTAGTTTTATGTAGTTTTTATATGCTTTGTATCTACAATGATGTATCATGTACACTTATTTTTATTGCACTGACTAACTGAAAAACAGCAGTGGCTGATGTTAGTACCGTGAGTAAATAAAATGAATGAATAAAAAAATGAATGATTTCCCGTAGACGCCTGCCCGAGTATACTCGGCCTGCCCGAGTATACTCGGGGACTCGTCCTCAACTCTTGAGCATTCTCTTTACTGAATGCGATACCTTACCACTGAGCTTTAGTACATGCATGTACAATGTAGGTTAAACATTCTCTACCATCTACATAGCGTGTGTATGTTTTAACATCTCTCTATCCATTGCCATTTTTTGCTGTGTGTTTTAAAGTCACTCCTCAGCTTTTCACTGTCCAATGTTATATCAAGTATGGTGCATTTATGCTATTTCAGGCAACAGCATGATATGCACACAAATACACTGTATACATGTCGTACATACAGTGTAATGTACAGTGTATGGTCTCTTTGGGTTGTGTGATGTCTACACATTTGTCCAGTGCATTCTCCCACTTGGTATCGTCTGTGAAACAATTACGGTACTGAGGAATCTATCAAATTCTACCAAAGATAGTCCTATCTTCAGAAAAGAAAGAAAAATAGGAATATTGAAAGTGGATTGCAAATTTATGCATATAATTGAGAATTTTTCTGTGGAAGCCAGCAAGTTCTCAAAAGCTGTCAGAAAATTTAAAAGACTTTAATAATGTTCACCTCATGTCCTATAAAACCTGTACATCAGCAAGTGAAAGTGTATACATGTAAAGAGCTGAATTGTGCAGTTTGTATCCTCTATTTGTTGCAATTACATGTATGAATATCACAGTGGACAATAGGGTTTGATTTAAAAAAAAAATAATATCATTGGTTTGGAAAGATATATTGTATTAAAGAGCGCTAATGACATAGGGTTAGTGTAGCCTTAATGCCATTATCTTCCTCAAATGACGATATGTTGATGTGACTTTGACCTCTGAAATATAGTTTCCGAGGACTCCTCACAAAACAAAGTCTAATCAATGTTGTCATCATGACATGGTACCAGGTATGCTTGTATGTTCTTCAAATGCTGGCAGCTGAAAATGAAACAAACCAAAAACAAACTACAATTTACACTTTGTACAGTGTATGTGTATCATTGTATTTTGTCTGACAGTGTGAAATAAATGCAAGTGTTATTGGTGAAAGAAAAATAAAAATAAAACAAAGCAATAACACACCAGCACATTTTGGATGAGCTTCATTCAGTAATCTGTATATGGATTAGAGAATAACCACCAAGTTTTAGTACCTCCCTGACCTCATCACAATCTACGTTTTGTAGTTCTCCATTTCCTGTCTTCGCCAAGATCATCTCGTTTTATTAGACCCAACTGCACATATTTCAGTCTTTGAGCCATCTCCCTTTCCACACTCTCTCCCTCTCTTTCTCTCCCTTTCTTGCTCTCTCTCCGGACTAATCAGTCTTGGAGTGCCGTAATCACTAGTGACCAGTTTAATATCAGTCATAGTGCCGCTGCCTTTGGCCTATTGTAGTAGGGGGGGGGGGGGGCAGTCTGGCCATGGGTAATGGGTTTCATGTCCAAAGCTGAAGTATGATTTGCTGCCACTTTATTTCAGAAAAGGGACTTGCATACAATGTATCTGTGAGGTACAGTAGACATTTGTAATGTACATTTTTGCTAGAAAGTGGGGGCTGGCCAAGTCCCATCGCTGCCAAAGATCATTGGGTTTTCCCCGTTCTTCATGAGAGGGGCCATATTAAAAGTCCTCGTGAGTGAAATGCAAAGTATAGGTACAGCATATTTCTGTAATGTTTAGTGAAAGATATGCTGTGAGATCTATAAAAAATTTACAATTGTATGTCTACCGTGAAATAATTATTGCACTTGGCCAGTTTACTTTTAAAAGGACATTTCTCCTGAGCACCTACATATGTAGTATTTAAGTTGTGCAGCTAAGTTGTTCCTGTTATAATTTAGGACATCCAGAATTCATTTTTAATGTATTCTACTAGGTAGTCACTGCCATGTTAGGCAAGCCATAGGAAAGCTCTTTGTTTGTCACCCAGACTTAGAGCAGTCTTCACTCCTGTACAATGTACACAGTATGTTTAAATGCACTATTGATAAAAGTTGTTTTTCTATTATGTTATGAAACCAAACTCTTGTGTTGAAGGGTAGATGACTTTTGTTATTTGAGCGGTTTTATGAAACATTCAGTGTACTGTAGAGATGGTTTTAAAGTTTCACTAAATATTATGTACAATAGACATTTTCATAACTGACATGTTGAGACACTGATCAGGTGTCATATATTTTTATTACTCATTGGCCTTGATTTGTCATAATTTGCAGAGTAATAATTGTTTATATTAAAATGTGGTATACGTGTAGCCCCAAATTCCGATCATTCCTTTTTTAACTCTTATTCTGTTTAATATACATGTACATGTACAAATGTATAAAACTCATTATATTTTTTCACTTCTGAATACTTCTGTGTGGGATATACATATTTTTCTATTTTGATAGTACAATGAGGGATGATTTTTGTTTGTGTTTTGTTTTGTTTTGTTTGTTTTTCTGTCAAGATAAAAATCCTCTAGACAGTCAGCCAAGTCAAAATGGATCGAAAAAAGATGCTACAAATGTACATGTAATACAGTGTATGTACTGCATGGTCATTCAGTAGAACGGCTTATTATGAGGTACAAGGTACTGTAGACTTAACGCTTTCGTAATCTTTACCTGATTATTAGGTTGCAGAAGGTGAGAGAAGGGAGTTTGACCAATTGCAATATTGTGTAGCATAGTGGTACATGTGTATACATGCAGCACTAAAAAAAGCTTGTGGGGTATAGATCTGTTTGATGACTGGTTGCATTTGTTCATCCGTCATCCCTGGTTTCACGTCAGTGATTCCAGGCAGGATTAATGGTTTGTCTTCTCCTGAGGTAGAGAAGGGTACTTGAATTCCAGCGTCTTTTGTGTTCCTTGGCCATCAGGGTGGTGCAGTGTGAGCACTTGTTATTCTTTGCTTTGTCCTTCCTTTTACCCCCCTCGGGTGTTGCGGAAGATGTCATAATATCACTTTATGCATACTGTAAAGTGTGGGGGGGGGGGGGAGGGGTGCAGGATAGTGATAGGGGACACTTGGGGAACAAACGGTAGTGACCTCGTAGCAGCCATGTGTAAGGGAGGAGGGATTGAGTGGGACCATGGACCTACAGTACGTGGATACGTAGGTCCATGGTGGGACTAATAAGGGACTGTGGTTGACTGGATGCTGTGTGATACTCTCAGCTTGCATTGCTTTGACAGTACTTCTTTTACCCCCCCCCCCCCCCCCCCCCCCCATATCCCTTTAAACTGACAGTTAAAACTTGTGATACTGTAAAACACTATATTTTTGCAGCATGAAATTTTCACGAATTGGAGCCGACGGCCTTCTCCACAGCGTGAAAATTTGGCGAGTTGCCTCTAACATTCAATGTGTTTATAGTGCAGACAAGAACTTGCATGTGCATTTTAGTTTCACAAATCTTGGCTCTCGTGAAATCTGCGAAATCAAAATGGCTGTGAATATTCCTCGTTTTACAGTATTCTGGATAGAAGATGTGACATACACTTGTTGTATTGGTGATAGTTGCTTGGCAACCTGTACGTACATGTACCTAAAACTACCTGAAATATGGCCAGAAATTCTGACTGCCTTGGAATTATTTCAAACCAAGTTCACACCAAGTATGCTGCCTTGATTTACAGATGACAATAGGCTTTTTTTAATATACACCCTACAGAAATTGTGATTTTATTTAAAAATTGTCTTCTGCTTTATCTTGTATACTGCAGCCAAGGTGGTAATGTACGCAGCTGTAGTTGCAATTTGGTGATTCTGGCATGAGCCAAACTCTGACTACATTTTAGGACTGGCATCATGGTAGGGCTATTCTTCATTGTAAGTGTAGTACCATCAATGTCAAAATGTTTTAAACCCTACCCTCAGAACACCGAGATAAAAGTCAGAAATGTAAACAAAATAAATTATGAACAGGAGATTGCATTTAGAATGGTCACCATTCAGATGAGAATGCATCAATGGCCCTTCCGTCACAGGGGTCGCATTTAACTTTTTTTTTAACTAGCCAGGCGGACTACTTAGAATCAAGTTTGATACTGAAGCGATTTTTTGGCTAGCCAGACGGACTAGTAACTTCAGAATTTTATGATTTTTAGCTAGTCCGATGTGATTTTGGGTGGCCAATGGCCAGGGGACCATCGCCAATTTCGAACCCTGCAAAAACTAAGTTTCACTCATCAGTAACATTGATTTTACAACAACAACAAAAAAAGAGGAAAAAGGAAATTTAAAATAATAGACCTCAGGGGAAAAAAAGCCATCAGTACAGTTCTTTTGCTGAACAGTTCACTCAGTCATTGCTTTGCTGTTGACTCATTGATTTAATGGACTTGTATGAAGTCACTTGAATGGGTGCATGTATACCTTTCCCTTTTGTTATAGAAAGAACATCTAGTGCAATTACTTTTAGAGTGCCAGAAGTGGAAATTTAGTTTGTCTCTAAGACAAAAAACAAAAATGAAAATGAAATGGGTATAGCCTGATTTCTGCAAAGCCATAAAAATTGGTTCCATGTACAGTGTACTATTAAATCACCATGCTATTGAGACAAAAACATATTACTATTCAAGTGCGGGAACATAATGGTTCGGTTCTGATAATTGCCTCGTCACAATCCTGCCCCCAAGAAGTTATTCAGGTCGAAAAAACAAGGTATTTGTCATCTACAGTGGTCATTGACACTCATCATACGCCGGGATAATGTAAATCGTCGTCTTAAAAACCATATTGATCGGACTAAAGGCTCTTCCTCCACCTATTCAAGTGGAGGGCCGGATCAATAGATGAGGGAAGTTCTAGCCATGCCTGGCGTGCTTATCCACCTTTTGGTGTGCAGAATACAATGGATGGCTACTTTTAGCTTCATTAGAATGGAAAAGTGCATTCTTTACACTAAATTGACTTTGTGGATTCCTTTCATCGACGAGCACTCCTCCCTCCAGAACTCATCACTCAATGGTTTTCACACTGGATGGAGAATGCAGTGTGTGTGATTCCTTCTCTCTCATATTAAAAAGAGGTTTTCACCAATATGAGAAGAGGTTTTCATCAGTCTGGTTTCCCATTAACATCAAGTGTCTTGTAGTGTACTTTACACCTTTATAATGAGAATGATAAAAACAGTAATGACAAAACACGCTTTTAAATGGTAATATTGAGTATTTTACGAGTTCAAATGAAGATGAATCTGTATGAAGCAAAAGTGCACTATTGGGCAAGCAGTACAATACAGTGTACAATTGTACATCTATACAATGATGTACATACGACCACACGGTTTTGGACTTTGTGCAAAGTCAACTTCAGACCATTTCCTCCACTCTTCATAGTTTATTTCTTTTCCTTATGAAGACACTCTTCCAAAATTTTCTACATATTTACAAAATTTGGAAAAACATTGTGAATATTTGAACCTCAAGTTACATGTATGGTGTATAAAACAATGAACCCCCTCAGGTGAAACAAAAAATGCGGTTAAGAGAAACCAACAAAATAAATCAGTCACCAGGTTGTATCTTACATTTCATGAAATAAAACATTGATATTTTTATAGAACCATGATGCTGTCTTAGAGGACTAGCTGCATGTATTATTATTATTATTTTTTTTAGTAGATCCTAAAGTTGTTATCCTTGTTACAGTAACAAATTTATGAAACTATCTGTGTAATACATGTAGGGAGATACCATTAGGAAAAAGTATTGATGAAAGAATCTTGGAATGCTTCAACCAAGAGGTGTCAAAGAGAGGAGATTATACACGTTGTACCTCGCCAAGGCTGATGTTGAGGAATTAGACCCATCCAAGATAACGTAATGAACCCCCTTGTAGGCATGGGTCAAGCATTCAGGAATACTCATGCTACCAAAGGCAACATCCATTGTGCTTTAAGGTGCAGTTCAAAAATTAACACACAGTGTTTTGAAGAAATGAAGGTAACCTTGCCTTCAATAGGCAAACAATCTCCAGAAAACACTATCTTTGCATCTTTGGTATTAAAAAGAAAATACTTGTTTTTGGTCTGTTGATGTTCTTGATTAGCAAAATGGATCTACTGTAGATTTATTCCTTCTTTTGAATAACAAATCTTCGGAGACCTTATAGAAAAAAAAATCAATTTACAGTCAAACCTGTCTATAGCGGCCACCCAAGGGATACGGGAAAAGTGGCCGTTATAGACAGGTGGCCGCTATAAACAGGTAATCCAACTTTGTGTGCATTGCCTACATGTACATGTATCATTGTTGTATATACATGTACATTTATGTGTGTACGTATGCACACGTGTGTATCATGCATAGAACAATGCCGGTGTTTATGAAATTGTTGCACAGTACACTAGATAGCCTGTGCACAGTCATGAATTAGTGCATTATTGTGACTGAATAAGTGATGAATGCAACGGTGGCGATCACTGAATGTTGCCCAGAAATGACTTGCACGGCTAAAAAGCAGAAAAACACCCTGAATTATCAGCTCGGCTACGGCTCCATTGGGTTTTTGGCCGCTATAGACAGGTTAAAATCTACCGCGGGAAACAAAATTTGTGGCCGCTGGCCGCGTTAGACAGGTGGCCGCTATACACAGGGTCTTTAACATGGCTTTTCTCTCGGGGGGATTTTTCAGTGGCCGCTATAGACAGGTGGCCGCTATAGAGAGGTGGCCGCTAAGGCAGGTTTGACTGTAGTTTAGAAAAAAATGAAAAAGATGTTGTCAGTTGTGACTTCACATTTAGTGTAAACCCTTGAAGTAAAAGGTCAGTAAATCTAAATGCCCATCTTGTGGTTTATTTTCTGTATAGCTATTGTACATGTACACATACACTGTATGTGTGTGCTCCAAAGTGATGTAGGAACTTATCTTCTTTTTTTTTATTCATTTTTTTTTTTTCAAAATAAGAAATTATGTCTCAACCCCAGTATCCTGTTCTTTACTGATAGAAGACATTGAAATCCACCCTTTTGTCTGTGTGTGTGTGTGTGTGTGTGTGTTTGTACTGTACATTGTATGTTTGTATGTGCAGTTGTGAATGTAAAGTCACTGTGTACACAAAGCAGCTGTAATGCATTACCGTTATGATGCAGTCTGCATTCTGTGTGAGGAGTGGAGTGAGGTGGCCGTAGATCGTTAGCACAAATAGTCTCAAAATTCTTGATCTTAGTGGCGAAAGTTTCCCCTAAAGAACACACAAGGGAGCTCGTGCAGCTTAATGGCGGCTGTCTTTGTCCTTGGTCAGGGCATAAATGAACATATGCAAAGTGGTACTTTACAACTTAGCTGAATTAGCGTGTGGTTCCTTTTTTTTTTCTTGCTGTTATTGTTGGTGTTGTTGGTTTTTTTGTTTTGTTTTGTTTTGTTTTTTTTTGCCTGCATTGTGTATACGGTGTACAAGTGGATGCAGGTGGGCAACATTGTTGTAATCTCAAGATTTCCCTGAAGAGATGATACCATTTCTTTTGCACAGAAAATGCATATCTCTGTATCTCTGTTATAAATGGATCTCTCTCAGTCCCTCTGGTATTAGCATACTACATGTATGTATTTGTATGAAGATTCCTTCTTATATTGTATGTATGCACAATTGGTATACACATGTACATTAGATTTATTTGAGCTGCAAAGCTGTTTCATATATATACTGCATTTCTATCAAACATTAGACAATGACAAGTGAAATATTAAGTAGCTACCATGGCAATAGCTAGGAGGAAACCAATGAGCCATGAACATTGTTGATGTGGCAGTGGTATAGCAGCAATGTAATGCACAAAATACACTATACTTGTACACTCACTGTATAAGACCATGATACAGTATATCTATGCATTCTTGTGCCATCTCTTCGTCAGGTATGTAGAATTAATTTGTGTTACAAAAATGCCACTTGAGGATAACCCATGTAATACGCATTTATCCAAACATAGCAAGGTCTACATTAATCAATTCTTACATTCTTTTTTATATTATCCAATGTACAAACTTGTACATAAAGCTACAGCACTTTACAGTGTAGTAATCTTCTCTTTGTTACTTTGCAGGTAAGAGAAGTCTACATTGTTTGAGCTGTTTAATACTGTCATTTGTAGTCAATACAGTTGTACAACAAATTCATTATGTTTGCTTGATACATGCACTTTTGCTTGATTATTGCTATCCTGTGTGTGCATAGTGTTTGTGTGTGTGTGTGTGCTTTGCCAATTTCAATGAACTTTTCTTGTTTGTTTATAAATTCTTTAACAGATAAGTTGCATTTTTATTTAAATGAAATTCAACTTGCCGGACAAAAAAAAAAAAAAAAAGACTGCAAAATGTTCCATGCTGACGTTGACCTTTCTAGATTCTGTACCTACAAAACTTGTGTAAAGAGTACTCAACAACTACAAGTACACTCAATTGCATGTATTGAGGAATGATTAGATAGTACATGATGGTTTGTTCATTTTTCACTGATGCTTTAAGTTATTTTTCCTTTATACAGACAATTTGGCCAAGAGCTAGACAGCAGCTTTAAAGTCACATGAGGAAGGGCAACCTGTTTGTTTGTGACAGGTGATATTCTCCACTGTGCAGCCCTTTGGAGAAAAAAGTACCTCACAGTGCTGGTAGACCAATCAGAGCGGAGCACGCTTGACCTCCCAGAAACTTTTAGCCAATCAGGGACTTGCCTGAACTGAACTGAAATATTAAACCAAATCACAATGAAGGAGGAGGACATAGAGATAGCCATCAAGGTGGTGATCGTCGGCAATGGAGCGGTGGGGAAGTCGAGCATGATCCAGAGGTACTGTAAAGGCATTTTCACAAAGGACTACAAGAAAACAATAGGTGTGGACTTCCTTGAAAGACAAATAGAGTGAGTATACCAGTGCATCAGTTGGAATTTTCCAGTCTGTGGCATAGAAAAGGGACTTGTATTTCCTATCTGCCTTTTTTCCCCAGTATCAGTCATGTATCATTTTTTTTGTGTGTGTGTATTTGATTCAGTTCAGTTTGTTCAATTCTAACAACCATAAATAATGTACAACTGCAAGTTGTTTGCCAAGACATTGCAAGTTTTCTTCTTTTTTTTTTGTATTAAAGGATGTGTATGGTATACATGTTTGCCCATGTCTATGAGGAAATCATAGAGTATTTCTTGGAAGATGCTTACCCTGAGCAGAAACTGCTTTTCTACAAATGAAAATGTGGGATATCAATCAGGAGAGAGTACATGAAAGAATACATTATCTCTCTTGTGATACCCTTTGTAGTCTCAGTTTACTACAAATTGTATACTTTGGGCAGAGCTGTAGTTCAGCTGCTGCTATTAAAAATGGGTATAAAACATTTCCTCAGTATTTTTTTTTTTTGGTTTCTTTTTATACACTGTATTTGATTTGACAAATACATGTATTGCTTCAAGCATTATGAAGTAATGATGATGAAGATGATGATGCTAGTACATATGTACATGTACAGTAGTAATTATGATAATGATGATGATAAAGATGATGATTACATATACTCAAAATCACAACAACTTTCTGCAATTTCCACACTGGTATATATATCAGGAAGCAGCTTCTGTTTTTGTTTTTGTTTTCACGTTTTGATTTGTCCATTCCTTCATATATTTGGTGTAGATCCAACATTTTTGTGGACAAATATGAATCTAACCTTCCCAGTCACTGTAAAGCTATATACCAGGGAGAAACCTGATGTGTACACAGCAAAGGGACCCTGCTGTAAGCCATAAAAGTTCTTGTTACATGCAAAGGTCAAAGGTCATTCTCTGTGACCTCACAACTCTCCACTGATCCTTCAATCATGTGTGGTGGTGGCAGGAAACAAATCCTGTTTGTGCTTCTAGAGTACACTGTAATTCTATACTGAGTAATATATCGTACTCTGGGTTTGGGAGTGGGCAGGTGTGAGTACACTAGTAAACCGGTATGGCGAGGGCTATCGTTCTGTATTAAATGAGGAAAACCTTTGAGTCAAGAAAAAAGCATACATTTAATTTCTTTTTTTATCAATGGTCTGTTATTAAACCATTAAAGTTGTGTCAAAATCAGAAGTCAATTTTTATTCCTATTTGAAGTTAAATGTCAACCACACAATCGCAGACCGATATAGCAACCTGCATCCTTATAGTATATCATCCCCTACAATGAAGAACAAACACAACCATCTGAAAGGCAGTCAAATACTGTATGCAAAAAATGAATAGTTGCATACATACTTGCAGTTTTATGATAGTAGAGTCTAGAAATGATATGCTTTTATGCCATGCCAGCAGGGAGTACACTGTCATCTGAAAGCAGTTCTGATGTTTGCAGACTACTGTGTAGATGAATAATGATCTGTCTCTGCTGTATCTCTTTTTATTTTCTCATACCACTTTCTTCCTCTCCCTACTCCCTCATCCGTCTTCCTCCTGCATGCATCCGTCTTCTTTCCTGTTAAAGGTATTGTTTGTCATTGGGAGCAGTGGTTTAAAAGATGTGACAAGTTATCACATTTGATCCATACTGTATGTGGGTGGGTCAGTTGTATCACAAAGCATCATAGATTTCGCCCGAGCAGTGGTTTAAAAGATGTGACAAGTTATCACATTTGATCCATACTGTATGTGGGTGGGTCAGTTGTATCACAAGGCATCATAGATTTCGCAATGAAGCCTAAGATTAAATAGGAGATTTCACTATTTTTCTCAATAAACCACAACTGTGTAGACAGTTTATTCTAGAAACAACTTTTGTTCACATTTTATGTTACAATATTCATCATTGATTATACTGATTAACAATTTAACTTTGGTTGTTTCTATCCCTAACTCACATTTTAGAACTATTTTGAAGCACTAAAGCCGGGTTTTTGTTTCATCTGCAAATGGTGAATGTTGCCTTTAAACTCCTCTCTGTGCCACCCTTTCCTCGCTCCATCTCGCAATACACATATTTATTGTCAAGTGTATCAGTTATTGGGCTCACGTCGTGACTGTATACGTTTAATATTCAAGACGGAGTGGAGTGTTGATCAACTTGATGCCTTAATTTCCCCTTCGCAGATTCAATGATGAGGATGTGAGACTGATGTTGTGGGATACAGCTGGTCAGGAGGAGTTTGATGCCATTACCAAATCATATTACCGAGGTGAGCTATCTCCCCCTCCCTACTCTCTTTTCTCCATCTCACTATCTACTTTAGAATATATCTCTCTCTCTCTCATCTCTTCATCTCTTCTCTCTATTCCTTCCATGTCTATCTTTTTCCTCTCTGTCCTAATATATACTTCCTCCCCTTTTCTTTCTTTTCTCTCTCTCTACCCCTCTCTCTCTCTTCTCCCTACATCTTTATTTGTTCTTCAATCTTTCCTTTCCTTTCTCTTCTGTCCATCTTTATTTTCTCTTTACTCTTCTTTCTATATCTCTTATTCTTTTTTTTTAATCTTTTTCTGCCTCTTCCCACTTCCTCTTTCCTTTTTTTCTCTTCACTCCTTCTCTGTCTTCTCTTCCTCTCTCTTCTTTCCTCTCTCTATATCTCCCATTCTATTCCTCTCTTTTTCTTTCTCTCTTCACTCTCCTTTCCTTGTTCTTCTCTCCATCTTTATCTTTCCTCCTGTCTTCTTTCTGAGATCTCCATATCTTTTTCTGTGTTTTTCTATCTCTCCTCACTTCCTCTCCATTTTTTTTAAATCTCCTCTTTGGCCCGAATTCGCAAAGGTGCTTTAAATTTAAACCATGGTTTATGTAAACCACTCTTCTGTGAAAGTACAAGTGACAGATTGTGTACACCAACATACTACATCCAGTAAACAAATGCATGTTTAAAATAAACGCATGTCAAAGGTATGCCTATTCCACACTTATTTTAGATCATGGTCTAAATTTATACCATGGTCTAAGTTTAAACCACCTTCGTGAATTCAGCCCTCTGTGCCTCTATCTTCTTCCTCCATCTCTCTCATTTTTTTCCATCTCTTCCTATATGATATCTCCTCTCCATCTCTTCCTGAGTACATGCTTCTCTCTCTTTTTCTGTTTCTCATTCTCTCTCTCTTCTCTTTCTATAATGCTCTCTCCCGTCTTTCTCTCTCCCTCTCCCTCATCTCGCATCTCTCTCTCCTCCTTCATCCTCCTGTTCCATTACCAGCGTTGACAGGTAGGCGGAAGATGAAGCCGAGTGTGGAGACTCTCCTATTTGGTTACCGATTCCAGCGAGGTAGAAATTTATTAAAGTGATGCGCAGTGACAAGATGTGTCTGAGCCACTGGCAGCTTCTTGTCATATTGAGTTTTGAGCTCGTGAAAAGAAGTTGATGTTTGATTTCATAACATCACAGTACATGCATGTTGGCTTCCAAGGCTGAATGTTAATGCCTTTGTAGTTGGGAAATTGTTTTCAGGGTTTGGTAGAATTGAGCGCTTTATTTATTTTGTTTTAAACTAATGCTCACATCAGATGGGCAAATTAGTTGCAGAGTTTTCATCACGTCCATATAAACTTTAAAAAGATGAATTTTAAAGATGAATTTTGCTCTAAAATTTTCACATTCACCATTTTTTCAGTGTATACTGTAGTATACAAAAAAAAAAAAAATCACATTTGAATTGTAACTTGTAGACAAAGATCTTAAAGGATTATGAATATTGAAGATGAAAGGTGAGCTCAGGCATGATAGAAAGGGAAGTAAGAAGGCAAGAATTAAACAATGTAATATTTCATTTCTATATGTTGTTTTTTTTCTTGGGGTACAAACATCTGAAAACAATGAAAATGTCACTTAGTATTTTACCATTTCCATAACAAGGCCTGAAACTTTAAGAGCAAATAATACCAACATGTCACTGATATCAAGGAAGGATTACTGTTTAGTCGATTGCACTATGATGGATGCCATTTGATGTTTTTGCTCAAATTGTTTTGAGATGGAAATATACCACAAAAGAAACATTTAAACTTCATCAGAGAATCTAACATTGTGGAAATCAATTAACTCAGTGATGAGATCAAATGTTTCTGCTTCAGTGGTTCCGTCTGTTGCCATGAATAATTTTTGTTTCCCACCGTAATTTGATTTCTTGCCTAGCGTTCTTGTCACGAAGAGTGTAAACACATTGTGGTCTCTTCTTGCATGTCACCACGCATCCCCAAATGTTTAAAGGTATGGCGCATATCACCATGCGTTCCCAAATGTTTATTAAAGGAATGGTATAGGTGTAGATGGTATAGGGTGCATCAGTGGCAAATTCATCATGTACCGGTATTCTAAAGCTGGATTTGAAACTTATGTGTACAGTAGAATCAGTGGAGTGAAATTATCAATTTTGCCCCATTTTTCCCCCAATTTTGCCCCATTTTTCAAAAGGGGCAATGAAGTCTTCTGCCTTGAGATAATTGACAGTGATACAGGCTTGGCTCAAAGCTGCAGGAAGAAAAACTCAATGAAAATTTGACTGGCCATCATCTGATTGATCAAAAATCATCTCTAACTGGACATGGTATTTGATTTAATGAAAAATGCAAAACCGTTCAAATTTCTCTCGCATCGATAGCCGTGCATGAAGTTCAGTTTCAGGGTATATGTGCAAGTTTAGACTTTAATCAGTAAAAGTCAGGGCGACAGGATGGATGAATTTCAGCAAAATTTGACTCAAAAATTATAATGAGGAAAGTTCAAGTTTGTTTTTGTTTTATTTGTTTTGTTTATTTTGTTTTGTTTTGTTTTGTTTTGTTTTGTTTTGTTTTGTTTTGTTTTGTTTTGTTTTGTTTTGTTTTGTTTTGTTTTAACCATAGGTTGGTATTGGTCACACCCACAATATTAGAATGCAAATTTGCGGAGGTGGATCCTGTCAACTCCTTGCTTTGTACACAGAGAGATCATCAAAATGATTGACATTTTGCTGAGTTTAATAGCACTTGCAATAATCTTTTTGCCTTTCAAGTCATACAAAGTTGTAATTGGTGGATTATTGAAAACATCTGAAAGGATTATTATGAAGGGTACAAGTTTTTCTTTAGGATTTCATGTCAAGAGAAGGGGATGTGTAGTGAAGATTTGTGGGTAAACAGTGAATCAGTGAGATTCTGTGGTCTTTATATTTGCATTTAGTTTGCTATGTACTGATTTATTGCTATTTTGTGAAAACGTGAAATCCTGGAACGACATACATATCTTTCTAAATTTTTTATCCAATTTTGATGAAATACAATATTTCATCAGGACCATTACTCCATTTGTTCTATTCATCAAGCCAACTGGAGTGTGGTATTGGATTGCAAATTAGCAGACTACATGTAGTTTATACAGTACCTGCAGAACTACACGTTGTACAGTGCAAGTGATTCTAATAGAAGAAGAGCAAAACAGCCAAAGTGCATAGACTCTCCATAGATCTTGAGGTAGAGCCCACAAAACCACATACGACAGCTGTGTGCACTATGCCTTTAATAACAATATTCATGCAACTGATCCAACAAAATGCTCGAAGTACAATGAAGCAAGGTTGGGAAATGTCATTGTACATGCACATTAGGTAGTGATGTTTTGGGGGTTTTTTATATTGATACATCGCACTAAATATCATTATCTTTTAGCGATCAAACTCAGTGCTGCCTAGCTAAACTGATAGTGCTTTTTTTTACTCACCACACTTTATTTTTACAAGTACAGACCTGGTGTACATGTATTCCTAGTGATCCAGAGTTTATTCTCCTTACTTGACACACAGCATTAATTCTGGGAGTTATCATTGCATAATGTCAAAGCATGCTTCAAATTTGATCACATGCTACAATGTTGTTGCGCTACTTGTTTCATCTCTAGTCCCTGGGGGAAAGAGAGAGAGAAAAAAAAAATGTTTAACCTTCAGTGCGTACATGTAGATTCTCATTTCACTTTTATCCATATTGCTACATCCATCTCCTCATCTCTGCTTTTTTGCCCTTCATGTTTTCCTTCTCTGGTCGTCTTTTTTTTGCCATCAATCACTCTTTCCTACCTTCCTGCCCACCAGTCATCATTCCTCTTTCTTTTTTCAATCATTTATCCTCAACAGACTCGGATATTCTTCGAATTGATACTGTTACGGTCCCAGAGTTAGGCAAATTGGGACTCCACTTGAAAGTTGGTAGGGCAAGTCTTATGGGCGGACACATTAACTGAGAACATTGTGGTTCTTCCTTTCCCCTTACCACGGACGAGCCCCCTAGAGTTTATCACCCCCAAGTAGACTCCCTGTCCCCAGACCAGACCACAAATGGTCGTTGGTAACGGTCACTGTAGAAGACAGTCATTGTATACAAGAAGGTGATGAATGATGCTTTGATAATGTAAGAAATTAAGAGTGAGTGTTGAGGAGTATGTCTTGGGACGCTGACTGGAGTAAAAGGCAGTCTAGGAATGAGCACTGGCGTGTGATAGTTATGTGATCTTGCGAGCTGGAATAAAACACTACTTTTGAGACATGAACCATGGAAATGACTAGTTGCCTGGTTTCTTCTTGTGTCCCTTAGAGTTTAACTCTAACTGTCTTGGGTACCAACTCGGCGGTCCCAACAATGGTGGCAGCGGTAAAGCAGTGATTATTTAATTTCGGGAAGACGCCATATCGAAGCGACATGGCAAGTTTGCATGTTGTGAGGAAGGGAAGAGCTAGGACAAGGCAATAGCCGGCGACTTGCTTGAACTATGATTACCAGTATGAGATTTGCTAAATAACTCTCAACTCAAGGACATTGAACACGATGAAGGCCCTAACTCTCATACTGTTGATGGCATCAGTAGCTCTTGTAGCAGCCCATGCCCACAAGCGAATGAAATTATCGGAAAAAGGATCAATGGTTATCGCAAGTGTTTTCTGTGACACTGTGATCAGAGAAAAGGAGATGGGGAGACATGGCCTTCTTGGGAAAACATTACCAAAGTCAACACAGAACTCTTCCTCTCTTGGAAGTCATTTGAAAGCATTTGGATACGATGGTAGCAAATTCAACTTCGTCATCAAGGATTTCATGATCCAAGGCGAGGACGTCAGTCATGGAGATAGCACTGATGGAGGCAAGCTAGTGGCGACGGGTTCGATGATGACAACAACTTCTGCTGAGCTACTTCAAGTCTGGTTGCTGAGTATGGCAGGCGCTGGCAGGAACATGGACGGATCATATCATAACTTCGTCATCGCGACTAAGGATACATCTTTGTTGGACAGGGAGCACATCGGATAGACCCGGCACATATCACCATGGCAACGAGGATGCAGCGACCATATACGACCATCCACATGACTAGCGACTATGAGTGCGACAGAGAATCAAGACAGCCAAGAATCGAACACTGGGGCCAAGAATATACCTCATACAGGCACATGAAGGTCTAACATTGGACTCGGAAACTGGTATTGTATGTGCTCATTCTCCGTCAATTATTGTTTGGACCAAAAAGTTATTGTCATTATGTTTCACATCATTATACACTCAACCCTGGTGTTGTAGCTTAACTGCACACATATCTTTAATGCAAGCAAACATTTGTGGAGTTCCTTTCGTTCTATGACTGTGTGCTATTGTCAGTTTATGTTAGTTTTCGATATTCTGTAGAAACTGCATGAAAGATTTTGCGCATAAGGTTAACAATGAAAAATGGTGAAATCGGCACGATGAAGATGAAATTGAAACCCACTTGTCAGGGTTGTCAATAAGATGATGATGAAGGTGCCTAAAATGAAGAATAAGAGGAATAATTCAATGATGCGCATTGTTGTTCAGATGTGTATGTTGTTAGTGGTAACTTGCCCTGCGACTCCGACAAAGTCGCCATAGCTGAAATTTTCAGGCAGCAATGATCCAACTTGTAACAGCATACATATAGGAATATAGCGACAGTTTATCGAAAACATAGCGAGAGGAGTGTTTACACAGTTTAAATGGAGGGTAAGTCTTTCATGTCGATCACACAAAACTCTGGAAGATACGCATTAATCGATCACCGTTGATCACGGTTTGGCAATAGTTGAAAACTTTTCCCGATTTTTAACGAATTTTGTGGGTGTAAGGAGGCTATATTGCCCTGCGTCTCAGAAAAAGACGTCTCGCTGGATTGAATTTCAGGCAGCAATTGGTCCCTGGTCGTACGAAATTTGTTAGATAGTGGCCGAAGTTGCTTTATTTGTCGTAACACGTAAACTGAACGATTTGTTACTAGAAAGATTTAAATGTTCAGCTGTTTGTGATTAGACAGATTAAGTCTCAGCCAAAAGTGGTTCACCACGATAGATTGAAGCCGTACCTTAGCAATAACTTTCCATATTGGGTTCCCAAAGTACAAGTACACGTAGAGGTTCGCATAGTATATCATTTGACTTAAGCTTATATTTGTGTGTATACTTGTAAATAGAGTTAAGATTATCAGTCGGCTCTGATAAACAACATTTTAACCTTGTTTTAGCTTTATCATGCCAAAGTACTGCAGAAAGACTATGAGTGATGGAGAACTGTAAGGAGAACTAACACGTTGGTTTTATTGGCTCTCCCTCCCTTCGCCCACTGCACACTTTTTTTTCTCTCTCTCAGTCAATGGACTGCAAAGGGTCACAGGGGCCATGGCAAATGTTTTACGATGTTTGGAGGATTTCTCTTTTTTTTTTCTTTCTTTCTTTCTGCCGCCTCTGATTGTTGTGACTGCCATTATCGTTGCGTTATGTGATTGTGGACGCTGTAAGAATGCATTTTTGTTTACTGCTTGATTAATGTCTTTTCGGTGACTAAGATACTGTAGTAGTATCGTAGTCATGATCGCTGTATGTGCCATGAGAACAGTAAGTCCTGTTCAAAATGTTTGTTGTGTAATTTTTTTTTATTACCTACAGCCAATAAGCGATGTATAATTCATGAGCCTACAGGAAAACGAACATGTATCCATTTTTTTTTTTTTGCTTTTGTTGCTGTTGAGGCAGTCTTTTCCCCTCTCTTCCCCCTTCCTCTCCCTTTCTATTTCTACCTCTGTCTCCCCCATTCTCTATGTAAATAGGTATTTCTTCCACTCGCTCATTAGCTGTGCCATTTTTTTCGCATTGTGATTATATGAATGTAATTTGACGTTTTTACCAATGCTGTGTTGTATGTTAAAAGAAATCGTCTTGCCTTTGTTTGATTATCCATCTTGTAAAATGGATGGTACAGGCATTCTAGTTTACAAACCCTGATGGAGGTGCTCCGTATTGTGTATTAGTACAGTCTTTTCTTTTAATTGTTTTTATTGCAAAGACGCTGCTCCCTTCCTTTCCTCGGATTTTTCAATGTATTCTTCACCAATTCATCTCACTCTGTTTGTATTTCTATCTCTCGTTCAGTTCTTCCACTTCTTTGCTCTCTTTGCTGAAAACCATCCTTTTCTTTATTGTAGCAGCACTATTATAATTTGCTGATGTGTTTCATTTTGTTTTAGCTTGGGCACGAGCGTTGTTACAATGTAGAGTTACTCGTTTTGTTGATGTACATACAAACTGTTGTTACTGATGCGCATGACACATGTTGGATACTTGGAGTTTTTATTTCGGAGAAATGGGTTTCCTCTTTAATTTTACCGCTCAGTTCCCTCCGCTTCTCTCCCTTCCTTTCCTCTAGCTCCCCTCCTCTGTTTCTCTCTCTCTCTCTCTTGTTCCTTTCTCAATGTTTTTCCTCTATTGAGCATTTGATTAGTCCACAAGGGGTGCGTTCACTGACCAATCAGATTAGCTAATTCCACTCTCCTTGGCATGAGCCTGCACAGTATAGGAGGTTACATGAGGTCAGACTTGAGGCATGTGCCTGCTCCATAAACTTGGGAAAGATAACTCTGAGATGTATTTTGATAATGTCCAGCTACATAATTCCGTCATCTGCATGGTTTGTGCCCGACTTCTGGTCTGAGTAATAAATAAGGAATTCTAGTAGGCGGGTGACCATAGACGGTCGGCACCTGTCTGCACTGTCTATCATGCATTTGGTGTGGTCATTATTATGTTGTTTTTAAAGTGATTTTGTTTCCTGTCTCCAATAGGGGAGATGCAATTCCGTGCCATTTTTTTTTCTTCAGCCGGTGTTAGTGCTCTTTGTTTCATTTTCCAGTTTGTTGTTAAATATCATGAAGTGTGAGTATGTGTAAGCTTATACATGTACGTAGAATAGTTAGTATAGATTTTCGTATCTGTTGTCAGAGTTAGCATAGATTTTTATGAAACATATGTCTCTCTTGTATTGGGGTCATTGTGTCTCGACTTCTTTTCTGTTCCCTTTTTTTCAAAACTTTTTGGAGTAGGTTCGTCAATGTTTAAAAAAAAAAACATATTTCGTTATGATTTGACATTTATTTACAATTTCATTTAATTGGAAGGTTCTTTGGGGTCAAAAATTTGATGTATCGTTAACACATTTCTCTCTCGCATTCTGGTATTGCGGACAATACCTCTTTTTCAAAGGGGGGAAGAGTGTTACGGTCCCAGAGTTAGGCAAATTGGGACTCCACTTGAAAGTTGGTAGGGCAAGTCTTATGGGCGGACACATTAACTGAGAACATTGTTTGTATCTGTGGTTCTTCCTTTCCCCTTACCACGGACGAGCCCCCTAGAGTTTATCACCCCCAAGTAGACTCCCTGTCCCCAGACCAGACCACAAATGGTCGTTGGTAACGGTCACTGTAGAAGACAGTCATTGTATACAAGAAGGTGATGAATGATGCTTTGATAATGTAAGAAATTAAGAGTGAGTGTTGAGGAGTATATCTTGGGACGCTGACTGGAGTAAAAGGCAGTCTAGGAATGAGCACTGGCGTGTGATAGTTATGTGATCTTGCGAGCTGGAATAAAACACTACTTTTGAGACATGAACCATGGAAATGACTAGTTGCCTGGTTTCTTCTTGTGTCCCTTAGAGTTTAACTCTAACTGTCTTGGGTACCAACTCGGCGGTCCCAACAATACATTTTTATCTGACCACCATCCCCACCCTTCATGGTACAATGTAGCTCTTTCATTGTACATTAAAATATTTCATACAAAGGAGCAACTTGTTCAGTATTATTTTGTTTGTTTGTTTGTTTGTTTGTTTGTTTGTTTTTTGCATATAAAAATGTAGACTCTTCTGCACAATAAATTGTGGAGTGTATCACAGAGTGGTCAAGTACCATGTAGTATGTTTACACCAGTCATGTAGTATAAAGACTTTTCTTTATCCAAAAAGTTAAGACAGTGTAGTTTTGAAATATTGCATAATCTGTTTATTTACCTAACTTGATTTTGCAGAAGTAATTTGTCCAACTTTCCTCATTTCTGAAACCCCACATATGAATTGTTGCCATCAGAATTTATTTTTTAGGGGGTTTCAGGGTCTGCAGAGTTTGGCAGCTCTGTTACAAAACCGTGATGATTTGATATCCCTCGATTTGTGTACATCGCAGGTGCCCAGGCCGGTGTATTAGTCTTCTCAACGGTGGACAGAGATTCATTCGAAGCCATCGACAAGTGGAGGGCAAAGGTCGAGGAAGAAGTTGGTAACATTCCATTGGTTCTCGTCCAGAACAAGATAGACCTTGTGGAGCAAGCCGTACTAGAACCGTGAGTAGATTTTATAGTCCTGGATGCAAGTAATATGAAAGTTCATGACGAAAGTCATTTATAGAGACAAGGTTAAAACATCTTTTTTTTTTTTCTCCCAATATGTACATTGTATGATTCATTGGCTCGCCCTGCATGTCTGCTTTTTTTATTCCAGTTTCTATGGCTGCATTTATCTAAAAATTTTCAGAGGCAGAATCACGATCCTAAACACGTTTGAGGCATTTTCGGGGGTTATATAAATGCAAACTGTGTTTTCAAACGCATTTAGAAACGCCATTTTTGAAATGCCATTCAAAGGGCGTTTTGAAATGCGTTTGAAACCATGATCGCCTTTCCTGCGATGCTGTTTTGAAATGCGTTTATATCTTAATGGTCAACTCCCAGCTGTTTCCACGGTTGTGTTTTCTACCCATTACTTGTGTGAATGATGAGGCATGTTTGGTGGTATGCAGTTGACCTTTACTTCCTGGGTCGGACGGCACAAAGCAGCTGCGCAGTGACAACACTTGATTCGCGATTGTATGATGGTTAGAAATGCTGCACCCTGAGGATCGCGTTTCAAACCACATTCGCAAACACCATTCCAAACACGTTTTGAAGCATGATTCTCTCTCTCAAGTTAGATTTTATAAACACAGCCTTTGAAAGGGACAGTGTGAGGCTATGTTTTGCTTCCATCCACATTGTGCAATAAGCTTGATCACAGTACGTGTGAATTTCATTTTGTTTGACAAATTAGCAAACTTTTATGAAGGAAGTTAAGGGAACAAAAGGTATTTTTCTGACGAAACCCATGAGCGGGCCCCTTAACTATAGGTTGTGATCAATGTGATACTACTGTGATGTGCATCTGTTCTTGTGTGTTTTATCTGATAGTCCTCTGGGCCTCTTAAATGAGGATGTCAGGTTCTTTTTGTTTTTGGTTGTCCGTCCATGTCGTCCTTCTACGCATCTGTCCATCTGTTCATCTTCCAACCAGCCTTCTATCTGCTATAGCATGTTTATATCTATCCAGCTTTAATTCTGCTGTTTACATCAAAGTCAATATACCATTGGCCAGAATGTCACCAAACTTGGAGTCATATCGTGGTACAAATTTTGTGTGTACGTCTATGATAGGCAGCCTCATGGATCTGATGAGATTTATGAAAACAATCCTCTGAACTGAAGGGGTCAAGGGTTAAGGGTCAAGGGTCAAGGCTAGATTAAGATCTCAACTATCAATGCAGTCCCTCAGGAAACATTTGATGTGAGGCTATCAAACACAGCTGCATAATGTAGTACTGCAGAGAGAAATAAGAAATTCTGAAGGGGGGGGGGGGAATTCATTCAAACAGGATACAGAATGCATACATGAGGCAAAGCATCTACTTAAAGATAGTGTTTCTCTCTTTCATATTTATTGTTACCTTTTTTCATTGGTATAGAAGTAGATCACTTAGAATATTATTGTGCCCATAATTTGTATGGAGCCACTGGTAAAAATTTAATTTAATGGCTCTTCTTAAACAGAAACCACACAAAACATACATTACATTGCTGTGACTTCTTTTTTAAGGCAGTCTAGAAAAAATTGCAATGGAGGGAAAAGGGAAAAAAATAGCGCTGAAGGAACAATTTCTTGTGGTTATGTCCATGCTCTGTATATTTAGTTTAATCTTGAAAATGTGGGACATGCAGAGTGCACTCTACTGATTTCCAATTGTCACTGACACAGATTGATACAATTTTAGTCAAAAAGGGAAGAGTCTGCAAATAGAGGCTGTAGACATACAATTCTCAGCTACTGCTCTCCGCCTCACTAGAAATTGTTGAAGCCTTCTTTCAAAAGAACTTTGCTCTGCAAAGGGTTCATGCGGAGATGAGCAAAGCTCAAACCCGACTTAAAGGGATGGTACAGTTTTGGTTGAGATGGGGCTTCAGGTTTTCAACGTTTCTTGATGTTTATTCTGAGATAATGAAAAACCTCTTCTGAAATACAAAAGAGCATGCAATTATAAGAGGAATTCAAGATTTATTTGATGAAAATTGGTTTTGAAATGGCTGAGATACCCAAAACAAAGCAATCCTAATAAAAGGTGGGACCCATATTTTATTAGGATCACTTTGTTATACTTTTTTTTTATATATCTCAGCCATTTCAAAACTGATTTTCATCAAATAATCTCTGAATTCCTCTTGATGGAATTGTATGCTCTTTAAAATTTCATAGAGGATTACGTAAAAGGTTAAAAGCTGAATACTCACCTCAACCAATACTCTACCATCCCTTTAAAGCTCAAACAAAACTGCTGAGGCTGGACAGTGTACAGGTGAATTTCTCTAATTAGAAATGACTCGTGCACAGCAAGTCCAGACTGGAGTATTGATTTGTTGTCCTCAGCTACGGCGAGGCCCGCCGCCGTCGTCTGTTTACTCTTCTTCCTCTCGTCGAGACATTGAATACCCCCGCCTTGTGGGGTTTGTGGGGGCGGAGCATTTCTCCGGTCTTGAGTCAGATGCAGCGACAGTTTGCTTACCAGTAGTGTATGTGATGTGACTTCAGCGCATATAATCATGAGTAGCATGGCATAATTAGATGATGTCACTAATGCACATTCAACTTTATTTATTTATTTATTTATATTCAGTTTTCTTTACCCAGGGTAGCCCCATCAAAGGTTTACACACTGTTATCCTAGGGGGCCCTGCAACAGAATGATGAAATATAACAGTTCAACAAACACAAAATAACAAATCAAGGACATTCCTTTTTACATCATAACATCAACACAATATCAATACTCTATATAAATGAAGAAATGCAAAATTTATCTTTGGCAATAATAATACACAAACTCACATTATTTGAACAAAAAAAATAATACCTTAACATTAAACAGGAATATCAAAAATACCCGAATTCTACCCCAAGTGAGGTATGTATGCTGTTACGTTACTTTGATATGTTATTACCTGTGGAGGAACAATATCTTTTCATGTACAACAAGAACGTGTACTACCATGATGTGTCAGGGTTTGGTGATATGACACTGACTATACAAAAAATTGTATATTATGCAAACTGAATGCTGTTGGTATTATTGAAATGTCTGTTTTATATGGAACACATGAATTTAATGGCTTTAATGTTTGGAGGTTTATGAGGTTCTGGAAAAAAAAAGACACTGTGAATTTGAATACAATGATTGATTGGCCTGTTTTGATCTCCAGTCGACTGTGCAGTGTTCTACATGGAGGTTTGCAATTATTGGAACTATTGCAAGTACAGGTAAATTGTACCTTGGCAAGAATAATGAAATGTGCACTGCTGATTAATAGTTTGATATTCAGCCGTTGTTATGGAAACCATGAGTCTGGTATTATTTGCAGGTGTCATTATAAAGAGCCTTTTGAAATGGGTCCCAGAAATTCATAGCATTATTAAACAGGGCAATAATGATTGTAATCTGTATAAATATAACATGTACAAGTGTTAAGCTTTAGAATGCAGTTTACAATATATTTGTTCTTTTTCCCTTCATTGTTTTGTTTTAAATTCACGTATTTTGATATTCACATGTGGCCATTTTTACAATCAGTGGTGTAAAACACAGTATTGGCACTAATTGGTGTATAACTTTCTTATACACTGACAGATATGCATTATTTTTTCTCATAAACTTACCACCCATAGTGTCTACCTTGGGTACCTTAATGAACTTTCCTCTCTTTTTCTTTCAGATGTGGCAGGCACTTACATGCTTGAAATCCAACACTTTTGGTGTACTCACTCTGACATAGTATTTTTGTCAGAGCTAGCAAATTAAATTGTTTATTCCTTTTCATTATTTTTGTTGCTGTTGTGATAGACAGGTATCCAACATTAAGAACTATTATGTTTACCAGGTTCTGCTTTGTCTTCTTTAAATACTGAAATTGTCCAAACTTTATGTTTCGGAGGTGACATTTTCCGTTAACAATTAACCCCTCTTTTGAGTTGGCTCTTGTTCACAATTATAAAATTCAACTTTGCTAATTTCCATCAAAACAGAATAGTAATCAATCTGACTTAACTTTGATCCAAAGATTATTTAATTCAAATAACTTATCATTTTTTGGTGAGCGTTTATAAATTTATGTAACTTTTCCGTTAACATTTCTGTCACCTCCGAGACATCAGATTTATGTATTTGATTTTTTTATTCTTGACATCAGTTATACATTACATTTGCAAAAATGTAACATATCCCCTCACATTATCTCTGAAGGAAGGTAGTAGAAATATAGCCTATTGTTTTCATTTCAGAGCAATTTAAAATTTTCCGTTAACACTTGTCACCTCCGAAACAATTGTCACCTCCGAAACAACAAGCATATTATATTTGATAATTTCTCGAAGACAAAGCAATTTTGTTTGATTCTGTCCAATTGACAGGAATCTCTTTTGGATGACAATAGTAATATGGCAACAGGAAGTGAGAATTTTCTAGAGATTGATAAAAGATCCAATAAAAACTAAAAATTACTGTTTCGGAGGTGACAAAACACTGTTAACAAGATTTTTTGTTCATTTCTGTTGAAGAGAAACCATATCATGTACACCAATGGTTTCATTTATTTTAGTAACATAAGTCTCAAAGTGGAGAAATCAACTACAACGCTCTCACTCTTTTTTTTATCACTAGACTGTACGTTTTAGGGCTAATTTACATTTTTTCACTTTTTTTAACAATGAGAATGCACAAAATACACCCATCTGTTGTATATATAATATTGTAATCAAGATCAATTCTCCTGCTTTAGTTAAGTAAACATATAGATGCTTTCATCTTAGAAGCTTGATTTCCAACAAGCAATTTAGTTGTGAAGATTTACCAATCACAGCTTTCCATGTAGGTTGCTTTTTCTTGTGTTTCGGAGGTGACATCGTTTGTTAACACCATATTGTTACGTGATAGTGAAAGGCAAGACTTCAGTTCCTTTTCACTACCTATTAACATTTTCTAATACATTTAATATCTACAAAATCATCACAACAGAAGTGACTTTTGTATACATAGCTCTCCAGAATTCCCTTGATACCAAAGTGATACATGTGGCAGTTCATGCATGCCCTAGTCCACAATTTAAAAAAAAAAAAGAATGTAAAAAAAAAATCATCAAATAATCAAACTCCACAAAAAGGCCACATGCCTATAGCTTGTGCACAACTTGTTCTTGAATTCTTAGTTGTTTTATTTCCATGTACAATATGGTAATCATAAAGAAAATTATGTGATTTTTTTTTTTTTTATATGACAATAGTTATTACATTTTCCAAGTTGAACCAACTGTTTATGACACTGTATATTTTAAGATTATTGAAGTTATGTGACAACTAAAGTGAACAGAGGAACAAGTCCCCAGGACTGGAAAGGGAAATATCAAAAAAACAAGATTTGTAGTTCTATTTCAGTATAATTTTGATGAGGTGTTTACCTTGTTTTGTTATTATGTTTTGTCTTAGAATTTGGCTTTAAGTACTGGAATTTCAAGGAAATGAAAATGGTTTCGGGCAAGTCCAAGCTATTTTGCACCAGTAACGCGTGGGACATCACAAGAAGATTTAGCCCTACATTGCACTGTTAAGATTGAAACTTCATATGTTGAGTTGCTTTTGATAGCTAGTAGGTATCTTCATTCAAAACAATAGAAATTATGAGAATAACGCGTTCAGTATTTAATTTATGCAAATTTATTCTCCAGTAACGCGTGGGACCACAAAAATTGTCCTTTTTTTCTTCTTTTACTTTTATCTCAATTATTGTGAAAATACTTGGTATACTATAAAATCATTACAAACATCTTTTTCTACAACAATTACTGTACCTGAAACAAAACATTTCAGAAAAAATCATGAAACTGTTTTCTCTCAAGGTCAATTATAAAAAGATAGGTATAGTAACGCGTGGGACAAGTAACGCGTGGGACATTTTTGTCACTATGAATATTGTGATGTGAATTGCACATTTGCTCAGAGAAACTTTAATATGGGGTACTAATTATCTAAATAGATGTATTTCTAATAAATTCTTGCAAATTCAAATGATTTAGACCCACCGGAACAATAGATATAATAAAAAATATGAAATGCCTGTGTTATTCTTTATTTTTTGACATTTGACTTTGAATGTGACCTTGAAAATAGCATGTAATGATCTTTTGTGAATTATTTATCCAAAGTGGTACTTTTCACCAAATTTCAAGTCAGAATTCAGAAAATTGCAAAAAATCCCTCAATAATGTACACATTTCCCATAGAAGACTAAGATTTAGTACACTTCCATTGACTTGTACACAAATTGTCCCACGCGTTACTAAATTTAATTGAAAATTGCAAGTATGAGATTTATCAGACTAACTTTTTATCTCTTGGATATGATTAGGTCCATTGTGAATTTGGTCTTTTGAAAGTTTCAGGTCAATCAAATCATTAACTTTTATGCAAATGAGAAATAATGACCTAAAAAAGTAACGCATGGGACATGCTAATTTTGGCCCATCCCTCATTTGCATATTTAATCAGTTGAGAAACTGAAAATCACAGTCATGATAACTTGTTAGTCAGACTTAAGGTCACCATACTTATTTTCATAAAAACTTGTAAAAATTGAAAGATATATTTTAAAATGCAGAATTTTTGAATGTCCCATGCGTTACTCTAAATTTTAATTTATGCAGAGTAATTGATTTATTGCTGGTTATGCAGAAGGATTTTTACTTTTTCTTTTTGAAATTCATGTATTTTAACTTCTTAGCTTTAAAATGATACCAAGTTTATGTAGATTGACCCATTTTGAATTTTCAGTCTTGTGTGATCAAATAGCTTGGACTTGCCCTTTCTTAAAGGACAAGTCCACTTCATATATATGTGGATTGAGTGAATGCAACAACATTAGTAGAACACATCATTGAAAGTTTGGGGGAAATTGGATAATCCATTCAAAAGTTATGGGTTTTTTAAGTATCTGCGCAATCACTGCTGGATGAGACGACTACGACAGTGTATGATGTCACATGCATACAACGATATAAGGAAAATATAAGTGAATTTCACAAAACTTTACTTTTTGAAAAAGTGCACATTTCTTCAACTTGCTACTGATGTATTTTAGGGCAATGTTATTTACTCTGCCTTCCAAAAGAGAGAAGTCATGTGTTCTTTTGTTATGCAAGAAAAGTGAAAATACAGTATGTTGAATTTTCTTGATACTTTCTCTATATCCTTGTACACATGTGACATCACAAGCTATAGAAGTCTTCTCATTCAGCTTTGACTGAGCAGAAACTTAAAAAATCCATAACTCTGGAACGGATTGCCTTACTTTCCTCAAACTCTCACTGATGTGTTTGACTAATATTGCTGTATCTACTCAACCCTCCTGTCTATTGAGGCGAGCTTGTCCTTTTCCAGTTTCGGTCTCTTATAGGTTTATTTGAGACCAGTTTGTGTCCGGGACCTTCTGTGAAGTTGATGGGGAAAATTACTGAACAAAAACAAATTTTCCCCTCAAGATCACAGAAAAGCATTATGCTGCTCTCTTCAGCTGGGAAACACAAACTGTTCTCTTTACCCAACTGTAAAAACCTGTTAAAGATTAGTATGAATTACAATCTCAAACAAAATATGAGCTGGTATCCATTATCATGAAAGAGAATTACCAAACAAAATAACATGTAAGAACTGAAAGAAAGACATGAAAATTAAAGCCACGACGAAAGACATGAATGTTCACTAAATAGTTAACACCTGAGGAAGTTGGGTTGTCTCTGTGTTGTGTCACCTCAAAAACAATAAAACGTTTTTTCTTATGTTATACTTTTTACTCTCAAAAGTGACTGTTAAATATGCATGATTTGCAGGTAATTTTCAATCAATTCAGAATGATACGTAAAATATATTTTAGTAATGTCAACAGTTTAAATGAATCTGGTGTATAGAAAATTTATCCCAGATGAACCAAACACCTTTCACCAGTATTATAACATTTGTATGGTGACTATCAAGGATGATGAATTCATGAACATCCTTGAATTAATCTATTTATAAAACTATGTGCAAACAAAAACGTACACAAGTCAAATAAGATTTTTTGCTTTTGGTATTCATACCGTATGTCCCCGCCAAAAAATTACAGTGGTACCCTCCGCAACGATAACTTTAAAGATAGTGAATCAATCTAAAATACAATTTGAGGGATTGAAACTATAACTCATTGCCCACACCTTACAGAAAACCCCATTCAATTTGCTTCAGAGGTCAAAGAGAATTGAGGATTTTTGTAGAGCATGTGAGGAATCCCTTCCCTCCAAGTTCTGCATGTGTTTACACATTAATATGCAGTTCCAAGAGCATCCAAGTGCTGAACTTGGAAGAATCAGACTCCTGACATCCTTTATAACAATCCACATTTCTTTGAGATCACTTAACCAAATTGACTGGGGCTTTCTGCAAAATAGAGCTAAGATGTTATAATTTAAGACCCCAAAGTAGAATTTAGCTGATTTAATCATATTGGGTGCTATCAATGCAAAAGTCTAATTGTAAATTTTTTGGGGGGGACATACTATATGAATACTTGAACACAATGTTAACATTGAATGTCACCTCCGAAACAAAGTTATTCTTCCCTGGTGTTGTGGACTAAAATGTGCAGAGAGCAAAGAAACATTACTAAAATGATCTTACACCCTCATTTCAATTTAAGGTAGAAAATGGAATGCCATGTTTCTTCAGGTTACAATATCTAGCTTATGTCCGTCATATTCTTACTGTAAATAAATATTTTAACACAATGTTAACATTGAATGTCACCTCCGAAACGAACTGATTATTCCCTGGTGTTGTGGAATAAAATATTCTGAGAGCAAAGAAACATTACTAAAATGATCTCACACCCTCATCTCAAGTTAAGGTAGAAAATGGAATGCCATGTTTCTTCAGATTACGGGCAAGTCCAAGATAACACGCGCGTTACGTATGGGACATTCAGAGACTTTTATGACCTGAAAAATAGTGTTAATGGCTTTTGACCATATTAAACTTTATCATGGTGATTGATATCTAGGAGAAGTATGATCATGCAAAAAATGGAGAAAAATGACCTTCACATTTATATTCTAGAAGAGAAAATATGTGCCGTTACGTATGGGACCAGAAAATTTTTGTTTTTTTGAACATTTTTTTCAACCTCAAAACTCTCTGAAAGTATTTCATTCTACAACTTGTAACTCACTGTGATGAAAGTCACAACACTCAAGATTATCACAGGTAAGTTTCGTGTCATTAGGTAAAAAGTTCTAATTACAGGTTCTAATTAAAGACAGACATGACGTGTTACGTATGGGACAGTTACGTATGGGACAGTTTGTCCCCCATTCATTTAGTGTGTGAAGAACCATGTTTATGGGTATTTTGCATAATTATTGAAGTAAAATCAGTTGAAACTACTCAAATACTGATCCAGATTGTCAAGGAAACAATATTTCCCAAATATTCACCATCCTAATCATATTCAATCATATTTTTATATTTTTATGACCAACCTGAGTATGCATGCCCCTTGTCCCCCATTCGTTTAGTGTGTAGAGAGACTTGTTTATGGGTATTTTGCAAAATAATTTTGCAAAATACCCATAAACAAATTTTTGCATAATTATTGAAATGGAATCAGTTGACACTACTCAAATACTGATCCAGATTGACAAGGGAACAATATTCCCCAAACATTTACCATCATAATCATATTTAATCATATTCTATATTTCTATGACCAACCTGAGTATGTATGCCCTATTTTTATCAGGATAGTTACTACTGAAAACTTGAATAGTTGAAGGTGTTTACTTCCATTGATGATGGGCAGTTTGCCATTTCGTTTCAATAAAAAACAACTTGACACAAGAAATATTAATTTTTATAAATAAGCAATACCTGCTGTATGGAACCCCAGTGATCGAGTAGATTACCCATGAATTTTGTCGTGGCTATTATTGAAACCTGAATAAGGACAATTTGTGTATCACTTGCAATAAAAAAAAAAATCATTTTACTTTATATTCTGTTTAAATATTTATATCACAACCATTTCAACTTGGATCTCCATCACTTAACTTTGAATTCCTCTAGTCTTAGGATTGTATGCTCTTTAGTAATTCATATAATTAGTTTCCAATCATCTCATTAAATGTTGAAAACTGAATCCCCATTTCCACAAAAAACTATACCATCCCTTTAATGCTGATTTTTCATTGTGTAATTTGCCATTTTCCCCTCCCCCTTTCTGAAAATTGTTCAGTCAAGTACATGTATTGTTTAAAGTGTCTATAACTCAAAAAGTAGCTACAATGTTGGGATGCTTTCTTCAGGATGATTGACCATTTGTGTACTGAGAGACCTTCCCAGCTAGCTACATGCATTCACATGCATTATGTATGAGGATGTCCCATACGTAACGCATTTGTCCCATACGTAACATTATTTCAATGCCTAATAAAAAATATTCCTTTTACTGTTTTTTCTTTTTTCTATGGTATTTAATTTCTCTAAACAATAAATTAGAACTTTCCAAAAGGGCATTAATATAACCTTAGCAATTTCAGAAAAAACCTAAAAAAATGACCTCAATTTGTTACGTATGGGACATGTCATGATAGGACACGAGCTAATTTGCATAATCATTTGCATAATCCCTAAATTTTCATACCAAGTTAAACTATTTGATGAACTTCTTATGTCCACATATTAATCAAATATCATTTGCTTTCCTTGGAATTAATATGAATTTTTATAAATGTCCCATACGTAACGCTGTGTTTCACATTTATGCAAATGAAGCCCTTGAAATTTGCATAAATTTACGTAATATAATTTTTTCCTCCATGGAAATCAAAACTTCAACTCATAAGCTTCAAAATGATACCAAACATGTCAATATTGAGCAAAGATGAAATTTTGCCTTCTGAGGGGACCTTATCTTGGACTTGCCCTTACAATATTTAGCTTACATCCTTCGTCCAAATGGAAGGCAAACTACCGGTACCCATGCTAATTAATGAACTGTAAAAAAACACTTGTTCTGTGTGGTTTATCTGCTTGAAACAGGAGTTGATTTCTTGTTCTCGAGTTATAATTATTAAAGACATTGATAAAAAGAAGAAGTTTTTGTGTTATTGTCACTTATTCTCAAAAAAAGTGAGTGTTAATATTAATGTCACCTCCGAAACATTCTAATATGTTAACTGTCACCTCCGAAACATCCATGTGTGAAAAATCCAAGTTTTAAAGAAATGATTGGAATTTCATTTAACCTACATAGGAAGGTAGCCCTTCTTAAAGACTTGTTATAGTAAGAGTTTGACCTGGCCTGCCCTCCAATAAATAGTTAAAATCTTAAAAATTGCATGTCAATTGGTATTTTTAGCAAAAATTTATAAATCTCATGTATTTTCTTAAAAATTCACTTTATATTCAACCCCAAATAGTTTTGATTCACAAACCATATATTGTTGTTAACCATATAAACTTTGCATGGTGAAGTTTGACTACAGAGTTTTGTCAATATGGTGCAATTCATGAAAGCAAAATTTTGCTTAAATTTACTTCAGGTGCCAGGGTTTTCCTTAAATTACACCAATAACCCTTCAGCTTTAAGGTCTGAAATGTTATTTTTTCAAAAATTTGAATATTTTCAAACAAGAATCAAACAGAATAATGAAAAAATATTTTGTTTGAAATTTTGACCCACCGAGTACAAAAGTTACACCACTGATTGTAAAAAAGGCCATGTAGCATGTTGCCAGAACTACCCATTTTGGTGAAATTATTGTGCAGGTTAGATGTGAATCACACATTTTATTTTCACACACTCTCTGATGTAAAGATAAAAAGCCATACTGCCCTCCACAAATCAAGAGAAAAAAATATGGAAGCTGAAGCATAAAGAATACAGATTTCACCTTGTTCGTTCTTTTGTGTCAGGGCGATCAAGCTGCATGCTTTTTTTGTTTCCCTAATGGGCATGCATGGAAACTCAAATTTGAATATCAACAAGCTATGGTCATATTTGGCATTTTATGCCATGACCAGCTTCAGGTTAATCAGATATATCTTGATTGATAGAAAGATGGAGACAAGATATGGAACTTGGGCAGCTTGATGAATTTGGAGGCATTTGAGAGCCTTTCCCTGAGTCCTGATAGGATTTATTGGATGAGGGTAGACAATGCCATGAAGCCGAGTCCATCAGACAGTGACTAGGTATAATACTCCGGAGTCTCTGAATCCACTCCTCCCACTCTGTGGCATTAGTTGTTGTTGTTTTTTTTTTTTTCTATCTTCTCTGGAGATAATTATTTCTCCCCAATACAGAGAAATTGCAGGCTTTGTAACTCATCATGCAGTGGCAATAAAGAGCACACCCCATCTCAGAGCTCATCACTCAGTAGCCTTCCTTCCAGGACCTTGTGCTGTTTTTTCCCCCTCTACTTCTACATACAAATAGTATTTTAATGTCAATAAATTCATGTTTCTGAAAGTTTTTTTTTTTTTTAATATCTATTGTGTGCAACAGACCAACTGTTTGGTTTCTATGAGAGGAAAGTAGCCTTTGATAGATTTAAGAAAAAAACAACAATCGACATTTAAAGGTAAAAATGAATTTCTGTGAAGAGAAAAACAACAACTTGCAGACAGGAAGCAAGACTAGTCACTGACTTCTGTTCACTAATGCTGTATAATCCTGATTGTCAATGATGATGGTATTCATTCTGCAATGAATCAATATAGGGACACTAATGTTTAATGAATGTAGTGCTTTGCAAGTGACAAGTCATGTCTACAATTGTATATCATAATTCATATCCCCTGAAGGTACAATTGTTGTAGTGTATAATGTTGTTACAGCTGTTCTTTCCACACATTACTGATGCAAGAGTGTATCATCCAAATCGTACAGCGTACAATAGCACATCAGTTGTTGCGCAGTATTCACACACACTTTATGTATCATGTACACGTGTGTTCATTCTGACATTGGATCTTCTGTGTCAATACATGCTGTTTGGATTGGTGTGAAATTACCAGAAAACATGCATGTTGACAATTACAATGCCAATCAAAATGCAATTGATGTTTCTGTTTTTTTGCGGGGGGTTGAAAATCAGCGGGTCTTCATCTGCAGTGTACAATGAAACTTCCAGTTTAGATACATTGTATTTATAGTACAAAGGTGACCCCCTTTTTGTCATAGTGCAGACTTCCCTATACACACAGATGTCTCCAAATTAATGAATTCATACATGTGTTGAGTTGCTTTTGTTACAACTGATTGACAAATTTCCCTACATCAATGAAAGGCAATTTGTCAGTCAGTTGTAATATACTGATGTGGTTTCTTGGTTGTCAATGGTATTGGTATGTGGTTGTCGATGGTGTAGCAGGTCAAAAATGATAAAGAACATGAGGGAAGAAATATATATGTAAAGATGAGGGGAGACTTGAAACATACTAGTTATTATCTTGGAGATGCATAAGATACTTTCATAATTTAATCATTTTTTCTTATGTACAGTTTGGTTTTACCAATAGTACAGCATTTTTCAAGAGAATGTCTTCATTATTGCTAGGACACTATAATTATCTAAACACAGCTACAAGATACTTCTTTTCATCAGCCTGTTTTTGAGTTGTTTAAATTTATGTATTAAAGCAAAGTGAGTCACTATAATTTTTAATTTGTCTCTGTCAGTTTTGTGAAATAAGTGAAGCAATTTTTTTTTTAATGAGAATTTGTTCTCCCAATTTTTTCTTTTTATGGAGCTGTTCGTGGCCCTGATTTCTAGCAATAAATCTTCAGAATTGATAACAGTCATGATCAATTGTGATTAGAGGTGGCTGATCTGTCATTTCCTGTGGTCGCCGGCCCAATGCAGTGATCGTTGGGATCCTCATCCATCAGCCAGTGTAGGGATGAAGAGAGATGAAAAGCTCCCTCTATAGTTCTAAGGGCCTTAGGGTATTGATGAATTTCAATTTTGATACATGTCATTGCTAGAACAGCAGACATGATGAAGCCTCCAGAGAGCTGTACAGAAACAGACACAGCCGACACAAGAATAAAGATGTGTGCCTCTCTAGGGATGTTTGTCCTTATGTCGCTGTGTGTATCGTTTGCCCTCATGTTAATGCTTACTATGTGTTTCAGTGTGTCTTTCTCTTTTTGTATTGTATGTTTGTGTTTTCCTCTTGTTTTGTGATATCAACATCAAGGACCTGTATGTTTTCATACTTCACTCTGCGAGGTGACTGTCATAATATTATCAATGTACAATGACTTCAGTATGTATTAACAGCGTCTCTTTCTTTTTGTCTTTCATCTCTCTCTCTCTTATTCTTTTGATGCAATGCTGTATGTAGGGAGGAGGCAGAGGCGTTGGCGAAGCGAATGAAGCTACGGTTCTACCGCACCTCCGTGAAGGAGAACCTGAACGTGGAAGACGTGTTCCGGTACCTGACGGAGAAGTACATCGAACGCACGCGGTCGGCGGAGCCGGAGGACAACGCGACGCTAAGCGCTAAGATCGGTGAGGCGCACTGAGATGGAGACATGTTTCACAGATTTCTTTGTAGTGTAGAGTTTCAATTCAATGCTGTGCTCGTCCAGACAGCTGCTTCACTAAGCTCAAATATTCTAAGTTCAATTTAATTGATCTTTGGGACTACATGGTATCAATCAGTCCTCAGAAGTTTAGGTGCTGGTTTACTGAGACATTTGGGAATCTTGCCACGTTTTGAAACACAGCTTAACCTGTTGAGGACAAGTCCCGAGTATACTCGGGCATTTGTCTATGGAAAATGCGTGTCTTAGCAAAATTAGTCTGTTCTCAACGGGTTAAATGTCTTGTCATATCCTTCCCAACTACATCTGTAGATCTGATCTCGGACTGAATCAGTCCCAACTTTGGGTTCATTGTTTGGTTTGATTTCCCATGTTAGTGAAACAGGGCCCAGGTCAGCAACCTATCATGGGTATTTTCTATAAGAACAGGGTCTTAGTTTTGTGATTAAAGTATTCCCCCCCCCCTCCCCCATGTGATGGTAATGCAGTAGCATGATTTTTTGTTGTTGTTTGCTCAAGGATGTTAAAGTGAAAAGCACAGAGAAGAAAGAGGGCTTATCACTAATGATGATCAGTGCATGACCATTTCAGAAAAGTTGAGGAGTCTGACCACAATAAAATCCAACTCCATTCTTGTTAATATGAGAAATTTGTGATTGAAACTGCTATAAAACAAAGAAAAATGATAAACAAAATAAGCTGTATCTTAATCATAACTTCAAGAATATTCCTTGTAAAATATTAAATGCAACAAGTGAAATATCACTGGATGGTTTTGTTTTACTTTATCTGATTGTGGATTGATTATCTGAATGATTAAAATTGATTAAAATGTTTGAAAATGGCACTTAACTTTTATCGCAATCAAATTCTTCATGTGGCTTGATTATTGTTGCATATGAATACAATTGCTTCACATCTGACAGAGTAGTACATTCTCGCTGCATTATTGATTAAAACTGCATTCTGGTACATCTGTTAGAGTAGTCTATATTCAAACTTTTATCTGTATTTTATGCTTTGAGTGAATTCTGGTTGTGTCGCTTTATTTCAATCAAATTCTAGGCATTTTCAACACCACCGGTCCGTCCGCAACCTCGCAGCAGACCGAAAGCAACGGTAACGACAATGGCAGTGCCAACCAGACGATACAACTGAAGCCCGTCAAGCAGCGAACAAAGGGAAAGAAAAATGCCTTCAGGTGTACGATACTGTGAATAGAGGGGCCAGGCGTAGCGTAGTGCAAAATTAGTGATTCGTTTTTATATCTATTGTCAGCCACAAAAGAGATGTACTTAAATAAAAGAGAAAAAAAAGTATAAGATTTAATAAACATATTTTGTATGTGAGGCTGAGATATTGGTACATCCCCAGGGATGGACAATAGAGGGCAGCCTTCATGTTTGAAGAAGAGAGCCCTTTGTTCTGGTAATGTGGCCAGCTTTAATAGGCAAAGGTGCCACGTAGTCACCCAAGTTGCACAGCCCCGCCCCATGGATGCACGGGGTTGCTATGGGATTTTCTGTGCCAATCAGCATTCACAGCACACGAAGGGTTAATCGAGTGCAGGCATGGAGATACAATGAGGAACTACATGTACTAGTCATAAAAATGCTAGCCATACTCTGAATGCAATGAAAGCTCTAGCACAGAATATTGAATGGTAAGGGATAGTTCTGAAATGTTTAACAACTTCCAATACACAGGAAGGTGCATTTTTTATTGTCATTATACTTTTTTATTTGCTTTTTTTTTCGTCACAGTGGTATGAAACCAAAGCTCAATATTTTTGTGATCTGATTAATGTACATGGCTGTGTGTGTCCTCATACCTCCTTGTTCTGTGCAGAGTAGATGACGAACAGTTTCTGAATTGAATCTCTTTCCAGTGATGTCCAACTCAAGGTAATAGACGATAAACCTATTAAACCAGTCGAGAGCTGAGCTGGGGAATGACTGTGTGTTGAAGTTCTGTAGCTGCGGGCAGAAACGTATGCATGGCCCCCAGCATAAAGAGCGCCCTCTACATGCTGTTCCCGTGCTCTTGTGCAGTGCTGCTCTTCACGTCAATAAAACTGAGAGCGTTTGATGTAGATGTTTTTTTTTTCTTTTTAACCACTGTCTCAACTCGTTCTACAGGTTTGCGAAGGTACAGCATGGGCCCATTTTGCTAGTTAGCCTGCATCAAACGATAGTTATGAATACTTTCTTTCTCATAATCCAGTTTGTGTATTCCCACCTACTGTTTGTTGTAGATATCGCCTAGTGTACAAAAGTTTGCAGTCTCAGAACTTTTTTAAGTTATTCTGGATTTGATCATGTCATAAATTTCAATGTCAATTTCATCTTAAGACCTAGAAATGGAAATGAATATTGCTTATTGCTTTACAATGTGCGTATGTAGGTGTCTGGTTCAAATCAGACTGGAATAGCCATGGCACTGGATACAATGTAGCACAGGCTTGGTGTTCTCCTTTTGTTGGGTATGCATTAATGTAATCATTTACACCGGAGGAACTTTACAAGATTTTTCATGCATTTTTTTTTTGTTTTGTTTGAAATCCCAGTATAAGAGAAGTCTGGTCTTGATCGGTGAAATATTTACACCAAAGTGGAATCAAGATTGTGCCATTTGGTCTCTTTACTTGTATGGAAGACAGTGCGAAACCATAATGTCATATGGAAAAAAAAAAATCTGTGTGTAATAATGTGGGATTCTATGCAGGTAGGCTGCATTTAGCATTGACAGAAAGATTTGATCGACAAGCTGGGTCCCTATAGCGTGTCCTGAGAACGTTAATTATATCAGTACTTTGAATGTGTGAGAGGTTACCCTTGTGGTGAATTTTCACACAAAGAATGTTGCAAGCACTTTAAAATGTTGGGATCCTGCCATGTTAAGTTCTCAGTCTGCCTTTTAGTAGTATTCTTGAGATCTACTACAGAAGTACTTTAGGAAACACCTTGATGAGCAAACCTTCAAATTGAACCTTGCATTTTGAATTAAGCATCAAAGCAACCTGTATTCTTTTGAACTGCCGAACATTGATTCATTGTACAGTATGTCCCCAAAAAAAATTACAATCGGATTTTCGCATTGATACCTTACAATATGATTGAACCATCTAAATGCTACATCAGGGTCTTAAAATATAATATCTGAGCTATATTATGCAGAAAACCCCATTCAATTTAGTTGAGTGGTCACAGAGATATGTGGATCATTGTAATGCATGTCATCTTCCAAGTTAGGCACTTGGATGCTCTTGGAACTGCATAATGTGTGAACACCATGGACGGAACTTGTGGAGGGAAGGGATTCCTGACATGCTCTACAAAATTCCTCATTTCTCTTTGACCACTGAAGCAAATCGGATGGGGTTTTCTGTAAGATGTGGGTAATAAGTTATAATTTCATACTCTCAAATTGTATTTGGATTGATTCACTATTTGTAGAGTATCATTGTGGAGAATCCCGCTGTAATTTTTTGGGGGGACATACGGTGGATGCTGCTGACTTGTGTCATAAATTAATTGACATTGAAAGTGGCATAGTGCGCTGAACATAATTATCCTCTGCCTGTCATCTGCAACATTTAAAGTTTCCTTGATGCATTAAACAACGACAAAAAAATGTGCCTGAAGAGATGTATTTGCTAAATCTCCCTTGATTAAGAGGGATTAATAAAAGTCCCTTTGTGTAAGAGTGGATTAATGGATAACTATTACCAGTAATAACTGGCAGATTTTTTTTTTTCATATTCCCCCTCCCCTCCCCCCCCCCCCCCCCCCCCCCAGTATTGTTATCTCCCTTCCATGCAATTCTGTTGTAGGGTTCTTGTTAAAAATTTAGATATGGACATGTGTGGTCTGAGCACACTATGAAATGATTGTACACTGTAGCTTTACATCAGTTTAGAGAAGACACATGTGGGTCACATTCTAAGTTACTGAACAATATATGGGTTGTTGCTGATCCATTTATCTACAAATGATCTAAATATTGGTACTTGAATGTTTTTATGTGAGGACATTCCTTAACTACTTTTGTAACATTGCACTATCCATGTCATTTGATTATTGTAGTTAATGAACTTACAGATACCATGAAGATGCTGAACTAACTTTTATATTGCTGTATTCAACGATTGATTTTGTATTCAAACTTTTTTGTCCTCCGCAAGCTTCTATGAAATAAATGCAGTTGATTGAATTTGAGATTTGTGGAGAGAAAAGAGTGCTCGGTATTCGCTTTTCAAACCGTCCATGTTTAATGTTACCAATTGAATGAGTCTAACCGTAGTCTAAGCAGTGGCATTGGTAGAAATGGTGTGAGTTTTATCTGAGCACTTTGGTTGAGAGTCTGTCCAAACTTTTATTTCCTCTGCTTATGCAAGCCGAGTGTGCAAAGCAGTTGGCGCTGTCAAAGTCGCTGGGACGTTAATTTTCCATTTTCCATGCTGAATTTCATCAGTAGAACTCACAAAATTAGAAGCATAACCATACTTTTCTCTTGGCCTTTCAACCATGTTGCATAGAATGTAGCTTACAGTAAAAGTAGACATTTTGGCACATTTCATGTGGCATAAAAGTGTAGCGGGGAAAAAAAAACCTCACACAAATATTTTTGCTTGTCATACATATGAACTATTGGATATATTGATTTTGCGGAATCAAAAACACGCAAAAGTCATCTTACCCGGCTTACATGAAGCACGAAATATTTTGCGAAAATTTCCACTTAGACAGTATTTGGTGATAAGTGTGTGTACTCCACGTACAGTATCCTTTAGTCTCCCTTGTGGTTCCACCTTTTGATTTGGCATAAAGCCCTAGTAGTTTCAGTAGGGCAGATTTATTTTACAATTGTCACAACTTATGATACAGTTACACAGTGCAACATGAAACATGCACTTTTTATTTGGAAATGTGTTTTTGGATATAGATACATTTATCAGTTGACAGAACCTCCCAAAAGAGGATGTTTTGGTGTTTCAGAAATGGAGTATATCAGGTCAAAGCATTTTCAGCAATTGGTCAATGTATTGTAAAAGCGGAAATTCTCGCGATGTTGAAATTTTTGTGCATTTCGCTTGACCAGAAGCCAGAGCGAAAATAAAAACACGCAAATATTTTTGCATGTCATATGTTCCACTTATACATGTCTTGATTCTGCGGAATTAAAAACATGCGAAAACTCATCTTACCCAGCAGAGAGCACAGAAAAATTACTTGTGTGAAAATAACGACTTTTACAGTAAGCGGTGAATCTCTCAAAGAAAATGATAGCCAGTGTATGTTAGCTTCTAGAACCCGTTAATTGATGGACGGGCGCGTTGTCTGCGAGACTGTTTGTAGGAGGACTTCTTGAGATGATGTAGGATTCTAACAATCAAATGAATGCACAAGGACTAATTTTGTTCTCCATATGACATGGTATATTAGTACATTTGATGCAGTTATTTAAATATGGAGTGTGCTGAGCTCCATATTATTGGTACAGAAATATCAAAATAAATATTTTTTTTATCCAAGTACCCCCCCCCCCCAAATTGTATTGACATTAACATGAATGAATTGTCAAGGAGTGGCATTCCTTTGTTGAATGAAGTAGATTTTGCTATTTATGTACATCTCTATATCCTACCCGTAGATTGTATGTATAGTATTTAGTCCTCCATTTAAACACGAAATACATCTGTACTGTATATCCAATATATCGTACATTATTATTACCAATTGTATCGCTCCCGGGTTTTTGATTTGCGCAGGTGTGTAAAGGACACGCGAGTGTTCGTGGTGGTGGGCTTTTTTTTTGTGTGTGTATTTTTTTGTGAGCCTGGTTAGCTCACCAAGGTTTTTTGTTTTTCGAGTTTTGTTCATCTTGAAAGGTGGAGATTGTTACTGTGTGGTCCTTGTAGATAGAGAGCATTAATATATGTATTTCATGCAGTAGCAAAGAAAACACACAAAATGAAAATGAAAGGGTAAAGAAAGGACAATTTTCTTGTATTTACAGCATTCAGGTTCAAAGTTCTGCACATCAGACATTCGCTTTAAAGAGGCACGAACAGTAGGCCTATGTTTTGACATGTATGTAAAAGGTCATAAGACTGACGGAAGTCCAGAATTTTTCTTGCTTAGTATCAAGAAGTGGAGTATCCAAAGCTGTTCAGCAATGGAGTTGCTCTCAGTTCATGATGGATTTCAAGCTTCTAGACCAGCTAGCAATGTCATGTCAATCAAAAGCAGGTAACTGGTTCACGGCCTTCTCTAACCAACCAATCAATTCATTTGATTGCTGACTTTGTGAATGTTTTGCCTGCATGCCCCTCTGTTGCACGAGTTTAGGAAGTGACAGTTTGAAATATGTGGTTGAGGGCTATGTTCCTGGTTGTTGAAACTTTGATGTCAAAAATGCTCTAACAAAGGCATTTTTAGCTCACCTGAGCCAAAGGCTCAAGTGAGCTATTGCGATCGCCCTTCGTCCGGCGTCCATCGTGGGTCGTCCGTCGTGCGTCGTGCGTCGTGCGTAAACTTTGTACATTTTCATCTTCTTCTTGAAAACCCCAAGACCGATTTTCATCAAACTTGGCAGGTAGCATCCCTAGGGAGTTAGAAACTCAATTTGTTAAAATGGGCACCATGCCCCACCCAGGGGGCCCCCCAGGGGGGCCCAAACCCCCCCAAAATTAAGGAATCTGTAAAAACCTTCTTCTCTAGAACCAGAAGTGATAGAGCTAAGTTAATACTATGAGTTAGTACATTGATGACTGTAGTTTCAAGTTTGTTCATGGCAGAATCAGGGGTGCCCCCCTTGGGACCCAGGGGAGGGGGGTGGGGAAGGGTTCTAATGGGGCCTAAATTGTACATTTTCATCTTCTTCTTGAGAACCCCATGACCCATTTTCACCAAACTTGGCAGGTAACATACCTAGGGGGTTAGGAACTCAATTTGTGAAAATGGGCACCATGCCCCACCCAGGGGGCCCCCAGGGGGCCCAAACCCCCCAAAATTAAGGAATCCGCAAAAATCTTCTTCTCTAGAACCAGAAGTGATAGAGCTAAGTTAATACTATGAGTTAGTACATTGATGACTGTAGTTTCAAGTTTGTTCATGGCAGAATCAGGGGTGCCCCTCTTGGGACCCAGGGGAGGGGGTGAGGAGGGGTCCTAATGGGGCCTTAATTGTACATTTTCATCTTCTTCTTGAGAACCCCATGACCCATTTTCACCAAACTTGGCAGGTAGCATCCCTAGGGGGTTAGGATCTCAATTTGTTAAAATGGGCACCATGCCCCACCCAGGGGGCCCCCAGGGGTCCCAAACCCCCTAAATGAAGGAATCTTTATAAATCTTCTCTAGAATCAGAAGTTATAGAGCTGAGATATTACTATGAGTGAGTACATTAATGACTGTAGTTTCAAGTTTGTTCATAGGAGATCCAGGGGTGCCCCTCTTGGGTAGGGGGGGGGGGGGGAGGTGGTTGGAAGGGTCCAAATGGGGGCCTGAATTGTACATTTTCATCTTCTTCCTGAAAACCTCATGATGGATTTTTGTCAAACTTGGCAGGTAGCATCCCTAGGGGGTCAGGATCTCAATTTATCAAAATGGGCACCATGCCCCACCCAGAGGGCCCCATGGGGCCCCAATCCCCCCAAATTAAGGAATCTTAAAAAAATTGGGCCCTTATTGTACATTTTCATCTTCTACTTGAGAATGCCTGGTCAAATTTTGGTAGAGCTGTGAATAATTTAGATTAGTGACTGCGTGAAAGGTGAACTTGCGATACTCAGGTGAGCGCTAGACCCGCGGGTCTCTTGTTCATTTGTGACAATTATCAGAGGAAGTATATGCCTGTAAAACTATGCTGGAATGGATAGCTATGATAACTAGCCATTGGTACCATGATGACTTGGTCCAGTTGAACTTAGCCTATAATTTAGGCAGAGGATGCAGCTATTGTCTTTGCTGTTATGCCAAATGTCTGATGCACAATACTATTGTCTTTGGTAAGCGATACATCTGATGCGGCGAGACTACAAACAGAGGAACCACCCACTGCCTATATCCACTCGTCTTGCTTTATTCGTTTTCTTGCTTTGTTCGCCTATGAATCAGTGGCAGTTTTCATTTGAAAAACTGCAACCGATTCATCTTCAATGGCAAGAAAACAATGGCTAAAGCAAGACGAGTGGATATAGGCAATGGATGCTTTACTCTTCGTAGTTTGCCGCATTAGACGTATCACTTAGCAAAGACAATAGTCTCTCCACATCAGACATTTAGAGTGACAGTAAAGACCACAGTTGCATCCTCCACCTAGATTATAGGCAAATGTGAACCGTGCTGAAAATTTGTGTCTTCTGAATCAAATGAAGATGAGTTATATTTTACAAAGGTGGACAAATAACAGGAAGTCCAGGAACAGTTGCAACAGTTTACTGTATGCCACATGGGCCAAAGATATGTGTAACATTGAATACTACCGTGTAAACGCAGGTTAAATGAGCTGCTGTCCGTCATGAAATTCTCAAAGTGCTACGCGTTTGGTTTCATTTGGAAGGTAGTTTCTAATTGAAACAAAGAAATGCAAATTGTCATATGTTAATTGGATCTAGGTGTGACAAGTTTACTCAGTGTCATAAGAAGTGATTGCTTTGCATACTGATCCACTACTGTAAAAGTGGAAATTTTCGCAGTGTTGAAATTTTTTCGCATTTTGGGCAACCAGAAACTAGCGCGAAAATAAAAGCACATGTCAAATTGAATATTTTTGCATGCCATGTGTTCGGTAGTTGATGTCTTGATTCCGCGGAATTAAAAACATGCGAAACTCTTCTTACCCGGCCGAATGCGAAAAATTAGTTGCGCGAGAATATCCACTTTTACAGTAACTGCTTCCTGTGCTCACTATAGGGAAAAATAATGAAAAATGATAAATGTATGCATAGATTTTTTTTTTCTTTATACAGGCAAACATTGTTACACTAAACATGGATTGCGATAGATTTCATTAGTACGAGATGAGATTGCCGGTAAAATTGTAATTTTTTTCCTAATGTACTTTGTCCATTTTAACAAGATTTTGTTTTATGAGAAAATTCTTGATGTGCCCAGTATCTCGCTATAATGGGGTATGCCCTTATTTTCTTATGTATTCAAGCAGCACAGTGAGGAAGGAATGGGTTTGTAAACCACATACAGTGTAGGAATGTCTAATGTTGGGAACAAATTTCTTTGCCTATTGACTTCAAAATTGTCCATCGCATTGACGTATGCACAATTATGTCTCTTTATGTGAGATCAAACTTCCATCAGTTTTTGACATTTTTCTTTTTATGATAGAAAAAAAAACAATTATAGAAAGAAATGAACTACTGTAGGAGAGTCAACCAGGCCCTATGAAAATATACACATTAATTTTTCCCCGCAAGAAATTTCATGTAGACCTTTAATACACATGACCAACTATTTCCGTATTAAATGTAATGGATTGTTTATGATGGTGAGGGTATTCGTGGACTTGTGATAAACCCTTATCGGAGGGTTTCATCCTATGAAATGCACCTTTGAATGAATTGTGTAAGTTAACTCGTATCAATCATATTATGTATGTTTCTTGTATAATTGAACACACCTTCTTTTGTATAAATACCAATTTTATTATTATGATCATTTACCAAAATTCTGTCGATATATACATTGTGTAAAATAAATGAAAATGGAGATACAATTCAAACAGAAAAATTTGTTTGCTTCGATCACTTCCATCACTGACCTTGCGTTATATTAATGGAAAAATGGAGAGAATGTTGACGTGTTGTTATGGATTAAGCTGCGTTTACACGAATCCAGCACGGGTCACGGAAGAAGGTTTTTTGCTATTGTGCGCCAAAAAGAACATGTCTGGTTATCATCTCCGATAATGATTTTGTCACAAAATTATTCTTCTATTGTTGATTTTATGCAATTTTGTTGCTTTTGATTTTGACATAAGAATAACATTTTGGGTGATTTTGTACCGAATTACTGATTTTTTTTTTTTACAGAACCAAACATGGCTCCTTTTGGCGTACCATAGCAAAAACCCGGCCTGTTGCCGTACCATGCTTGGTGTAAATGCGCGATTAATGTAAAGGGAAAATTTTTACAGTGTGGACATTTCCACCATGCTTGGTGTAAATGCGCGATTAATGTAAAGGGAAAATTTTTACAGTGTGGACATTTCAGTGCATTTCGGCACAACAGGAAACTAGTAAAAAAACATACAAACATAAAATTTGCTTGCTATATATAATAATACAAGTTTAAATTTTGATTCCGCAGAACTAAAAACATGCAAATTTTTTCATCTTACCTGGACAAGCGTGAAAAATCACTCACCTTGAAATTACCACTTTTACAGTAGATCATTTGTTTGATGTATGTTTGGTATGCAAGGAAGAAATACATTGTATATCAAAAGGAGCAGTAACCTGATCATGTTGTTGATCAGGCAAATTAGTGAAAAAAATGTTTTCTGTCAAAATCAAGTTTGGGTAAATTCAAGGGTAACAGAGACAGACGCTTAAAACAAGGGTCCTAGCTTTTCTTAAAGGACAAGTTCACCTTCATAAACATAAGAATTGAGAAAATGCAACAATATTAGTAGAACACATCAGTGAAAGTTTGAGGAAAATTGGACAATCGATGCAAAAGTTATGAATTTTTAAAAGTTTTGTGTTGGAACCGCTGGATGAGGAGACTACTACAGCTTGTGAGTCATATGCGTACAACAGTATAAAGAAAATGTAAAAGAAAATTCAACATATTTTCACTTTTTTCGCATAATTGAAGAGCACTTGACTTGCCTCTTTCTAAAGGCAGGGGGAATAATATTACCCATAACATTTTGTCGGTAACGAGTCAGGGGAATGTGTACTTTTTTCAAAAGATGGAATTTTGTGAAATTCTCTTTATATTTTCCTTATATAGTTGTACGCATGTGACATCTAAGTTATTCATACACTGCAGTAGTCTTCTCATCCAGCGGGTACTGCACAAAAACTTCAAAAATTCATAACTTTTGAACGGATTGTCTGATTTTCCTCAAACTTTCAATGATGTGTTCTACTAATATTGCTACATTCTCTCAATCCTTATGTTTATGAAGGTGAACTTGTCCTTTAAGCTATCACATCCTGTATACGCTGTTATTTTCGCGTACAAATATTTTCGTGAATGACAAGGTCATAGACTTTTTGCGAATCGACGCCGACGCTTATGTTAATGCTCTATTTACAAGGCGCACAGAGACATTTTTGCGTGTTGTTAAATTCGCGATCCAACTGTGATTCCCGAAATTCGCCGAAATTAAACCGTCACTAAAATAAGACCTTATACAGTGGATAGAAGATGACATCATTACTGGCAGTTTTAGAGAATGTAGAAAATAAAAACATGAAATAAAAGAACTCTGTTGATTTTCAACTATCCTCCTCATGACACATGGATGAAAATTAATACATTTATTTTGTAGTTTTTTTGTTCCCCTGATTGTCAGCCACTGCACACTCATATATCAAGATTTGCTTGAAGAGTTTGTTTGCAAAAACCGATAAGTCTATATTTGTCAAATGGAGATATTTGCCATTAAAGGTCAAGAAAAACAAAGAGAATAATAAGAAAATTTTTGCTTCTTTTGACCATAACTTTAAAAATGTACCTTTATATGTAGTGACCAATATATCATTTAAAAGGTATTATTTTGTACTTTATGACAGAGACCGTACTTCAAAATCTTCAAAAATGGATTTATTGGTTTTTGCAAACAAACTCTTCAATTATATGGAACATTAAACTTCTCCTTAACCAGAACACTGCCCATTAACTACCTACGTTTGTAGAATGTGACGTAGATAAAATATGACATAGATAAAATGTGACCTGCATCATACACACACACACACACACACACACACACACACACACACACATGCGTACTCGCACATCACTGCCAATATCTGGAGTACTGGTACCATGATGCTGCTACACTCACTGTATTTCTTGCAATCTCAAAAATGTGAGACTCACGCTGTTACAGCTTCATTCTTGTTGAAACATGTTTATTACTTTCACTGTGCATCGCTCTGCACCAAAATACTTTGACATATTAATACGATTCACAAATGCAACATTGCACACGAAAGACCAAGGTCCTGTCTGTATACATGAGATTCAAGCAAAGCAGAAGAGCAGTTTAGAATATCTCCTGAAGGCAAAGAGAGTTGGCTAGATATTTAACATCTCTGTCAGTCTGAGAACGAAAAAAAGAATGACTGAAAACTTTGAGATATGCTCAAAGCCACTGGCTCAAATTCAAAATGATATACATTGTATAAGACAAATGCATCAAATACTGTAAAACATGATATATTCGCGGCATGAATTTTTTGCGAATTGGAGCCGACGGCTTTTTTTGCGGAATGAAATTTTCGCGAAATGCCACTGGCATTCAATGCATATAGTGTAGACAAGAATTTTCGCGTGCATTTTAATTTCGCGAATCTTGGCGCTCGCGAAATTCGCGAAATTAAAATGCACGCGAACATTCCTCGTTTTACAGTATACTAACTTATTTGATGCATTTGTGTAGCCACTTATTGTTACTATCTACAAGAGCCTCACGATTCTCTGATTCAAGCATGAAGTAATTTTTGCAACTGAGTTTTCTTCAGAAGTTGTAACACAGATACAAAATATGTATATATCACACTCCAATTCTTACATTAATCAATAAAAAGCATTCAACCATGACAATATTCGCAGTAACTTACATTCACCTGCTGTACTAGCATACTGCACTAGCGATGGAGGTCATGAGATGGTCACATGGGCGGATTTCCCAACTTAACTGCACCATACGTCACAAAATCACATTCCCATGACAAAATCTTCCGAAAACAGTTAACAAAAAGCAGGATATAAAATGCTTTTGAAACATCTCTTCCATGGTTACAATGTATGCTATATAGCAGACATGTTTATGGGAAAAACAAGCAATTGAAACTTGTAACTCCCTTAACTCAGTAAATTCTTAAATTCTGCTCAGTGGTAGAAAGATCACAATGTTTGCACTATGAATTTTAGCACACAGCTGTTGGACACTAGCATGAAGGAAATGAAGAGCAGAGGGGACAGCTTACCCATTAGCACGGCGATTTCATGCTGTCACCATGGCAACAGCATCCCACCTCACTACAATCTCACAGGATTGAATTTATTAAAAGTACTCTGCATATTGACATAGCTTGACTCATGAGGTTACACTGAGAGTGTTTTAACATCAAGTGGTGGAAATTTGCACCTTAAATTCCAAGGCCAGTTTGATTACACAAAAAAAAAGAGAAAAAAAAAATCCATATCGAGGGAAAGAGAGAGAGGATGGCTAGAATAATAAGTTTGTTGTGAATGCAGACCTGTGTAGTTGCATACCCACATGTTGGCATTAAAAAGTCCTTAGAAATTTGTGACACATTCACATATAATGTAAAACCAGAAACACTCAAGGCATGTAATTTTCGCGAATTAGAGGCGATGGTCTTTTTCACTGCATGAAACTTGCACGCATTGCCACTGGCATTCAATGCATTGTGTTGACAAAACCTTTCACGGGTGCATTTAACATTCATAAATCTTGGCTCCTCACAAAACTTGTGACAGTTTCATGCTTACAAATATTTCTTGTTTTACAGTACATATCTCCTGAAGAGATTTCTGAATCAGAGTAACATCAGAAAGACGCCAATATCAAAATTCAAATCGGTTAAATTCATCACTTTTTATACTATCAGCAAATATGGCACTCAAAAGATAAGGTAAATGATTGGGATTAATACCAGAGGGTGCAAAGCAAGAAAGTGACCCTTTCTAGAAAAATCTGTCATAGCTCTGCAGAATACCTCAAAGAAAATACAGTCTTTGACAGCCACTGAACTGGCCTGATTTTTTTTTTTTCACGCTACATATTAATCATGGAGCTCTTGAGAAAGACTAGATGTACAAACTGTACAAAGTATGATCAGATTAATAAGCACACACAAACACAACCAAGCACACATGGTGCCAATACATTGATGGTTTCCTTTTAATAGAACTGGAGACAAAGGGCTGATTGGCTTATTAAAGAGGTTTCTGTCAACATCTTCTTCAATCACCTACCTAATATCTTAACATTCAGAACTACCCCCCCCCCCCCCCCCCCGCAAACACACACCCTCTCTCTACCTCTCTTCTTACTTTCTTTCTCTCTATCAAGGAATAAGAAAAGATACCTAAAACACTACTACAGGAATATTGCCTTCTCTTATTTTCTATTTATTTCTACGATATACGTGTAATATATAATGTATGCCAAAGGAAACCTCATGAAACAAGTTTCTTCCAAATCTAATGGTGTGTTCATCCTGTTCAAACTTATTTATTGGATTACTGCCCCACCCCCCCCCCCCCCAAAAAAAAAAAAAATAGTGCTAGGTATTATTTTAAGAAATTACATTTCAAAGGGTATTCAACATTATCATTGTACTGATCAAAATGTTTGTGCTGTTTTACCATGCAGCATTTTACTATGACACATTCAAACCCCTTTCAGATCTGCTTAAATTGTTTTGTAGGGCAAGTCTTGTTCACTTTATGTCCCGCCCCCCTTTCACAGAGTTGATGAAATCTGTATATTCTTCAGATACTGTAGATTCAGATTAAGTGAAATTCTCTAGCAAAATCCCCCCCCCCAAAAAAAATGTTGTTTAATAATCTTAAATCGCTGCAGTATTTATTAGTACAAAACTAAGTGCAAGCCCATATCATCCCCTCTCCTCCTTATGCCCCTACCCCTATAAAAATTCATTATTACATACATATGTAACATAAACTTTAACCTTTTTATGATTATGCTGTACATCTATATAACACATACCATAGTAAAGTTATTCTTGCCTATTGAAAAATATATTCTCAACTAATATCAACTCTCATCCAAATACATGTACATCAAATTGAATTTATAGATTTAAGACAAAACATATCCAGTACTGATGAAAGAGGGAAAAGGACAGAAAGATAGACGGCATGTTGCATATAACTGACTTCCACTCAATAATGCGTAAATGTTGGTTCTAAACTATGACATAGCCCATATCAAAGTTTTGGTCTTATTCAACTAAAAACATGGCTTTTTGACACCAAGGTGACTTTGATGGACAAAAATAATTCATAAAGCTCAATCAAAACAAACTGAATATTTCCTACACATGAGTTGCAATAATGAGGTAACATAAAAAAGAGTTATGTATATGCTATACATATGAAAGTTGATATCCTTTAACACTTGACCTTACTCATCTTACAGGTCTTGAATTCAGAGTTGGTTTGCAGATTAATCTACATGTTGTACCTTGTTACCAACTGCATAATTATGTACAGCACAATTTCTATGCTACTGTACAATGTATATTACATACACTCCTCGTACATTATATTGTACAAGTATGTACCATGTAGGTCAGTTTCTTCCTATCGTTTATCACATGTGTTACCTAGATGTTAATCAAGGCAAACTTTTTGATTGTATAATGTATGAATCACCACTGTTAAGATACCATTCTACATGTATGAACGCTGTATAGATTTAAGATACATACAATCAACCTAGACTGATGAAAAATCACCACCAAGTCGCCTCAAAATGCTAGTGATGAGTCTGAGAATCAAAACTTTGTAGTGCTTTGTTTGACTCCAGGTGGGTATATTCACAAGGAATTTTCAGAGGAAATCAATCTCTGGCAAAAAAAAAAAAGAAAAAGAAAGAAGAAAATAACAATTACTACCTTTCTGTGTATATCCAATGTCATAACTTGCTAAATACAGTCAACTTCGGATACCTCAAATTCGTCGGGACTGAAGAAAATGGTTTGAGGTACGCGAAATTCGAGGTACGCGTACATACGTCGAATTTTCTTCGACTTATCCGACGTTTATCGATGTTCAACATGGTATCTGTTATAGTGCCTACCGATTGTTTACATGCTTGTCAATTGGAATTGAATTAACTTTTATATGAATGAATTGAATGAAAATCGGAATTGAAATCAAAATTTCAGAAATGAAGATTTTGGTGGCCCTATCGTGCCACCAAAAAAAGTCGGATGTTTGCCTTTACGTTTGAAAATGAACAGTGGTAACAATCAACTCCGTACGATGGTAAGATAAGTGTCGGATGTTTCCTTATAAAGAAAAGAAGATGATGGGGCAGAGCGTAGTGCTATCGTAAGCACTCCATTGGCAAGAGTGCTATGTGCATACCGTGTACGTATGTAGGTAGGTGTTGGGAATTTTTCTTGTCAGCTGTGTACCTGGTATTTCTTTGGGCGCGCGATTGTTCTGGTCGGGAATATTTACAGTCAAGTGTGAATTAAAGATTTGTGACATGTCTTCTTCGCTGTCCACGCGCGCTTAATCGGAGATGCTGAGTGATGTTTGCAATTTTGATTCGAGCTACATGCTGGGAAAAACAATAAGTTAATTAAGATCGGGACAGTAGATTTCACTTCGAGGTAACCGAACTTCGAGTTATTTTCTTCGAGCTACGCGAATTTTAATACACGGAAACTCCATAGGAACAATCGGGACTTTCATTTTGCCCCCGAGGTAAGTGATATTCGGCTTATCCGACGTCGAGGTATCCGAAGTTGACTGTATACACAAAAACTCCTGTAACTTTTTAAAGCAGTACTGCATAATAATATCATGTCAAAGATAATTCAACCAAGAGTAAATGCATCCATTTGAGGAATATTCAAATCATGTGGGATAGAATTCAAGCAGATAAATATCAATTTGATTTTTGTTTAAAAACTGAGCACTGCTGGCACACTGGAAGAGACTGCTGGGGGAGACATGTATACTATTGTTACTTAAAGGGGCATAGTCCCGGTAGTGTAGAGGGCGCTGTTGATGATACTGCCGATCACCGTTAGCATTGATACGAAGATTACCGAAGTTGAGCTGTCATCAAGAGTAAAGTGCGTAGCTGTTGCCAAGTAACGTTGCCTTCGTTGTCTTCTCTGCGCATCGCGCAGTCTGCAGTAATGCCAGTGTGCATGCATAAGAGAATGTGCTTGTTATTATGACATCACAAATGAAGTTTGCTAAAGCTGTCATCCCCCTAAGCCGAATCATGAGCCGAACTGTGATCACAGGGTTCTTGTTAATAGCCGGTTACCGGTTATTTTTACCGGCTGTAACGCCGATCGTAACCGCCTGTGGCTTCATTGAAAAAAAAAAAAAAGAACAAGAAAAAAATACATAAAAATAAAAATAAAGAAAAAATAGTTTCAATTCGAAACTGCACGCGCGCGCAGTAGTGCACACTGCCACTACTGTGCCCGCTCGATTTGTACGCGAGTCGGTACGTACTCGTACGAGCTGGCATGAAACGAGCGCTATACTATCTGAAGCGGGAAGACTCGGAAACAAACATGTTTGAGTCCCGTCGTTATCCTTCTTTATCGCTTATTATCTGTGACGAATAACCGAGTACTGTTCCTCCCAATTTTCTTCTTTACCACATAACATAATCATAGTCATTCCATTTCCTTTTCGCGAGGTTCCATTTCTTGACTTGCCGCTTTCAAACACGCGACAAACGGAACATCAAAAACAAAATTAACGCTATCCATGTCTCGTTCCCGTTTTGCAGAGTAGTTCATGTTTTCTCCTAAACCACGCGATAGGAGGACACAGAAATACCTGCCGATGTTTCTACTAATTTATTGATAAAATCATTCGATTTTGTTTTTCGCGAGATACGCGTGCGTGATATTCATTTTAGCATCTTACGGAGCTGTATGTTTTCCTTATTCATTTCCGAATGTGAAAGCAAACATCCGCTATTTATTTTAGTATCTAACTGAGCCGATTGATACCGTTAATCATTTCCAAATGTAAAAGCATCAATCTGTTATTTATTTTAGCATCGTAAGGAGCAGAATATTACCGTTATTCATTTCTAAATTTAAAAGCAAACATCCGACATTTATTTCATTATCGTACGGAGCCGAAAATTACTGCTGTCCACTTCCGAAAGTGAAATGAATCATCTGACAATTAAGTATTGTATACGGAGCCGAATTTTACTGTTTTTCATTTTTGAACGTCAAGGCAGACATCAGACATTTACTTTACCATCAAACGCAGCTGAATGTTACTGTTATTCATTTCAAAATGTAAAAGCAAATAATAGACATTTATTTTAGCATCCTCCGGAGCCGAATGTTATTGCGTTTTACTTTCGAAAGAAAAAGCAAACATACGACATTTATTTAATCATCGTACGGAGTTGAATATTATTGTTATTCTTCCGAACGCCAAAGGGATCATTCGACATTTATTCTAGCATCTTCCGGAGCTGAATGTTATTGCTATTTACTTTCGAACGTAAAATCAAACATCCGGCATTAATTTTATCATCGTAGTACGGAGTTGTATACTATTGTTATTTATTTCCGAACGCCAAAACAAACATTCGACATTAATTTTAGCATCTTCCGGAGCTGAATGTTATTGCTATTTACTTTCGAACAAAAAAGCAAATAATAGACATTTATTCAATCATCGTACGGAGTTGAATATTCTTGTTATCCATTTCCGAACGTCAAAGGGATCATTCCACATTTATTTTAGCATCTTCCGGAGCTGAATGTTATTGCTATTTACTTTCGAACGTATAATAGCAAACATCCGGTATTTATTTTATCATCGTACGGAGTTGAATACTATTGTTATTCATTTCCGAACGTCAAAGAAAATATCCGACATTTATTTCAGCATCTTCCGGAGCTGAATGTTATTGCTATTTACATTCAAACATAAAAGCAAACATCAGACATTTATTTTATCATCGTACGAAGATGAATATTATTGTTATTCATTTCCGAACGTCAAGGGATCATTCGACATTATTTTTGCATCTTCCGTAGCTGAACGTTATTGCTATTTACTATCGAACGTAAAGGCAAACATCCGGCATTTATTTCATCATCGTACGGAGTTGTATACTATTGTTATTCATTTCCGAATGCCAAAGCAAACATTCGACATTAATTTCAGCATCTTCCAGAGCTGAATGTTATTGCTATTTACTTTCGAACATAAAAGCAAATATTTGACAATTATTTTATCATCGTAAGGAGTTGAATATTATTGTTATTCATTTCTGAATGTCAAGGGATCATTCGACATTTATTTTAGCATCCACCGTAGCTATTTATACTTACGAACGTAAAAGCAAACATCCGGCATTTATTTTAGCGTCGTACGGAGTTGAATACTATTGTTATTCATTTCTGAACGTCAAAGCAAACATCAAACACTAATTTTACCATCGAACGCAGTTAAACGTTACTGTTATTCATTTCGAAATTTAAAAGCAAACATCCGACAGTTATTTTAGCATTGTATGGAGCAGGATATTACTGCTATTCACTTCCGAACGTAAAAGCAATCATCTGACATTTATTTTAGCATCTTCCGGAGCCGCATGTTATTGCTATTTACTTTCGAAAGTAAGAGCAAACATCCGACATTTATGTCATCATCGTAAAGAGTTGAATGTTATTATTATCATTCATTTCCGAACGTCAAAGCAAACATTCGACATTTATTTCAGCATCTTCCGGAGCCGAATGTTATCCTTCTTCATTTCCGAACGCAAAATCAAACATCTGACATTAATTTTACCACCCTACGTAGCTGAGTCTTACCGTTATTCATTTCCAAAAGTATAAGCAAACATCCAACATTTATTTTAGTATCTTACGGGGTCGATTATTACCGTTATTCATTTCCAAAATTAAAAGCTACATCTGACATTTTATTTCAGCATCTTACGGAGTCGATTGATACAGCTGTTCATTTCCAAAAGTATAGACAAACATCCGACTTTTTTTTTTTGGTGGCCCGACGTTAGTGTCGAGCCCTGGCTGCGCGGACAAAAACAAATGTCAATTTCATGTTGATTTTTTCCAGTAAATATTCTGAATATAAGTCTAGATTGTGTAGTTATATATTATTCAGATTTATGTTCCATTTTGCACAGTTTTAAAATGTCCCTATGTTCATATTATGAAAGTACTGTACAGACTAGTTCATGTAGTCAGAAATCTAAAGCAATAGGAATAGGATGTAGGAGGCACATCATGTCATGGTCATTGGAGATTGTAACATTTTTTTTCCTGCAGTTCTCCTTCTAAACTTGTGGATTTTTGTATTTCTCACCGTCTGTAGAGAGTGTAATTCTGGTGTCATTTTAAGCCACTAATGGCCCTCCAGAATGCTATTTTCCTTTCAGCTTCAAGGGGGCGCTGCCCCCTTGAACCCCTGTCAGGGGCAATGCCCCTGAACCCCGCCAGGGGGCCTACATGGCCCCCTGGACCCCCGGCCAATTTGGTAACCGCCTGTGAATGACTAATTACCTGCTGTCAAAAAAATTAACAAGAACCCTGGATCAGACCACTGAATACAGTGAATCAGACTTCTTCGGACTCGGGGAAGTGGGCCAAAGCGTAAGCACTAGAGAGGAGTCGATAGCGTACAAGGTCTCTATAGGAAACTTGCGCCGTGCGCCCGCGTACGCATTTGACTAAAACACGGGGACCATGCACCTTTAAACAGTGTATGCATGGCTGCCAAGGTACTGCTGTGGTGCTAAAACATCCAGGAAACTACAGACTATAATATTTGACAGCATGTACATACACACAAAATGAGCTTCACCTAAAGTTACCTAACACACATACGCAGAAAGACAGACACACATCATGCTATAGAACACTATTTCCAAAGAAAAGCTAATTTTCGAACTACAAACAAGCAGCAGCAGCAAAAAAAAAAGAAGGGGGGGGGGGCAGCTAAACAAGAAATCAGTCACTGCTTTGTTGTCTGCAGGGATTATCACTCCAGCATGCAATTTAAAAATATCAAGCAATTAAACTGCATTACATGTTGCTGTTGCAGTTTCTTTTTCTCCAATCTCTACTGATTGCATAACTTTGTAAAATACAAACCGGTACACACACATGCACACTCACAAACAGCACACAGACAGCACATACACTGTAAACAGTTTGATTAAATTTTTTCATCGATACATAACAAACAATAGTAGTTGTGCCAACTTGTTTGTTCAATATCCACTATTGAACATTCTTTGAACAATTAAAAAACAAAAGGCTGTACAAAACACACTGAAAACATTTGAAACTGCACTTCATACTCTTTCCACAAAAGATGGAGACAATTACTGCAATTTGACTGTACAAAAAGGCAAGCTGTAAAATTGCAATGAATATAAATATCTTGTCTATGAGGAAGGAACATAAGACTGATTTTTTTTTTCTTTTTCTGAAACAGCCGTATAACAGTATGCTTAGATATCGATACAATAGACGGACGGGAACAACACATTACCACCCAAGTCAACAGAGTACACTTCACTGTATACAACCCCACCTCATTCTTGCATGCCAAAGGGATGGTAAAGGGATAACTTTTATCTGACCCCATTCTGCACTTTTCTCTTACTTTTCCATGGGTTCATGTCACAGCAGATATAAATCATTCATGTTGTGACTTCAATTTTGCACAGATATTCTCTGCAAACATGCATCTTGTATCAAAATAGTCCATCTCCTGTTTTAGCAGCATTTGAGCTGTAATCTCTTGAATACAATGTTCAGGAAGAACAGCGAGATGTATTTGTGTATCAGCATTCATTTTGTCATTGGTCTGGTAACTACATGTATCTGTACAAGCTACAATAAAGTTTGTTTGCTTGCTTCATTTTTGGCAACAAGATTATAACAAGTTTCTGTTTGTTCATATATTCCCAATAGATTTGCAAAATCTACGTGTATACTTGAGGGCTATGAGGAAACATGTTTTTGTTTTTGTTTTGTCATTTTTGTATTTCTTTTTTATAATTTTCACAGATGTAGATGGTCCAACAGTTAGAGGGCTGTAAAAGTCTATCAGAGATTGCTCTGTCTATCAGAGATTGCTCTACATGTCAAGGCTAATTGCCCTGAGTGTTGCAAGAAATGCGTCTGAATCAGCGAAAGCATCCCACAACTTCTGGAGTTTCTTCCGGATGAGTTTCTGGTCTTCCGCAGCGCATCCCAGCACGGCCCCCTGGAAGCGCTCGTCGATGGCCCCCGCCTCCGACCACGGGAGGCAACTGTTGAGGTAGAGCTGCAGCCGCTGCTTGCTCTTGGCGATGTCCTCCTTCAGCGTGTCGATGAGGTCACGCAAGAGGTCATTGACCTTCATCAAGGCCTGCTCCTGAGACGGACTGCGGATTGTCTGGATGTTGATGTCCACCGTCAGGCAGCGAGTGATGAGGCGGTCGATGAACAGCCCAAGCTCCTCCCTCTCAGCTGAATGAAAAGAAAAAACAATATTAAAAGTCTCCTTGAAAGCAGACATACATGTACATGGTGCACTTTGATTGCTTTAGAACAGAAATGAGTTAATGCCTTTCAAAAGTCCCTTTCATCCTGGACATCTATACTGAAAATACACATAAATATATGAAATGAATATATAAACAGGCAGTTCACAATTTACATTTCCATTTTATGAATCGATATCATCTGAAAAGCCACAAGTAATATAGTACTAATGAAAAACAAAATATCATCCTGGAGATTGCAATGATACTAGCATATGATTTTCCTTTCAAAAATCAAGACTTCCATGAGTTTCAAAAGTAAATATTCAGATGCGCAATGTAGACTCCAGACATAATAGAAATAAATCTCTACCCTAGCTAGTTAGTCTCATCTGTGTCAATGCATGCATGTCGTTTCACTTTATTTTGCTCAACCTGTCAAAAATATGAGTTTTCCCTGGGCACTGTCGTGCACTTTCTCATCTTTCCTTCAGACAAGAATGAGAGAGAAAATAAAATATATTCTCATTTCAATAAGTTCAAATGTGATTCCAACAAAAAGACACACACAGTCGCGAGTTGGCAACCATTCAATCAATAAATATTAAAATCATGTAGATATTGACAACATGGCTTGATTGATATTAAAAGATTGCACTTCACACTCCAAATAAAGCATGTTCTGTTTGTATGTTCATTAATTCCTGTAATTTTGCAGATGACAGAACAAAAATTCGATGAATAGCAAGTTTACAAGGACTGATAAATCGGTTAGAAATCAATTCACCTTCGGTGAGATGATCTATCGCTTCGCTTTGCATCATCGTATTCAGGGAGTCCAGCAATGACCTCTTTTCCTCGTCAATTGTTCTCGCCGCTTCACGCATCTTTTCTACTCTTACTTCAAGCTCATCAAGTGATCGCAGAAGGTAGTCACTAGGGTTTACATCATCTTCACTTCTCTCGGCAATAGACAAATCTTTGCAGACGGCAGCCGACAAATTTTTGCAGTCAACATGCTGATCATCGGACAGCCCTGCTGAAGCAACCATCGTCGATGCGTCATCTCCTGAGCCCTCGGTTACCGGGGTTAGCTCATCCCCGGGAGTTTCGGCGTATGCCTCTGCGACGTTGCCGTTCTCTGCAGCTTGAGAAGCAGCTGACATTGTTATTCTGGAAGTTTCCAAATCGGTTGCAGTCTGAGTCGCCGGTCGAACGCAAAGAGATGAGCTTTTACAGGCATCTAAACACAGTCTGAGTTGCTTGGAACCTTTAAATCTAGTGTTCTTGATGAAACGTTTCTATGTCTCGCAGAACTTTAGGTAGCTACGCTTTATTTCAGAAATTCATAATACATCTTCGCAACACCAAGCTAAGCTCGCTCCGCACCATGCTCGTGTGAGGTTAGTCGCAGCTAGATAGCTAGCTGTAGCAGACACGTTATACATACGCACGAAACGTAACACACACCACTCACACACACACACATGTAATGCAGTATGCAACATACATCAGCGTGTTACGCATTTATTATACGGTTCACGATGAGAGATAGTGAATGGAAGAACTAAGACAGCAAATTTCAATCACATTATTTGTGTTGCCAATTATTGCCAATTTGCAGTACACTTCACTGAACTGGGCACTGGTAGCAACCTTTCCCCTCCCGGCCGTGTTTTGTTTGTTTGTTTGTTTGTTTGTTTGTTTGTTTGTTTGTTTGTTTGTTTGTTTGTTTGTTTGTTTGTTTTTTAACCATAACCCGAGCTACTTAGTAGTTCTAAGGAGAAAATCCTATTGCAGTGTAGGGCTTACTATACGTCCTTTATAGCTCCATGCTAGTACACAGAGTTGTCGCTTTAAAAGAGGCAGCGAAACATGTGTTTCCTTCAACACCAATCATTTCATGAATCCATATACAATCAAAAAAAGGTGACACCAAAAAGCATGTGTAGGCTCCTATTGGACACACCTGCAATGACAATGTTAATTCACCATCGATACATGTACGTTCATTGTAGACAGCATGCACTGATCAAAAAGCAAACAACAACAACAAGTTAACTAAAACAAAATAGAAAAAGTGCAAAGAAAAAAAAACACTAATGCAAAATTGATATGTTTACTCATAGAGAAAATTACAAGCATGTAATGTATTTATTAATTGTATAGAAAATATAAGAACTGTAATGAGTAAGATAGTTTATAAACTGAAAGAAAAGGATTTTGAATGTCACCGTTATTCATATGATGCCCATCATAACAATTCATTTCATAGTTTAGGGCCGCTATACCGTGAATGGTTTGCCACAAGAAATGTATTTTATGTCTGGGAATGTGAATAGAATAATAACTATAATAACTATAACTATAACTATAACTATATCATAGTTACCTTGTAGGGCCTATTGTGCCTATTTGGATAGGTCCCTCCTTATCAATTAGAATTTGCTTTAAAGGGGAAATCCAGTCCAAAAATAAGTAAGTCTTATACAAAAGAGCAAAAGCTTACCAGTATAATGGTAAAAGATTGACTGAAATCGGAAGAATAGTAAGGAAGATATGGAATTTTTAGGTTTTGCTCATTTCTGCAAAACAGTTCTTGTACAGTGGATATGAATATGCAAATGAGTGAACTGACCGTGTAATACCCTCACAATTTTCCATTGATCATGTACAAAAAAATGACGAAAATTCAATGCTTCTGTCATTGAAGTCTGAAAAATGATGTTATTCGTGGTTGAATAACTTCAGAATAGTGATCAGTTAGATATACGAGGATTTGAGCCTCGGGCATAATTGCGTTTGAATGAAAAACTGGAAATTTCAAAATTCTATGTACAAACTATTAGTATGGTAAGTTGTGAGGGAATGACATGCTCACTTTTCCATTTGCATATTCATATTGACTGTTCAAGAACTGTTTCCCTCAAAATAGCGAAACGTCAAGATGTCATAACTTCCTTATTTTTCATCCAATTTCGATCAAAATTATACCGTTGAACTCGTAATATTTTACTCTTTCTTATTAGACTAAGTTATATTTGGACTGGAATATACATTTTCATTTATGCATTGACATGCAATATAGTGATATATTTATGTAACCCTATACTATTATCTCTCAACTTTAGCTCATGACATATCGGATCAGTATTGATGATGCCCACTGATACTATTTTGATTATTTGCATGCTATACACGTATAAAATCTCTCTCCCCCTTTCTCTCTCTCTATAAATAAATAAATAAATAAATATATATATATATATATATATATATATATGTATATATGTATTATATATTTATTTATGTATGTATGTATTTATTTATTCATTTATTTATTTATTTATTTATTTATTTATTTATAGACATACATGTCTGCCCCAGTACGAATACAGTTTGCGCTTCTTGGGTATAGGCCTCATCACCACGGATTCATATTGAGAAGCACAATATATAATCGGAAAACACTCGCCTCATTCAGTGAAAAGGAGCTAAGTCTAACAATACCTATAGGACACTACTTCTAGCAACTTTCGGCTGAATTCGACTTATTAGGCCCTATATACAGAAGACAATCATTCCGGCTGCTTACACCAAGATATTTTTGCAAATCATTGGTGCGGCTCTGATTCTATAGTTTGTGAATTCTCCAATTAAATAAGTATATGCTTCTTTTATTTAGTAATGATATACAGTAATATAGTTAAATTTGACCGAATTCATGGATTATTACTTTTTTTATTTTTTTTTTCAGTTGCGAATTGACCATAATATTATGCTGAGGTCTTGTCTTTATAGACTATGTAAAAAAAAACAAGACACACACTTTACGTAGTGATCAGTGATAGATATGAAGGGACCAGTTGAGAGTATGATGAATCACAAAATTGACAACATGCTATGCTGCTTATCAAAATGCGACGCCATCATCAGCTACTCGCTCGATGAATACGAATAATTTGAACAAGGCCGAATCACAACGAAGGAGACACTGCTCTGTGCCCAAACTTCTCTCAAAATGCCGGTGTACAACAGTAAGTCCCAAACATTTTCGGAAAATTTATGTCACCATTTACACTCACTTTGGGGCTGATTTAGTTGGTTATATCCGAAGTGGTTTCAGAATATCGATATTTTCTTTGTGGATTGTCTGCCAAGTCATGCAAAGGCACTGGTCTAGCGTGTGGTCCCATACATGACAAAGTTTGTGTGTAAATTTTGCTTGTGGCAAATATTTAAAAACAGACATTTCCATTGGCCATTGGGCATTAATAGGGAATGGTATGATTTTTGGTTGAGTTGGGGTTCAGCTTTTTTACTTTTAGTAAGATAATTTAAAACCCCTTATGAAATATTCAAGAGCATATCTGCAATTTTAACAGGAATTCAAAGTTTACTTTAAATTACAAATAGAATTTAACTTTACCGTGTTTACCTAGGCCCTAATTCACTCTGTAATCGAATCATTCATCCTGTTCATTCATTCATTCATTCTACGCCGTAGCGTAGCGTAGGGTAAGCCTTCCAGTATTCGGTCACCTACCGGAATTCGGTCACTTATCACTAATCATCAGCCAGTGAGTTCTACCGTCACAAACAACACGCAATTCCGCAAATCGCATCATTTCACAGACTGGCACACTCATTCACAACACTAACAGGAAAGTCCCTTTTTTTAGCCCCCTCCAAAAATCCATCGAAAACCCCAAATTCCACCGTCACGTCAAAAGTGCAGAATCGGCGCGACTTTTCCAAAGCGCGCGCAAATTAAGCTCTCCAAGCCCAAAAAGCGCTAAAAATCTAGAAATACGCCATTTTCTTGCGGGATTTTTTGCTTATCGCAAGCTCAGTGTGTGATAGTATCCGCAAAAACGCCAAAGAAAAGCAAAATTTCCGTACATGCCGATGCAGTGATTCAATGTACAAGGGTTGAATGCAAGTGCTGACTGCACCAGGTAGGCCTGTTCGGTCACCAATGAGCGCTGCAACGTCGCCGATGCAATTTTGCGCCAACAAGGTAGTGCGCGGCACATTTTCAGCGGCCTTGAAAGCGCATTGACTTTGAACGCGCATATCACCTGACCGAATTCTGATCGCGATGACCGTATTCTGGGCCAATTTTCAAGGTGATATATTTTGGGATTTTGTGAAATTCTGTGAAATATTTACCTGACAGGACTCTAACGGATACAAAATTCAGCCGCAAGGCTTGTGACACGCAAAAGGAAATTTGATCATATAACTCCCATTCTTCGTAGTCTTCATTGGTTGCCCATAAGAGCTCGTATCAGGTTTAAGATTTTGACCCTTGTATTGAAATATTTTCATGGAAATGCCCCTGCATATCTCAGTGAACTCATCAAGCCATATCATCCTGGTCGTAATCTGCGCTCAAAATAAAAAAATCTCCTCTCTGAAATAAGTGTCAAATCTAAGACATATGGTGATAGGTCTTTTGGAAAAATGGCACCCTCATTATGGAATAATCTCCCTCTCAGTGTTAGATGCATTACAGATTTTGATAAATTCAAATCTGTAAAAAACTTACCTTTTTGACAATTGTTGATTACATATTTGAATAAAGAAATATGTGATAGATTTTGTTTCATTAATTTTGTACACGCATGTGTGTAGAGACTATCTTATGGTATTACGCGTTTCTAAGAACTGACTATTATTATTATCATTATTAACAAAATGAAAATTGAGATTAAAGAAATTTGATATATTGCACATACATTGCGGAAGATATGATGTGTGTGTGTATTATTTGTAGTTTGAAAGATATTGCAGAAAAGCTTAAATGACCGAGTACTGGGGGTTTTACCCTAGCATAGAGATGATGCGATGGTTCGAGTCATGATCGGTGAAGAGTAACTATGCCTATGGCACAATGTGCTGTACGCACAATAAGAGGTTAGCTTGCTAGCGTGCGGTGAATGCATGGTCCGATATGCCATCTGATGCAAATCGGAACATGCATCCTCTATCGTAGCCCTGTTTGCAGCCTCCCCAAGAAACCCACAAGTGAAATCATTCATTTCACACATTTGGAGCGATCAGAAGCAGAAGGCCACTCTTGCTCTCTCCCATCAGCTCAAACTGATCTCCAAAACACAATATACAGTATTCATATGATATCAAGGCATACATTGTATCTTTACTATTTCCATAAGCCTTGAAGTACCGATTAATACCTTGCAAACTTTAACGGGCTTGAGAAGCTTCCTTTGGGATTGTTGTTTCTCAGCTAGAGAGCATCAGGTGTGCTTATAGTCCTGCTTGACAAAAGCGGTAGTTACTCGCATGTGTTATGATAAGTGAGAGGGCTCTCGCATCTAAAACCTACATGTAATTGGGCAGTTTCATCAAGGAACTAAACAATTCCTGCCACAAACAGGGATCTGTACTCTAAAAACTCCTCCAAACAGACATAATTTTCTGTCTAGGCATGGCCACGGTCTCATGAAATATACAACATATGTATACATGTAACTTATATGATTAGAATATACTGATTTATACTGTAAAACCAGAAAAATTGTAGGCATGGAACTATTGATTAGTACTGTTAATATATCACAAGTGTATAAGATGTCTTTAGACTGGATATCTAAAGTTTATGACTTCAAAGCTGAAATTGTACCTGTTTTTATGATGTTTTCTTTTTTATGATTTCTGTTCAGAAATAATTGTTTTGCTGGTACACAATGATTCTCTCTCCCACCTCCCCCCCCCCCCCCCCCTTAGTAAACATCAAATGGGGGAAGGAGAAGTTCACCGATGTCCCCTGTAACACCGACGAGCCCCCAATGGTGCTAAAGGCGCAGGTCTTCACCCTGTCTGGAGTCTATCCAGAGCGGCAGAAGATCATGCTAAAGGGGCAGGTACTCAAGGAGGAGTGGGGGAACTTCAAGCTCAAAGATGTGAGTGACATGAATTTGAAAGTTCAGAACAAACCGACACAGAATGCAAACATGTTGAACCCCACAATATGTCTCATACTGAAGCCCCTTTGCAGTCTGCAGACATATTAAATGGGAAACTCTTGTCCTGACGTATATTTTGAGTATTTTAAAAGAAGTGACCAAGAGCCAGATTGGTTGTTATGATATCTAATGAAAAGCTACGCAAGAAGTTCACTGTGATTTGCTATAGTACAAGAGGAAAAAAAATGGAATACCTGCAGAATGATTTGACATTAATAGTTTTGGGCAAGCATAGATTTCCCCAAGTTTAGTAGATGTGAAAAATGAGATAAAAGGAGTATTTTGTGGGATACGTACAGCTGAATGTTTGTATGTTGAACATACTCATTTATGTTCTGGTATTCACCCCCCCCCCCCCCCCCCACTCTGACTTTTTCTGATTTGTTTAACTTTACTCAAAGCCACAGTTGCCATTAAGGCATCTCCTTGCAGTTTGGTAACAAGTTTTAGATTTGTGAAATGTTGTGAGACAATAAGAGGCCCATAATTACAATCCTAGTGGTTACTTAAGATTTAGACAAGTCATATTGTTAAATGTTGTGGTTTTCAGAGATGCAACTTTGATATTGACCTTTCACCGTTTAGCAAGGTGATAGTTCCCTCGTTTCCATTTGGCTGCAAGATATTGCTAGGGAGTGATGTGGTCCTCTGTCTTTATGATTGGATCAGGTATACTCATATTGTATACATTGTATGATATACTGTATAAGTTGCTATTTTTGCGCACAGATGTTATTTTCATGAATGAGGAGGTCACAGACATTTACCCGAGATGTTGTTTTCGTGATTTGACACCGAGGCTATCATAAGTGCATCATTTTCTTAGTGTGTGCCAACATTTTTGTGTGTTGTTAAATGTGCGGTCCAACAGTACTTCACAAAATTCGTGAAAATTAAGCCCGTGTGAAAATAACAACTTATACAATACATGTTCATGATGTCAATGTTTTGACTTTTCACTCCTCTCTGAATCTGTGCACTCTCATCTGAATCTACATCCGTAGGGAATCACTCTGCTGATGATGGGGTCAGCTGACGCACTGCCCCAGGCTCCCGAGCAGAAGACAGTCTTCATGGAAGATATGACGGAAGAACAGCTGGCCAGTGCTGTAAGATGCTGCTTTAATTCCTGTGATTTATCTTTACTCTCCCCTCTCCCCTCTTTCTCCATCCCTCCCTCGCTTTCTCTCTTATCTCCTATCATTCCTCCATCCGTCGTCAGATGAGAGCCAGAAGGTCGCTATGGCATTCTATGAAGATTTGAGCATAAATCAAAATACAGAACAATCAATTTTCATGAAGTAGAAAAATTATTCAATCAAATGTGGGTAGATTTATAACCATTGTTTCAAATATCAGGTAAAATAGTACCCGCATGATTTTGATTTGTAACATTTTACTGAAAACAGATTAAAGTAATTTAGAATTGACACCATGATGTAGATGAGATGAAGCTCTTCAAAATGATACCACTAACTCAAGACCCCCCCCCCCCCAACAAAAAAAACCCAAAACTGATTACACCCTTCTGCTTCTCAGCCGACGATGTGTCTTATATCAATTGTAGAGTTGCATACGTATGCTTTCTCCCTCTATTCTATTCTGTCAATAATTTTCATGCTGTATCAGCCTATCTGACAACCAGTCTGCATTTCTTACAAAATAGATGCTGTTGTAAAGAGAAGAGCACTTTTGTGGTGAAGGGATGTAACAGAGTGGTAAAACCTTGTAGAGTTTGTTTGATAGCATGAGTGTATCATCAGAGAAGAGAAGAAAATTGAAGGTAGCAAAAAGGTTGATGCTTAACATCTTTGTTCATGATAGCAGTTTATATATATATATATATATATATATATATATATATATATATATATATATATTTCCCATTTTTTTAATCTTTTTTACATACAGTGTGTGATAGAGAAAAGAGAGAGAGAGAGGGGGAAAAAAGATATGTGTTTATTCACTTTTTGAAGAACTCAGCACCAGGCATGAATAGTAGGGAAAGAAACAGACTTAAAAGTTTGCTGATATACACACATTGTACCACATGATTACAGGCATGGATTCTGTCCACCATCTCAACATTTAAAAAAAAAAATAGTGGTATCACTTTTTCTTCTCAGTCTCTTTGTCTCTCTCTCCCTTTCTTGATTCCATGCTTGAAAGGTCTCTAGTCATTCTACAATGGCCAATTAACCTGTTCCATACTGAATTCTGGAATACCCATAGACTTATGTGCAGGTCACCAGGTTCCTGTATGGAACGGGTTAAATGCAGACAAAACTTGCCAGGTACATGTTGTATACTGTCTTCTCATACATGTATTGAGGGAACCAGACAATGTGTTACAATGTGTCATATTTCATATCTTTATGAACTCACTTTATGTACATGTATTTTCAAAATTGGCCAGCTTATTACCTCCAGGGTTATATATCAAAGGTGATAGAGCAAGAGAGAATGTGTGGTAACTTACAGCTACTGAATGCTGCAATGCCTCATCTGTGTTTTTGTTTTGTTTCTTTATCTTTAATAGATGGAATTGCCCTGTGGACTTAACAATCTAGGAAACACCTGTTACCTGAACGCTACCCTGCAGTGCCTCAGGAGTGTCCCAGAACTCAGAGAACAGCTCAAGTCGTGAGTGTGGCAAATTGTCTCCTGTCACCAATTGAATCAATCTCTTTTATAGAGTATTTGTCTTCTTCTTTCAGTAAAGAACAGGCTACCGTGTGGTGTTTCAGCGTACTGGTGTGGTGCAAGTGCAGTCATGCATGGACAGTTCATATTAAAAGTGTGCTGTGAGGGCACATGTACATGTATGCAGTGCTAATTTTTCAAAAACATGTGCTGCTGAAAAGTGTTCCTACCGTCGAAGGGAACTGTAGATGTTTCACCTCTTCCTTGAACATTAGAGGAGAGGTGCAATTGATGGTCTGGTCTGGTAGGCTGTTCCATAGTCTTGGAGTGTCGAGAATAAAACTTCTCTGATAGATGAGGGTACGTGCATGTAGAATGTTCAGCATCTGGGAGTGGCCTCTGCGAATCCTGGGATTTGGAGATAGAATGTTGGATGATATGTCTACAACAGAGTTCATGATACAATACATCATATAGACTTTCGCTTGAGCTCAACGGTTCTGGAGTGAGGGCCAGCCCAATTTATGAAGCCCTTTTTTTTTCACTTAATATCATCCGAACAATTGTTATACATTGTATATACAGCTGATTATTACACTCTACCTACATTTGTAGATTGTTGTGAAGAAAAAAACACTTCTTAAAAACAAAATGGGAAAGTGCCAAAATGGAAATGAATTTCTGGACAATCATTTTATTTCTTCCATTGCAAAGTTCCCAGAAAAGTTGATTTGGAAATGGTAGTGTGAGACCAACCATTGCATTTTAATCCAGTCTTTGGGCTTCATTGGGATATGGGGATGGTGTTGTGATATAATGCGATATGATAGCAACATAATGTTGTAGAAACACCATAGTTTGACATTGTCTCCCCATTATGTCCATGATTGAACTTAAATGAGTCGAGACATAAACATGTAACCAAAATGCACATGATAGGGTACTACAAACTTGCCATTCTCCCACCAGATTCGATGGCAAGATCAACCCGGGCCTCGCCTCCGCTGCCCCCGCGGAGTCGCTGACGGCAGCCATCAGGGACCTCTACAGGGCGATGGACAAGACGTCGGAAGCCTTCCCTCCCATCCTACTCCTCCAGCTTCTGCATCTTGCCTTCCCCCACTTCGCGGAGAAGACGGAGCAGGGCGTCTTCCAGCAGCAGGTGCGATGGTATCCATGGCAACTTGAGACCCCACCCCTGCCCATTTCTTTGAATATTTTTTTTTTTTTAATCTTTACCTATTTGGCATGAAATTTGATATGCAGATGGCAGGAGCAAGTTATGAATGCTCAATGAAAAGTCATTTCCTAAGTTCTTAACAACTAGAGATTATGGGTGGAATTATTGAAATGCAGTGTTGCAATGCACCTGCTAGTTGTTCTGCATTAACTGTTTCTTCATATGGGTTCACTCAGTGTATCCATATATCATATTATATATTTCAGTATTTCTGAAGGAAAGCAACTTTGACTGAATGCAGGAAAACAAAATTTGAAAGCTGCATAATTTATTTGAAAGTTTAGAACTATGTGTCTTCAGGTGCAATATTCTTAATACTGTGTTTAATATTAGCCATGCTTTCATGTTGGTTTATTTTATCTACTTGTAGAAGAGGGACTTTTCATTGATTGATTTAGAAGTGTGTGTATGCATTTCTGTGTAGCACACTCTACAAAGATCGTTATCCAAGAGCTCAAAATGACCTGAAAATTTGTCATTTTTGCAGAAGAAACCACTCAAATCATGATTGTAATAATTTCTCATCACCAAAATGCCTGCGATTTTCCCTAATTTTTTTGAAGATGTAGATTTTGCCTTAACGTTTGATTTTTGCCTTGTGTTGTATGTAAGAGAGTATTTGACTTCACTTTTAATAGGAATGTGCTGGTATGGGACTGTTAAAACTGCCCATAGTCCATTCTGTTACTCTTTCCAGTTTGTACAAACCAGTACATATTAACAAGATATATTGCCAAACTTATCCTTTGAAATCCTCTAAACCCACACCGTGAACCCAAGGATGCCAACGAATGCTGGCTGCAACTCGTCCGAATGCTCCAACAAAAGCTGCCGGGGAGACCGGCCAGAGATGCACCAACTCCAGAGGCCAGCGACTCAGCCAAGTCCTTCATAGATCAGTACTTTGGTGCCAAGTTTGACAGCACGTATCCTTTCCAACCATTACTTTCACTCTGAGAAGTCTGCTGTAGCAACGGGTTCCATGACATTTGCTCCTGCGACACTTGCCCCCATGGAATATAGACACGCTAAGCCAAATATAAATTCTACCTTCAAATATAACCCTAAGTCTAATCCTAATCCTCACATCAAACTAAACCTAAAACCCTAGCACAACCCTAACCCTAATCCTAAGTCCTTCTGATTTTTCTACATAATTTTACTACACACTCCTGTGGGAACTGTACTTTTGAGTCAAATCATCTCTATTTTTCAGCTAGATCTGTATCAGTTTATATCTTGCTTCATATGACCTTGTTATGTTGAGGTTCAACTGTATCAAGATACATGTAACACACAGTTATTACCCTGAAAGCTGTGTGAAATTTCTTTGATTTGATGCACAAAACTTTGCAGCCCTGTTATGTATGTACATATGAGATTGTATAAATGTATTGTAATTATATTTACTCAAAAAGCTGCATCACTTCAGTGATCCCTCGCATTTAACCCCAAGTTGAATTATCTTTCGGGTTTATGCCAGGTTTAAGTGTGTGCGTGTGTGTGTGTCACACACAAACACACTGCTATAGTTTCTGACCATCCGAGCATTGAGAATCTAGGGTTTTTGGGACGAACACTGAACTAGGGCTTTCTATAGCTCAGTCCGTAGAGCACCGGGCTAGCATCCGGAGGTCTCGGGTTTGATCCCGGTGGAATCCCATTTTCTTTGCTCATTTTTCCACTAATGATTATATTTCCTTAGCGTTGATCTTGGACTGCTTCAGGTTAAAGTGCATAGAGTCGGAAGATGAGCCACCTGTCAAGTCCCAGGAGACAATATATCAAATGAGCTGCTTTATATCTCAAGAAGTCAAATACCTTCACACGGGTCTCAAATTGGTAAGACATAGTATTTGTTATGATGTTTTTTACAGTATGTAAGAATGCAGTAAAAAAAAATAATGATAACAAAATAAAAACAGAAAAAATTGTATACATGTGTATATACCCGCATTAGCTTGGATATGTTCCTTCGTGATATTAAGTATTGTTTATTCTCAAACGTAACGCAAGTGCATAATGCTCTTTTGACATCTTTTGTTGTTTCTTTTGTTTTGGCAGAGATTGCAGGAAGAAATAGAGAAGAATTCACCAACTCTCAACAGGAATGCCCACTACCTGAAAGAGGTAAAACATTATACTGATATTTCCTTTTTGGAGGTGGAATATAGCACTTGACTTCCTTATGGGAGTCATTTCCCAAGGAGACTGTATTTTCGTGGAAGATACCAGCACTGAGGAAAAATATTGTCTCAAGAGGAAAATGCAACTCCTGGGAGGGCGCCTGAGAGAATATTACGATACTGTAAAAGTGGAAATTTTTGCAGTGTTGAAATTTTCGCGCATTTCACACAACCAGAAACTAGCGCGAAAATAAAAGCACGCGAATATTTTTGCTTGCCATATGTTCCTGTGCGTGATGTCTTGATTCCGCGGAATTAGAAACATGCGAAACTCTTCTTACCGGGCCAAGCACGAAAAATTAGTCGCGCGAAAATATCCACTTTTACAGTAGACGAGGCAATATTCGTTATATTTTATGGTCTGCATAAATGCCTATCATTTCATTCTGTACCCCATCAGCTGACAGTTTTCGCGACAGGGATGTTCAAAGGGAAAAAACCTGGTCTGAGCATGCGCAGAATCGCGTATCAAAGTCAATCTATTTATAGCTCGCGCGCCTGAGTTTTCACTATGCGTTCTGGGCTCAATTCACGACGTAGAGAGCTACTTCATTCACTGATCATATTTTAATTTTTATATGTTGCGTCTCAGCGTAATCTAAAGCTGTTTTTCAGCACAACACAGGGAAGAGGAGAATGTCCAGCTCAAGCGTTGTCTCAAACGTCCACGCAGCAAATCTAAAGCTCCCTAAAATCTGATGTCACGTCAGTGTTCTCAATACAACAATATCAATCCCCACTTCGTCAGTCACATGATGGCATTATGACCAATCACCGTCCGGATAATGTTGTCATGCAGTGACATGCATAAATGCCGCAACTTGTGATTTTCTGTGATTGTTATGTTTGCAGTCCAAAATCAGTAGGTTACCAGGGTACATGACAGTCCAGTTTGTGAGGTTCTACTACAAGGAAAAGGAGGGCATCAATGCCAAAGTTCTGAAGGTGAGTGCCAGGATTTCTCTGAAGTTACCAAGTTGCTTGTATTGTGAAGTCTCTATAAATTTCTTTCTATCTTTGTTCTCTGAACATCAGTCTGTCTCACCTTGTTTTGATTACTCACTGTTCTTATCATTGCTACTATTGCTAGCTTACAATATACAAAATGCCATAATCATAATTTGCAGTGTGTGTGTGTGTGTGTGTGTGTATGTTTACATGTACACTTGTACATGTGTTTGTTTTGAATACTATCTTCTAAAACTTGTTTTTCAGAGAATAACAATTGCAATGATGCAAAGAATGAATATTAAGAATTCTAATAAACAAAAAATTGTAAGAGATTTGGCATGTTTGCCATTCATGCCTGTAAACTCTGACATAAACACATGTATATAATTTGAAGTAATGAGATGTTATGATATACAAGAAACAAGTAATGCTTTGATCATGAAAAAACTTGGAATTCAATTTTACAAGAAGACTTACTCTCTATTTTTGCTTTTTCTATCTGTTTGTATTCCACACATTTTTGTTTTTCAGGATATAAAGTACCCGATGACGTTAGACATGTTTGACCTCTGCACCCCAGAGCTCCAAGAAAAGCTTGTTCCAGCCAGGGAGAAGTTCAAAGCCCTGGAGGACAAGAAAGTGGAAGAAGCTCAGCAGGTGGGAGGAGTTTAGGTTGTCAGGGGTTGGAATACTCGTCTGTGATTGGTTGACTGATGGTTGTTTGCTCTGGGAGTCAAGAAACAGCTTCTGCTTTGATTGTGTGTTTGTTTGTTGGTTGTTTGGTTGGTTGGTTTATTTTGGTAATTTTTCAGTCCTTTTCTTTTGTGTGTGTTTTGTTGAATTGATAGTATTTATACATTTACACATGATGATGATGATTATTAGTATTATTATTTATCTGTTTATTTATGTGTTTTACTTTGTTTCATTTTATTTTGAGTTTGTTTGTTTGTTTGTTTTGAGATGATGCTGTTATGTGGAGGAAGATCCCCAGAACTTTTGAAAGAATATATAGATAGATAAAGCTTCAAGAAGGCAGACCATAAGATGTTCTTTGAACAGGAATAATAAACTCAAAACCGGCTGCTTTGCTAGTGTTTTAATATTCAGATTCTGCCATAATCTTGTACTGATGCCTCATTGGCTCAATGCAAAGAGATGAATAAAACAAAGAGCAAATGGGGAAACCCAAAACAGAGCCTTTTAATACAAATATCGATTTGAACATTCACCCATTTTAAAGATTTTGTAGTTCCCAAACTTCTTATTTTTAAAGAATTGCATCTACTGTGTCATCTACTGAAAAGTGTTGTTAATTTTTATTTGTGTGCATAATGGTGTACATTTATTCAGGCTAAACAAGCAGGCAAGACAGCAAAGCAAGCCCAAGACTATAGTGCAAAGAAGAATGTGAAGTATCTGCCATTTGACTTCCCTGATGGTGAGTTCACATGTGTTATTTCCTTTCCTGAGAGTAATTTGACTTTCTGTGCTGACTCCACATGACATTGTAAAAGTTATTCACTCAGTTAGTGAAATAATTTAAATGGAGGAAAATTCAAACAAAGTGTGACAACTCAAGTATAAAAGATTGTTTGAATGCCAGTATTAAACAGTCAAGCACTTTCAATGTTTTGATACTTCACAGTGATCACCTTAGTAGTATAATGTGAAACCTGACTAGAATAGTGCAACTCACAGTGATGTTCCCCCCTCCCCCCCCCACCCCCCCCCACCCCATATCAATGAAATCGTGCTTTCCAATGGGATTTGAATGAGGGGCTACACATGGTTGTGCAAAGCTTTGAGAAAAATGCAGACATTTTCATATTACCCTTCACAACATTTAGAACCTTTGTAATGACAGGAAATGTAAATTCAGAGAAATATTCAACTTAAGATCAATATAACTACCGAAGATGCTCTTTGGAATCTAGCCACACCAGAGGGGCATGCAAACGGTCAAGAAGCATGTGTTTGCTGAGATATAAAAGTGGACATTAAGGAAATTGGTAGAAAGCATGATTAATGTTGTCATGAGTTTCTGCTTTCAGAATATGATGACATAAATGGCATCCCGGGATACCAAATGAAAATCAGCCATTTTGTTGAATTATTTATTTTTTTAAAAAGGTTGTACCCTGGGTTGCCAAAAAGTGGACATTATTTTGGTGCTGGACCGAGCGGCGCTAGCCACTACACTGCAGTGCACTGAAGCACACACTATTGCTAGCACTGCATGCCGTGCATGCATCGTATAACATGCAGTGGCATGGGAGTGACTTTGTACACGCACACACAGTGCATGCATTTCTCTGCGGCTGTACTCGAGTGGACGTGAGGTGGCGCTACACAATGCGGTAACCTGGGGTACTACGGTACCCTGGGGCAACGCGTGATGCATCATATCACACAGTCATGTTAGATACCTAATTCTGTGATATTATATTCTTTCAAAACTGCTTCATTATTTATTTATTAAACTGTACTGTGTGAATCCACCTATGATTCCTTAGTCTCCTTTGTGTCTCTATGTTGGACAGACATCGGCAGCAACAACAGCGGCTACTATGAGCTCCAGGCTGTGCTGACCCACCAGGGGAGGTCAAGTTCCTCTGGTCACTACGTGGCGTGGGTCCGGAGAAAAGAAGGTCAGTAGCACCTGCTTAAAATTGGACATAATGATACAAATTTTTTGTATGGGGCACATCACTCAAATTGTCTCTTTGCACTCGGTCACCTCCCACCGCAAAGCCGGGGGAATGAGTTCCCTTTACTTCTTAAATTCAGAATGTGTGTGTGGGTTTTCTTAAGAAACCCTGGAAAGTGGATGTAAAATCAGCCCTTGAAATTGACGTTCATGTGATTTGCAAGAGAATCACCTCTTTTAAAGGTACCAGCAAAGAACACAGCTTTGCCAGCTTTTGATGGCTTCACAGAATGATATTCAAATCAGATTTCATTATAATATGCATGTACGTATCTATTTACAACTATGCGTACATCTAATGCAAGCTTGTATGATTCTATTTGTGTGATGTATTTTTCAGATCAAGATTGAACAGACCATGAATACTCATCATATCATATTCTTCATTCAATTCATTCAGAAATGAAAAAAAAAAAATGCCAAGACAATTCAATGTAAAACATGATATATTCGCAGCATAAAAATTTTGCGAATTGGAGCTGATGGCCTTTTTCGGGGCATGAAATTTTTGCGAATTGCCACTGGCATTCAGTCCGTATAGTGTAGACGAGAACTTGCGTGTAAATTAATTTTGCGAATTTTGGCTCTCACAAAATTTGCAAAATCAAAATGCACGCGAACATTCCTCGTTTTACAGTATCTCCCACATAAACACCTCATCAAAGAATCATGTCATTTACTTTGTATGCCTTGTGATATTTTTTCAGAGGAGTGGATGAAGTTCGACGATGACACGGTAACAGGAATCCACAGCGAGGACATCTTGAAGCTGTCCGGAGGTGGAGACTGGCACTGCGCCTACGTCCTGATCTACGGACCCCGCAGACTGCCCGAGGAAGAGGCGCCTGCCGAAGAACCGATGGCATAGGACGCAGAGCTGACACTGCATTCCATTCTTGTGTGACATAGTTACCGTATATGCCATATATTTCAGCAAGTCTATTTTTTTTCGCAAATGGGCACTTGCTGACAATGTCGCAAGTGGTTAGATTCACAAATTGTGGAGTTACAGTAATGAACAGAGAAATGTATGTTTGCATGTGGCATTGTGGTTGGATCAGAATGAATATGTGGTGTGGTGTTGAATTCACAAGGAGCATCCCAGCCGCGAAATTGAAAATAAAAACCCTGCGAAAAATATGTGGCATATACAGTAGGGGAAATTATGGTTGGATGAAAGAAAAGATCAGGGTTGGGATTGTTTTTTAAAAATGCGGGGAATGATGTAGCAAACATGGTCGATCCACATAGATTTATGCCAGAACAATGCGAGTATAAAACTCATGCTATACTTATAGGGAAAGGAAAAGGAAAAGTTCCTTGCATGCATGAAGCACAGTCTGCCTTTTCTGACGTAGGTAAAACTCCATCAGTTTAATACACTCGCGTCCCCTTTGATGCCACACTAGTTTATGCAAATTAAGCCTCATTATGTTGGGGTGATTTTTCAGTTTGTACATGCAAGAACATGTGCAAAATTCAGGAAATGAGCATTCTTTTTATTTTTCTGTGAGATGAGAAAGATTGTGTTCTCATGTCACATTGATTGTGTACAAAATCTACCGTATGACAGGGCGAGATGATTCATTTGCATACCTCTGTCATGTTGCCTGGCATTCCATGATTGCATGGCGATTTATTTATACCAAGTAGTCCTCCCTCTATAGCTTACATATCCGCATATGTCAACCAGATATATCCCACTGCCTTTCACTTTTTGGAGGGTTCAGTGATGAGTTGATGAATGAATGATTCGGGGGTGGATGGGACACGATGTTAGCTTATTACAAATAAATTGTGTTAATCAGACGCCTCGCCTCGTTCCATCCCTTCCGACTTTTTGTTGAAATTCAGTGATGAGCGGATGGACGAGAGAAAGAATGGAGCGGGATGGTCTACGAGAACGTTAGAAAATGTTCAGACGCCCACGAGACATTTAATTGCTTTTCAGCCCTTATGATGCTTTGAAGAAGTTTAACGATTTGTGAATGCAAATTGACGATATGTGCATGTATGTATGTGTGTGAGAGAGTGTATGATGGGGGGGGGTAGTTTGGTTGCTAAGTGACACATGATGTTGCAAATGATAATTGTGGAAGAAGTATATCATGCCATCTCAAGAGGCAGCCTCTGCATGTAATGTACATGTGTCTCTATTCCTGAGTGTCATCAACTTGTTGACCACAGGTGACATGCATCGTCAAGGCTGAGTTGTACATGTGAGTGCTCTACTGTAACTGAAAGGGTATGAGGTTTACAATGGGATTGGAAGATGAGAAGATCACTTTGTTTAAGATCTTGGGAATTTCAGAAAATGATTGAAGGAATTATTAAATGGGATTAATTTGAAACGTTTGTCAAAACCATTGTCAAGATTCTGTTTAGATGAACAGACAGGAATCTTAACATATTTTGGCCTGTTTGCCTTCCAGTTTTTGCCTCCAGTCCCCACAAATACACTCTGTGCAGGCCAAAAGGAATATTCACCAATATCGATTCATTGCCATAATTACCTGACGCAATGCATCTTTAGGTCACTCCTTTTCTCCAGAGTTTACTTGAGTTGATTCTTAGAGTAGCAGATACAACTGTCAACATAGTAGGCTAAAAATGGTCTGTACGTGGAATATCTATTGCATACAGATCCCGTCAATGGGGTATGCAACGCAGACAGGTATAAACTTGCATACTACATGGGAAACCTTTTAATAATGAGGTTGCTGGGACCGCCAATTTTCACATTGTTATAACTTGGTCGCCTGAACCGCAGATTTTACGTTGTGATAACCAGGTCACATGGACCATGGATGTTACTTTGTTATAGCCCGTACCTCGTAAATACACTAAAAGGAGGCCAGCTTAATACAGTAAAAGGAACTTTGGACCACCGAATTCATCTTGTGAAAAGCGGTACCACTTTGTAAGCAAGCTTGTTATATTGAGGTTTCCCTGCATTAGATATACAATTGTACATCTAATGTAAGAGACATGTAATCATATCCTTCTGTGTGTTATAAAAACTTCAAGAGGTATACTACAGTTTGGAGCTAATGGAATAAGAAGTTTTCCATAATACAGATACTTGGGCCAGACACTCATAACCGTGTGTAAACTGTAACTTAATATATACTTATAGATGCAATCTGTATCCTGTGGTGATTAACGTCACAAATTACATTGTTTCATAAATGTAATATGAATGTGCTTGTTCTTTCAAATGTCATATGCCTAATTCTCTCTGCAGCTTAATGATATATTTCAATGTTATAAACACTAGTAATACATGACAGGCTTTCTTCAATCTGGTTGCATGGTCGTGAAGCAAGAATATACTGTATTGTCCAATGTTCTGAAGTCAGATTTAATGAGTTAAAACTCACATTACTGGCTTGAATTATTAAATGTCTGCGGTAAACTGTAAGATATACTGTATACGCCATATATTTCGCGAGTCTAAATTTTCGCGAATCGGGAATTCCTGACGATTTCGCAAGTGGTTAAATTCGCGATCGTGGAGTCCTGTACTGAACGGAGATAATGTACATCCGTACGTCACATCCACATCGGGATCAGAGTCAATATTTTCGCGTGTCTTTAATTTCGTGAATATCAACTGACTCGCGAAATTCGCGAAAATAAAAACCTCGCGAAATATTTGGCATATACAGTAGTGAAAAGTATATTCAGTAATGAAAAAGGTATTTTTCCATAAGTGAGAAAAGTTACCTGAACGGATATTTATTATGAAAAAAGAATTGGGTTTTCATGAAGGTTATACAGCCTTATTTAAATGCTCAGCTCATGTTTTGAAAATATAGAGTCATAAATATTGTGCAGATGTAGCCACAATTAAGATGTAATCTGTCAAGTCCTGAGTAAAATTTGCTCCAGAAGTTACAATCTTGTCCATCTCCATTACATCAGCTCCCCTGAATTTCACTGTTTATCTTTTATCGGAGAAAGATTATGTAGAACTGGTTAGAGTCACTGCAGTCCACACAAAATCAGAAAGAAATTGACAAATTTGAGAGCGAAACCGGACCTTCAATGTTTCAGAATATGTTGCTAATTTTAAGGATCAGCTGTAGATCTAGTAATGAAGAGGTTTCTGAAAATTCCACAAGTGAACCAATCATAACCGGCAAAGGGATTAGTACAGGAAGATGATTTTTAACTCAAACAAAGAAAAGTGCAAATTATGATAAAAAAATACATGGCACCAAACCACAGAAGTGGAGTGTTTGAGACTTGATGGCATACTGTAAATCTCGATTTCAGGGATACAGGCTTTTTAACTTCAAAGATATCACACAACTCTTAGATTTCTATCAAGAAACAAGGCATGCAGTAAATGTGGCTGATGTGTCGGGCATGTCACTTGCTATCTCGTGACAAGCTGAACATTATTGTGTCCATTACTATCTGGCGATAGATTGGTATACCAGTACCCTCTTCTTTTCACAAACTTGTCAGAGGTTTTCTCCTGCTTTAAATCTTGTTTTTCTGTCATTTATTTTAGCGGGCCAGCACAGCAGCAGCATGTCCTATGAGAGGCATTCACTTAACAGTATACAGTAATTGTTCAGCAGACTGTTGAAAGTAGATTGTTTTAATAATGAAGAAATGTATGGGAACCTCGTTATAACAAGGTGCTTGGGATAGCTTAAACTTCCTGGTTATATCAGGTATCTCGTTATATCAGGGATGAAAAGAGAAGAATATAAAAGGAATGGGACCTCCAAAATTACCTTGTTATTTTCAGGTATCTCACTATATCCGACCTCATTATGATGAGGCTCCACTGTAGTAAGTAGTCAACCTTGCCACGATTGTCGGGGAAAAGAGGCTGGACCAGTTACACAAGGATTATATTCACTTCTGCCTCAGGTTGATGCTAGTATGTCTTTACCTTCATCACTAAAAGAGCGATAGAATTTTTGTTTTTTTCTCTCTTTTTTTCCTTTTTTTTTTTTTTTTACTGTCAATGTGGGCGCGAACATTGTACATACAATATATGAGCTCATTGTGTCATATTCTGACGTCACCTTGCGAGAACATGCAAAACAAAAATTGAAATTTTTATGGATTTTGTGGAGAACAAAATGGGCAGCAGGAACGGTAAACCTTGATTTAGTAATTGTGGAACCAGTTTGCAGTACAGTAATATGTGTATTGTCTCAAGCTGTGAGGAATATTTATAAAATTTGTGACACTGCATGGCCATTTCTTTGATGCCTGCATTCGTGTAATCAAAAACTAAGGAAATATTCATACAGTGAATTTTGAACTACAAAAGGAAGATTTCAGCTTATGATATACTACATGTAATGATATTTGTCAAAATATTTCCTCCTCCCCCTTCTCTGTAACATGATATGATATATGAATATGAATTAAGTAATAAACTGTATCATCAGATGCAGAACTTTCGTCAAGACCTGGTTGAAATATGTGCCCAGTATTTTTAATTTTCACTAAAATTGTAATTTCTGTCATTTTGATGCCAGTTCAGATTTATATTACTGGGTGTATGTGCCCAGTTTTTTGGTTGTTTTTTTTTTTCCAGGTAGTACCTAACCTGTGCCCTGTTTTATGAAGAGTTATAATTGATTATATAGTTGATTTCTATCATAGTTCTTAAGGCAGCCTGTGTGGTAAGGAAACTTATAAATAATCGATTATATCTTTTGATAAAAACGGGGCCCAGTAATGTCATGTGGTCATTACTGAGCTGAAGCTGCCATGTATTTTCTTTGAAAATGTACATTTCTCAAGCACATCTTATGACTTTGCATCTACTGTGTTTGAACTGTAAAGCCGACTGAAGCGAGCATCGAAGATGTACATTAAAGTTCTTTAACTTCCAGCCACCTATGTACAATGAAATATCCCGTGTTCACATTGTGATATTTTTCTGCTGTACCATTTCATCAGATTTTCCCCAAACTGCACTTGTTATATTTCCTTCAACAAAGAAAGAGGTTTTCATTTCATAATTAGCGGGACAACCAGCATTCTTTTAACCCGATTTATAATACACACATGGGCATGAAGAGTTACTTTGGGCCGAGAGGTTAAAGGGATAGTATAGCTTTGGTTGAGACCTGGCTTTAGGTTTCTTACATTTTTCAGTGAGATAATGAGAAATTGCTTATGAAATATGAAAGAGCATGCAATTCCAAGAGGAATATAATGTTTATTTGATGAAAATTGGTTTGAAATGGCTGAGATATCCAAAAAACAAAGCAATCCTAATAAAGGGTGGGACCCACCTATTATTAGGATTGCTTTGTTTACATGTACTTTGTTTTTGGATATCTCATTCATTTTAAAACAGACTTTCATCAGATAAACTTTGGATTCCTCTTAGAATACTATGCTCTGTAACATCTCATAAGTGGTTTCGTAGTTTCTCGCAAAAAGTTAAAAGCTCATAATATCCTTATCTCAACCAATACTATACCATCCCTTTAGTGTCATTCATGAAATCCACTGAATATATACGTTGAATTTTGTCTATGGATCAGTGTCCATTTTAATCAGTATCAATATGAGCGACAATGGCAAATATATATTGCATTACAAACAAGACAATGGTCCTTTCCAAAGCAGACACAATTTCGGAGTGATTGCACTGAATCTGATAATTAGAATCAATCCTCATTTTAAAAATGTAGGTCAGATCTGTTCATTTTGATCTGTGGAGACATTTGGCTTCTTACTCATGGTAATGATTTGTGCATAATTGTATAGTCCATACCTGTACTTTACATGCTTGGTAGCCATGAGCCTTTTGGTTCTCGCTGTCACTATTATTGTCTGTCTCTGTCCCTCTCTTGCTGTCTGTCTGTTTGCCTATCAGTCTTTCTGTCTGTCTTCTTATCTCCTCTTTTCTCTGTACTTTCCCGTCTTTCAATATCTGCCTGTGTGTCTTTTTTTCTCTCTCTTCCTTTCTCTTTCTCTGTATTGAGTGTCACTATGTCTGTGTAGGCCTATGTGTGTGAAAGTCTGTATCTCCCTCTCTCCATCTATCTGTTTCTATCTCTATCTCTATTCTTGATTTATCTCTACCTCTCTCTCCATCTGTTTCTATCTTTCTCTCTCTCTCTCCATCTATCTGTTTTTATCTCTCTCTCTCTATTCTTGATTTATCTCTACCTCTCTCTCCATCTATCTGTTTCTATATCTCTATCTCTCCATCTATCTGTTTCTATCTCTCTCTCTCCCTCTCTATTCTCAATCTATCTCTACCTCTCTCTCCGTCTATCTGTTTCTATATCTCCATCTCTACCTCTCCATCTATCTGTTTCTATATCTCTACCTCTATCTCTCCATCTATCTGTTTCTATCTCTCATTCTCTCTCTATTCTCGATCTATCTCTACCTCTCTCTTCATCTATCTGTTTCTATATCTCCCTCTCTCTCTCTATCTCTCCCTCTATTCTCAATCTATGGTGTATCTCTCTCCCTCTCTTCCCCTCTGTCTTTTGGCATATCCCCTTTACCTCTAACATTGAGAAAACAGGTACCATGTAGGATGGCAGTACAATACAATGATGGCGACGCCATACAGCAGCAGTACCCGTGGCAACCGACTGATGACACTTTTTGCAACAAGCTTTGTTCTGCTGAAAATCAACATTTGCGCCTTATCTTCAACATGCCATTCTTGCCCACTGTTGGGCTCTAAGACTGATAAGATGAACTATTCATGAAGAGGAGACCTTAAAGTTACAGCATTTCTTTTTCTTTTCAAGCTGGCTGGCAACAGAAATGCTCATGGACAATTCAAGTTCATGTTTATCAGACCTTTTCAATTTCTCTAGTTAATCCATCAAATCAATTCATTCATACGGCACAGTTATCATTAACTACAAAGGTGTATGGCAAATCAACTTCTATGTAGCTGTCATACGCTCCTACGCCTGTAATGTGATACCGATTTCTAAAGTTTCATGACATTCAGCTGCATTGTTTCCTCTACAAATCATCCTGTGTGGAATTAAAGAAGGCCTTCATCATTGCGACTCCAGTCTTATCTATCTATCATTCATTCATTCATTCATTCATCTCCAACACAAATATAATTATAATTATAAAACAGATTATGGTTGCAAAAATATGAGTGCATACATACATATACATCTATACGTATTAATACTACAATGTACAATCAACAAAATTCATACGTAGTGATATGCAATTGATATGGTTAAAAAAAAAATGAGTACATAAAAATTCTGAAAATGGGGAGGAATGCTTAAGATATGATTCAAGTACAGTGTACTCTAAATGAATGCATGAGTCCTGTAAGATGCCAAACTGATCATCGCATAGTCTTTGGAGAAGGCCTTGAATGTAGACTAAGTTGTTGTTTTGGTTTTGGTTTTAATGCCATGTATCATTCGGAATTGAGTATTTACGCAAGGCCCCTTTTTATTGTATTTTTTTATAACTCTCCTTTTTTTTTTTAGTCAATTGGTGTGTTACATTACTTTCCTCATACACTTAAATATAAATTTGATGCCCTTTGTTTGGTCGGCTATTTGGTCCCCTGATTGTTTGCTGACAAGATACTAGTACCTTCTGCATCGAGCAGTCTTCTCAGCAGAAAATCAATCTGCCCTCCGGTACACAAACAATGGTCCAATGCTCTCCAAGTGTGCCATCACGATTAGTCTTGATTAGTCTTGATTCAGACACACTTGGGATATAAGCCCAGACCGTATTGATTAAAAGCTAATCATTGCAGAATATGCAGATATTGGCATACACTATAGATCCACTATCACTCACCAACCTTATGCTGATGAATTTCACAGATCCTCAGCTTTTTATACAGTGACTCTCAGTATGACTTCCCCAAACTTGCCCATACAATCTCAAACAGCAGAGTAATGACACATACATTGTAGCAGCAATTAGTTGATGATTTCATCAAATCCTGGATAAATCTTTTTGACTACCTATGTATTAATAAACTAATTCATACAGTGCACTCCTGTTGTATTGCATCATACGACAGAAGAAAAAGCATCCATATCAACTATTTGCGGCAACTCTATTCAGATAAAATGAGTACAACCTTTCCCCTCTTGAAGCACTCATAGAACCCTTTGCAGTCGATACACAGTAGAATGGATATCTCACATTGCAGACAGTCCCAAGTATACACTCCATGGAGAATGCCCAGAGTGCAATGCAAGCTCCTCAGTCTCACCATCACCTCTTCCCTTTCTTCCACCTCGATGCCACTTTCTTCTCTTTCTTCTCCGTCAGCTGCTTCAGGAACTTGGTCTGCTTGGCCTTTTCCTCCGCGATGCGCTGCCTCTCAGCCTCCTTCTTCGCCTCGATCTCCGCCTGACGTTTCTTCTCGGCGAGCTCGATCAAGGCCCTGCGAAAACGTGCGGCAACCACAATTTGGAAACTGGCATTTCGCTTCACTTTGGTAACATCATAAACATGCATAATTTGTGAAATACATGAGATACCACATTAATTCCATTGCCACAAATGTTGTGCACACATAGATTTATATCTGCACCTTGTGAGTGAAGCATGGTGGTGGCTTTCTCAACACAATTTTGTGGGTAAGGCTGAAAGCTTCCAGAAACTTTCATAGATATCAATGTACAAAATTGTATGTCGATCAATCCAAAAGTATAACATACAACCTACAAGGGTAAAGGGGAAATTTGCATTTTAACTGGCAGATAATTGCACTACACCTCTTATCATATTAAAGTACATCATTGTCTACATAAGGCATTTTAGAGGTGCATTAAAAACAAATTTTTGTTCATTTGATTTACATGATATCAAGTCATATTCAATGCAACACTAAATTCCCCACATTATGGATGGGCTAGTACTGTATTATTAAAAGTGGTCATCCAACAATACACCAGGGGCCCGTTTCATAAAACTTGTCATCAGTGACAAACTGTCATAGATGTGACAAGCTACTGAAATCCTTGCATCTGATTGGCTGAGAGCAAATTTGTCACAGAAATGTGGCAGTTGGGATCACTGATGACAAGTTTTATGAAACGGGCCCCAGATTTTGTCCCATTTGTTGCACCAATGCTTGCTAAAAAGTGCTCAAACTCTCCCTACAAGTGTAAGTCACAGCTATAGTGCAGAGTCTACTTCAAGTTCTAGTAAAAACTTTTCATAGATTATGCCTTCACCAATTCTCTAGATAATGACTATAGATATTATTAATTACATTGGATGGCTATATTTCATAACATATATACCAGGGAAAATTGCACTTGTTAGGGCCAATATTTCATGGTATCATATTCATTGCCAGTCAATGAAATCACCTATTCATCTAATAAAGAAGAAACATAAGAGTGCATGGCAGGTAAGACCTACTCAGAGATAAAGGCGATGCAGTCATGGTATCCATAGATCTCTGCAATTCTCTGTGGTGTGTCGCCATAATTGTCCTGGAGGTCGATGGGGGCGCCAGACTTGTACAGCGCCTTCAGTGCCAAGATTTTTCCTTGCTCGCAGGCAAAATGGGCAGCAGTCCACCCAGTGTCCGTCACTGCATCCAATCTGGCCCCGTAACTGGCCAGAAGCCGGATGCTCTCTGAGTGACCTGAGCAAAAATCATATAGAAACATTTTCAAGATTTCTACGATAGGAAATACTTCAACATTTCTCTTTTAGAGAATATATTTATAATTATTTATTTATGGTTAAACTAGCTTTGGTATAAATGTATGTATGTGTCTGTACCAATTATTGAAATACAGATCAATTAATTGAAGAAATAATTAATGAATTATTCATGCATTCATCTACCATTCGCTTAATATGAATTAATCATTTATCATCATTATCATTAGACCCCTTTTGGTATGCACTTCTGTCTGTGTCTGTACCAATTATAGATCAATTAATTAGATAATTAATGAATTTATTCATGTATTCATCTACACATGTATTCATTTATTTGCTTACGATTCTATCATTCACTCATGTATGTTCATTCATGTGATGCAAATCTAGAGCTGCAAAATCTTGTGACCTTTGTCAAAAAAAGTGTCAGTGACCATCAGTACCAAAAAGGGTTGTACATCTCTCTGGAGATTACATGTAGATGAGATCCTTTGTTTATCAAGTGCTGCAAAATATTGCATAAAATGTGACAGATACAGCACAGATATAATACCGTAGAAAAGGCACATTTAGAATGCAATCATATTTGCTCAAAGGTAGCAAAATTCTGGGTCTGCTATTAGTCACAAATTAATACAACCTCTGCCAATACAGACTGAATACACACCCAGAAAGTTTACATGGTGGATACAAGAAAATAAGGTAGATAATTGTGACCCGCTACAACATAAGGATCCTAAAGTCGCTGACGGGCGAGCCAATCATGGCCCAGAAAAATGCTATTTTCAGGCCTTCCTTTTATCATTTAGCTTCGAAATTTCGGCAGATGATAGAAGATACATTAGACTACAAAACTATGTTAAAAACAGAAATCCAAACGTTTTGACAGATTTTGGTGATCTGACTTCAAAATCGATTTTCTCGGCTCACCCGTCAGCGACTTTAGGATCCTTTTGTTGTAGCAGCCGGCCGGGTCACAATTATGAAGAAGAAAGGGCATAGCAAAACAAAAGAATTCCAACTGTTACAGTGACAACAACAACAACAAAAGTTCTAAGCAAGGAATGTGGACTTTGTAATCAGAGTCAACCTCATCTAATTTACATCCACAAGGACTGGAGAAAAACTTAATTTTGACTGACACATTGGAATTGACACTGGTTTCTCTTCCACCAATTAAGTCAATTCTTCCACTTGAGCGAGATGGGCTTGGGACTGCTCAGGTTAACTGTACAATTCAACTGATGATGGTTAGTTGCATAGTAGCAGGGCCAGTGCAACTGATGGGGGTGGGGGGGGGGGGGGGGGAGGGGAGAGCTCAGGACTTGTCAGCTGATGAAACCCGGAAGTGGCATCACAAATATAAACTGCCCCCCACCCCACACACACACACACACACTTTTAAAATCACAGCGCCGGCGCCATGTAAGATGATTTCACACATGGAGGGTGAAAAAAAAAAAATGAAAAAAGAAGAAGATGAAAAATATGATCACTCCTAGCTACCTCTTATGGCAGCCCAGTGAAGGGGACATCTTGAATTCCACTCCAAGTCAGGTCCATTGATGTCGTACTTCCCCGTAGCCAGGAGCGACTCAATGTGATCGCTGTCTCCCGATGCTGCTGCTTCATGTAGTTCCGTCATGACATCAGTCACTGATGATTCTCCAGTACAATGTAGGTCTAACACTCAACAGGTCTGACAGCTAGCTCATAATACATATCTGCAAATACAATGTAGAAACATTTTGTGTTGCATTTTGTACACGGTCTACATCACATGTTACCACAGTGCAATGTGAGGTATGACTTTTGTTGTCATAGCGTTTCTACCTGAAACATGATGAGCCAACAAGGGGGGAAAAAAGGGTCCTCAGCTCATCTCTCCCCTTCCACCACTTCTGGGTTTCTCCTGCTGACAAGCCGTTCCACCGGCCATGCATATAAGTATAACTCTATATGTGACAGTGCACCTCAAAACGAACATAAAGTCGCACACACTGATTTTGCGTGAGGACTAAAAATAAGTGAAATGGGTCAACCTAGCCGAACTTGACTTTTTCATATTTTCTGAAAGAGCGAGTCTTCTTTTACATTATGTTAAAATTTGGTATCATAAAACGGCCAGGAAAGTGTGTTTTTTTAGCAGTTTATCTTGAACATTTTTGGTAGAATAGTGTGATTAGGTGTGTCTTTAGAATCCCTTTTTCATTTCTGAAAAACCTTGTCCACACTCTTCACTTTCAACTCTAATAACTTTTGAAAGGATAGTGCTACTGCATTGAAAGTTGGCATTAATTATGGACAGAATGTGTTAATGAGGGATGCTCAATTTCAGTTTAATCTGATAATCCATTCATTGTTGTTACTCTGGTGGTTTACTTCCTGTTTTTTGTCCCATTCATCGCACAGCCAGCATGGTTTGGTAAAGATTAAGCGCTTGAATAGACACTGTACTTCAGAGCCTCTTTTCTCAGTTCACACTTTTCCTGAGTTTGTGCTTTCTTTCCAATATTTAGATAGGTTTAATAGGAGAGTCCATTTAATTTGAGTTATACATCATTTTAAAGCTTAAAGTCTGCTCTTTCAGAATATGGTCTTAACTGAAAATTCATGTCTGGCGACTTTTTTGTTTGTTTTGAGGTGCAGAGTCACATATGCTACCAAGTCTCACGCATTTCTGCGTGAGACTCAAGCATTTAGGGGCCATCTCACAATCTCACGCATGGCACCCATTTTTCTCACACATCGGGCGAAGTCTGCAACTTGGGCCTATAATAATGAGCATAGCTCAAAAGATTAAAATGATAGGTGTAATTGAAGGTATATTTTCATTTTGCCTTTCAAAATAAGCAGAAAATAGTCACTTAAGTATGCACCTGGTCGCATCATTAAGAGCTAAAAATTGAAAAAGCTCCCTACCGTGGGAGGCCACAGGGGGAGAAAACCCCTCCCACACCCTCGCTCGCGCGCACATTCGCTCGCCGAGTTGCCGAGTCATGAAAATCTCACTCATAAAACTTTTTAACTTGGCATCCCTGCTATACACAGCCCAGTTGCTGTACACTATAAATCAAGCCGTGCTTCGCATTGCGTCTGGTCAGGCTAGTACAAGTGAAATGTTACTTATTAACACAGCCTGCAATTACTACAGTATTTGCTATTTGTCTCTAGACTCTTCTTCTTCCGTTAGGTGCAGCTTTGTGCCTGAAGATTACACACTGTAATGTGTGAGAGTGTGCAGCCGTATGTGTGCTCCACCAGTCAAATTCCACAAGTAGTGTATTTACAAAAGATATACATGGAGTGCACGTAAAAACCCATAATTTCTCATATGAGATTGAGTTACATCTCCCTCACGAAGGACTTAAATGCCTCGAGGGAAGGTGAGTCAGCCAGGTCTGCTGGTAGATGGTTCCAGTCTCTGCTCTGGAAGTTCTGGGGAAGAATGATGAGCTACAACTGTATTCATAGATCTACACCAGATTGGTGCATAATGGTGTTCTGAAGCGGGAATCATGCCCCTTTGTATTGTAAAAGATGTTGATTTCTGAAGGTATTGCTGCCAGTCAATGTCTAGCTATTACATAATTGTTATCTATTTCTATATTTTGAAAAAAAAAAACCCTGACATTATGCAGACATGGTAATATTGCATTGGCATGGCCAATGGGGTTTATGCCATGTCATATTTCGACAGTACTGTAAAAGTGGAAATTTTCGTGAAAATAAAGCACGCGAATATTTTTGCTTGCCATATGTTCCTGTACGTGATGTCTTGATTCCGCGGAATTAAAAACACGCGAAACTCTTCTCACCCGGCCAAGCGCGAAAAATTAGTCGCGCAAAAATATCTACTTTTACAGTACCTGGTACCATACCTAACGGTAGTTTAGTTCGGAAAGACCTGCTTCATATATCCACCAGCATCAGGGATTATCTCATCAAGGTTCAAGATCTACATCATGATCATGATGTGTACTACTACTAGACACTAGCAGTAGCAAATGACTAGACAGTGTGAAAGGTCTAGAACCTAGCAGCGCAACGTTAGTTAGAATTCAGAACAGTGTTCTACCTCTTCATGCATATACCGTTTATTTAAACGTTATACTCACTATTGAGCGCAACACCAGGGATCTAGAGGTGGGAAGAGAATATCCCACCTCCGGCCTCCCCGGCAATACTCTTTAGCTTATGGCAGTGCGGTACGACACAACGTAGAATCTACAGCAATTTACATTACTACACACATAGATTCTACATCTTGATCATGGACCTATAGACTAGTTAACCCCGTCGCGGGGCGCTGTAACACAGTAACAGCGCCCCGAAGCAACCCATGCAATTTTAGGAAGCACTCAAATGCACTGCAACACGTAAACAACTCACCGCTCAAAAGGACACTTGGATTCGCAACAAATAGCCACATGATATAAAACCATTATTGTTGAACAATAGAAACGACTATGTATTTCTCACCATTACCTCCGAAAACAAGATAAATAGTCATCTTTGAGACCGTCTACTCGAGATACTGTCCGTTCGCCGTCTTGAACGTATCACGTAAATATACTGATCTGCGCATGCGCAAATGAATATTCATATTTTACGTCATCTGCCATATGTACAATGTTGCTCGTATTTGGTTCTCGGTCTCATTTAATAAAGGACACCTGTTCGTACCAATACCATAGGTATCATGGAGTTCAAAGATGCTCTAAGTGAAGTAGAGGAGGATGTAAAAAGAATTAAGTTCAAAGTGGAGCAAATAGAAATTATCGAGAACGCAGTGAAACAGAATGACACCTTCCTAATGTTGCCAACTGAGTTTGGCAAGAGTGCTTGCTTTGGTTTCATCACCAAATCTTGGAAGTTGGATAAAGCAGGGCTGCACACTAACCCATTTTTTTTTTTTTTTTTTTTTTTTTTTTTTTGCCGGTCCAACCTGTCTCTGTCGGATCAGTAAATATCCATTTTTCCTCCCCATTTTTGTACTGGTCGGAACAGAAAATTTACTGGTCAACAACAACCTGAAAAAGCATTAACTGGCTTGCAAATTTATTTTCATGTTTTTGTCGACAATAATATTACCCCCCCCCCCCAAAAAAAAAAAGAAAATACATTTTGCAAATAAATATTTGGTAAACTCAAGTGCCTTGTTTATGGATCATTTCCTTGAGAAGGAACAAAAAGGAATCATTTGTGAATTGATTTGTTGATACGAAAAGGGAGTAAAAAAAAAAAAAAAGAAGGGACTGAAATGCGGTTTTTAACTTTCCTCCGAAAATTTCTTCCCGTATCTCACAAGTATGCGTTCTTGAAAGTACACTGTAGGGTCGAATTTGTGATGCTTTGTACTCCTATCTCTTCTTCGTGTATAGAACCATTTTAAAAGAATTGAATGTTTGTGAATTAAAGTGTTAAATGATTATGAACAAAATCAGATTGTATCAAATGCGTTTGTGACTTTCTGTCAACATCGGCGCACGTAGAACACGCGTTACTTAAGTTGCTGCGCTTTTCACATTTTTGGTGCTCAGCTGGATTGTAATGATTATATGAATTAGTTTTGCTGTATAGTATTTTCTGATGCATGTGCCAGAAGGGGTTCTTTATTTTTCTCCCGATAATCTGTTCGCATTTGTGCATGCGCTCTTGAAAGGTATATACGGCAGCATACGGCATCAGGGTCGAATTCACGATCCTTTTTGCGCTTATTTCTACCTCATCAGCGGGATTGTGACGATTTTATGAACTTTACTTCGGATCACTGTTCGGATGTAATCTGTTGTGATGAACACACCAGAATGGTTGACAATGCGCCCTGTATTTTGCTCCGATAATCTTTTCGCATTTCGTAAATGCGTCCTCTCGGATTAGAAGAAATGATACGCCCGAATTCATGATTCTTTTTGCACCTCTTGTTCTCCTCAAACTTCAACGGGATTGTGATGATTTCATGAATCATTTTGGCTGTAATTTTTATAATGCACGCGCCAAAAGAGGTTTAAAATGTGTCTTATTTTTCTCCCGAATTTCTGCATGCGGTATAATGCGTTTTTGAAAGATACACAGCATGCAGGGCCAAATTCACGATCCTTTTTGCGCCTATTGTTTCTCAAATTTCAACGGGACTGCCATGATTTCATGGATTATTATTCGGCTATAATCTTAATGATTCACGTGCCAAGAGGGGTTGAAAATGTGTTCTTTATTTTTCCCCGATAAAATCTTCGAATTTCGTAAATGCGTTCTTGAAAGATCATAACACGGCCGAATTCATGATCCTGTTTGCGCCTATCAATTTAATATCAGCGGGATTGTGACGATTTCATGAATTCCTACAGCTGTAATCTTTTACTTTGCACACACCAAAAGGGGTTGAAAATGTGTCCTTTTATACTTTTTACCGATAATCTCTCCCATTTCGTAAATGCGCGTCCTCTCGGATTAGAAGGTATCCACGGCCGAATTTATGATTCGTTTTGCGCCTATATTGTCTCCTCAAACTTTAACGGCACCGCGATGATTTTATGAATTATTTCGGCTCTAATCTTTTGTAATGCACACACCAGAAGGGTTGAAAAAACATTCTTTATTTTTCTCCCGAAAATCTCTTCGGAATTATTCATGCGTTTTTTGAAAGACAGTATTCAGGGCCGAATTCGATATCCTTCTTGCGCCTATATTTCAACGGGATTGCCATGATTTGATATTCGGCTGTAATCTTTATGATGCACCACCAGAAGGGGTTGAAAATGTGTCTTTTATTTTTCCCCCAATAATCTCTTCGCACTATTCGAATATCACGATTTTTTTGCGCCTATTTCTATACCTCAGATTTCAGCAAGATTGCGATGATTTCGTGAATTCTTTCGGCTGTAATCTGTTGTGATGCACGCACAAGAAGGATTGAAAGTAGTTTTTTTTTTCCCGATAATTTCTTCACATTTGTGCATGCGTTTTTGGTAACCAACATGGCATGCAGGACCGAATTCAAGATCCTTTTCGCGCCTACTGTTTCCGCAAATTTCAACGGAACTGCGATGATTTTATGATTTTTTTTTTAAATTTTTTTCTCGTCACATTTTGTGCATGCGTTCTTAAAAGGTACACAACAGGACAAATTTCGTTATCCCTTTTGTGCCTATCTTCATTATGAGACCATTCTGAAGGAATGAAATGAAAACAAACGCAATCAGATCTTTATACTGCTGTAATTTTTTCAATTTTTCTAAAAATCTGCACAAGTAAACTCGTTCTAACATGTCATCTGCCACGCTGCTGCAAAGCCGGGATCAGATCATGGGTTAAAAAAAGGCATGAGTGAAATGACCACAGAAATGCGTGCGCCCCTACGAATACATACTCCTTGTCTGATGGCATGACCGCCGATCGCGAGCAAACGAACGATGTAAACGCGTTGGGGAATACCGGCATGCATTTCAGCAGTATTGTACATACACGTATAAGGCTTAAAAGGGTATTGATCAAGCAAGACAACATCCAAAAAAAAAAAAAAAAAAAAAAAGCCATGGGGAGCAATGGAATACAATCCCAATGACCATGTGGATGGATCTGAAAGGGTTAATTTCTAGTTTTTCATCAACCTATCCATTATGCCTTTAAGATGAAAGCCAATCTAAAATGTTATCAATTTCACGACAATGATAAAAAAAAAAAATCCAGCAGAACAGTGCAAAAATGATAAAATCGGATAAAAAATAAGGAAGTTATGACATTTGAAATTTCAAAAATTTTCAGAAGACACTTCTTGTCCCATTGCTATGAATGAATGAATGAATGAATGAAAATGAATGAATACTCAAGAGTCAATTTTATTGATCTGTATGTCACAGTACATAGAAATTTAGCTTCCAATTCTTCCAACTTGTTACACACAATAATTATGAAACACACACGCACGCGGACACACACACACACATACACACAATCAAACAGAAAGTGACAAGCCTGACAGAAAAAGAAAGACAGGAAGGATCTCCTCTCATACGGTAGTAAGTCTTTGAAAAAAAAAAGGTCTCTCAATAAATAATCAAACAATTCTCAACTATTGGAAATAAACAAAACATGTATGTAACAGAAGTGTATTCAATTCAAATCACAGTAGAAAATAAACATGAAGCAAAAATGAATATGAGTCCCCAAGAAGCAGAGCTTGTGAGTGGAGCCCATTGTGAATGTACAACATTAAAACTATAATGTACAGTGTGAAAGGAAACTTGATCTATAGATGAGACATCTGGGACATTGCCTCTGCAGACTGGGGGAAAAAAAAAAAACATACCCTCTATCATGAAAATCACCTGTTATTTTCTTAATCCTTCACATCTCCAGATGTTCATTATGTGTGCACTTCCTTTATTGCAAATAAATAATGAACCACACATTCGAAATGTGCTTTAAAAACGAAATAAATAAGTGCCGGTAGGCCCGATAGTAAATCATCGCCCAGCATGCATTCTATTTGTTACGTCTCATGAATATTCATTTCAGTTCTCAGCGAGCTGTCCGTTTTTTTTTTTCCACACGCATACATTGCGTATTACAGTATGTGCTACGTTTTATCCATATTAGCGCATGCGCTGTGTAAGTCGTACTACAATACGAAATGCGGTAGGACTATAAAAACCTCGGATAAACTCTTTCACAGGGCTCTCAAAACAGATCATATTGTAAATCGACTTCGCCTGCCGTGATTGTAAGTATCTTATCTAAGAGTAAGGCTACTGATTTCAGTATAAAACCCTCTATTTTGGTCTCTGGTCACATAAATGCTTAGCCATATCAGGTGCTTCCGTGACAGGTATAGGTTTGCTGTGCGACCCCTTTACGGTACGTATTTGTCCGTATGGGGTCGCTGCTGCGGTAATAGACTAGTATGATTACATGGAGAGGGTCTAACAATAGTGATGACGTTTGCCAAGGGATTGCACATATAGTTTGCAGCTAACAGTTAAAAGAAAAAAAAAAGTTACAAATTAATAGATCTAACGTTAGACCATCTTAGCAAAATCTAAGTTACAAACAGGTTCTCACCTCAGGTTGATGTATCCATGACTCGCTTGTATACAAGTTTATGCTAATAAATGCTAGAATGTATTCCAGTCAGTATAAGATATTTTTAAAAATATTTTCTATAAAAATGACGCAATTGAAAATAAAATTGAAAAAAATTAAAATTAATTTACTGTTAAAACATTGAATTTGATTTGAAGAGTATATTTGTAATAAAAAGCAATTATATTGACAAAAATAAAGATGAAAGCTGTCACATGAGGTTAGTTAAATTGTAGTTGCGCTCTCAGTTTTTACAAATGACGTCATCGACGAAACTGGTCTACGTTTTATGAGAATCAGAAGACCAAACCAGCAGACAAATTCGAGCAAGTTTTGTTTTTGATTCACCCAAACCAAAGAAAAGCGGCAAAAATATGTTTGCAGGAGTACCGGTTACACAGAATTCAAGTGAGTTGGTTTCTTTCGTCTAAAATATCAGTAACAATGAGATGGTCTGTTGTAACGTTAATGTGCGGGCCCATTAGTTCAGTCCCACACCTTGTAATTTTTGCTAGTGTACAAAACTCTGCTCATCTATATGTGACCCGCTACAACAAAATGGTCCTAAAGTCGCGCACAGTCAAAGACGTGAAAATCGAGTTTGAAGTCAGAGCATCAAAATTGGTCAAAACTTACGATTTTCTGAATTTGACATATTATTAGAGTCTGACATGTCTTCTATCATCTGTCGAAATTTTGAAGCAAAATGATGAAAGGAAAGACCAAAAAATAGCGTTTTTCTGGGCCATGTTTTTTGGCGTTTCAACGAAGCAGAAACTGGTTCGAACATTTGGATTGAGCGCCACAGATAGGCTCCGCCCCTAACAACGACCAGAGTGATCTCATTGGTCAGTTTGCTGCTTGCCGCTAACCGAAGTGTGAAGCTCGCACACTCCCCAGTCCACTGGTGCGTGGTGGCGGGTGCGCCTATGCCCAGCCGCTTCTCCTGGAATCCTGGTCACTGATTGGTCGGTGAGGAGACCGCCGACGCTGTGTTTGAATGAGCATTGTGGGGGTTGCTAGGGCTTACCTTCTATTGTCCGGAGGTGAATACTGACTTGCGTGTCCCTTGGTCGCGATTGCATCGCAAGGAGAACTTTTAGGGCGCTTTTCTCGAAACAGTGATTTCCCAGACGTCTCGACATGCTCTCTTTTAAACATCGATATCTCCGCAGCCGATTATCTTTGTAAGATGTGTTATATATCAATTTAAAGCAGAAAGATTAGGGAATTGTGTCATGCAATTTTCGAATAATCGACCTCGCCCGACTTTAGGATCATTTTGTTGTAGCGGGTCACATATGGGTATACTGTAGAGTAACTGCGTCAGTAAGCGACCGTGCAGCCGTTCGCGGCAGGTACAACATACACGGTAATATACCGCTAAATACAGCACTGCACTGTTACATGCACACTACACATATACTAACACACTAGCAATCAACAAAAACCAACCGATAAAATGGGCACAATCTCTGACGAAAGTGAAATTTTCTCACCGAAATGACAACATATCGCATCCAAAATGAAATTTTCGGTACTTCTTAACATAACAGTTAAGAAACAATGGTCCAAGAAACTGGATTTTTTGTCGTTTTTTCGATGTTCATGGATTTTGAAAACACATCCTCACGTAAAATAGAACTTTCGCGAGCCGATGTGGGTCGCCATTTTTTTCGGAAAGTGGATGTTACCATCGAAAAAAAACGGGAAAAACACGAGAAAGACATCAACAACACCGCCAGAATTGCGATCTTGTTTGCGGCCAATGCATGTGCGCACGCTATTTTCACGTGCTTTCGCAGTGGGAATTGGCGCTTACGCAATGTTCGCGAGACATGTGAAGGCGTTTCAGCTAAAGATCGCGGAGCACGCGCGTATTGCATAGGGATTGTACATCGTGCCGCAAGCAGAAATACTACGTCGCATATCGCCCTTATCGGCGAAAATTGTGCCGGGTTTTTCCCTGGTAAATCATGAAAACTGCGTTGGTCAATGGTTAATTTCTTTTACGAAAACAATTGCGTTAATGAATAATCTTGTCTATGATATATGAAATGGTTGAAAATAATTTGCCTGATTTGTTTACAAGTTGGAAAAACCCTTAATAATGCTTAAACTGCCGCAAACAGGATATTTTACTCTAGTCTAGGCTCTAGTCCGTGCTGCGCTAAGGCTACTCCATATTAACTCTAACGTTATGCACTTGTCAATTGTAGTCCCGGCCCCTGGGTACCCGGGGATGGCCGGAACTTGCATCACACTTGCAATTTTGGGATGTTACACCACCCAGCCAAGTCCCGGCCAAGTGAAGTCTCCGACCGGTCGGGCAAAATTTTCACGGAAATCCCCCGCTAAGTCCCCGGCAGGCCGGGCAAAATTGAAGTTGAAATCTCCGGCCAATTCCCTGACAGTCCGGGCAATATTTGTGCCGAAATCCCCGGCCAAGTCCCCGACAAGCCGGGTATATTTGCATAGAAATCCCCGGCCAAGTCCCGACCCTCAAGGCCCGGTCACACTGCCCAAAAGTCGCGTAAGTTTGCATGAATCACGCAAGAAGTGCGTGCTTGTCCGTTGAGAATTTTCGCTGATTTACGCGATGAAAATCACCGATGAATTGTGGAAATATCACTCAAAAATCACTAAACCACGCACTTTCAGCGCATAGGCAGGCAATAAAGGCCCCATAAAGGGCAAATTCGTGGTTGTGCGCGATGACTGAGGTCCACGGAAAATCATGCATAATCTGCGCTTCATCACAATGAATTATATGATATATTATTCCACGCATATTTCGCGCGTTTTTCGCGTAAGACCAACGCAAACTACGCAAAAATTACGTACATTGTCAGCCGATGTGCGCCGGATCGGCACTTTACGCAATTCCGGGTTTGGAGGAGCTCAAAACTCGGCTTCGCGTAAAAGTTTACGCATTATTGCGCTGTTTTACGTAATTTTTGCATAGTTTGCGTGGTTCTTACGTGAACAATGTGCGAAATATGCGTGGAATATCAGCGATTGTTCGCGAAAATGTTGCCGCTATCGCGTTCACCAACGACTCTCCACTGACGATTAGCAGACATAAATAATGACGCATGTTTTGCGCTTGTAACACCTATGTATCACTGAAAATCACTGAAAAAAAATATTGGCGTAGGCCTATGTATCTCTAACAGAACACGCACATAAACGCATGTAATACTTACGAAATACTGATCGATGAATCACTAATGTATCACTATTATAACAACTCACGTATGATTGTGGCGCTATATTTTTGCATGATCTTTCCGTAGTTCTTGCGTGATCTTTCCGTAGTTCTTGCGCAATTCATCGGTGATTTTTCATTGCGTAAATCAGCAAAAATGGTCAAATTCTCGACGGCCAAGCACGCAAAACCAAATTTCTTACATGATTTATGCGATTACGCAACTTTTGCGCATGGAATCGTGTAAAGCGCCGATCCGGCGCACATCCGCGGACAATACGATCGAAGGTTCCACGTCAGAAAAATGCATGAAATGCGCAAATCGCGCTAGGCTCTATTTTCTTACGTGATTCATGCGTTTACGCGACTTTTGGGCAATGTTACCAAGTCCTCAATAGCGGGGAATTGTTAGTCAAGCGAAATAATTCATGGTCACATTACCGTACTGGAAATGGTAGAAGTCATGGTCAACTCTCAAGCAGAATCTGGCTCAATCCCGGCGAAAATTCCTGCCCCAAATGCCTGCCATTTGGTTGGAGCGAATTTCCCCTGACAAGCCCCGGTTTATTCCCCACCCACCGGGGCAAAATAAGTGAATCTTCCCCGACACTGCCCGCCCCATTCCCCTACCCACCGGGGCAAAATAATTGAATTTCCCGCGACAACACCCCGGTACATCCCCGGCCCACCGGGGCAAATTAAGTGAATTTCCCCCTACAAAGCCCGGTGACCCACCCGGGCGAAAAAAATGCTGAAATCCCCACTCAACTTGGTTGCAAGTCCCGGCCATCCCCGGGTACCCATGGGCCGGGACTACAATTGACAAGTGCATTAGGCCTAATACTGTGATAAAACTGCCATAGTATAATGGAGTGCGGTCACGATCGAGGCCTACGGCTAACTGTACCTGTATCGGCACTCACTCCCCTGTATAAAATTTTGTACTTGAATTACATGTAAAGTTGTGTAGACAAATTCTGTATGCATGAAAGTACAAAGGTTCCTCTACTGACGGCTCTAGATTCTATGCTAAATAGTAAATTACATCACATGTTCATGCCAATATCATGGCTATGAATTTACACTTTGTTATTATTATTTCTTTAAATTAATGATGAAATCAAAGAAATTCTAAATGTAATATTCAGTTTATATTCAGTTGCCATAAAATAAAAGAAACTTTGTGTGTGTGTGTTGTGCCTGTTATTTTATGACAAGGTATAATTTCAGTCAGTCAAGTGTCTTCAAATTTACAAGACATTTTCCCTTTTCTTCTTTCCAGGTGCAGCCCCAAGCCATCGGCCAGAACTGTATGAGGTAAGAGTGTAATAATTTGTCTATGAAGAGTTTAGAGCTCTTATCTTAAATACACTGTATATGAGAGTCATATTCATCTCATGTTTCATCTTGTATGGCTTTTGCAAACATAGTGCTTACTTGAATGCTACTACTTTACTACATTTATTGAAGTCTAGTAATCTGAAGACTTTCCAAGGATCAAGTGAATTAAGATCTGTTTTACTTTCAATGAGCAGTATTTACGAATTTATTAATTGAATTGAATTTCTTAAATTTAGTCATTGAATCATTCTGAAACTGTTGATGTCATTGCATGGAAATATTCTGTGAATAATGAAGCCTTTCCCAACCACCCATGATCAGTATTTTCAAAGGATTTGTTAAAAAAGGAGTAAACTATACATTCATACATACAATATTACACATATTTTGGAACAAAGAGCCTCTGTATGATGTTATCCCAAAGTTTGTAATTCAGTCACCAGTCTACAAATAAATGTATGTTTTTCGCATTTTTGACATGGACTTTGATACTGAACAAAACTGTAAAGATAATCACAGAGAGATAATGGATGGGGTTTTTTTGTTGTTGTTTTTTATACATTGTATATCTCATTGTTTGTTTGGCAGGAGGTGAAGCTGTTTCGAAATGTGAGAGAAAGAGAGAAATATGACAACATGGCGGAGCTGTTTGCTGTCATCAATACTTTGGAGTGGCTGGAGAAGGCATATATCAGAGATGCAGTACCAGCCAAAGAGTAAGTCGTAAACGCAAACCTTACCGAGGTGTTGCTAAATATTGAAGTATACTGTAGCTCATGAATACCTACCTACATGTAGATATGTCTACATGTATGATTTGTAGAATATATTATCTTCTCTTTTGTAATTATTTCATTTGTATGGTCTGTTCATAGTTGTTCACTGTTCTCATTGTCCTCAGTCACTCTGTGTCAAGTGTTTTCCTCTCTAGCGCTAAATGCATACTGAGCATCTTTGCGTGATGTAATGTGCACTCTTGGTAGGAAGCCACTCCTGATTGATATTACTATTATGTTGCAATTATTCTGTTAATCCTTCTTCTGCACTCGGTCTTGCAATTTCTCTGCAAATTGTAGAAGTAATCACAGTGGCGAATATTTGCATGAAGGATTGTACAACATCAGCCGATTTAAGAATGGTCCATGGTAGATGGTTTTGTTTTGTTTTTGTTTGCTTGTTTGTTTGTTTGGGTTTTGTTTTTGTTTTATGGGTTTTGGGGGGTTTTTTTTTTTGGTTTTTTGGTTCGTTGATTTTGTTGTTGTTTTTTTTTTTGCTTTAGTGTTTTTTGTTGTTGTTTTTGTACTTTGTTAGTTGCTACATTATACAATGTACTGTAAAACCAGAAATTTTGGCATGTATTCTAATTTTGCTGGAGCCAAGATTCTCAAAGTTATTAAGATGCCCGCAAAAGTTCTTGTCAACACCATAATGTTATGTAAATAAATAGAATGCCAGTGGCAGTTTGTGAAGATATCATGCTGCAGATATTTCTGATTTTACAGTTTACACCCTCATCACTGCAAAATGTACTGAAACATGATTCTTATACTTGCTTTCATGTGTTATTATCTTGAATGCAGATACACAGGGTCCTGTTCCAAGCTCCTCATGCAATACAAGGCAGCCTTCAGACACGTGAAGGGAGAATTCTCAACAGTAGAAGACTTTATGAAGAAATACAGGGTAAGTTGTCGGCCCCACATTCATGGATGACTTCAATTCCAAAAACTTTTCATGCCATTGCATTAGGCACATTTTGCATATTTTGCTGCCCAGTGTGTTCCTCATCATGTTTCATCTATAAGTAATATCTTGCACATAACATTTTGCTTTCCCTTATACAGTCAACCTTAAGTCAACCTCACAGAAGTCAAATAATCGCCTGAGTTGAAGGTCTTTTGGAGTCCTCTTCTCTTTATATTTTATTGAGTTTAATCCCTCTAAGTCGAAGTTAATTTCTTCAGTCCAAATAGATTCAACTTATAGGCAAGGTTGACTGTACCTGAATTACTAAGTGATACCCAAGATGGCACCCAGCAAGTCAAATACTGAGAGGACCATTCAACAGGTTTAATCCTGAGCCTGAAAAGTTCAGTGTGATGTATCCTCGCACCATGGGTTGGTCAGTTTATGCAATCTGGATTAAATCTAGTACTGTATACGCCATATATTTTGCTAGTCTAAATTTTTGCGAATCAGGAATTCCCCGACGATTTTGCGAATGGTTAAATTCGTGATCGCGGAGTCCTGTACTGAACAGAGAAATGTACACGCATACGTCACATCCACATGGGGATCAGAGTCAATATTTTCGTGTGTCTTCAATTTCACGAATAGCACCTGCCTCGTGAAATTTGTGAAAATAAACACCTCGCGAAATATTCGGCGTATACAGTACCGGGTATGCTTCTGTTTCCACTGGTCATGGAGTTGAGACTTAAAGGGGATGGCTAGTATCTGATCAGTGGAAATCAGTGGGAACGCTTAGGGATGATTGTTCCAATCCTTGTGGGATTCATTTAAGAGTACATTTAATGTATATCTATCGTTGTGTGAAAATTATTTGCTTCAGAATGATCTCATATTCAAGTTATGTGCAGTTTAATGTTTCCAGGTTAGCATGCCTGTATACAGTGACGGGGCGATCATTAACGATCACCCCATCACACAACAATAGACATATAATGTACTCTTAAATGAATCCCACAAGGATTGGAACAATCATTCCCCAGCATTCCCACTGATTCCCACTGATCAGTTACTACATGTAGCCATCCCCTTGAACTGATGATGCCTGAACAGTACACTGTAGGAGACCTACCATCAAAAGGCTTTGATAAATGTCTTTATCATGTCATTTGCTTTTTGACTTGTATAGTACATTATTTCTGAATTCTCCTTGTGCTCATAGATGAACTGCCCAGCAGCAATAGAAAGAATACAGGATGACCGACCAATCACAATCAAGAAGGATGACGGGAACACAAGTGAATGCATAGCACAGATTGTTTCAGTAAGTCGAACCAGCATGTAATGTCTTTGTGTTCCTACATCAGAATGTACAGTTTTCAACAATTGAAAACTGTTTTCATGTTATCAAGATTTTTGTAGCAAAAAAAGCTGCTGAAAACTGCTTATCCAATAGTGGCGAGCCAATGGAGTAAAATGGAGTCAAAAGGGGCCTGAGCTTTCGATCCAAGCAGAATCTTCATCAGAGGCAAAATGACAAGCAGGCAGGGAAAGCAATCACATGTAAGGACTACACACAACAAGAACAGTCAGGGGAGGGCTAGGAACACAGAACAAAGAAAACAAAAGGGGAGGGTTGGAAGTCATGGGCAAGGAGCCCAACAGGTACAGGGAGGGGGATTAAAGGAGGGTGGACAGACAAATGGCAGAGGAGGGTCAGTAATGACCCTGAGGACCATGGGGGCAACCTTTTGAAGGATAAGGAAGAATAGGGAGGCAGCATCAAACAAAATGAGGAACAACAGAGGGATAAAGAAAAGAAAAGAGTGAAATAGCAACAGCAAGAGTGGGGGTGGGGGGGGGGAGGGGGAGTCTGAGCAGGCAGAGAGCCCTAATCTGGTGTACCAAGAAGAGGCAACAAACTGAAAGTAAGAGTCAACCAACAAATGAAAGTTATCGAACATATCAAAGTGTATATAAAATCTAGATAAATCTAGATTTTTGTTTTTCTGCGTAGGCCTTCATTTGTAGAGTGCATTGGGAGATATTTTGTACTACAATGCGAGCACCTGTGATGATCGTGATGATGAAATGAAGTACAGCAATGACAATATGTTGCATGAACTAATGTGAAGAATAGAAATGATGATAGTTTTAACAAAAGCAAAAACTGTCATTAATATCATTATTGTTATTGGTCACATTATGCAAGTTAGCTGCCAAATGTGATTACAATTGAGTTCCTGCAATAGCTAAATATGAATTCAATTTTCTGATTCTAGCAGTCATGAAAATCATGCAAAATTTCAACTGAAAATCTACTGTAAAAGTACAAATTTTTGCGGTACTCTAATTTCCCACATTTCATGCTTCTTTTGGCTAGCGCGAATTCTAAAACCTGTGAAAATATCTTCACAATTTTCTCTGCACATTTTGAATGGGTTGACAATTGTGCAGCGCGAATTCAAGAACCCGCAAATATATTTTTGAGCCACTCAGCGCAAAAGATTAATCATGTGAAAATATGGAGGTTTACTATAGTTTGCTAATATCATCTTTGGATTCAGGTGTGTTTAGTGTGGTGATGAGTAGTACATGTATCAGTGTTGATGACAGATTCAGGGGAACTTCATGATAACATGGATGAAAAAGGGTAAAAACAACCAAAGAAATATAAAGAGGTGAGGCACGTTTGCAAAATCACCTTCATATAAGAGCTTTTTGTCATATTCGACCTCTTTACGACGAGAATACACTGTATCACTGTTGATGACAACAAATGTGTAATGAGTGGACGTGTCCCTCCCATTTCAGTTGTTCATCACAGTGATGGACAAGCTGCGTCTGGACATGAAGGCGGTGGACGAGGTCGAACCAGAGGTCAGGGAACTCATGGAGACGATGAGCAGGATGGGGTCGCTGCCCGCCGAATACGATGGGAAGGACAAGATCAATAACTGGTATGTGATGACAATGAGATATTGTGCAGATATTGGCTTTTCAGAGATGGAATGTAACATTTGAAATCCCAGCAGGAGTTATATTTTCCCCAAGAGATTATATTTTCTCTGAAGTGCACAGTATTAGGGAAAATATCTTTGCAAGAGGGTAGTATAACTCCCAAGGAACTGTCAAGTGTTGTATTACGATGGTAGGCAGGGCATGGATCTTATAGTTTTGGTCGAGACCTAAATTTAGGTTTCTAACATTTTTTGGTGAGATAACGAGAAACCTCTTATCAAATATGAAAGAGCATGTAATTCCATGAGGAATTCAACGTTGATTTATTGGTTTTGAAGTGGCTGAGATATCCAAAACAGAGCGATTCTAATAAAGTGTGGAACGCACCTTTTATTACGATTGCTTTGTTTTATTTTGTTTTTGGATGTTTCAGTCATTCCAAAACCGATTTTCATCAAATAAACTTTGAATTCCTGTTAGAATGGTATGCTCTGTACTATTTCATAAGTGTTTTCTTGGTATCTCGCAAAAAGTTAAAAGCCCAATTCTCATCTCCACCAATACTGTGCCATCTCTTTATGGTCGACATAAATGCACAACATGTCATTCGAGCCCTGTTTGGCAGCCAGTCAAAATTATAATATTTTACCTGATGTGATGTTACCGGTGGCAATGTAACAAGTTTTTATCCTTGTTGTGTTAGTCACATGATCGTGTTATGACCTCTACTAGTATGTGTGGTGTGTAGACCATTTGATAATATCATTTAGTATTCTGACATCCTAGTCCTACACACCCACCCACACCTTTTCTCCTGGTATACAATGCTTGGCCCTTGGGAGGACACTTTACCATTGGAAGAAGGGGATGTGGAATGAAAACAGCCAGGTGTACAAGTAGTTGAAGAAACATCTGAGTTATATGGCTAACTATAACAAAGATCATGTTGTCCCATTTGATGTAAATGAAAGGATTGACCTGCAAGAATTATTCATAGATTTCTCCCAATGTTTGACCCGAAAGTCAACCTTGCTTAAGTTGACCCCTATCAAAGTTGAATAATTGCCTAAGTCTTTTGTCTTTTGAAGTCCTCTTCTCTTTATATTCACCCCTATTCATACTTATCCTTCATACGTCAAATTTTCTCTATAAAAGTGGAAGCTATTTCTTCAGTCCAAATAGATTCGACATAGGCAAGGTTAACTGTGTAACAGCTTGCATAGAGTACATGTATTTAAAGATTTCTTTTACACAAAATCCAACTGTAAATGCGTGTATTTGTGTGTCATTTTGTTTGATTATCTTTCAATTTTTTACCAGGGCCTTGATTTGTTGAAGATCTCTTTTTTAATTCAATTATATAAAATCTTGTTTTTTTCCTTTGAATACTGTAAAAATACAAATTCCATGTCAACAGAAGCCTTGCAATTGTCCTAACTTATTTGAATCAATGTGATGATGCAGGTTGAAGACGATGAGCGCCATGAGGGCAGCAGACGAACTTTCGGAAGAGCAAATCAGACAGCTCCTCTACGACCTTGACTCCGCCTACAACAGTTTCATGAGAACGCTGAGTGGCTCAGGGCAGTGAGGAAAATACTGGATTTTATCATATTTCTTGTTCCTGTTGTCTGTATGCAGAAATAAAGTGCAGGTTCAGATCTCTCAGCTGCACTTGTACATATTTTGGAACAGTGAAGACACCATATGAAAATTGTGAATACAGAACTTGCTCCAGTCATTGTTTAATAATACCTCTTTATTTTTGATAAACATTGTATTTACCACTTTTTCGCAGAAATCTATAATACCACTAAAAATTCATAGCCTAACATTCTGCTTTGCCACATGTCTGAGAGAGGTTTGTTCATTGTTAATCAGTTCTTCGGTTATATCATCTGTATTTCTGTCTGTCAACTTTCAAACTCTTTTTACACAATTTTTTGAGACTTTTCAAATTTTGTGTAAGATACCCCTTCAAAGAATATATCAGTCCCCTCAAAAGAAAATATGAGTCAACCACAATGAGTAGCATAAGAAACACAAATGTTTCATCTGTATAATTTGATGAATTTGTTGCTACTCAATTCGTATCTACCAGCCTTAAAGACAGGCAATAAGAATTTTACAGAATGATTTAATTTGCTTTCCATTAAACACTATAGAAATCATTGAGTCACAAGTAGATACTGTCTGTACACAAAACGAAGAAATTATTTGTCTTCCATAAATAATCTCTGATTAGAAATATCAATGTTAAGAAGATGCAAAAAAAAAAAAAAATCTGATATGTAATCTTGCTGTCTGTCTGAATATTCATACATTCAATGAACATATGTAAATATGGCTCCGTACCGTGTGAGCCTCATAGAGTAAGTAACAACAATTTCTTGATTTCGAAATTCATCAGACTCTTCAGTGACGTATGATGTGTTCAGCTTTGTTCAGAGAAATCTGTCACAAGAACAGTATGAAAGCTTGCCATTAGATTAACACTGTTGCGTTAAAATGGGCTTTAAATATTAAATACACATGTAAACAGACAGGATATTGGGCAATCAAGCGCCATAGGCAATAGCAACATGCTGTAGGTAAACAAATCATTGTATAATTATTAGAAACATTTCTTCGACATTAAAATTTTGATGTGGAGTAGTAATGATGCCATATTTGTTCTCTTAAATCTTTATATCAAAATTTTCCACCATGATCACCCTACTTACATTCCTCTCAGCCATAGGGTCTACAACTTTTTTTCTTTTTTTTTCTTTTTTTTTGGGGGGGGGGGGGAGACAGTGACTGGTCGTGTATACATGTACAAGTATAATGATGTAATTTCTAAGGGGTTCGAGACTAGACTGAAAGTGAATTAAATTCTGTGTAGTTTGAATTTATGAATTGCTCTGTGGACTTCTTACAAGTTCAGTTCAAGGTCTGATAATAACAGCATGTACATGGAAACCATTTTGTTTCTTGATGATGTATAGTTATGTTCAGTGGCCATTATAGACACTCTGGAGTAGATAGAAGGAAATTGAAGGAATTCTGTCATCTTCAGTGCTCATTTTGAAGAATGATTTGATGCCAACTTTAACAAATGCCATGATCTTAATTTTATCATGCATTCTTGAGATGATCCTTATTAGATGTATGGGGAATGACGGCATGGTAAGCTTTAACGATCATAAGATTAATCAGTAATATGTGAACAGAAATTGCAAACCCAGACCACCCAACAGTTCTGAATTCGGAGGAATACAGAAATAAAAAATCTGAATTTTGATCATTCCCAGATCTTGTTTTTGTAGGATTTTTTTTTAAGATTTTTTTTTTCCATGATGATTTTATTGTACATGCTCTTGTGCTTGCTTTCCTACTTATTCGCCGAATCATCCCCATTTCTCAGATAGAAAGGTTGTGTGGTTGGCAACCCTGTACCAATTACATCAGATCTTCAAATAAAGATGCACACATTCATTTTGCACATTGATGCAGGTTGAAACTGTTTAACTGTAGTGATAATTGCTACTGCATAAAACACCAATGGAAAAGTACACTGCTGTTTACTCTCTCAACACTTTCCTAATTGAGTCATGTGGGAGATATCCCATTACTGTTGTTGATTCATTTGTGAATTCTGAAACTGTTCATTCTTGTCAAAGTAGACCTCCAGATGATTTTCAGACCTTTACATATGAACAACTGTAAATTGGAATACACTGGGTGTAGAGTTTCAGAATGTGCAGTGATTGGGATAAGGAATATGAGTTTTTTTCAAAAATTATAATAAATCACAATGAACAAGGATGCTGACATGACAGCCTCACAACAAGAATGCACAAGTTTGGGCTCAAGGAAACAGAACAAAAGAAGAAGGTACATGTATTAAATTCTACACAGGTGAACTGTTTAAGCATGTGGTATTGTAATGGAATTACACTGCTACATTTCTCAAATATGTGAGGCTCCTATGTCCTCATCTTTGTTCAGTGTAATTTGTTTTGGGTTTTCAGAGTATTGATTTCACAACTCTAAGGACCACAATAAGTTCCACAAATCTATACTTAGCACTGTTGATTTATGTACTCCGGGATGTGAAATTATGAAAATTGCCAGGAATGCCCCTTTGACAAAGCTGAAGCCTTTCAACAACTGGATTGAATGAAATACAGTTCTTTGTGAATGTTAATAATGGGCTGCATATTTATTTTGATAATTTTGTATAGGCTTTATATTTTAATCATGAATAGCTGATGTACATGTATCCATTTCCATGCCATATATCATTTAAAGTTCTGTAGCATTCTAGTGCAATTTGTAAAATAAAACTTACGTATCATCACAACAAGATAGTGGTTGTGCAGGTTATTTATTTAGGTACTCTTCATAATCACTTAAATTGGTTCAGTGTCTTAGCTGATCCACAAATATGACATTGTGTTGCTTTAACCCTAACCAGGCCGGGCTTTTTTGGGTGTTCTGTGGCCGGGGAGGGGTTGATTAACCCCCCCCCCCCCCCCCCCCCCTGAGATCTTGGCCGTCGATCACGCAATCGCCATGAAATTTGGCATGTGCATTACCTGTGGCGTAATCTACCAAGCTATACATAAAGAAATGGAAATTTTCGTCATAATAATTAATTATGCTAATATATGTATAAAATCATACATTTTGCTCTAAATCAGAAATTAAAGCTCCTAGAATCCTAATTTTTGGTGAAAACATTCTTTGTAGCGTTCCTAGCAATGTACTTGAGAAAAAAATTTGGTATCAAAATCAATTTCTTATGTATTTTCTTGTTTTATGAATTTCTTATGTATTTCTTTGTTTTTTTCGACCTTTTGTTTTATCATTTTTTTTCCGCGAAATTTATGACAGAACCTATTTCGAGCATAATTATGCTAAAATTAATTAGTTTCAGCTTAAAAAAGTGAAAATAATCATATCTTTATGAATAAGAAGAAAAAACTCCATTTGCATAGACTTTATACACAAAATCACGTTTTTGAGCCATTTTCGGTCTGACAGGCATATATAAAACATTATGCAGCGTCGTAACGGTATGCGCGATTTTCACGAAAATGGTGTCAAAAGATGCGCGAGACTTGAAAGTAAAAAGTCAGTGAACGGCGCGGTCAAAAAATTTCGCGCGGCGGAGTAGTCGCGAAAAATGTCGAGGGGGGGTTGATTCAACCCCCCCCCCCCCCCGGCCTTTTTAGGGTTAAGGTCAGTTTCTGTCAAATATTTTTGAATTAAACATGTAATACTGTAGAAGTACTTAAATACTCGAAATACTCGAATACTCGAAACCAGACCTTCCAACCATTCTGACTTTTGAGGAAAGAATCTGAATTTTAATCATTTATTCGCAGCTCCTGTTTCGATAGGAGTTTCCAATTTTTCTTGATAACTGTACCATACACTCCTATGGTAACTGCTCTTTCTTTCCTACTTATGAGCCAAATCATCCCTAGTTTTCAGTCAGAAAGGTTGGGAGGTCTGTGTAACTGTTCATACACTGCACATGAAGAAAGGGGAAAATGCATTTACATTGTATATATATGTAAACTTTGACTAGAAATGTTTACGACATAGTAGTATAAGCAAGCAAGGAAACAACAATTGTACAGAGTTTCTACACACAATCTAGTCATATCTGTAGCTTCACAATGTACATTTTTCCATTCACAAAGACAATGATTAGGTATCTGAATGTGTAAGCTATCTGTGTGACTAAAAACTTGATGCAAACACCAATTAATACACATCTACAGCCTTTTCGCTATGTAAACATAGATTTGTTAGTATGCATCCAGTGCACACAGGCAAACATACATTAATTGAATTTTCATGCGCAAACATAAGCCCCGGAGAAAAGAACATCTGGCATTGTTGTTGCTGCTGCTGCTGCTGCTGCTGCTGCTGTTGTTGTTGTTGTTGTTGTTGTTGTTGTTGTTGTTGTTGTTATGTATGTGTGTTTGTTTGTTTGTGTGTTTATCTTCGGCTAATAGACTTTGTTTCACACTGTTTGCAAATCGGGTTTTACAATGAAGTAACTTGAGCCTATTCTATCGACTAGATGTTGTCTTTTGTAGAAGCGCGCAAACAACTCGCACTTTCTGCTCACAACTCCCTCGGCATCCTCAATGTTGAAGCTGACGCACTTTGAGTTCGAGAGGCAGTACTTAGCGCATCCAGCAAGCGTGTCTACGTAGTGGACTTGGAGCAGTCCATTGCTAGCTAAGGGGAGGGCCCTGTCCAGTCCCAGAGCTACGTAACTTGCAGAACGAGTATTCCCAGATCTGTAGGAATCTGACGTGAGAGGGAGAGAGGGAGATTTGAAGAGGGAGAGGTAAAGATTAAAGGGAACGTATAGTTTTTGGTTGAAACTTATCTTCAGGTGTGTAACATTTTTTTTTTTAATTATTGTGAGATAATGGGAAACCTCTTATGAAATATGAAAGAGCATGTAATTTCAAGAAGGATATTTGATGAAAATTGGTATTAAAAAAGCTGAGATATCCAAAAAAGTGATCCTGATAAAATCGACAGGCCATGGCTTTTATTAGGATCTCTTTGTTTTACCTTGTTTTTGGATATCTCAGTCATTTCCAAACCGATTTTCATCAAGCAAATTTTTGATTCCAATTGTATGCTCTTTAAAATTTCATAGAGTGGTTTCTAAATATATCGCAAAACGTTGCAAGCAGAATCCTCACCTCAACCAGAACTGTACAGTCCCTTTAAATAATAGTTCGTTGGTCACGTTTCTTTTAGTCCTTCCTTTTGAACTGCTGTCATAAGAATTACACGTTTGAGTATTACATGTATTATTTTTCCATGGATCATAATAACATCGTACATGTAGCTCTATGATGTTGACGCTAGAACAGTTTAGCAGGTACCGTAAATACGTATGAGAAAATGATATCTTGAGAATGTCTGCGTACATAGACCTCTTAAAATCTCAACGTATTATGTTTTACTTATAATCTGTCAAAGGGAAACAGTTCCATGACATTTACTCCTGCGACAGTTGCTCCCATGAAACATCTGAACATGAATTCTACCCACAAACATAACCCTGATGCTAATCCCAAATCCTCACATCAAACAAAGCGTAAAAACTATAACAACCCTGACCCTACGTCTTTTTGAGAAAATAAAACCTGAACAACTGTGACAGGAGCGAAATGTAGAGTCACCATTTGAAACAAAGGGTCAAATATCTGTAAGTTGTTATCCAGCTGGAAACTCGTCGGTAACCTGGAATGAAATGATCAGAAGCGAAGCAAAAAGGTCGTATGGATCGAGGATTGGAGAAACAAATGAACACATTGCTGCTACAATGTGTAAGAGGAAGAGAGATGGGGAAAGGGTTAACGTCAATGGTGTGTTGAAAGTCGTCCGATAAAAAAAAAATACCGTAAAAGTTTGTGAAACAATCATGTTATGGATGAAGAATGTTACGAATAATTCACATTTACCACACCATCCGCATGTGATTTTTGATAGAGGATAATACAAACATAACGAGACATCACTGTTATGCAGTGTCGTTCAACATATACATTCATGAGATTTCATCACACATACATTCATATCTGTGGCTGGAAAATAACACAGAAATGACTATGCACCTATGCAGTAAATCAACAAAGAAATTTCATGTCATAAAACGCAGTAATAGATGTTTCCCAACTGCTTGTGATATAAACATAGTTATTCGCGATGAGAGAGAAAACAAAACGGGAACAATATTCAACTTCACAATGGTCAACAATTGAAAGAGTTAAAAGAGTAAATACACCCTACACTATAAGTGCACCTGTCCATGTTTCTTGAACGTCCTCATGAACTTCAACAATCTCTTCATACTTTGTTTCTGACATGTTCAAACAATGTACGATTACACACTGTGTGCGATAAGCCACGAAAAGTAGAGAATTTAATAAACAAGAAAAAGCCACTGACAGCGAAATGATGAACAACCATTCTGCAGGTTGTCTTGAGTTAAAGCGTAACCATCAAAAGGAGATGATGCACACGTAGTAGCAGTTGGAAAATTAGAATGATGATTATCAATCAGTCAAAATGTAAACCAATCAGGATAGAAAGACTAAGATGCAACAAGGCGGTAGTGCATGCATTGTGTTATACTTGCCATCTGCTACCATGAACAGAACGTATCATCTTACTTTTGAATATTTACCTGTCGGGAATCTTGGTGACGATCTCATTCAAGCTTTGCTTTTTAGTAGGTTCCATCGTATTTCTCTTTGCATCCTTTACTTTGATTGAAGATGACACATCGACTGCTTTGTATCATGTTTGTATTCCTATTTCTTTTTGTATATATCCAAGCTGGACATTCTGTATTATTATATTTTGTTATATATCATGTATTTTCCATTGAGAAATACGAAATAAAATTGAAATTGAAATTGAAAATTGAAAGTGAAATACTCACGTGAATTCCTTACCCATCCGTGCGCAAGGTGCATTGAACAGTTTTGAATGGTCGGTAGGAAGAAAATTGACAAATATAATAATATGATAAGAAAATCGTTGAGAAAATAGACAAACAAACATAGTAAAACAGTAAGTTCCATCCCTCCCAACACAATTGATGACGTCGCAAATGTATATTGCTTCTGAGTATAGGTCCACACTTCAACACACATCCCACGACGTCAGAATGAAGTAGGAAGCACACGAGCATGTCTGCATCAGTACAGGCCATGTAGGAACCGGTATAGAAACACGCAGACAATGTAGGGCCTACAACTTTCCTCCGTCGATGTTGTGACAGTTTGTGATTAAGCGGAATTCCAAAAACACGCGCTCGCCTCATTGTTGAGCACAATAATAAAGATAATTATGGTCTTTATGCAAATTAATGTACTGATTTCGCTCCGTAATATGTCATTTAACTGCAATCGCGTGACGGTTTAGTTCAATTATTCTCTTCTCCGTTGCCTGAAATCGATAATGGGGTGAATATGATGACCCAATAATTAACCACTTCAAATTGCTGCTAAGGTTACGTTAATACAGCTTGGGTTTTGTTTCTGATCATCGCTTTTATACAAATCGGATGGTTATTAAACATTCGTTTCCAGTCTCTTTCTTAGTTTTTAAGGTTACCTTTACCAACAGATGAAAAGATAGTATAGATGAAAGGATGATTTTAATCGTTAAAGGGGGCAATAATTATGATAAAACATCAATTGTGATACGCTATAACCCGATTTACTATCGATCACTACTTGATATGGCGGATATCATAATTATCTTCCAATTAGCAAAGTACAAAACCGTGGATATTTCCACAGATTACGACAGATATTTACATCTATATGTTGATGGGACTGCTTTTGTTTGTTAATCACCTAATCCATACAATGGCCTCATTTTGCTATTTTGGCAAAAAAAACAAACACACAAACAAACAAACAAACCCGTATACAACAACCATCAAAAGTAACAAAGTCCAGTTTTATGTATGCAAGTATATAAGCCCGCAGTTGCCGGTGTTAATGACTAGACTTCAATCTAAGCTACCTTGCGTGTCTTCACCGGTATATACAGCTCTGGTTCGATTATGGTTAGTTGTTCCAGTCGTGCCAGTTGAAACTATGTTTATTCGCAGGACACAACAGATGATAACCTACAGCCTGGTAAGTTTCAAAATGATTTGTTGCACTGTTCACGTTTCCATATTGATATATTTTTTCTTAATGATGAAAAGGCGTCTTTCTATTTTCTTTTGTCCTTATTGTTCGCAAAATCACGAGTAACAGCGAACTAATTTTTGTTATGTTCTCATAATATGGATTGGGACGGATGAGTAACATTAAGTTAAAGAAAACATTTAGGCCTTAGGCCCTATCATTATTATGATAGTTTTTTAATTATAACTTATATTTGTTCTGCAAAGTCAACTTGGAATTTCTGCCTGAAGAAAAGAAAATGCACATCATTCTCTCTCAAAACGGAGGAGCAATTATACTGTATTCAGGGTTAGAGCCAGTTTATGTTTGTATAAGTTAACAAATCATTATAATGTTTAGTAACTTAATACATGTAATAACAACGTACTCAGAGTAGAATGTTTCTCTTTGTGATTCTTAAGCACGTTCCAGTGCCAAGATTTTGTAAACTCTCATTGAAAACAGTGCATGATGAAGTACAATGTGCTTTCGACTTATATCTTTTTACTGATACATGTGTAGGCCCTATATGCGACAAAAATGTAATCGATGTCATGTCGTAGGGCTAAGTTTGATCATTTTCACTGAACTGAAAAGAAAACGACCGCCAAGTGCTAAAAACTGATTATCCTAAAAACTATCAGAGCATAAAAGTGAAGTTATCTTTTACGCTCGTTTTACTCCACTGCAGTTATGCATGATTTGCACTGTCTGTCTGTTGGCTCCTGTGACAACTGCGAAATACTGTGACGTCGGTAAGCCCTTGCGTGATCATGTTTGTTTGTTTGTTTGATTGTTTGTTTTGTCTGTTTGTTTGTTTGTTTTGTTTGTTTGTTTCTCATCGACGCATGCAAATAGATAGGTGCTTAAAAACACAAACACACTTCACTGTGTGTTTTATTATTGTAACCATTATTTATCAGGGCCTATACTATAAGCCTATATCCCTGTTATTATCACCGTCATCGTGAAAAGTATGTCATCCTCACTATAATGTATACAAAACCTAGAATAATCAAAGCTATTCACAACTCATGATAGGAGGAATTATTCACTTTGATTATTAGATAAGGTTTGAAATTTTATATTATTCATACAGGATGAAAGACAGGAGCGAGACAGTGCGTCACAAGCACCGACTGGACTAAACGCATCCCACTGCAACATTTTGTCATGAATTTGCAGAAGCGCTCTACATTTACAAACAGCGCGCCTACACTAACACTAACACTGACACTGACACTGACACTGACACCAACCCAATACCAACACCACCTGCTCCTGACAATACCCTTGGTCACAGTGTCTTCGCCCTTAGTTGAATGTCTCAGTTTCGTTGCATAATGAATTGCAAATATAATATCATCTCAAAAGAATTCTTCTTCAGTTTCAATAGATTTCAATACAACAAATGTAGAACATTTATTTTCCAGATCAATTCGTGTATCCAGTAACAATTCAGTAATGACAAACTGGAGGTGACAACTCAGTAAGCACAGCTTGAAGTGAGTGCACCTTTAACATTTGAAAATGTAGTTGAATCTGATGGAAACATAGCTAAAAAGACATTTTAAAGCATTAAGAAGTAGAAACGAAAGAATATAGCTTTCCTGTCTTAACATTACTTTCATTCATCATTGATATGATTATGTTATTTATGAATTGTTATATATTCTTCCTTTCCTTCCCTTCCTTTCCTTTCTTATTCTTTTTCTTTCTTTCTTCTCTCTACCGCTGATCCTCCCTCTCTCTCTATTTTTCCGGCAAGTTGATGTACAACTACAATGATTAGATTTTTTAACATTATTATATTTTAGAATTTGGGAAATGACTTTGTGCAATATTGGTGGACTTAGAAAGAAATTTATATGATATGATGATATAATCACTGATATTGTTTCTGTATGTTTTGATTTGTTTGCTGTGTTGTATTTTAGTGCGAGTTGGTTTGGGTTCCAGTCTATTACGGGCTGACGGGGGGGGGGGGGGGGGGGCTGATATTGGGACGTAACAACAGGGAAGGTTTTTGAAGTTTTTAGCATCATGCCAATGGAGTCCGTTTTTATGCAACGTTTTTATACGATTGTTCTTTTCAGTTTGATTTTGCATACAAGCATGCATGTCCGGTTATTTATTTATTTGTCAAGTGCTATTCCGTGTTGTTCTTTTTTTAATGTATATATTGTATTTGTTATACTTTGTCATTTATATGTGAAAATCCCGCGATGAGTTTCCTGTAATACTTTTTATTGGACGAATAAAGATGAATTGAATTGAATTGAATTGAATTGAATTACACGAATTGTATTATTTTGTGTAACATGGTAACTACCAGACAGCACCAAAAATGACCACCTCCCTGTGAGTCCGTACTACACCGCCTGGTACAACTCGGATTCCCCTGACCCCGATGGCGTGGACACCGAAACTCTGTCCTCTGTGCAAGTGGTGAGAGGGTGTACACTGCCTGATTTTTTACCCCAGTCAGTAATTCACGAAGCCACGAAGTGGGTCGTCATTGCCAATGAAGGAAGTTCCAGTATTTCATACAAAGAATGATAGTTTCAGAATATGCGTTATTTACACCATTCAATAATTCATCAAAATGTTCATTCTGCGATAAACTCAGCTCCCCTGGTATATAATCGTCATAACGATTGAAAATTTTGTAATTACCGATGAATCTGTAGATAATATCTTAGATTTTCGATTTAATGATCTCATTTCGTTTCTTGTCCAACAAAAACGCAATTGCAAATATTTGAATACACATAGGTTCACACAAATCAATACAAAGTTGTAATCAAGGAATACTGTGAATTGAAATGCAATATGTTTGGTCTTTTATGGCAAATGCAAAATTGCAAAATCGAAATTCAATGGAAATGAGGGACTACTAAAAAGCTAAGTTTGTAGTTAGCAGTTTCCTCATAAACAGTCACTAATAACGAACTGCTGAACGAACGAAAGGGAAACTGTCAAAAGCAAGGGAGACAAAAAGGAATCCCTATACACGATATGTGAGATAATATCTTAATTACTTCTGAGATGTTTAATGATATAACTCAATCTCGTGACTGTCATTGCCAACAATATCACAGGTCATTATCATCACCTATATGATAATCTTCATTATGTTAAAGTTATGGATGTCAACACCATTAGTTTGAATCGGACCATGTATATTTAAAGAAAAGATTAACGATAACAATCCGTCTGTATGCCTAGAAGTACATTTCAATACAAAGAAATTTGCGTCGTTTGTTCTGACAGCTTGACAGCAATGTGTGTGCCACGCCCCTCTTGGTGGAGTGCCGGGTTCGCATCTCGCAGACGGCCGCCGCAGCAGCCGGTCAGACTCTGCTCCAATCCTGTCTCACTGCGATCAACGGGCTGGTATGCCGGGACATCGACCAGACAGCAGGCGAGAAGTGTTTCGACTACGAAATAAGATTCCAATGTCCTGCTGCAGCAGGTGCGTAGCGCCTGAATGATATGTTTGAAATATATAGTGGAAAATGTGCTTGTTTTTATAAATAATAGAAAATAATATCCTCGAACAAAACTAAAGCCTGTGACGGAAATGGATGTTGAAGAATAATGTTGATAATAAGGTCTTCTTTACCCAGGGAAGCCTCTTTAGTGTTGCCGCTGCTCTACCAGAGGGCCCTGCCATTATTATAACCTATCGTTGCCAGGTACCCATTTATAAATCTGCGATGGGTCGAGAGGGACGTGTTGGGGAAAAACATCTTGTCCAAGGACGTAAGCACTGGGCGACAATCGAACTCGGGTCCTCCGACTGGGAGCATGTGCCACAGCGCCCCCATGGCTATGATGATAAAGAGGCAATACTGGTTTGCATCATAAGCAAAAAACGTTGTGAAATATTTTAATGAAACACCTGACTGGTCGACTTTGCGTAAATCCGGTTTCCTCGATGGTGTTTTGTTTTGTTTTGTTTTTTCTAGTAGGCCTATATTGATTTGTCCTATAGATTTTGATAATGCAACAGGTATTAGACAATTTCGATAAAGTCAATGAAAACGTCCTGATATGTTGTTGCTGTTTTAACCTGATACTGCAGACGCCCTACCGCCACCGAACCTGTACTGGCCGCTCAACGGACGGACGTCGGCTGCGGACTCCGATCCCGTTGACTGTTCCGGTCGACAAAAGGTCACCTCGACCGTGTACAGCGCCGTCTCGGGCGTGGCCGATGGGGCGCTGATCACCGACATCCACAGCAGCCTCATACTGGACGAGGCGCCGAGCTCGTCGCGACACGCGTGCGCCATACGCACCGACTACACGGGGGGAGTTAACCTCGGCACGTTCACAGGATTGTGCGTGACCGAGCCAAGCTGTTGTGCGAAGGTAAGCCCAGACATCACGGGGGGGGGGGGGGGGGGGGGGGGGGGGGGGGGTTAACGCACAAAACAATCATTTATTTCGGCAGCGGACATTTTGGTAGCATACGTACATTTTGTAAGAACGGCAATCACATAAAAGAAGTAAAAGAAAGGAAAAGAAACAAACATGCCAAGGAATAAAACAAAATAGGGCACAACAGTGTACCATAAATTGGCCAGTGAGACTCAGCCTATAAGGTCTTTATGTTGTTCCTTTATTTTTACATTGCATCATGATATTGCTGTAGCATTTACATAAATATGAAATTAAGGCATTTTGCAGTTGGCGTAGATGTTATTCTCGCAACTTTGGCGTGGCTGGTGAATAATGACATGGTAGACACTCAGGAATTGGATGAATTGACAGCTAATTAAGTAGCTCTTTCTGGTTTTAACTCGCTTTGATAGCTTGTGAGATGATGAGCATTTTAGACTCATCAGTGCAGCAATCTCCCCACGATATTGCGGTATGAATATAGTGGTGGAGCTCACATTAAAGCAATGGAAGCAAAACTATTAACGTGGTGGCAAACATTTGAGATGATAACACTTGCTCAGTTCAAACTCTAAAACGTTGCGTTGTTGTGTGTTTTTTTTTAAACAAAAATGTTAACTTGGCGTATTACAGAAATATTATGATAGTCGTATTCAATTTGCTAATGCAGGTTTTCAACGTAGAACCTGTGAAAAAAATTAAATATCAAAGGCCTGAAACAATAGAAGTTTGAAATTCACTATGTTTATTACGGATATCGACATTCCGATCCCAAAGTCGATCTTTAGTGATAGCACAGTGGTTTAAGTGAGCCCTATATATTTTATCTATAATGTTACTAACTCGGTACCCCGGTTTGAAAGTCAGCAGTCTTATCCACTTTAATAGTAATATGATAATAACAATGATGATAATAACAATAATAAGTATGATAATGATAGTAGTAGTAGGCCTAGTATAGTAGTAGTAGTAGTAATAATAATAATGATAATAATAATGATAATAATAATAATAATGATGATAATAACAATAATAAGTATGATAATGATAGTAGTAATAGTAGTAATAATAATAATAATGATAATAATGATAATAATAATAATAGTAATAATAATAATAATAATAATGATAACAAAGCGTCTTATTTATCTAGGGTATAAATAGCCTCTTCAGGTGCTCCACCAGAGAGCCCTACCATTATCATTACCATGTAATTAGCGTTGCCATGTACCCATTTTTACATCTGGGTCGAGAGGGACGCGGTGGGCAAAAACATCTTGTCCAAGGACGTAAAGCACTGGGCGGGAATCGAATATTCGGCTTCTCGGACAGGGAGTAGGGAGTCTAAACCACTAAGCCACAGCTGCGACCCCTCTCCTATACCACAGTGACTGTAACTTGTATTTAATTAATTAATACTCCTCAAGCGTATTCAGATCTTATCCCAGTCTACAGAATGAACCACCATGAGCTGCACTTTGCGCATGAGCAGGAAAAAAAAAAAATGGTCATTATTTATACCAACAAGGCATGAAAAAAAATGGTCATTATCTATACCAACAAGGCATGGTGATGTTTGGACTGAAATGAGTATCTGTGATGTAATGAAATTCAAGTAACCCGATGAATAGTGCCTGCCAGCACATTCACCTGACTTCAAAACTGGTATTTGGCAGTATCAGTTGAAAAATATTGTTAATCAATACGTCCAATGCAGAATAATGGAAATTGATGTTTTCCCCCAAGAGTTTACCGACAGACAATTCTGGTCACGGTCTATATGCAAGTTCATCCTTTGTTTGTAAATGACTGACGAATTCCATAAAGTTACGTCAGGCAAGATTATGCATTATGTCGCTTTGAAAACGAGTGAAGTGTCTAACCAACCGAGAAAAAGAAAGGCCATATTTTTGAGCCCGTGTGCACATGAGCGAATTCCGAATTGGCTCCTTGTATTCATTGTGGAACTTTTGTTTGTTTGCTTTGAAAGGGCGCTACCGTTAGCTTTTGGATGAATCGCATTCACACCTCGCCTCACGTCACCATGGTTGTGACGTCAGGAGGTCAAAAGGCAACTTACCGAGGATTCGGCACTTCCAGTAAGCCTGGAATTACAGCTTCCATTCCACCTGTATTATGTCCTTATACCCGTGCTAAATAAAACGAAAACAATCTTTGTTTGAATTATTATTACACTGTTAGAAAAAAATCAACAAGGTTGTTTAAAATTTTAAACAACCACAAGTTAACCGGTGAATCGCTCAACTGTTGTTTAAAAATTAAACAACACGTAGTTGTTTAAACGTTTAACCCTTTGTTTAAAAATTCTAAACAACTGTTGTTTAAAAGAAATTTAAACAACTGGGTTGATTAAAAAAGTTGTTTAAAAATTTAAACAACTGTTGTTTAAAAGTCATTTTATACAACTGGGTTGTTTAAAAAAAGTTGTTTAAAAGTCTAAACAACTGTTGTTTAAATGTAATTTTATACAACTGAGTTGTTTAAAAAAAGTTGTTTAAAACTCTAGACAACTGTTGTTTAAAAGTCATTTTATACAACCGGGTTGTTTAAAAGTAATTTTATACAACTGGGTTGTTTAAAGCAAATATTAAATATTCATGTTTAGAATTTAAACACTTCTTAATCCCATACTACTGTACAACTCACTTGTATATAAGCACAATATACAAATGTTTATTTTTTGGCCAATTATATATTTCAGCAAATTTTCACTGTCTATATCACTGACAGCGTATCATTAGAAAACCTTCAATCGGTCAATCTGTCCATCGATGTGCAAACATATTACAAATAACAAATTGAGCCAATCAAGAATTGTCTCATCCATTTTCAGAATATATACAGAGTAACAATTCTTCTTATACAGTTAACCTTTGATAAGTCGAAGTTCTCGAGAACCGAGAAAAATGTGTCGACTTGCGCGGATTTAGTAAAAATATGCAGTTTGACTGCAGAGGAAAAATCACGAGCTTTTGTTATGCTTGAGTTAAGTGATTTTCCAGCTGAATTGACCTCGACTCATTTAAAGCTTAGTGTATTGTCAAATGTACATTTTGATTCCACTTACATACAAATGGGGCGCTTAACGCCGTAAAAATCACATTTCACAATATTTCAACTAAACTGCAATGGCAAATTGAATTTGAAACATGCAATAATTAAAGAATTAATTATTATGCATAACATGGATGTGTTCAGCTTGAGATTATCTATACCTGTGCCACATTGAATATTTTGTTGCTTCATTTCTCATATTGTGTGGGTGCATGGGGACCATCAGTTGCCCTCAGATGGGTCCAAAAGGGCTAACTGAATGAACAGTACACAGAGAATGTAATTTTTCAGAATGCTTTTACAGTCCAATGCACACCTTACAGACACATTATCCAGTTTTATAGTGATCATACCCTGACAAGACAAGATAAATCCTGAATGAGTCTTATTTCCTGGAATAATTATCTGATTTTCTTAGAACCACTGACTTTGTTCTTGAAGTGTTTGTCACTATTACATGCGCTTGGAAATCTCATAAGCGAAGCTTAAGGGAATGGCCCTCTAAGGATTTGCTTTTCTGTCCCAATACTGTACTTTGTTGCCCCACTAAGAAAATATTACTGAAGGTATTGCACTACACAGCTTCTCTATTAACTAGATCATTTTTAACAATGTTCAATTTGATGTAACAACATTTTGAATCATTTCAGTTGCAATGCTTTTGGGGAACATCTGCAATAGTAAGTCAGGGGTTATTAGATTATATTTCCTTGACAGTACAATGATGACTGTAAATATACTGCAGATGGAGAAACCATTCACATTAAGAAATAAGTTTTATCTCTTGTGAAAATTCTACTCCATACCTATATTCAGCATATCTGAACAGACAAAATAACATATACAGTACATTGTAATTATAATGAAACTTACTCCTGTTTACTAGTGTAATTTGAGAAGTCATACCTGCTACCAACACACACAGTTTTTTTTTTTCATAACTGGGATGTGCCAAGTACAGTACATCTGTCCAGCAAAGATCATCTCTGTCACTCCTGTGATAGAGATGGCAGTAATGAAGATTACTCTATATACAATGAAATAAATTCATAATGGAAATATACATTCTACGAAACAGTTCATCTTGAATTTTATGAAGGCCACATTCAGTACAGAGTGTCACCTCCATTATGCTCAACAGATATGAGGTTTTAATTTCACAATTGCTATATTTCTGAAAATTGACTGTCATGATTCAGTATAAACCTGTGAAGATCTTTCCCAATATTTCATTAAGTCACTACTATGCAAAATACCCTTTTTAATTCATTTCTAACCTATCTTTACCACAAGTTTTCAAGGGCCAACATTACCCACTAATAGAACAATCTTCTCATGACCTTTGATCTTTCCATGTGACATGTATCCATTACTTATTGAGTTATAAACAAATAAAACATAGATACCAAACCTTTGCTTTGACGAATGACCTAAAAGTCAACTTTGTCAATTAAACTTCTGATGACCATGAAAATCTCATTCTACGCATCTAATCTTCCTGATTTGAAGAGTTCAGGTATGTCCTGATCTCTCTCACAGAATTGGACGTCACTTTACCACGCATTTTGTACACAACTGTCTCCAAGAACTGCCAGGCAGCAAAACATTGAGCCTGGTACTCTACATCTAGGACATAATGCACTTTGAATGCACAGTCCACAGCCTTTGTCAAAGTTGGAAACAAGAATCCCTGTCTCTCTACAATAGGGAGTTTTCGCAAGCACAACGCGGCCGGGAGTTAAGCGTGTCGTGTGCGAAATTTGCTTCTGCACATGATCAAATCCGAGGAACGTCCCGTCCGGGGGAAAACGAGTACGGTACTTGGCCAAAATAGCGTTCGGTCCCGATGCTGGGCAGGAGTGAGCCAGCCAGTCAGCCAACCAATCAGCGATCTTGTCCCCACGCCTCCGTCCTGTACAGGAAAGCGAAACTGCATAGATACGTGGATGGGAGTCAGAGTACGGGGACTGTCACAAGTGATCGCTTCCTCGTATTCTTGGTCTTCGCGTCGTGTAGCGAAAACTTCCTAATGACAAAGGTTTGCGGTGGCTTCTTCCAGGATCCTCCCATCAGCAAGATGAAGGGCTGTGGTCTCTGCTTCCTGTCAATTTGTCCAATGTAGAAAGCCAGGTCTGTGCCCTCCTGTAAAATGAAATGGAAGTGGAAAAGAAACATGCATATACATCTCGATAAAATCTTGAAATAATCTGCGCAGAAGTGTTGGGTTGAGGCATTGGTATAATGAAGTCCATCAGAACAGATATATTTTCCACACCTCTCCAATGTTCAAGGTAGAGTTCATAATAAAGTGCCTGGCCAAATTCTGCAACATTTCATTTGCAAACATATACCCTAAATTGGGTATTTTATGTAGTATATAACATCCATGTATTACATTTTCTATTCTTGCAAGGGCTAACCATGACCTGGCTGAATGAATTTTCAACTGTGTGGCCTATGGGAACTTCTGAAAGGCAATTAATTTTATTGCTGGCAAGCCCAGGCAAAAAGTATTATCAAACAAAAACTACTTCTGAATTGCATTTCATTATTTTGGGTAAGTTACTCTTTCCAATACTAGTAGTATAACAATTTTGTCCACTTACATTGTAGGAATATTAAGGAGTATGCGAGGTCTTTTTTCTTTTTGGTATGGGGGGGGGGGGGGGGGGGAGACACCCTGTATCACATTGGATGCATATGAGTGGTATGTGATATATTTCCAGCATCTTGCTGAATATAATACCATAGGTCAAGTGCAATATTTATTGATGAATGGAATATTCCTTCTTGGCGACATTTGGGACCAATTTTGCTTTTCATGCAAATTTTTTCCCCTTTTTATCAAAATGAAAAGGACATATTGATATTGGACAAGTGTGTGATTGAGCAGTCAAACACAAAATAAAGTAAATATGTATGTTGACTATGTAATATAAGATTTTTTTTTCATTAAAAAAAATTATTGTGATTCACAGCATACATTAGCAACATAGTAAATTTGCATAAATATGTAGAATCCATGGACTAAACTAACAAATGAAACAGCATAAACTGGGAATTTCTGTAACTATGGACCACAGCTTGATGATTTTTATATTTTGTATTGCAATGTCAAAGTCCATCTCATCATTTTAATAAGAGGGCAACACATCACTTGTTTTAGAAGATTAGCCTCCAAACAGTTAGGTACTTACAGGTTGAAAGTCGTAGAATAACTCCAACGACTCCTGAAAGGAGCACTTGCCCCACACCCTTGCAGTCCAGCCTCGGCAAACTAGCGGCAGCATGCTGAATGCAAGCGTCTCTTTTTCCTCTGTGGAGCAAAATGTATGACACAGGGGGAGTATTTTGAATGATAAGTACAAATATACCCTTTAAAAATATTAACACAATCAAGGCTGATAAAGAGAAATGCTGACAAGTATCAGCTCATATTCAGATGCTAGCTTATGTACTTATATTGTACTTGATTGCAACCAGGATTACTAACTGTGAGGGGGGGGGGGGCTGTTTTAAAGTTGTTTGGAGGGTATTGTAGAAAATACTACACATTTTGAATGAGGGACTGATTCTGGCAACGGCATTTACTACCAAGACGGGCAAGTAATTGTGGATGAGTAGAGCCGAACTTGTAAGGCCAAGCATTAGAATTATAATGCTGTAATAATCATTATGCTATTCTACAAAGCAGCAATCAGAGTTACCATGAACTTGGATGAAAGAAAGTTGAATGGTGTTGACAGCCAGTGCCTTAATAAGAATAATCTTGCACTACTGTTAAGTGCTTAACAAAGAATATTGCAATATGAATGACATTTGGGCTTTTGCAGGAGGTTCATGTCATATTCTGGCATTGCATAAAGCAAGATCAGTTAATATGCATATATCTTAATTAGATTAGCAAGAGCAAGGGATGTTCAAGGTCCAGTGATTTTTATTCCAAGTACATTGTAGTAGGAAAAAGGAAGCAAAAACTTTAATAGTTCATAAAAGACTTCTCTGTTAATGTTATCCTATAATGACAAAAGCTTGATTATCATGTGAGTTGATCAGGCAGTGGAGAAGAAAAGGGGAATGGTAGATGAAGGAGGCAAGGACAAACCGTCCAGAAGTTTCAGTGTACATAAACTGTGTGGCCGTGGGGTGCTATAATGTGAGAGAGGGGCAGGAGACAGCCTCTCCCAAATAATTGTCCAAGCTGTAGTTACAGTCATTAAAGCTGCACTACCGCATGTGATACAAGGAGCAAAAGAAGCTTGTATGAGCACAATTAAAGATGTTCTGAATCCACATGTCATCTCTTGAGGATTCAGTTCCAGCAGGACGAGGTCCAACATGAGCTAAGGAGGGACAATCTCTGCCTGACTGGCCTGCCAGAGGGGGCTGAGGAGACAGAGGAAGAGCTTACTGAGGGCGAGTCAAATGTTGCCAAGGAAGTTGGCTTAGACATTTGGAAAGAGGACATCTCATCTTCATGATCTTGTCATCATCTTGGGGAAAAGGCAAGAAGGAAAGAGCAGGCAGATCAAAGTCCACTTTATTGCAAACAAAAGGAACAAACTGTATTCTGGGCATTCTAGTCTGAAAGGAAAAGAGAACATGAAAAGTGTGTACATCAATGAAGATCTAAAGGCATGCAATGTGTCACTCGATCAGTGCATGATAAATGCCAAGGAAGCTCATGATGTCGAATCGGCAACAAAACCAAATACGGGAACATGACATGCAAGTTGAATGATGGACAAAGCAGAGTCATCAAGAGCCCGGATGATCTCTTTGATATTGGCTTTGAAATTACAGATCCACTTCAGTTTTTGCAGGTTTTTGCGAAAGTCTTAGAAATTAATTAACATGCATTGAATGAATTTCTCGGTCTAACAATTTTTTTTTTTTATAGTCATGTACATACTGTAAGTATTTTGTTAATGCTGTTAATAAATTCACCTCAACTCAAATGCAAAAAAGGAAAGGGTGGTACTGGGGCTGTAGATTAGAATCTCTACACAGAGCAATACTGTACCTTGGGAAAGGCCATCGGCGTCACCCGTGTGACGAATAAGCAGCGTTTGCTACGATGGACATCTTGATTCCCCATACTAGAGTACTTTGTCAGCATACATGGCCATGCTGCAAACATCCTGTCTTCAGCCATGATCTCCTGGCTGAAGTCTTGCTTGATCTGTACAAATTAGGGAACAAGATTGCATTTGAAATCATATTAAGGGTGGCCCAGAAAGAATGCTATAAACCAAATGGAAAAAAATATAATACTCAAGTTAATAACAATAACATAAATGATGCAGTGAATTATGCATGATCATTAGCTTCTGCAAAAATGTTCATTCTATAAACATTTTTCTCACAAGTTTGTGTGAATTTGCACAATATGCTTAGTTTGGCATGGAAATCTTGACAGTGAGAAGAAAGCTCCTAATCTTTACATAGAAACTTATTCGAAAGTGACAAAAGTGCCAAAAATTGGTCCCAAACCACCTACCTACACGAAACAAATAGAACTCTACTAAGGTGGTATATTATTACTACAGGCATTAAAGGGGAAGGCTAGTAACTGATCAGTGGGAATCAGTGGAAATGCTGGGAGATGATTGTTCCAATCCTTATGGGATTCATTCAAGAGTTCATTGTATATCTATTGTTGTGTGAAAATGATTTGCTTCAGAATGGTCTCATATTCAAGTAATGTGCAGTTTAATGCTTCCAGGTTAGCGTCCCTGGTCAGTGACGGAGCATTAATCTGCACATTACTTGAATATGAGACCGTTCTGAAACAAATCATTTTCACACAACAATAGATATACAATGAACTCTTGAATGAATCCCATAAGGATTGGAACAATCATCTCCCAGCATTTCCACTGATTCCCACTGATCAGTTACTAGCCTTCCCCTTTAAGTTTACGTGTGGTGCATAGACTATATTGTGCGTTAAAAAACACCACAATCTGTTTTCTGTCTTTATCTTCATTTTCTAGGGGTTCTAGGCCTTTTTTTCTACTGGAAGCTTACGTAGACCTTAATTCATCGAGCATCATTGATGGCAATGATGCTCAGTAAAGAATGAATTGCTCCAGCAAAAGTAGCAGAACTTAACTTGCACTTTAGTATTGGATTTTAGGGGGTTCGTTATGTTTACAGCAGATTTTGGTTGTACGGTTGGACCTACTACTCATCGACCGCCTAATGTTTATTTGCTTGATAAGAATATTTAACACTGAAATTCATGCAAAAAACTTGACCTACGTGATTGAGAAAATCCAGAGCTAGGCTATCAAATGCCTTTGTTCCCTTTTCGATTCGAAGTTTCAGTGCAAAAATATCGCCGTCGAACTTGCGTGGCCTCGTTTCAGCTCCCCGCGGTAACGCTCCTTATTGAGATCGACCGCTGTTTTTGCATTGACAATGCACGCAAACCGAGTTGTATTGAACACCGTGTTGTACGAAGCTTTTTAGAAACTTCCATAGACATTACATTACGATTCGGTGAAAATATTCATTCGAAATTTTGTCCTTGATTAAAACCATTAACTTTGTTAATGAACGGTGAATTTTCGCGTTTTCCCACACCATCCTCATCGACAGTCAAAGCCAATCCATTTTTATGTGCTTTGCGTGCAGGGAAGTGCGTACTAAGCGTTCAGTGCGCCAATTAATACACGGTCAGTTTATTACAAGAGGGTGGTCGAGGTAGTCTAGGGCTATCATACAGCCGACCATAAGGTCTAAATTATGAGGTAGGAAATATCGAGACAGGTCATTGTGTAATTGAACTTAGTTAGCACTAGCAGTCTAAAATATAGGCCCTAGCCCTTGACTAGACTAGGCCCTAGCATTGCCTAGCTAGGCCCTAACCGTCACGTTAGACCCTATGCCTAACTAACTTGTTAGATTTCTACATCATCGAACTCGGACACTGCGCCTATATTGTGCATGATGTGATACGGTGCCTGTAGAGGGTCTATACTATTCTGTTACAACTTAGAATACTGTACAACGAATAGGCTACTGTACTGTGTCAACAATGGGAATATTCCGTACGCTGATTTAGATGATTAGTTTTTGTAAAAGAAATTCGTATTTTATGTGTAGTTTTGAAAATGTGTGTGAGGATTGAATTATGCAAGTGTTTATACAAGCACGAGTTGGTTGAAAAACATAATGTACGTACCGGTACAGACGACCTAACTTAACGTGCCAGTTTGCATAGATCTAACGTTACATGCATGAAGGCGAGGCGTAGCGCAGCCCGGCCAAGAACCCAAAGCGTGAGCCGTGACTAACTTCATACATCATGCAAATTACAGATGGGCATGAAGCGATGTAACTATATCAGTTAAATAAATAAATACCTTGGAATGACTGGCAAAGTTCTTCTATAGCTAGACCCCATTTGCTGAGAATGTTCGTGACTCCATATTGCTGCATTGCAGTCATCGTCACCGCCGTCCATCATGACGAATAGCCGCGGTCCATAGCTATACGTACATAAACGTGTGATGTACGTGTGTGTGAGGCGCGGTGGCCGTAGCGCCCGACCGGCGGCGATCGGATGAAACGAAGGATATAATGCAAGCCCGCTGATTGGTTCATGACTATCACATGACTTTTGCCCATCAATTTCTAAACAACGATGTTTAATTGTTTGGACAATCATTCCGAATTGTTTTTAAACAACCGCTGTTTTTAGGAAAGGCAATCAAGCTCCAATTTTCTATATTTAAACAACATTGTTTAGAATTTTAAACAACAATATTTTAAACAACGAAATTTTACACAGCGTTCTAACAGTGTATGTGCTTTGGAGGTGCCAATTGGCACGGAAACCTCAAGAGCGCTGTCCGTATACTGTCCAAAGTCCAAAGGGTTCATCCGTATTCTCGGTATTTTCCAGCAGAGCTTAATGACACACCCAGTTCTTGTAGGCAACGGTCTAAGTGTTAAATTATCAATTCTTTAAAGGAAAATTATGATTTTTTTATGGGTTTCGTAATTATCATATGGTTTCTTCACAAATTCATTACCTTCTCTCCATATCATTTTCAATACAGCAACCCACACGCGCAACTTCCGTAAAGATTACATGTTATGCCATTTGTTTCAGAAGGTGTTTCACACACACACACACATAAAAAAAAAATCAAGTCGAACTTTAGAGTTAAGATGAACTTACACTTATACGCTGCGTGTGTCTTCAATTACTGATATTGTAACTTCCAAATGAAATAAGATCATCTTTGGAAACTTTTACATTCAACCACTAATGTACCCTCCCCCCTGAAAAAAAAAGAAAGATAATGTAGGGGGGGGGGGGTCTGTAAATTTTGATAACAACCTGAAGTGTATTCTGAAAATTCTGAAAACACTTCATAAATCTGAAGAGGGAAACCGATCGTATTCCATAATGTCAATTTGATCTTAACTTTGGACATTGTTGGAGATCAACATTATTTCGCTCTGAATCATCCCCAAGTGCATTCACTTGTACCGAAATTGCTTGATTTGAAACACGAGTGTAGTTGAGCAAACTAGAATTGTGTTTCAAATTGGCAAACTTGCTGTGTGAATGCAACCTGGAATCACGGAGGGTGATTTGAAACTTAATTGCAATCGTGTTTCAAGATAATGACGGTCCGGAGGTGTTTTTCAATCACGTTTCGCCAGAATCAAGCAATGGAACTGTGCGTGTGGACATATACTTAACTCCAATCGTGTGTCTGTGTGTTGTTTTTTTTTTTTGTGTGTGTTTTTGTTTTTGTTTTTTTTTTTTTGGTGGGGGGGGGGGGGGAGGAGGGGCGGAGATTACGATGACCTTCCAATCACTCCCCCAAAAAGACTGCTCAAGAGTAATCGGAACTTGGCAAGAAGCCAAACCTCCCCTCCTCGCAAACCGCAGAATCCGTGAGGCCTTCCTCTGTCATGTGAACGAACGATGATTTGAATCGTAATTGCAATCATGTTTGTAAACGTGTTTCAAATAAACGAACTCCGTACGTCTATAAAAGTGCCAGAGTCTTCTACTACGTCTATTATCTCCGTTTCTTCCCATTCAATTAACATCGTTTATCCATTGTTTGCTGGTCGTCTTTCTTCCAGCAACTCCCACCAGGTTTTTTCGCTTCTACGTCCGGTTTGACAATAGAAACCTCTGGAGGGATCACAACCCCTTATCATACTTTAACAATGTCTGGTATTTCATGACACTCACGTATGAAGCGAATCCATTCAGAAAGGTGATTTACATAGACGGTAATTTGGAATTCGACGAGGATGACGGGCTATCGCAGACCCCTGGTGACGGCTGGGACGATCTCCTTCTTTTCACCACACACGACAACCTCAACCACATCGAACGTAACCCTAATATGATGCTTTCCGATTTGAAGATCTTCTACAAGCCGTTCAACGAAACGGAGGTTCAGAAGCTTTACAACGAAGAGATAGGAGGTGAGATGTAGACCTCGGAACTGTATATCTTTAGAGAGTCAAAATACCCCAACGTGCCAACCAATCAATCTTCGGGTTGGCTTAAATAAATTCAGTCCTTTTCCTCCTCCTCCTCCTCCTCCTTCTTCTTCTTCTTATGCAGTTAAAAAAGGGTTCTTTATCAAATCGTTCCTAATGTAGGAAGCTATCAAAATTTACTTTTCATCTTCTTCAACAGTGAGATAGTCCCAACCACGTATTCAAATGAGATGACGTGATAATGACTATTGCCTCTGAAGTCTCTACAAATATGTAAACTAGGCTTGTGAAGTTTTGTTATTCATTAATTGCTTTAAAGTTTATCATTGCCACCCGTAAATGACCTGATCAAGCGGATTGACCACGAGAAAGAACTGCAATTCTTATTTTTAACGTCTTGAATGTCTACGTTAGATATGACTTTACCGCAGGTCGACGAGAAATACACGTTCCCAAAGTATGTGACGATACACCTAATTCCTGTTTGTTTTGTTTTTATTGTTTTTTTTTTTGTTCTGACGGATAGCCATTGTCATTAGAATTTAACACAATTTTGTTGAATGTGATCTGTCCTACACTGCAGCTCTTTCACAAAGCTCTGAGGACAATGTTCACATTATGTCGGTTCGACATCTCAGTGACCCCTCTGACCCCAACCTCCTCGTTGAATGTCTGGCGAGGGGACCATCGCAGAACAACGAACCGACCATCAACTGGTACGTACTTGATTCGGACGGTGCAAACTGGTCGGCGCTGGACCAATCCGGTTTGAACTACTCGCAGTATGACAGCAGTGTGTCCAACAACTACCGAACACGATCTATTCTACAGCTGGTAGAGTACTTCAACAACTACACTGTCGTATGCGAAGCCATAGACCAAACCACTGGAGCGACAAAATCATCCAAGTTCAATCCAATCGGTGAGCTAAAAAAAAGAAACAAACAAACAAAAAAGCAAACTAAAACACCACATGAGGAGGTAAAACACTTCTCCCCCCCCCCCCCCCGTAAAATCAGCGTCAGTCTGCATTATAATACATATGTTGAAGAATTTTCGCAGAGAGCATACGATCGATGTAAATATCAGACTCAATAATAGATATCATGTAAATTCTTAAAAAGGTAAGATAATGATAGCCCTCATGAAATTTTATGAATGACCTTGCTCAGATTAATCGAGCAAAGGTTAGGTATAAATAAGGTCTTCGTACAAACAAGGTCAGAAATGTGAATAACTGTAGGAGAATGAACTTTCAAAAAATTATCAATGATCATTCGTTCTTTGCTTCTGATGAATCGTACGAATGTCTTCTTCGAAAGTATTGTAGGAGCTAATAAATAATGATTGCTTTGTGGCACATATCAATGTCTTGATTCTTAAGAGGCATGTATCCATTCTGTGGACGCAGATAGTTACTAAACTATCTACAAGGAAAACAATCATCCTTGAATATGATTGTTGATAACATCCAAAATATTTGAAAAGTATGGTTCTCTATATACTCATCGGTATACAGCTTGTATGAAGTGATTGTGTCTTTGATAGTTTTTTATTATCATTTTGTTTCAGCTCGACCGTATAACTGGACGGCCTGGATTAGTCTGGACACCCCCGACGACGGAATGGACGACGAAAGTTTGACTAGCATTAGTCAGGTGGTTCCCCGAGTACTGAAATCTTCACTTTCGACGCGGTCACACTTTGCATGATTAACCCATGATCGTCGATGTTTTTTTTTTTTATTTGAATTGAATTTGGTAACGAGATATGTAAAATATGACACTGTTTTACGAGGGCTCAAAATCAAACTGAATCGTGCACTGTCGTGTATGAAGATGACGTCGGATAAAGAAAAAGAATAATTATGTTGTCAATTGACATTCCCAACTAACAACGAAAATGTCTGTAAGAAAGTTATCTTCTAAAAACACACACACACAATAAAATATGTCTTCATTCACTTAAAAATCACTTGTCTAATCTATGAGTCATATTCAGTTGTACACACCAGACTGGGCGTAATGTAGTGATTATTCCTTAAAGAGCATTCCACTCTTGCTCTGATATTCAAAATCCCACGAAAGATGGCGTCTCATGTTATTATTGTCGCTATTATTTCTACCTCATATTCTGTTTTTGAAGGAAACATGCAAAAGTCCGATCGATATCGAGTGCCGAGCGATCTACACCGGGAAATCATGGGACGTCACTGGGCAGAACCTGGCCGTAGGTTGCACAATAGACGGCGGGCTAGTGTGCAACAACTCTCAGCAAAGCGCTGCCGACAATTTCACCTGCTTTGACTACGAGGTTCGCTTACTGTGCCCACAGAGTAAGTGGAGGACGAACAGGACACGATCCAGTAGCCCTACTTAAGAATTCTTTAAACCAAACAAGGATTCAACTGCTAGTGTACTCGTTGTTGTTGTTGTTGTTTTTTTTTTCTTTCGGCTTTCAGTCAGCCTTATCCTGAAATGAAATGTTTCGATTTGGATCATGAACTTTAGCAAGGAAAAATTCGTGAAAGAAACGAGAATCTAGCTGATAACAGTGATTGATTATGATAATTGATATGAATTATTTATCGCTCCGACGTAGTTCAGCAAATGCAGTCCTCCTTATAGGCCCTACATCATTGGGAGTTAGAACACATTCTACCACATTGTCATGATTTTGCATTCGTTTTCTCCCAGAAACGATCTATTGGTCCAAGTGGTACGACCTCAGAGACGTAGACGCAACCGGCGATGATGAGAAATACGTAGCTCACCTGTCGGTATGAGTGTCTGACTTGGCGTCATCTCATTACAATACTATAGCCAGATCATTCGCAAATGAGTTTAGACTGTGGATTGTTACATCACAGATGCCCCCGAGGTGTTACCCTGTTGCGATGCAGATTAATTTATAGAAATTGTTACTAACCGTCAGTCTGTTAGTTGTCTAGTCGATAACCCATGTTCGCGCTTGGATTAACATCGCCCTTACAATGTACCTTTTTCACTTTTCAAGTGCTTAAGTCGTGTACTCCGTTTCCGACAGTCCGGAGATAACAATACTTTGTACTCTTCTGACAGAGTCAAGCTAATAGATACCAAGAGCGTAAATAGTAAAATATTTCTTTCCAGATCAGGAAAACAAGACCTTACAGTCATCCTTGCACAAGTCGAAAATTTGGCTAAGTTGAAGAAAAATTTTACCTAGATGGGGCAGCGAACACAAAGTTATTTTTATTGCGTGAGTCGAAATTCACGTAAGTCGAATGATTTTCTCCGGACAAGGGTCGCCTAGGATTCGATTTAGAAATGGTTGAATGCACGTGATGAAAATGGCAGCCGATGCTTTACAATTAATTCGTAAGCCCAAACGATTTTTGATTTAACATGATTTACGTTTAATCTTAGAGTGACTCCACTCTCTGCAAAGACCCCCTCTACGCCCATTGTCGAGAAGTGGGGTCAGAGGTCATCTGGACGCCTTCCTCCAACAGTCTCTCCTATCCGTACGTCTGTACGACCGACGGACTCGTGTGCCTTGAGGCAGACAACAGCGGTTGTCAAGATTACGAGGTCCGATATGCCTGTCCTTACCACGAGGGTGAGCCACAGACAAAAAAAAACAATATTCAAAATATAGTCAGAGAATTTTCATCAATCTTCAACATACATAATTTTGTAAAATTGTTTAATCGTGGAAGTAGTGTTAATAGTATTTTGAAGTATTTGTATTTGCCACTGTATTTAGATGGAAATATATCCAGGCGTCTAAAGGGGAAAATGAGAAACTAAATAGATCTAGTCTTCCATTGACTAATGCTTTCAGCAAATATATGATTTACTTAAATTACTGTCTAATTCAATGTTACTAACAGCTCTTAGCCTATGTTCAGCATCTGTTCAGCTGATCAGGAAGCTTAAAAGTATCAGCATCCAAAGTTTGCACATGGACTCGCTATGCAGAATTCCTTCCTTAATGTTTTCTACCTTTAACCCCAGTAAATGGGGCTACAATCTGTGGTGATAATCGGACACTCTGAGAGCTGTTGCAATTGGTATTGACGTACAATCAGTGCATTTTATAAAGTCATACCATCAGAGATTTTGACTTCTTGTCGTAATACGCTTTCTCTAAAACATCGTAATATGTGGATTGGTCTCAATGTGATGTTTAGACTCGTTGTTAATATCGCTTGCCAGATGTAGGGATCAGAAAGAAACGAGCGGTATTTGTATGTATTAATAATTTCGGTAACATTTCCTCAACCCTCGTCGCTATACCCCGAACCGCACAGCCTTGTCCCCGGACGAATACTGGGACCTCAGCGGCCGCATCACGGTAGATGCTGCCGACCCGACGGACTGCAGTCTCCACTTTAATAACGTAATCTACTCCAACACGGGGAGGGCGTACCCCGCTAACACCGGTCTCATGTACACCGATGCACCTGCACAGGTAATCGAAAATGAAACTGCATCTCTTCTGGCCAGTTGCCATGATCAGATTATTCCACTATTAATTGACCTGAATCCCGCAGGGGACTTAACATTTTCGTTCAACCCAAATGAGTTGCACGAGACAGAGTTAAACAATTTTTCTCAAAACATTTCTTTGCGGTCTCTAACATGATTACCCTCTTTGATGTCAGTTTCTGATTCTCAAAATGAATGAGAAATACAAAGAAGCAATGTTTCCCACCAGTCTTAGCTCACTGAACCATCCTTGGGACATGTTTATATTGATTAAAGGTCAAGGCAAGTGATATGTATCTGACAAAATAGCTAATTTTTGGACGCCTGCGAATGAAAATAGGTCACAAAATCGTGACATCGTTATCACCCTATCGAAATTATAATATTTTATGTAGTTTCAAACTTTTGTTAATGCCATGGCGTAAATATCGGTAAACTTTGAGGGCAGTCACTTGGTATACTTTGTTAACTTGTCCATTATCTGGAAGAAATTTGACGGGCTGTGTGACAGGCATAGGCCTATATCATATTGAAGTTAACAGCCATCTTCGAAATTGCCTCTTCTTTTGCGTCGCGTAAACTCATATAAAGTGATCTGATGTAACATACAATAGACCAGGGCCCTGTTGCATAAAACCCTTACCGCTGGACTTACCGCTCCTTTCTAGCGGTAAGTCTTCAAATTAGCGGTAAATCTTATAATCCTTGATGCTGATTGGCTGTGACGACTAATTTTGACGGTAGTTACCATTGAAATTCAATGGTAAGTATTATGCAACGGGCCCCAGTTCGTATTTCCACTTTGCGCATGAGCAGAAAATGGTAATTTCTACCAACAGACATTTTGGTTTGTAAATTTACTGAGATAAACATCTGTGATGCGATGATTATTCATGTGATCCTTATCTAAATGGTGCTTGCTAGCACATCCACCTGACAGCAAGAATGGTATTTCGCAATATAAAAGGAAATAGGCTGTTATTACATTCAATACAAAACAATGAAATGGATGCCTGCTAAATTGTCAACTGATGGAGTATTCTGATCACCTGCTCTAAATGCAAGCTCATTCTTTGTTTGAACATGAATTCCAAAAATTGCTACGTCTGGCAAGCTCATGCGTTATGCCGCTTTGAAAACGAGTGAAGTGCCTAACCAACTGAGAAAAAAGAAAGGTTATTTTGTACCGATGTGTACATATACGTACTGTCGTATACCGACGATGGTGATTGTGGCACGATCATACTTTGTCTACCCAGAGTACAATAGCATTTTCATTGTTGTCACTGGACTGTCACTGCTATAGTCATTGCATACTGCTTTGCTTCCACCGTTTCACTCGTGGATGAAGAGGGAGGGACAATTGAGGCAAATCATCTTCTACCCAAGGATGTTCGTAGTACAATCGGAAGGATCGAGCCCACGATCCCGCGATCTTCTGTTTCAATAGCAGTCCGCGGCCCTGTTTCATAAAGAGTTACGATTGATCTTACGCTCGATTTATTGAGTTTAACTCAGTGAATCGAGTGTGAGTTCAATGCTGATTGTAAGTCTGTTCCATGAAGAAACTTGCACTTGACTTAAAGCACAGATTTGATAGCAGATAGAGCGTGACTTAATGGAATTGCATCAATCGTAAGATCAATCTCGACGCTCGATCTTTATAAAACACGCCCCAAAACATTGGAAGCTATGCCACAGCTGATCAGATTCTTGTAATTATATTGATAGTCAAGTGTTTTTTTTTCTCTACAATGTGTATTATATATATATATATATATATATATGTAATTTTTTTTCCAAACTGAACCTTCATTTTGTTGGATTTGACTAGTCTGAGCATTCATACACCAAAACAGTTGCCACAAAAGTGCGCCGTTCGGTCCGTAGCCGGCTCCAACGTGAACGTCGAGCTGGGGAGCTTTGCGGGGGAGTGTCTGTCGAAGATCGGCTGGTGTGATTACGGCATGACCCTCTCGCTGTGGATTAGACAAGACCACATGCCTTCTTCCACGGTGTTCCTCTTCAGCAGCGGCGGGGAAGATATGCCGACCACCGAACTGTTCGTTGGCTCCAACGGGTTTACTTTCTACCAAGATGCCTCTAAGGTGAGTTGTTTCTGTTTTTTCTGCTATTGTTTTATTTGTTGTTTGTAAAACACCACGGGTGTTATAACGGCGAATAGTACAGTTGTGTATTTATTCATTTGTTCATGTATTTCTTTCTCAATGTATTCGTATATTTACTTATGTATCTTTATACTAATTCACTTATTCATCTATTTTGTTAGTTAGTTTTGTATTCATTTATTTATGGCGTTATACATTTACCAATGTGTGTAATATTATTCATGCATGTGTTTATATATTTATTTTTCTGTCCAGTTATTCATCCAATGATATATAGGGACCTATATCATCTATATATTTACCAATTTGTTTGTCTATACATCTTTCTACCTATTCAATCTGTCCCTCTTTCAGTCTTTTTGTCTGTAATCGATTTTGTGGACAGCATAACTTAAGAACTCTTTGAGGTATCTGAATGAAATTTGGACGAAGCTGTGCCTAACAACACAAGGAAACCATAACCGAAAGAGAAATGTGGATTGAGTGAAAGCAGCAACATTAGTAGGACACATCAGTTAAAGTTTGAGGAAAATCGGACAATCGATGCAAAAGTTATGTATTTTTAAAGAAAAATGATGCAAAAGTTATGAATTTTCAAAGAAAATATAAGGGAATTCCACAGAAATTAACTTTTCTAGCAAAATGAAAGAGCACTTGACCAACCACTTTCAAAAAGCAGAGGGAATAATTGCTACCCTTAACATATGTCAGTATCTAGTTGATGGAATGTGTTATTTTCATGAAAAATTAATTTTTTGTGGAATTCCCTTTATTTCTTTAAAAATCCAAAAAATCTTTAAAAATTCATAACTTTTGCATCGAATGTCCGATTTCCCTCAAACTTTAACTGATATGCTCTACTAGTGTTGCTGCTTTTACTCAATCAACATTGCTCTTTGGGTTTTGGTTTCCTTTAAGTGCACACGCTCATGGTCAAAGGTATGCTTGAGGTCAAGGTCAAATTCTTAAAATTTCACTATTTCCCCCACATCTCTGCAATCCGTCTGAAATTATTTTCATGAAAATTAGGGTATACATGTATGATGTCATAACGATTCTCCAGGGAAGGTCTTGGGCGTTGGGTGAAAGGTTAAGGGTCATGTGCAAATGCTAATTTCACTTTCTTCTCCCTAGCTCGGGAATGGTTCAAGATATATATCTTCCTGAAACTTAACATGTATCGATGTACTGCCTAACAATTTTTGTATTGGGAAGTTTGGGGTTAGGGGGTTAGGGGGCAAGGGGCAAAACCTGAAAGGTCAAATGAAAAAAAGCTTAAAGTCCCGAATACTTGCTCTTTGAAACAATTTTATTTAGCCATTCAAGTGAAACCTGGTTCCAAGAAATCTAACACTCAACGCATGTGGGGTTACCAATATGTACTATTCAGATTGGGAGAATAATGCAAGACGGCGGAGGCATTATTCCAGTCGCTACAGCGACATTTCTAGTAAGTTCTATGAATGCGTTCCTTTACCTTTTTACATGTACTTCTCCCGATTAATTCAATGATCCAGGCTTACGTAGTGAAGTTCAGGAGTGATGGCTTGATCTGGAATGACATCGGCCTCCCCGCAGGGAGCCTCGTCCTCGGACAGTGGCACCACGTCGCCCTCACATTTCGTGACGGCGAGGGCGGGAAGATCTACATCGACGGTGCCGTCAGAGGTATAAATGATGATGATGGTGATGATGATAATGATTTATAATGATAATAATGATAATAATAATGATGATGATGATAATGATAATAATAATAATAATGATAATAATAATAATAATAATAATAATAATGACAATAACAATAATAGATTCCTCTATATCCAGGGCAGTCTGTTCAGTGTCGCCTTCCGGCCACACGTGTAAGCTCACGTATAGAAATAACATTTTCTCATACGTTAAAGATTGTGACTCTGTACGAGTGACAGAGCGTTGTTGTGTGTCAATATTATGGCTAGAAATATATGACAAGACACATATGTAGAGACACCAGGGGGCATTTCATGAAGCATTTTGTCCGACAAAGTTGTCTGACAAATTTGCTCTCAGCCAATCAGATGCAAGGATTTCAGTAGCTTGTAACAGTTTGTCAGAAAAATATCCGACCAACACGCTTCATGAAATGCACCCCTACGCGTGCCAGAGTTCCCCTTGATGAAAAGTTGCCATGATAGCCACTCTTCCTGCTATTCATATTATTATGGTGACGACGAGGATCAGGCTCCCTGATTGGCGGTTTGTATGAGAACTTGCCATTCTAGCAATAATTGCTATCATAATACCTCTTTTTGTGTTTGAAATGAGAGCCCAGTCTTTCTGGCCATCGACTATTTGAGAAACTATACTGTAATATCTTTAAGGGAGACTTGCTACGGACTGAGCGAGCTCGCTGCCACCGCAAAATATCTTCTGCAGTAATTCATTATTAGAGTACGGTATACTGCTTGGTATTGTGCCAAGCCTCAGGAGATTTCAGATTTAGCGTACATGTATAGTGAGTGGGTTAAGGAATTGGCATTTCTGTTTCTCCAGGCACGACGATTGCACACATCCTCGAGTATAACGTGCGAGACCATCAAGACAAATTTGTCCTCGGGTCCTCCAACACGGATACGAACTACGCAGACGCCGCCTTCAGTGACGTCAAATTCTTTGAAACCGAACTGACCAATGAGGAGATTTTATCGCTCTCCAAGTGCGACGCTACAGGTATAAATCAGTCGATTGACGTTTTGTTTTGTGACCTGCAGGACTTTGCTTCGTTGCCTTGTTAGAGATGTCTGAAAAATATATTGATCATAGCACTTTTAAAGATAGAAACAACTTCAACGAAGGAACAAAAAATTGCCTATTTTGTAATTCTTCCAAACTGTTCAGTGGTTATTATACACAAACATTTATATTACACAAGGATGCGTTTCTGCTTCTACCAAGTGACAAGGTCTGTGGGTGTCTTGTATAAAAGAGAAATCCTTGAATTTATTTGGTTTCAAATGTCCGGAAGCTCGACTTATAATGAAAACATTATGAATTTCCTCTCAGAAGTTTGTAAGAAATATCATGTAGGCGTTTTGTTATTTGGGTTTTTTTTGCGCCAATGCTCGCAACTGTGTTATTGTGTGTGTGTGTGTGTGTGTGTGTGTGTGTGTGTGTAACAAAAATGTGTCTGTAAAAAGTTAAGCGTCTTTAATAGAAAGATAAAGGCTCAATAAACGTTACTGAACTAATTTCCTCGATCTTCTGAAAGTATCTCCTGACGATACTAGCAATGTATGATAATATATGTATATATGTTTAATACATTTAATTTTGATCTTGTTTCCTGAAGTTGTTGACCCAGAGGTCCAGACCATGTCAAATACTGGTCATCACTTAAAACCTGACTTGGTATTGACATGTGAGGTCAGAGGTTACCCGCTCACTGGAGTCAGGTGGGCGCGGACCGGAAGCGTCGATCCTCCAATGAGCGTCGTCGAATACAATGACGTCGATTCTGACGTCACTATAAGCGAGAGCAGCAGCTCGCCATGCATCACGACCAGTACTTTGGAGGTGCAAGGATTCTTTGACAAGAATGGTGGGAATGTGACGATCCTATGCATCGCGGAATACCAGCAGAAACGGTCTATCATGTCTCTGGACGTTCCACAGCGTAAGTGGGCACAATATATTGTGATGAGTTTAACGTAATTGTGTTCCCGATGACCGCAAAGAAACGATAGTAAGGGTATTTCCAGTGATAATGATGCACTTGTTAACCCAGCATATGGCGCGATCAGTATTAATGCTGTGCTTTTTGAATGCCAGTTTTATCAACTGTACGGGTTATCACTTTAAACTCACCTGAGCCAAAAGATCAAGTGAGCAACACCGTCTCTCGACGTCCGCCGTGAGTCGTATGTCACGCATAGATTTTTTTTTTTTTTTTTGCTCTTCTTTCAAAGTCCACGACGGATTTTCACCGAACTTGGCAGGTATAGCTTCCCTAAAGGGTCTTATATTCAATTTGTTCAGATGAGGAACAACTCCCTCACCCTTCCCCTTCCCACAACATTCTGTAACCCTCTGTACTAAAACCCAGCCTAAGAAATTTTCTGAACATGGTTATGATTATCACGTTCTGTTGAATAGGTTTATAACGTTGAACTTGAATTTGACTTAAACTTGGAAGGCGGTGAGTTGGCTCAGTCGGTAGCGCGTGTACTTCACGATCCTAAGGGCCTGGGTTCTAACCCGAGTCTGGACTGAGCAATGTTGTGTGTAAGCATACCGTCCCCTCTATAGCAAGAGGCAAAACACTCTGTCCCTCGGATAGGACATAAAATGGAGGTCCCGTGTATGAGAGAGTAACAACTCATGCACGTAAAAGATCCCGCTTCATTTATTCATCGCAAAGAGCAGGGTGTTTAACCCGGTGAAGTGGTCCCACCTTACATGCAACTGGACCCCATGGACAATGATGGACGACCAGCTTAACGTAGCTGAATATGGGCTATCCAGCCATCTTCTCAGATGGAAATGAACAAACAAACAAACAAACAAACAAACAAACAAACAAAAGTTATAGCGTTTTTAATAGTGGACGCTATATGGTTGCTCCACATCTGAGAAGGAGGGTGTTTCTCTAGGGCAGAGGTTGGCTGATGACATCTTCCTTCTTTTCCTCCTTCCTCTCGGTATCTTGTAAGGATCTGCGTGTGAGCAGCCGCTCGGGTTTGAAAGTGGTTTCATCCGCCTCCTTCAACTGACGTCAAATCAGGTTCGAGAGTACATCACTTATTTTTATATGATTGCATGGCGCAAGTATCAAACAGTAGGATATGAGATATATCTGAGACTTGACGGGTCTCAATCTAGAGCTGTTTTGGTTTTCTGTACAAATTATTTCAATAAGTCAATTTTCCGAGGATCAGGTTTTACGTTCTTTTGCAGTGCTGCAAGATTCATTAATTTTCTTTATTTTGACTATGTTCCCCGTATTTCGAATTATCAACGCTAATACATGTATTACACAAATTTTACAATTATTATTTAAAAGAAAATGGGTGCGTGTTCCATCCTTACCGCATCATTAAAACAGTCCACCTGTGACATTACTGTAATTGCGCTTCTCTGCGCTAATTCAGTCACTATTGCAAACTTAGCTCGTTTCTATCAGCTGTACAAGGGGAAAACATCTGGCGTACGCTGTGTTGTCAGCAATGGCAACATTAGTATATTATAGGGAAATCTACATGAAATATGAATGCATGATGAAGGTGGTCATAATAGGCTGTTAGGAGGGTCATCATCCCCGTAAATCCTATTTACATGTTAATACAATCTTCTTCCAGCCCTTGACGCACTTGCCCGCACTAAACGGCCTCATTGCATGGACTTCCGGCCTCTTGGATGGATCAGCGTATATTGACGTGGACTTTGGACTCAGACACCAGGTACGCCTACCGTCTTTTCATTGCTTGTCAGTATGCAAATGATGCACACGGTGAGAAAATGGATGCACGAGTTTCACTTTGGAACTGTTCAAACCCACGAGCGCAGGGAGTGGGTTTAAAGGGTTTTTTACACTTGTAAATTTTTGCTTAGCCCCGGACCAACGGTGGGGATAAGGGGGGGGGGGGGGCCTTAGCCCCACCGTTGGTACGGGTCTATCCTTAGCCCACTTTCTGTTTACACTCGTTTTTGCCAAAGTGGGCTAGCCCCACCGATAGTACGGTACTATCTGGCCCTGCAAAATAGCAGGGGTTAGCACCGCAATTGCGGTGCCAAGCAAGTGAGTGTAAACAGAACGAAAAAATAATCCCCCCCAAAAAAATAATAAGCGACGGAGACGAAGTCCGACCCTCACTGACCAATCAGAAACGAGGTAATCAAGGGCTGCCGGTGCGTGCGTGTACGTGTACAGTACACAGCGTAATTATGAATATTCATGTGGTTTGGAAAGTCCGGAGCTAAGAAATACGAGTGTAAAAAGGTCAGTTTTCTCCTTAGCCCCGGACAAGAGATAGTACGGGACTAATTGGCGAGTGTAAAAAGCTGAAAAAATTGGTACGGGACTAACGATAGTCCTGGGTCAGAGAAAGTCCGGGGTTAAGAAACACAAAGTGTAAAAAGCCCTTTAGACTGTTCTAAAGTTAAACGAGAGCATCCAATTCTCACTGATCCGCGAAATTGGCCTGCGCATCATTTGTGTTATAATGGACACATACATTCATAAAATGCAACCATTTTCCCCATCATGCGTCCTGTACACCTACAACACTGTACAAGACTTGAGCCATGCGTTCGGATTTTACCGGACGCATGGCTCAATGTGGATCAGTAAAATCAATGCATGACAATTGAAAAATCAGATTGCAGACATTCTAAAGCCCGTTCTACAATTTATTTTGTCATTCTCAGCGGCAAACTGCCTGTCTATCTACACACTCAATGGAGGTCTAAGATTGCGGTCATCCGAACTCTCCCCTTTTTCATCATTTTTCTCTCTACGAAAAATGGAGTAGGACCTACAGTATTATGTACATTGTTATATGAAAAATAGTTTTGAGTGACACTAACATTACGAGATCATTAAATTATCCGACGATCAGAATGACTTAGATGTGTAATATTTCTTCCTAGCGGCTACCTTGTTCAGTAGTGTTTGAATTACGTACTGGTTTGAGCAATTCCAATTTTTTTCTATATACTTCGGAATATCGGTAGCTCAAAGAATGATAAAGAACGCTGTTTTGTGCTGTTCTTCATATTTTGTATGTTCATGTTGACAGCAATATCACTCGAAATCTGTATCCCGTAGTTTTCAGGTCTGGTCCTTCAAGGTTCGGCGGTTGGATTTGTCTCGTCATTCTGGCTGTACTACAAGAGCAGTCCTGGTGACGCCTGGACAGGACCCTTGGTCAGACATTCATTGACAAGTATTTGTAGTAAAACTCACAGTCATCTTGCAGTGTATAGGAATACATTAAGTATACTTTCTTTATATCGATTGAAAACATGGTTGGATAGCGTTCCATTCTGTAAGGTACAATCATAAAAATGTCATTAGGAATATAGCTTGTCAGGGACCTATACTTCAACCTTTCAGTGTTAGGCCTAATGACCTAATTGCTAAGACAATGTCATGTGCCTTTGACGAGGGAAACTTTAGCAATATGTCATGGACCTGAAACTCATGACGACAGATTTTCAGGTTTTGGAAGGAGCTGCCAAACTAACCCTTACAAGATATATATATATAGGCCTACCCGAAATGGAAATTGCGTTGTTGACATATCACACATGAGACATAAGGGCATGCATTATGTTGTTTTGTATGAGAATATCTAAGTCGCACATTGCAGCTGAAAAAAAAAGTAATAAATTCTCTCAGAGTAGAGTCTGAATAAACAGCAACTCTTTTTAAGGTGTCCATGTGTTTCAAATTTGTTCATGGCAATGTAGCTGTTAAAAAGAACAAAATAATAGGTCCTATATACAGATATCAATTCATTCACGACATTCTGAACTTCATATCAGAAATATTCTATCCATGACAACGCCGGTCGCCTTTTCTAATAGTATGTTTTGTTTTTGTTTTTTCCTGAAGAATTTTGTTGGTGGTCCGAATTCCGTCTGGCAGTCTTTCGATCCGGTGATCGAGGCGAGGATATTACGAATAAACTCGAGAGATACAGACGGCAACGACCAAATCAAAATGGAGGTCTACGGATGTGCCGTAGAAGGTAAGAGACGAAACTACAACATTCTTGAAGAATTAATGAATATAGTAATGGCTCATCGTTTATATATTTTTTTTTTGTACTGAAGGATGAATAAGACCGCAAAAATTATGTCATATTCAATTCAACAGATGGTATGTTTGTACAAACAAAGAAAACAAAAGAAAAAATAGACACACTCTTTCTTCAGTTTCATTATCTATCAGGTTGCCGGAATATTACCGTACAACACAATACAACACATTACGTATAATATCTATATACATGTTTACACATAGTGTAAGAAATTAGACTTGAGGCGGACGTTGCTCTCGAGAGCAACGTCCGCCTAAAGTTTAATTTCTTTCACTACAAGCTACCCACAATGAGGCACTGCGTACGTTTGGGAAGGGAACAATCTCTCGCACTATATGTATATACATATATATGTATATGTATATATATATATATATATATATATATATATATATAGGTGTGTGTGTGTGCGTTTGTGTGCGTTTGTGGGTGATTTGAATATAATACTGCTGAGAATAAACGTTTCTTTTGCGTTGGCACTTTTAATTTCAATATTACCAATGTACACGGTACACGGCGATTTACTGTTGTTTCATATCTTCCGAAGATAACGTACTCCAGATCACCAACACGTCAAGTTCCTACAACCCGTCCACCGACACATACAGTCTGTGGTGTGAGGGGTCCTATTATCCCCCTCCTACAGTCACGTGGCTCGCTGATGGTCAGGTGATCACAGGAGAGCCTAGATATGTGGAAACCGGCGTTGAGGGCGTTCTGACACTGAACAAGAGGCTCGACCTTACTAGTTTTATGTTGACCGATGACGACGTGGCGTTTTCTTGTGTTGTCGAGGTTGACGGGTCGAATGTTACACGAAACACTCAAACGGAGTATGGTGAGTGAATGTAATCTTTACCCGTAGGCACCAGTGTTCTGGTTTGTCCTTGAAAGATAACTATTGAAAACGAAACAAAAAAAAAAAGATAATAAAGATGAAAAAGAAAAGCAACAGGAATATGACAGAAAGAATACGACCTGGAATCAAACTTTATCTTATGATGTCGCAACACATGAAGCAAAACAGCATTAAACTCTTTTATAGGAAAGTATAACATACTATAGTCGTAATGTCTTTCTCTCTCTCTCTCTCTCTCTCTCTCTCTCGTCCTGACAGCCGTAAATTTGAAATAATGCCACGGTTACTGGTCAAATCTTTGGTCTCATACGTCTAAAACGATTAACCGTTCCCAATTTTCGTATTGGATAATAAATCTTATTCATTCATTCACTTTATAACGTACTCTTGGCTCTAGAGACCTAGCTATTAAGTTGACAACATCTCACTAAAAAGTCCTTCGTTAGGCTGCTAGTGGAATGCATAACGTTGCAGAAGATTTCACTGGAGTTCCATGCAAAATGCATACTAGTATTCTGTATATTTGCTTTTGTCCATCCGCCAATTAGCATTCACTGGACTAGTCACCGTCGAAAATCAAACAGAAATCGCGTATCTGCAGACGGTCATACTTCAGTGCACAGCGAGCGGCGACTCCGTCTACACCATGGAGTGGTACTTCTCCAACACGACCTTTCTCACACCCGTGCTGGTCGCCAGTGGAAACGGGGTCACCATCTCTGGCTTCACTGCGGGCGATTCGCCCGGCGTGTCAACGCTGACCATTGGTAGTTACGACGAATCACGTGACGGGACGTACGAGTGCGCGGTGAACCGCGACACGGCGCGAGGCAACATTTCCGCCAACGCGGGTATGTGCATATGGTGTTGGAAAAAAAAGGAGTCACGGAAGATTGTTACAGCCGCTATTGATATAATTTCACTAAAAATCATTACTTATTTGAGTACTTATTTGAGTACTTATTTGAGTACTTATTTCAACTTATTTGAACTGTCTGATGTTGTTTCGTTAATATCGTGTATTTCATGTTTCTTGATGATTCAAGGATGGGGCTGATGCAACACTTTCATTTGGTTCGTAGTCAAATATATGGAGGTATTTTCTCTCGGAAACTGGTAACATTCGATTTTGTTTGTAGAAAATAATTCCATACTTGGAATCCACCTTGCATACATTTAGTTGTTGCAACGTCAGATGGATATTGACGTGTTTACGGGTTGCCTGGAGCAACCTTTGCCGGGGAGGTATGCATGAAAATAGTTTAAAGGTCTATGTACCCGCGAGTTTCTTTTAACGTTGTTATGATGTAAGTTAATTTATGCATGCTTTCGGGCAGGGTATGTTCGTGGCAACCCTGTGGCTTTCTAGGAGCCTACCTGGGTGTGGCGTGTGTAATGTAAATGTATACACTGTACATACTTTCGGGCAGGGTGTTGGCGTTCCAATGGCTTGCCGGAAGTCCGCTGGGGGCCTGCCTGAGCGTGGGGACGGCGGGTGAATGTTGTTTGCTAATTTCTAGATTTTCTGTCCATGGGGCCTATTAGTATTTACGAATTTCCTTTTATTAGCTGTACATTGCAATGTGGCTGTGCGCGGCCCTGTCGCTGTGCTCAAGTGTTACACTTGTGTACGGCGGCGGGGCTGTGTGTAGTCAATTGCAATGGTCCTGTGGAAGTTATTCAATGTGCACTCGTCGTCGCCATGTCGGGCGGGCCTGGGCGGGCTTTCGGACTGCCAAAAGTTATTTTATCCTATTTTCGCATTCTCGCATGTACGACCCTTTATAGTATGTTTTTTAGTAAGAAGATATTTAAATATTTGAAAAAAAAGTATAAAAAACACAGATATGTGTTTAAATTGTTTATATCAAAGAAATGTTTTTGTGTTGAAGTAATAACTTTGTAATTCATTTATCCTCTGTAAAATTATGTTGCTTCGAGAAATCAATAAATTCTATCATTTGAAAAAAAAAAATCATTACCACCAGCCCTAAAGATTAAAGCATAATTCCTTCGTACGTTTTACCCCGAGGGGAACGGATGTTGAATATTTTATTAATTTGTTCTTGCGTTGATGTAAATGACTGCTCTGATCTATTAGTGAATTATTTGAGATGTTGAATTCAAAAGTTAGACGGACTTGTACGCAGTCTAGGCATCAGGAACATTTCCGGTACTGTATGAAAATACGAATGCCGTATAGGCCCTATATTTCGTGAACAATGACTATAAGTAGTCTTATCGATATGATAATTGACTCGCTTGATCATTTTAATTCCTTACTTTTTCACTGTGTTCAGAAACACTGCTCATAGTTCGCACGGAAAATGCCGTGTACAACGAATCGCATTTCTACTACACGCTTGTGTGTCACATCGATCACATTGGTGGACTCCCCTCCGTAATAGAATGGACTCTGCCAAATAGCACCGTCATATCGGGGGCGTTTAAGGATGGAGTGTACGATATCACTGAAACAACGGGGGCGTCCAGCATCGTATCCCAAGCTGTACTCTCGACCGGCTTCCTAACTGGAACGTACAGGTGTACGGGAAAGGCGGCTGGAAGGGCGTGGTCGGAAACGGTGGACGTGGCGGCAGGTAAGAACCTCTGACTGCAATTATAGCACTCGGATGCAAAGTGGTCCATGAATGGTCATGCGGATAAGAGATTTTCAGTTTTTTAGGTTTTCAGTTCATCTCATTGTGGCTTTTCAAAGCAGGAAACAACAGGGATTTTGCAAAAGCAAGATGCTTCCCTAGGAGACGTTAAAGAATTTTCAAATGGATATGGTACAAACTGTATTAAAGTACTAGTAAATTGCCATTTTAGTATGTTTGCCATTATCTGCCATCTGTCTTTTGCTGTCTAGCTATTTTGAATGAAAGTAGAAAAAAAATGTGCTAGTTAATGGTTCCTGTTCCTGAAGTATGTGATGTTTACACAAACATAGAATGGCCGTGATTTAAAAAAGAAAGAAAGAAAGAAAAATCATTATGATTCATATGATCATGATATTGTTCAGCTAGCATACATTTAACCTACACGCGCTAGCTGAACGGTGTAGTTTAATGGGAAGACTGCCATGTGTTTCGGCGCTCTTTGTGCCTCAAAATTGTAAATTGTCATATTTGTGCTTACGGATGTTCGCCTTAATGTGAAAAACTTCTCTTTCAGGCATTTCTGTCCAGGAAATGATTGGTAATTGTTGTTTACCCAAAATTTCCCTCTTATCTCAAGTTGACGGCGTGACTTTGACACAGATAAACGGCTACTACAATTTGTCCCGCCTCTTTTATGACCTCACCTGCGTCGTTTCCTTCTACGGGCCTCAGCCCATTATGACGTGGATAACACCGGAGAGAGCCAGGACCAATGAAACGGGCGGAGATTATCACGTGACCGTCACCGTGATCGGCGACATTTTGACTTTCAGGTTAAAGGTCGATTCGACCAACCACACGAAGTACGACGGAACGTTTACCTGCGTGGCGGTCAGTGGCTACATACACATCCAAGATGACGTCACAGTCAAGTATGGTACGGGATCAATAATTGGAAACAAGCTGAAAAGTAGCAGAATATAAAAAGCACAGTGAAACTTCTCCCACATTTGTTGTGCTTAGCAGGTCCGACGATTATTTCCTCACAATGATCTGTATTATGGACTCAAATTTTGCATTTTAAAAGTGTAAGACTTTTACTTATGAACATTAAATGAATGATTTATGAATATTATGGCATTGTGTAATACCCTGTATGCGATTGGAGCTTCACCTGTTTGTCGTCCTTGCAGTGTTGTAGTGCAGGAACCAACTAAAGGAGCAAATTATGTGCTTTCATATTATTTTCAAAATAAATCAATTGATTAATTTGCGGAGCGTTAAGCAAATAAGTGCACATGAACCAATAAAGGTTTTATACTGTAATGTATGCTATACTGTGCGATATGCTATGTAATGTATACTAAATGTATGACAGCTTAAGAGGCAGGGGGACTTTTGAACAGAAGATAGTAACTTCTTTCTTTGGCGATCGAAGTAAGTTACTGTCTTTGTAGTCTTCCAAAAGGTGACTATGTTGAAATTTTGTATTATGAAACAAATGGGTTTAGGATTTTTCCTGTGGCCTTTAAAGACATTGATTTTTTTTCCCCCTCCGACAAAACGCTTTACTTCTACAATAGCGCATGATGGCGGAATAACAGTCAACGTCACAGAAGGGTTCGCGCTTGGCGATGACGTGAGGATCACGTGCTTGGTGGCCAACGCAAGATCTGTCAGCGATGTTACGTGGTTCCGGGTCATTAACGAATGTAAGTTGCCAGTACTGTAACAATGCAGTGGTTTAAAATATGGTGAACGAGAAAAAAGGACGATATTCATAAACAAGGTAATTTATACATTTCTGGAAAGCTTAAATCTCTAGGAATATGAATGATTTACTTTCAGTAGGTATAACGTCTCCAGAACGATAGAGAGATGGTGTTTTGAGATCCTTTTTAGACCACCAGAACCCGATCTGACGGCGAAATTTTGGTGACCAAAATTATGACGTCACGAAATGTGCGCTGTGCTACCATTCCATCCACACAGTGGGCTCCGTCTATGGAGGGCCATTGCATACGTGGTTCGTTTGGGGCATACGTATGGAGAGGCAGTGTGCCCATTTCCATGTATGTCCCAAACGAGTCGTGTCCGCGGCGGCCTTCCATATCCGTCGCCTCTCCCTCGCTTCTTCGCATACCACTCCGACTTTGCCACTGTCACTATCAGTGTCATTGTCACTGTCATCACTCAATTCACTCTCGATGTCAAACTCAGTCTTTCCGTACAATATAAGGTAAAAATTGGACGCTTTAATGTCTCAGCCAAGAAAGCAGAGGCGACTAAAGACAGGCCAGACATTGCATCCGCTCACCAAGAAATACGTGCTTTATGAATGGCTGCCTCGAGTCCCGCTGCACTCGTAAAGGGTTTTGTTTATTTCGTGACGTCATATGTTAGGGTTCGAAAAAGACAGCTGTTCCGGAGCGAATATCGGTGAAGCAAATCAGTCAGGTGTAACTCGAGATTCCTCAGTGGCGCAAATATTTTTAATAAGTCACATAAAAAATCTGTTTTAGGAGACATTTCCCTCTGCTTTGACACCTTCTTCTATATAATTTTCTTGATTTCACTGTCTCGTTCACCATGCTTTAAGGGTAGTTTAATAAGGAATGCGAGCCTAGTGAATACATTTTTATCTCTCTTTTGTAAGCAAAATTGTCTTGAAGATATAAAATATGTTTCATCCCTTTCATGTTAGTTATGACCTTGATAGTTTATTACTGATAGTTTAGAGGCTAGATTGAATCAAAATTATATTTTATTTACCAGTATTTTTTTTCATTACCTCTTTGATACCAAATAATTTGTAAAACGTAAGAAATTAACTGAAGGCTTTCATTTTGTTTCAAACGACGCTAATCATTTACAAAGCAGAGTCGTAAGACGCACATGATATGGCACTGATAATTCTGTAAAAAACATGGGAAAGAGCTGAAAATAGAAAATGAAGAGATGCAGTAGGTGATCAAATATCAAAAATATAATGTCTTGAATATATTTCTTTAGCAGACCTATAGGCCTAATTTCCATGATTACAAACTGTCATGTAATTCCAGCTTACACCGAGCCCGTCGTACCCGATGAGATCTTCAGCATGTCAGAGGTTAGAGGTCAAATGGTGACCAGCTACTTGGACATCTCTCTATTCTCACGCCTGGACGAGGGTACTTACAGATGCAGCGTCAACAGTGGTTCCAACTCCAAGGCGATTGAGGTCATAGCCCCGGAAGGTAATAATAATAAGGGCTAATCCATGGTTGCCACATAATATCATGAAGAATCCACAACGGCGATGCTCTGTACTGACCTGTGACACTGTGATACTTGTTTCATATGTCTGTTAGCGTTTCCAGGGTTCAAGGGTGATGTTTGAGCTAGACGTTGAAGGTTGGTCTAATACAGAACGTGTGCGGAGACGTTGATCTGCGAGAAGCTCCACGACCGTTTGATGGCACCCCTTCATTGGCAAGGACTGACAAGTCGTTGTTATTCCTTAATTTGACAGTTGTAATTTCCAGCCTTCAATATAGGGATTAGGGTACTTGTCGAATGCAGCTGTAGTGCCCTTCCTCATCTACCCTCGTTTCTTAGGTTGGTAATCATCTTTTTCCCTTGCAGTAAATGACGAGATTCTCTGTCAGATTACAGAGCAGCCTTTGCAGCCAACTTTCGACCATTACCACAATTACAAGGCCGTTGCTATATTATTGTTGTTATTGTCGTCGTCGTCGCCGTCGTCGTCGTTATTGTTGTTGTACAAGACTGTCGATGTGCGACTTCCAGACAATTTTAATTACCAGGAAGTCCAAAATATTTTATCTATAATCTAGTAACTTCAAACAGCCAATCTTTTCTCGTATTTTTTTCGTAAAGCCTCCCACCATCAATGACCATTTCAGGTCAGACAAAGGTGTCCAGGACTACCAACGCTGTCGTTAATATGACATAAAAATACAAGTTTCGTCCTAAACGTATCGACAACTGGCAACAGTCTCTTCTTGAATTACACCCCTATGTGTTGCTCTTTACACATTGTCTTTTCTTTCTCGAGGTGGCATGAATTTCGTCAGCAGCGAAAATCTATAGATGTGCTTACTTGATCAGCTGCTGTCAATCATCGATTCCTTTGGCATGCCTTGCGCAATATAGGCACACTTGCGAAAGCTATGCGTCAAACTTTTGATTTTGATTTTTAGCTGTTTAGCAAATGAGCTTTTTGCCTTGGGTCAATTTCTGTGTTTGCATATTTACTCTGAATGTTTGCTCTAAATATTTAATCTAAATGTTTGTTTTGTCAAATTCTGTGGATATGTCCGACACACAATGAAAAAAATACGTAACATCTTGCCTTAACGGGACGTTATTTTTTTTTTTTTTTTGGTTCATATGAGATATTAGAGTATTTTACATGCTTTATCAATATGTTCAACATGGCCTTTGACATAATTCGTAGCCGTAGTATTTTAATTTTGATTTTATTGCGAGTTGTCAATGTTGGTTCCTACGGAAACGAAAATGAACTTACTTCGGTGGTTATGATTTACATGCGTCGTCGTTTGCAATGCCTTCCTTCGACCTTGTTCTTTGATAATTGTGGGCATATTTCCTGCATGCGAGGATTGTTGCGTTCTTATTTCCTCACTCACTCTCCGTCAACAAATGAGCTGTTCCTTATTGACGTCAGATCATACTTGCTTACAATCGACAATATATACATATCCACCAGCTTTTATCTGATGGCTGCAATGCTTAATTCCGATATATACAGACCCGAGTTCAGTAACATGAGTATAAGTGTGAATAATCAAGCCTTCTCATTGTCTCTAACACTGTCTTTTATTGTCGGCAATATCTGCACCATATCTTAAGAGCCTTCAATTTTGCTTAATGTTCGTGTATGGATGTATCCTCCTCTGTGATTCCCTGCTTTTACAATATTTGTGCTATAATAATGTTATTTGTACTTGTTTAGATATTCTGAGACGATCTTGTGCCTTTTCCATAACTAATTTGTCAGATTATCAATAATTCTGGTGTTTCTTCAAGAAGTCGTCCCTATCCTGCATTTTAACTTACTGTTTCGTAAACGTCCCTTTAGAAGTTCTGTCAGTCGAGGTGACGTGGCTGAAATGTAAGGTAAGATTCTAAAACTTCTTATAATTCATGTAGGCTATCATACCCATTTCAACCTGACGCGCAAGCCAAAGTTTAAATTGATAAAAAGCACAGCAGTAGACAAGGTTTTAACATCCATCTTTAATCGATTCATCATTCATATAAATGCAAAGGAGTTACGACACAAAGGAAACCACCATGAATGGCTACGTCTTTCTTTGATTTGTCAGCTTGTGCTTTGATAAGTCTGTGATGGCCAATGGCACGTGTCTCTTCCTTTTATTTAGGTAAATTATGTTCTATGATCTTGAATTAATAAAGCGCAAAAAAAAAAACAATCATGATAATAATAATTATCTTAAAGACATGAAAGCCTGTCGCACTGAACTAGACTTTAAGTGCGATATCAAGAGGAATATCCTGCTCTTTCTGTTTCGTCTTTACAATTTGAACTTTTGATTTTTTTGTGTGTGTGTTTTAGCCGAGTGTCAGAAAATGAGCGCAAGCTTGGCTCAGGAAATTTGTAGTGATTTCGAACCTTTATAATGATCTGCAATCATGGAAAAGTGTGTCGTACGCCATATTCTTCTAATCACGTACATGTAGCAACACCCAGTCCGCGGAATACATGTTGATTGGAGCCGTAATGAATCTCATTAGATTTCTCAAAATTATAATTCTACTTGTCCAAATCAAAAGCCATGTCACATGCAAAGGAATGCGAGAGATGAAGACATATACATATGATTGCAAAACTCATCAGAAATCTTAGTAAAACATACAGTTGGCAGCAAAATTATTCAACCCCCCCCCCCCCCCCCCTCACGCATTTTCGACATTTTGATGAAAATAACAACACTGCAACTACAGACTAACTAAATCATTCACGTAGTTAACAGATACAGTAGTTTATCACAATTGAATACTGAAACAAAAGTCAAGATTTACTTCATAGTCTATCCAAAATATTGCAATTTCCACACAAAAACCAAGTTGCAAAATAATTCAACCCCCTGTATAAATGCACATGGATGAATACACAAAAAATGACAAATTAAAATCCACATGCGCATGTTCTGAGGTGAATGCCAGATTTTATTCATCGTCCATCCAAAATTGGAACGTTTATACAGCACGTAGACCTACCAGCATTGCTGACCTGGAGACCATTGCCCATGAGGAATGGGCTAAAATCCCCACGGAGCGCTGCCAGAAGCTTGTGAGAGACTATACAATTGTACCAGTACCTCTCATCTACAGCAAGTCATTGCAGCAAATGGATGCTGCACTAAGTACTAAAGACACACCCTAGTGGGTTGAGTAACGTTGGACAGGCCACCCCCCCCCCCCCTTCCTCCATTTCAGGGGGGATTCATGCCCCCCCCCCCCCACCCCGGATTTACGCCCATGGTTAAAGGTTAAATTATACATTCCCGTCAGATGATCCCCAGTCTTCTCGTTTCTCCAGTTTTCACATCATCAAAGCATTCGGTCAAATACAGACGTACACTGTACAGGAAAGGACGCCAAAGTGACAGATCATAATTCGCACGTAACCATGGCTCGCGCGACGTACGCCGTCGACGCCCTCTACATACCAACGAAGGTAAAGGTCTCTCTAAACCGCTTCTGTAATAAAAAGATAGTCTCTTTGAAAAGGTTTAGAAGTTTAGAAAAGTAGTCATGATTCCTCTTCACGCCTACTCAAGGGAGTGGATCACTCGACCATTTAATAAGTGCTTCGAAATGCATCTCTTGTTTCATTTGGCGTACTCCCAATACTCTGTTTTGGTCTTGAAAGTATGACCACATTTAATTTCATTTGTTTTCGCACTTTACCACTAGCTGAACATTAAAATCTTTTAATTCCGTGCATCAGTGTACCTCGGAGGCATATATAAGGCGACAAAAAGCAGCACGGAAGTACAGCAAACTTGGTAAGCATATTAAAAGTACTATTCATACACACATGCTATTTTGGACTGGCAAGTGGTTTTACATAATGTAATATGCAAAAGACCACGTAACATGCTTTTAATTCAGTTGTCTTTATTTATTCATTCAACGTTTTGAACAATTTTTTGAATCTAGTTTGTTACAACATGAAGTCAAGGATATAATTGAGATTACAGGATCATCAAAACATCGAAGAAAGGTCTAAATGCAGACAACGGTCTCTATAACGGTCTTTTATGGATAATAGTCCATGGGCCAGGCCAGATATTGGAACCACCTGAGGTGGCAAAACCTTTTTGGTGTCATTTTGTTTGTCGGGAATAGATGTGCTTATCCAGCTATGATAGCATTTCCAAATGAGTAGCTTAGTCATAATAAATGAATTTTTAACCAATGTGGTCTCGTTGTTATATCCCTATCCCTATACAAAATGACACCAAAAAGGTTTTGCCACCTTGGGTGGTACCAATAACCCATTTTTCGGGTCTTGACCCATGGACTATGTGGCAACACTGTAGGCTTTATCTCTTCAGTTGTCCGTACAGCGCGTAAATTACCTAAGAAAAGCTATTACCAGGGTAAACAATTGTCATTGATTGGAATGAATACTTGAAATAATCAATTGAAATTCTGTACAACATAAAATCATTGATACGATAATGCATCGTATATGTGCGGCAGTTTATCATATTCTTCGCTATGCTATGAGTTTCTTCTTTCCGTCAGACAGAAATGCATTACCAAACCCTTCCATGGATGGACATCCCTTTCATTCCTTTCTGTGTTCTTTTTTCCCCCTTTTTTACATGTCACGCCTATTCAGTAATGTCTTCCGTGTTTCACATGCGGTCAACAAAATCGACAAACTGATCGATAACAGAAGTTAAAGTTTACTTTGACTGTCCTTTCACTATGTTTACAAAAACTCACGACTGTCTTTTCAGTTACAAAAATGGATGAAAGAAAAATTGGCATCACAAAAGACTGCTAAGTACCGTCGGGCTTGAAAGTGTTTTTGTTTTACTTTCATATCGTATTCATCCCTTCTTAGGTACAGCCATTGTACTGTTTATTCCACTTTCGATGTATTGTGGTCTAGTACTTATACATTGTAATGTTACGGTTGTATACTATTTCCTTGTTCCTCCCTGTATTACTCCGCAGTTCCAAGGAGCTTCCTTGGTAGTTGTCAGCAACATACGTAGGACATACAAATTTACAAGTTTGCAGGCATTGCTTATCAGTGTGTCCCTGTATCATAGTGCAGACGAGGGTATTATACGTTTAGTTAATGCGAGATGAAATCCTAAGAAATCGAATTTCCAGTTTGTCAAACACAATTCATTTCAATTTATCATTTTGTTGGAAAACGATGTTAATATCTAATCAAACTAATGTAAATTAATGTAAAATGCTGGTACACTATATAGTAGCAGCACTGAATACCTACAAGTGGCTAATAACAGTCAATATTCCCTATCGATTATAATGCAAATGATTGTGTTGTCATTTAACGCGTGGAGGCTGTCAACGAAGATATCAAAACGATATCGCTGTTGGCTCATTAACTTCGTCTTCGTGTGAGAAGATGCACAGTGGACTTTTGTGTTGCAACGCTGATTACTTCAAGAAACATGGAATGGCTGATATTTTTCTAAGTGCCAAAAATACATCCAATATAATATACGCAAGCAAGAAAGCACCACGTACCGCCTAGTGGCGGGGGGGGGGGGGGGAGGGGGAGGTGAGTGAGTTTTCCCTATCCACAAGAGGAACATTTTGAAATCTTATTACTAAAATTCAACGATTTGATTTACACGAGTTGAGGGTCGAATATTATTTGATAATACCCCGATCAATGTAAGAAAATTGATAATCGGAGACAACTTGGATGGCTAAATTGTGGTTTCAACCATCTTTTTCCAATAGCACACACGCACAAACACACGTACGCACACAACTGGAATGACAGGCATATTACTGTGTGAAATGTGCAGAATTGTTGACTACGATGGGAAAAGTCAGTGTATGCCAATTTACAGTTTGTTACATATTATTTCTTCTTATTCTTTTCTTGGAATGAGAAGTTGGGGAAGTATACGGTATACACAAAAAATGTTCTCTGTCGATCTATGTTGCATAAATGCACGATATATTTTTATTTTAAACAACATAATGTTTCATTGGGACACTTAATTTTCTAAACTTAGACTCAGCGACAATGCACACGACAACCCACTACCCAGGCCACGTGCAGCAGCAACAGCAGCAGCTGCGGCAGCAGCCGCAGGGCGTCCAGTATGTCACCGTCCAGCAGCAGCCGCAGCAGCTGAGGCAGCTGTGTTCGAACTTTAACGGGTCAGCGGGCAGGTCCACGGGTTGGATTCAGCTGTGTTGCGGCATTGGGTCCATCTTGGTGGCCATCGCTCAGTTTATCCTCCCGTCGTCGTTCTCGTTCGTTGGATATGGCATATGGGGATCCTTGCTGGTACGTCTGGCTATGCAGTCTTGATTTTGTCTCCCTTAGGCACTGTCAGATTGGCAAAAGATTGCGAAGTCTTCGCCATCTTTTGTCGTCCGGTCACACTGGAACGTACTATATACGCCGAATATTTCGAGAGGTTTTTATTTTAGCGAATTTCGCTAGTCAGGTGCTATTCACGAAATTAAAAATACTTATATAATATTGACTGGCCCTGAGGGAGGTACCAGAAAATATTGCCCAAACTGAAAGCATATTGCCCGAGTCGAAGACGAGGGCAATATGTTTTCAGTGCGGGCAATATTTATCTGGTACCTCCCGAAAGAAAGGCCAGTCAATATCATAATTATTACCTATCCCTTAGGTAAATTAAGAAAATATTGTGAATACGGCTATACACTGATACAGATCAAGCCACATTTGACTACCTGTAGACCATCAACATGTTGAATAATTGCAAAATTGTTCATCAATGTATATCATTCAGCTCCAACTTCAAAGATACATATGAAGTTGTAACAGGCAAACTTCAAACTACTGAACGCTCTTACACTTTATTTTTACTTGTTTAAAGTTGGAGAGTTGTAAAACTGATGGTCACTGTGCAATTACTGAGCACAAATGGACTAGTCATTGCCTAGTGCTGCTGTAAGTGGTCGACCTTGTATGAGCTGATTTATCAGCGTTCTTCTGCGGTGCGTGTAACTGACACCCTGGGCGTCGTGGAAAGTTTTCTTTTCGTGGTCGATCGGAATGTTTACGTTTAAAGGCAGCCGATCGCCATCCCTAATGGTACGTAAACTCCGAACGACCGAAGTTTGTGTAATGCTACCACTGAAACAAGTTTTAGTGTATGTGTGTGCGTGTGTGTGTACGCATCATACACAAACATTGTCACCGCGAGCTGCGGTGATTGGAGAAGAGAGGCCAGAAGACGCTGCGGCGTGTGTGTGTGTGTGTGTGTGTGTGTGTGCGTGTGTGTATACGCATCATACACAAATATTGTCACCGCGAGCTGCGGTGATTGGAGGAGAGAGGCCAGAAGACGCGTGGCTCTTTTGGCCTCTCTTCATGCGCATGCGCACTGAGAGTGTGCGTCCATTCGGAAGCTCTCGTGGCTCGCTGGGACAGCCATTTTGGGTTATGAGATAAGCACAGGGAGCTCTCTTGTAGCCTACCGTATTTTCGCTGACCCATTGAGCCAGCGCTATTCTCATTCGGGGGTCACTACATTTGATACAGAATGGGGGAGGCAGCGTGTTGCGTTCGTCTCCGTGCCGCACAAACCACTCGCCACGACTGAGTGTCTTTAAAGCAGGGAGGTGGGGAGAGAGATTCCACTCTCTCTCTCTTCCAACCTCCCCAAACCGGAAAACTGCACTGTTTGCACACATTGTTTTGTGTACGGTGCGGTGTGTGTAACCGACACGCAGCGACGTGGCGAAAAGCATATTGACTGCTGACCTCTAACCCTGCAAAATAACAACTCCTGACCTTTAACCCTGCAAAATAACAACTGGAATTGCCTCGCAAAACTCCCTCGTGTAGGTAATAATCGAAAATATTGACTGATCCCGACGTACCCATGTTCATGTATTTCTCCGTTCAGTACAGGACTCCACGATCGCGAATTTTACCACTCGCGAAATCGTCGGAAATTCCCGATTCGCGAAAAATATGGCGTATAGTATAATTACGGCAATTAACTCCCGGCTGAATACTGGTTAGTGATAAGGTAATGATAAAGATTAGGGTTAGAGTTAGGCTTACGGTATAGAGTTTGGGTTAGGGTTATGATTAGAATTAGGGTTAGGGTCAGGGGAAGGGTCCGGGGTAATTGTCCAGCAGGTAATTGCCCTTGACGGTCACTGGCAGGCAAACTGCTCGATCTTCGGATCGACAAGTTTTAGTCATTTATTTAAAGGAAGAAGAAAGAGCGCGCCGTCTGATGGACACGGGGGGGGGGGGGCATTTCATAAAGCGTTTTCTCAGATATTTCGTCTGACAAACTGTTAAAAGCTGTAGAAATCGTTGCATCTGATTGGCTGACAACAAATTTGTCCGACAAAATTGTCGGACAAAATGCTTCATGAAATGCACCAGTACATTAAACCATGCGCTTCTGACTCATAGCTCGAAAACAGGCGGTGGACTGGTCAAGTGACAAAGATCGCAACGTTTCAGTTTCTAGCGGTCACACTGGCAAAAAGATACGGGAAGTTTGCGGTCGCACTGGCAAAATTTCCAGAAGTTTAAGAGGAAATCCAGTCTAAATAAAAAAGAGTAAAATCTTACGAGTTTAACCGTGAAAGTTTGACTGAAATCGGATGAAAAATGAGGAAGTTATGACATTTTGAAGTTTTGCTATTTTCTGCAAAACAGTTCTTGTGTGACACGTGCAGTGGATATGAATATGCAAATAGGAGTGAGTTAACAATGTCATACCCTCACAATTGTCCTTTGATCGCGTACAAAAAAAAATGACGAAAATTCTATGTTTCTGTCATTAGAGTCTGAAACATGATGTTATTCCTTGTTGAATAATTTCAGAATAGTGATCAATTAGATATACTAGGATTTGAGCCTCTGGCATAATTGCGTTTGAATGAAATACTGGAAATTTAAAAGTTTTATGTGCAAACTATATGGCAAATTGTGAGGGGGTGACATGCTCACTTTGCCATTTGCATATTCATATTGAGTGTTCAAGAACTGTCCCCCCCCCCCCAAAAAAAAAAATAAAATAAAATAAAAATAAAAATAAATAAAAATGTCATAACTTCCTTATTTTCATCCGATTTCGATCAAAATTATACCATTGAACTTGTAACATTCTACTATTTCTTATCAGACTAACTTACTGACTGGACTGGATTTCCCCTTTAAAGATCGCTATATTATTATAAACTTCTCAATCGTTTGCCAGTCTGACCACACCTACTGACAAGGCTGAGGGTTCGAGGATTGGCTTTAGATTGGGCCTATGTGACCCTGCATCACAAACCAACAAAAAGTCGCGGGAAATTAATTTTTAGTTTAAGGACAGATTCTTAAAGAAAAGACTGTAAGCTTTGAAATTATGTATAACTCAATTCAGATTGACTCTCCTAACCAATCCAAATGGAAAGAAAGCACACGCTCTGGAAAATGTTAACGAAGAAAAGATGCTCTGAAGTACAGGGTCTAGTCAAGCCGTGCTATAGCTGTGAGATGAAGGGAACAAAACACAGGATGTAAACCACCATTTCAACAACAATGAAGGGATTTATCAGATTACGCTAAAATTGAGCATGCTCTATTAACATATTTTGTCCGTTGTTAACACCTACTTTCAAAGTAGTAGCATTATCCTTTCAAAAGTTATTACAGTTGAAAATGCAAAGTGTACAAATTGTGCTTGAGTGATACCTCTTTACCGTTTATTCCTTATCGTACTTTCTAAAAATGCCTTAAATATGTTCTCGCAGTTTTACGTACCAGCGGGAATCCTAGGTATCGCCACCGCCAACCGGAATACCTGTGTCGTAAGTTGTTGTTTGTTTTTTTTCTGTAGAGCACCTTCACATAATCATTTTCCGTGGTCTCCAACCTCGTGTCTCAACCCATATGGGCCGAATTCGCGAAGGTGGTTTAAACTTAGACCATGGTAAAATTAATTCAGACCGTGATCTAAAATAGTTGAAATCAATAAAACATATAAATGAAAAAAAAAAATAAGCGTGGAATATGCGTACCGTCCTTTTACGTGCACGTATCAATGCACGATTGCACTGTTGGCCAATGCAATCTTTGAATCGTCTTTACTACGAAAAAAAAATAACTGCATAAACCACATCGTATAAATTTAAACCACCTTCGCGAATTCGGCGCATAGTGAGCACACTATGTTATGATCTGACAGGTTTTTGCTATAACTATAAAGTAGACAGGGGGTATGAATTAGCAGCAGTAACACATCCGAGGATTAGCTTCTCAATTCAGGGAAGAATAGGAATATAGAATAGAGCATCTGCACTAGATGTTTGCTACGCTATTACTGTTATTGTTATTGCTGTTTTATCACTATGTTATAGTTGAGGTCATTACGTCCTAAAACTTTTCGAGATCTGACCATCACATAGGAACCTATACAGAAAAGTGTACGCATGCACTGCAAAAAGTCCGGTGTTAAATAGTGAACACCGAGCTGGTGTTAAATTTTCGGTGCTCATTTATGGTGTTAAATTAACACCTCCGGGTGTCATTTCCAAATTTTAAACTGTTTTTTGAAGAGTTTCTTAGTAACTGCACTTCTTGTTGATTTTTAATTTAAACAAGACGATCAAGAATTTTACATTAAAATACTGGATTTTTGAAAAAATATGAAAATAAAATTACACCAAAGTAACACCAGCTGGTGTGGTCTCTTATTGAAGCTGGACGGGTGTTCAACCATTGATATTAACACCAACAAATATCAAATCAACACCATGTGGTGTCATTTTTGAATTAACACCAGTAAAGTGTCAAAATAACACCAGGTACAGTGTCAAATTAACACCACGAAGTGTCAGGTGAACACTTTTCAACACCATCACAGTGCATTTTTAACACATGTGGGTGTGGTCCTTTATTGAAGTTTGATCGGTGTTAGATTTAACATCCGTGGTGTTAAATCTAACACCGATGTTTTTACAGTGTGGCTTTAATCTATGCGCTATCGTCATTTGAGCGTTCTTATGGTTTGCTTTCTTTGCTGATTTTCTTTCAGATCATTGGCTACATGGTGATGTCTATTCTATCTGCCATCACTGCATTCGGAATGCTGGTTACTGGAGCAGTAGGGGCCGGCGTCGGTAGCAATTACCTCTACTGCCATTTTAACGGGTACTCGGGATCATACCACTGCGGGAAGGCTTTTATGGTGTGGCGCGCTTTTGTTTTATCATGCTAAGTTTTCCTATGCTAAATGATCAGTTAGATCAATGCCATACCTGTATTGGTCAGAGTTACATATGTGCATCATGCCTTCTTTGAACGTTTTGCTAAAAGAACAAGATGATACTATCCTTATGTTAATGAATAGATACAATATTTTGAATTGTATATATGCAAACAATCATGACACAATCTTGTATCAAGATTTTTAATACCATAGTCACGCCATAAAAATATTATCGTCACTAAGTTCTCGAAGATTTCCGATGTGCTCCTATAACGCCCCGCTGTCATGATTATTGAAAGTTGTTCTTAACTATTGTGATTGTTCGTTTATACATTGCTAATGTTCTTTCGGTGTTACATAAAAAATGTGAAACCTCTTTGAAACCTTTTGTGACAGGTGGTATACAAATTTGTCAGATAAATATTTTCATCATTCACTTTGCGCCGACCATGAGTAACAGTGTATAAAATAATAAAGCAATTCCAGAGAAGATGCTGTCGATATTTTCCAACTTGAAACTGTCTGCACGTATTCTTCCCTCATTTTCCTACTTATTTTAATAGTCGTACTGGAAATCAGCGGATCCAAAATTTACACACTGAACAAAATAAAATAGTTTCTCCGAAAACTAATCTCTTAATTTCTGAATCAGGAATATTGAAGGAAATCTGAATGCAGTGGCACGTAGCTGGAGGTATATTTCTCATCTACTCTCCATGTGAAACACAGTGGATATCATTTGGTCACGCTTCATTGAGCATTTCCTAAAAGCAAAATGACCACTTTTCGAAGTTCACAAGTCAAAGTTCGTAAATTTCCAGTATAAGAAGGCAGGCAGTGCATTGTTGCTTCCCATCGTACCATATTACTTGTGCGCAAAATTTCATGGTTCAGTGACCACATGGTAAAACATGCAAAAATTGCAGTTTTGACGTGTTTCTCATGGTAGTTATATCTTTAGAGATTATACTATTGATGTTTTGGAAAGTCAGCAGTGACTTTTGCTCACAATATGGGTTAATTCACTGTTGAATTTGCTCGTTATTTAACCGAAAGAAAAAAATCTTGTGAAAATTATGCAGTAAGTATTGCTTTATTTTGTGCACTAAAATCAATTAAATAACATTTTTCTTCACTTTGTTATGATCCGATGTGCATGTACAGTGATCATCTGGCGCTTCATTCAATATGTCACGCTTCAATGAGCACGTGGTGCTGGAAACCCCCTCTTCACTCAAATGGACTAAATTCGTTGCTTTGTTGTGTAGGTTTCAAAAATGATTCTTGAAGAATCATCTAAATTCATTTTCATTAAAGAAAAAAATCGTTTGTGTTGTGCTTCAGTGAGCACAGGCGATGTGTCTTTAAAAAGAGTTTTAGCGTTTTGAAATTGCTATTGAACACAATTTCTTTTTTTTTTTAATTCCTGTTTCTTGGTGACCTGAATTCATTAAAACATTATCCGTGGAATTTGACACATTTTTAATCAAGAAATAAACGACAAACCAATATTAATAGCAAAATCAAATTCCCACAGATCGAATGTGCAGAATTGCTCATCTCATCTCTGCTCACTGAAGTGTAGATACATCGGAATTATTATCAAAATAAAATCAGACTAGTAGAAGAATAAGAATTTAACAAAAGGTAACTATCCTAGTCCACGTGCTCATTGAGGTGTAAAATTTTGAATGTGATGCTAAGGATCACTGATACATTTACATCTGCTATAAACACAAGGATAAAAATACTATTCAGTTGATTCTCCGGTGCTAAAGAAGAACTCACTGCATAATTCATACGTATGTGATATATATATATATATATATATATATATATATATATATATATATATATATAATATATGTATATATATATATATATATATAATATATATATATATATATATATATATATATGCATTGTTTTATAATGTACTTATTCCGACATGAATTAATCTATTTCGATGCGAAATTGGTAATAAGTTTCCCAAATATGAATTCAATACAATGCACCGAATTCACCACGGGAAACATGTCAAAATTGCAATTTGGCAAGTTTCACCCTTTAGCGGAGGTGACGTGTTTTTCTTCTTCTAATCCCAAGATATGTCTCTTGTTATAGGACGCACAGATCTCGGCGGATTCTATTCTTTCCATCCTGGGGTTCATCGAATTTATTGTGGCCATCGTCGGCTCAGCATTCTGCTGTGCCCCGGCCTGTAGCTGCTGTTCTTCCCAGACTGTGACCGCGAGACAAGCCACTATGGTATAAGCCATCATCCGATTTGGCAGCTTTCCGATTTATTTCATTCAAATCTATTTTCACTTTCTACCACACATCCCTCTCCCTCTATCTATCTCTCTCTACCCCCTCCCTCTCTTCTCTATTCTTTATTAATCCGACATACACTTAAACAAAACAAAAAATGTAATTAGCTGTAATTATAGGCCTAAATATATATTAGACTAGCATGGAAAACATCAGGTCATGACCTTTGACCTGGTATTGTTAATACCATACTCGGAAACGAGTAATATACTTATTAGGGTAGTAATTGTATTGCTTCGATAATTATCTTCATCTGGTGACAAGGGATTTCAAAACTCTTTTTCATCTTTTCTTCTCGCCCTTGGGAGAACATCACAAACAGTGCACTATCACGTGATCATAATATCCAATCGCTGACTTGATGTATATCTTGTATTATCTAATATGATATAATTTGATATCAAAGTATATGATATTGTATCATATTATACAATTTATTGTCATATCATAGTACATGTGTATGTCTTTCTATCATAATATTGTACAATATCATTTTACATTGACTGGGTGTCGTACTGATGCAAAAATTGGACATATAAAAACTTTACATAGTCCTTGAAAATGAAACTGAACCACAACAGACATTAATTTCTTCGACATTGTTATTTTCGTAACCTTGATAAATGTTTCATGTGTGTTAGGAGGGTATTCATGAATTCCCCCCCCCCCAAAAAAAAAAAAAAAAAGAAGAAGAATGTAATATACTCTCTAAAAAAATCGAGTGAAAATTTTCACTCTAAAAAGAGTGAATACAAAAAAGAGTGAATTTCGAGTGAAATTGGAGTGAATTTTGAGTGAAAATGCTCATTTTCACTCATTTTGGAGTGACGTCAGGGATCACTCCAAAATCTTCGAGTGATCCCTGACGTCACTCCAAAATGAGTGAAAATGAGCATTTTCACTCAAAATTCACTCCGATTTCACTCGAAATTCACTCTTTTTTGTATTCACTCTTTTTAGAGTGAAAATTTTCACTCGATTTTTTTTAGAGAGTACATGCATCCACATTCGGCTATGTTGGTGAGTTACGTATCTGTTGTTGTTTTTTTGTGTGTGTTTGTGTATGTGCTTGTACTTTGTGTGTCTACGTTGCCATTTTAGTATGTAAGAATATTTCTTCTTTTTTTATCACAGGTGCCTAATACCACGCCCATGGTTGTCATGACAGCTAATCCCACCGGTAATAAACATATTATATATACATGTATAATTTATGTATATATTGTATATATATATATATATATATATATATATATATAGTACATATTTTCCTTTTTATATAGAAATTTTATTTGCTGAAATACGTCAGCCATGCGTCTATGAAACCATAGCCTATTACCGCTGTTTCACTGGGGTTATACCTACCAAAACATGCAGATAACAATAACATTATAAGTGAAAAATACCTCAAGTTACCACTTTATGATATACATAAATTCATACAACTGTCATTATCCCATAGACAGTGTCATGCTTATTTGTGTGCTTAATGTACATAGATATCAATACGATTCTATAAAAGACAGTGTAATAACAAAGTCAGAGAATGTATTATCAGGGAAATTGGAAGGTATTTCAGAGTAAATCAGATGAAACTGTTCTCCCCGAGCTCATATGCATATGAACACGTATGCACACCGGCACATACACACGTAAACACTAGTATCATGTGATAACACCAGAGAGGTTTAGAAGACAAATGAATATTTTAAGATGTGTAAACACATTATGTTACGCTATTACCCTACATGTCATCGGCAAGAGATTAAGGCTTGGAACTGTATATCGATGCGTAAAAATGGGGTATTTTGCTTGTTTGCATTTTTCATTTCTCTTTTGTTATGTACTCATCCAGGGTCACATTTCATTAAAGATAGGGGCCTATTATATAGGATGGCAACTCTTACTGGAATGGCAACTTTCCACAGGAACAGCCAATCAGGAAGCTGGATTCTTGTCGTTGCTATGACAATTGCCAGTCCAGCAAGAGTTGCTATCATATCAACTTTTTATGAAAAGGGACCCAGATATGTATGACTTTTCTTTTCTTTCAGCTCAATATGGGCAGCCTCTTCAATACAACCGAGCCCATCAAGTGAACAACCCTCAACCGCCCCCTGTCTACCTGGAGTCGGGGTACCAGCCGCTAATTCCCTACAACACCTCCCGCCAGGCGGCTGTACCGGCTACAAACCATTAAAACAACATGCATAGTCAAGATAAAAGAAGTTGCAAAGAAATATGAGTAATCAGTGATCCGTGAGAAAGTGAGTGTCACTTGGTGGGTCATGAGTGTAGTATGGTCATGAGTGAGGTTGACTCAGAGAGCTTCATTTTTAAAGCCGCACCATGTAATGGTCAATTTCACCAGACGTACTTCCATCAATAGTAGCCTTTTGTCAAGGATGTAATGGAATTATACGCTATATTTCTAAACTATGTGAGACTCCTATGTCATCAACTTTGTTTAGTGTAATTTGTGTTAGATTTTTCAGAGTATTGGTTTCTCTGCTCAAGGACCACAAGAAATTCCATAAATCTACGGTATACATGGAGTTGTCGATTTATGTACTACATGTTGTGAAATTGTGAAAATCGTCTGGAATGCCCCTTTAATTCTAGGGACTTGAGACGCTTCACATATTTTTACAAAATAATTTTAGACACCAATATTGGCTGCGATAATTGCATGTAAATTCTCTGAGATGATGATGTTATCATCTAAAATCTCTCTCAATGGTTTGTGAACCAAAATATCACTAAAATGAATTCATGGTTGGCACAGAACAACACTACTACAATTGGCACATTACCCTACTGAGGATGCGTGGCAAACATTTCCATGTCACCGGCAAGGTCAATCAACTCAAATATCGCTCGCAGAACAGATTTTCCCCAACGGAGCTATCTAGATACAATCATGATTTTATCCAATATTTCGCACTGTCTTTGCGTGGTATATATCGCGTAATCGAATTCATGGAAGAAACTTCATCTTCTTTTCAAAGATCTGTCGATGTTTACATAGAGAGTCTTATCCTACTGTCACTAACGTTTTACTATGTTCATTTCGTTTTTGGTGAAATCATCTCTGTTGGCGTCCTCACTTTACATCTGCAAAATTCAACAAAGACAAGAATTCAAGGCATGTTTTCACTGAGAAACGAGTATGGGAGCATGGTTATTGACTGTTTTGAACCATCTATGCACAGTCATAATGCATTGTCGGAGTACGCTGGTGCAATCTTACTGTCGTGTAATGACTTGGTAGGTGGTTGGGGCTAAAATTCATGGCCCATAAAATGGCAGGTTCTGAAATTTTCGTGACAGTCTAGGCATAAAGAATGCTCAAAGTGCAGCAACGGATCAGTTATTGTCTTTTTCTTGTTCTTTGGTTTTGCAATTATAATTATGTACAGAACGAAACACATTAATAGTGTACATGTATTATGTTCGGCACATGACATAAATTTCTCTCAGTCAGTGAAGGTATCTGTATTAAGAGAGTTGGTAATGAAGACTGAATTGGATGCTGGAAAAGAAATAGGCAAAATAAAGTGGGGGAGGATTATACCCTCGTTATTCTCTTCATCTTTTCCACATGGAATGTTCAAACATGTCATATAGTCTTTTGTGGATGTTTATTAGATTCGGTCTTGCAATAAGCTGACAAATCAATCAAATTTACCAAGTGGTTATTTCGCATTTGAATACTTGTGTAGCTGGATACAAGCTTCTGATATCGACAAGCGTTAGGAAAAGCACGGCGTAGTGATTGTGCCTATCTAGCAATGGATTAGGCTGAAGACCTTTTTGTATATTATTTTCCAGTACATATGAATCATATACTGGGTTTATAATAATTATAGAAACGTACCTGTTTAGATATAACATTGAGGCTTGTATCCATGCACCGTACAAGCCATGACATTAGGTGAAAAAGAAAGAAAAATAAATTTAAGTTACGACGAAACGGTTTTTTTTTGGTCTGAATCTTACCGAAAATATTTCTGTTCTTTCTGATACATCCATATATAGGCCAATCGTATTATAGGATGTTTATTATTTATGTATATACATATTTCTTCCCAGTAAATTTGACTGTGGAATTTATGATTTATGAATTTATAATGATATCAATGATGGCGAATATGAATCATGGTATTATCCTTATCTTAACTCTCTTTATTATTATCCTAATGACACTAAAATTGACACTAGAAATAAGGATGAGAATGCTAACAACTATGATAACCCAGGACCATGTTTAAAACCATTTCTGTCAAGAAAACTATTCCAGGAACAAGAAGAACAAGAAGTTTCTCTACTACAATGTATTTGCTTAATTCATGTCGTTAAAAAAGAATTGTTCTCAGATTACCCGTACTGGATTTCAAAGTTTTTAAAGAACGAATATGCACTTAAATGATATTTTGTTATACCATATCTACTGTATAATTGTTAAAGATTAAGGAATCACCATATCTCTGTTTAAAGCCAAGTGATTGTATTAACGTTTACTGTGTGAAGGTACATACATGGTTTGTTTTTGTGTACTAGTATGGTCTTACTTTATGTACTGTTTGCTTCTATACTATAATTATGAAAAAAAAATTCTTCTGCGCCCTGGGAATACGTACAGGAATAAGTACTCAGCTATTGTTTGACTACACTCCAATCACTGCTGTGTGGAAATGTTTCTTTCTCATGTTACATTTGATGATCGCGAGATATTATTTAGAGAGAAATTAAAAAGTTCGTTTGTTTATCGATGATAGTTTCTGTGTTTGTTTATTTGCTGTTACTTTTTGTTTGTATGTTCGTATCATTTTTTCTCGTCATAGTGACGTATGGGCATAACCCAATATCTCCGTGAATTGACTGCCCCAACATACACACACACATACACACACACACACACACACACACACACACAAACAAACAAACACAAATGTGAATGAATGCGTAGCCTATCATGTGGCTTCCGGTTTTGATTTGAGGTATGCAATAAGCCAGTTCGGAGTTACCTCATAATAATTATGCACATTGGTATACATGTCCTTTCTTGTTTTCGGTCGGTTAGGCACTTCACTCGTGTTCAAAGTAACAACGTAATAATTTATAAAATTCATCTATCATGTTCAAACGAAGAATACACTTGCTTGTAGACCAAGTGACCAAAATGATCAGTCGATTACCACTAGGGAAACATATTTGAATTGAAAATATTAACAACATGTTTCTATCAATATTGCCAAGTATCAGGCTTTCTGTCAGGCGATGGTTGTGTTTTCGAGCACCATTTACGATCATAATATCAAAGATGCTTTGTCTGAATATAAAAGTTGCTTGTTGGTACGAATAACTTTTTCCCAATTTGCTCATGCGCAAAGCAGAACTCCGAACAGGCTTATTCTTTGCCATCTCCACATATAGGACCTACATCGTCACCCGTCATGCCCGAATATCGCCTCTCGATATTGGTCAATAGGAGATCTATACGAGATTTCATTTCAGATAATTATACAACCTCGCGTAGGTCAAGAAATGAGCGAAGGAGAACAAACAAACAAACATATTTTATTCACATAAAGATCCACAGATACTCATCCGCACACTTGAATTATGTAAAATTTCTTCTTGGTTCAAATGCAATAGATTATCTTGAAATATTCATATTTACCTCAAATATTCAAACCAACTAGAATAACTTCTCATTCAGCTACTATATTGGATAACATATTTTATAATTATTCTGAAAAAATAGAAAAGAGTGGAATAATTCTAACTGATGTCAGTGATCATCTTACACCATTTATTTTGATTAATTCTAAGGCAGTTATGAATGATTTTGATGCTGAATATAAAAAAAGAGAAATAGATGATGAAAGAATGTATACATTTTGTTCAAAATTGCGCGCAGTTGATTGGACATTTTTATATGATATACATGATGTAAATGAGAAATATAGCCGGTTTATAGACATTTATTCTGAATTGTATAATGAATGTTTTCCTGAAATAGAGGTTACACAACGAAAACATATGCAAAGAAAGCCATGGTTAACTGCAGAAATAAAAAAAAATTGTGTAAACGAAAATATGTTTTGTTTAAGAAATATTTAAGAAACCCAATAGAAAGTAGAAGGAAAGTGTATAAACAATACAGAAATAAAGTTAATAATATGATAAGAACTGCAAAACGAAATTATTATGATCTTAAATTCAAGCACGCCATGAATGATGCAAAAACCACTTGGAGAGTTATAAATGAGATATTGAGTAAGAAAAAAGAGAAAGCGTCGATAAATGAAATTGAGTTTGATGGTAAGGTAATCACAAATAAAAAAGATATATGCAATGTGTTTAATGATTTTTTTAGTAAAATTGGAAAAGAAATTCATGATAATGCACAGTTAAGCATATCTGAAAATGATTCTTTTAAAAAATATATGTGTGGAAAGGTCACTGATTCTTTGTTTTTTAGTCCTATAACAGTTTCAGATGTTTTAAATGTAGTTTTTAAATTAGATGTAAATAAAGCAGCAGGGTATGATGGATTTAACACAAAAGTAGTAAAAACTTCTATTGATGCAATTGTGTCACCTTTGTGCAATATTTTTAATGCGTCTATTGAACAAGGTATTTTTCCAAGTGCATTAAAGATCGCCAAAGTGATACCAGTTTTTAAGAATGGTAATGAAATGTTTGTAAATAATTACAGACCTGTTTCTATTTTATCAATTTTTAGTAAAATATTAGAAAAAATAGTTTATGAAAAAATGATCTGTTTTATACAAAAACATGACATTTTATATCGGAGACAGTTTGGTTTTAGAAAAGGGTGCAGTACATCACATGCAATAATTGACTTAGTAGATAAACTTGCCAAAGCTTTTGAAGATAAAGCAATAGTAGTTGGAGTGTTTTTAGATTTATCAAAAGCTTTTGATTGTATAGATCATTCTATTTTATTTGATAAGCTTAGTTTTTATGGTATACGGGGTATAGCAATGAAATGGTTACAGAGTTATCTAAGTGAGAGAAAGCAATATGTTTGTATAACCAATGTTAATTCACATTTTAGAGATATTCCAGTTGGTGTGCCACAAGGATCAAATCTTGGACCACTATTATTTTTAATGTATATTAATGATTTGCAATATGTAAGTGATATTTTATCTGTAATTTTATTTGCTGATGACACCAGCCTGTTTTTACCTGGAAAAGATGTTGTAACGATTAATGAGCTTATCAATACTGAAATGCAAAAAGTGCAATCATGGTTTTTAGCCAACAAATTACAGATTAATTATACAAAGACAAATTATATGATTTTTAAATCTCGGAATGTAAATGTTGATGCGAATTCAATTAATATTATGATTAATAATGTTGAGATTGAGAGAGTCAAAAGTATTAAATTTTTGGGTGTTATTATTGATGAATGCTTAAGTTGGAAAGATCATATTAATCATATTTCTTTTAAAATATCAAGAGTAATTGGAGTACTGCATAATTTGAAGCATATATTGCCTCTGAAAATTTTAGTGAATATATATAATAGTATGATTTTATCACATTTATCATATTGTAATATTGTATGGGGTAATTGTGCAACGTATTTAACGCAGAAACTTTTGAAACTCCAAAAACGTGCAATACGTACAATAACTAAAACACATTATTTGGCACACACTAAAGAGTTATTTTTAAAGTTGCAATTATTGGATATTTATAGTATTAATGAATTTCAGACTGCTTCTTTTATGTATTCCTTCACCAAAGAGTTATTACCTTATGCTTTTAATGATTATTTCATTTATAATTTTGATGTGAATATGTATGTTACTAGAAATTCCCATAAAATGTATATTCCTTTTTATAGATATAAATTCTCAAGAACAGTGATTTCTTATAAAGGTCCTGTACTATGGAATAATATGTTAGATAAGTTTAAACAGTGTTCCACTTCAAGTGATTTTAAAAGGAAGTATAAATTTTATTTATTAGAGAAAAAATAATATGCAATATATTATGAGGTATCTTTATGTTTTATTGATTGCCTGTTGTTTGTTCATATATTGTTTGTTATTGTTGTTGTAGCTAATTAGCTTGTTTGTATTTGTCTTTTGAGTTTAGTTCATGTAAATCTTGTCATTGCTTCTCTCTATCTTATTCTTGCAAAGTTCTCTACTGTCTTTCTTTTTGTCTCCGTTTATGTTCTGTGATTTAAACACAATTTTTAAAATGCAAACTTGTAAGATGCAGTCCATCAAGGGTTTGACCTTTGACAGGCCAATGGCCTTTTGTCATTCCCACACATCTGCTGCAGATCTTACTGTTTTTACTGCGTTTATACTTCATTGTAACTGTACATTGTACTGATTATGCTTTGTTTTGTGTATATTTCTGTGTTCTGTTCTGTACATTTTATACATATATGTATGTCTATCATTGTGTATGTTTTTTTCTTAAAGATGTGAAATAAATTGAATTGAATTGAATTGAATTGAATTAATATTGATAAAACTAGCTTTATATATTTTAAAAATGTTCATTCTCCTGATATTGAATGTAACTTATATGTATTGATGGGTTACCCCTTGTAGAATAAAAATCTACTAAATTTCTTGGTATAATTATTGATGCTTATCTTACCTGGAATGAACATGTAAACAATATTAGTACTGTATCGAGAAACATAGGTATATTGTTCAAACTAAAAGATTTTTTGATAGAAAAGTCTCTTTTTATTTTATATCATGCACTGATTTTACCATACATCACATACTGCAATATGGTATGGGCATATTCTAACAAGACAAAAATTCGTTCAGTTCACCTTCTCCGAAAAAGAGCACTCCGCATTTGCACCAACTCACATTATCTTGCAAACTCTAAACCATTATTTTCTAAATTGAAAACTCTGAAAATAAACGATATTCATACATACAATGCGCAATATTCATGTACAAATCCAAATCCAACACCCTCCGTTCCTCGTTCCACGACCTATTCACTGTGAACTCCAGCGTCCACGCTTACCCAGCTCGACATTCCAAAGATTATCACCTCCACAATCCCAAGCTGATGATAGCTCACAAGTCAGTGGACCAGACCTTTGGAATAATCTCCCTGAGCAAATCAAGGCAACCACTAAATTATATTCTTTTGAAGGCACTTATGAAAAAAAAATATTTTTATCGAAATTTAATGATGTATGAGTGATAAGAAGTTTTGGGGTTATGTTCACTTATAAACAGTTTATATCGTTATATTAGGAGTTTAGTGATTTGCTGCATATCAAATTTGTTGATACTGTGTACAAAAGTATGTAACAGACATACATGTGACACAAAAATACACCAGAAGCAAACCCAATCATGAATATGTATACCCAAACGTTAATTTAAAGGGGATGGCTAGTAACTGATCAGTGGGAATCAGTGAAAATACTGGGGTGATTGTTCCAATCCTTGTGGGATTCATTTAAGAGTAGTTTATTATATATGTTGTTGTGTGAAAATTACTTGCTTCAGAATGGTCTCATATTCAAGTAATGTGCAGTTTAATGTTTCCAAGTTAGCATGCCTGTACAGTCACGGGGCGATCGTTAACGATTAAGGGGGAAGGGGTGGCACTTGCCCCCCCCCCCCCCAAATAATTTTTTTTTTTTGGGGGGGGGGGGGCAAAACGAGTTTTTGCCCCTCCCCCCCCCCCGTGCCCCCTGTAACAAAATCAAAATTTATTATCAATACACATTATAATATCTACACACAAATATTCACTTATGAGTAAATTTAGTGTGTAGATGGTAGCCTCACGTCCTCGAGTGTGCCCCTGAAACATAACTTTAGTAAACCTTACATTTTCCCTTTTTCCTATGCTTTTTAGCAATATAAGAATAATTTTTATTGCTCGAACAATGCGATCACATTTAATGAATACATTTCAGACGAATGGCAAAGTGAAAGTGGCTCGCTCGCTCTGCCCGTACATAATTCTTTATTAAAATGAAGTTTTCATAAGTTATGGTGATAGTCCTTCGCAGTGATGATTGTTTCACTACGTTTAATTCCCTAGAAATTTGAATTAAAACGTAAACGCAACTTTTACTCTGTTTTTACAAAAAGTCCTACCGTGATACCCCTCCCACACCCTCGCCGAGGATCTCACACCGTCACATAATGTACCACGTATGTTATAATCGTAGTCCTTCACACTAATTTTTTTTTCTCGCCATGTTTAATTCCCTAGAAATTTGCTTTTAAATGCTCTATAAACGCGACTTTTGTACTTTTTTCCACAAAAAGTCCCTACCGTGGGAGGGGGTATCCCCCTCCCCCGTTCGGTCGCTTCGCTCCCTCGCCGAGGATCTCACACCGTCACATAAATGTACCCCCGTATGTTATAATCAGTCATTCGCACTAATTTTTTCACTGTTTAATTTCCTAGAAATTTGCTTTTAAATGCTCTTTAAACGCAACTTTTGTACTCTGTTTTTACAAAAAGTCCCTGCCGTGGGAGGGAGGGGGGGGGGGGGTATCACCCCTCCCACACCCTCCCCTGCTCGGTCGCTTCGCTCCCTTGCCGAGGATCTCACACCGTCACATATAACGTACCCCCCCCCCCCCCCGTATGTTATAATCATGGTCCTTCGCACTAATGTTTTTTTTTTACTATGTTTAATTTCCTAGAAATTTGCTTTTAAATGCTCTTTAATAAACGTGACTTTTGTACTCTGTTTTTACAAAAAGTCCCTATACCGTGGGAGGGGGGTATCCCCCTCCCACACCCTCCCCCTGCTCAGTAGCTTCACTCCTTCGCCGAGGATCTTACACCGTCATATAAAATGTACTCCCGTATGTTATAATCATAGTTCTTCACGTTCTTCTCACTAGATTTTTCCACTATGTGTAATTTCCTAGAAATTTGCTTTTAAATGCTCTATAAACGCGACTTTTGTACTCTGCTTCACAAGAGGTCCCCTACCGTGGTACCCCCGCTCGGTCGCTTCGCTCCCTCACCGAGGATTTCACATGTCACATAATGTGCCCTCGTCGAGATTTTGCCCCCCCCCCCCAAAAAAAAAAAAAAACCCAACAACAAACAAACAAACAAAATCAAAACAAAACAAACAAACAAACAAACAAGCAAACAAACAACAACAACAACAGACAAACAAACAAACTAAAAGTGTTCCGGCGCGCTTGCCTACAATCGACAATATGTGTAACTTTTATCCGATGGCTGCAATGCTTAATTCCGTTGCGTGTGCTAAAACTTTAGTTTAGTGACATCAGTAGCAAAGTGTGAATAATCAACCCTTCTCATTGTCTTCAACATTGTCTTGTACTGTCGGCAATATCTGCACCATATTTTCACAGCAATTTTGCTTAATGTCGCGTGTATGCATTCTCTTGTGATTAATTCTTGCTCTGTCGTTAATTCCCTGCTTTTATATAGTTATGCTATTTCGTTTGTTCTTGTTTAGATATTTTGGCACGTTCTTGTGTCTTATGTCAATTTGTGTCAATTTGTCAGATTATCAATAGTTATTCTGATGTTTATTCCAGAAGTTTTCCTTGTCCTACATTTCAATTTAGTGTCTCGTATATGTCCTCCTTAGAAGTTCTGTCAGTCGAAATGTCATGGATGAAATTTAAGGTAAGACTCTAAAACTTCTTATGATTCATGTAGGGTATCATACCCATTTCAACCTGACCAGCAAGCCAAAGTTTACATTGATAAGAAGCACAGCAGTTGACAAGGTTTTAACATCCATCTTCTAGTAATTCTTTAATCAACTAATGAGTCATACAAACACAAAAGAGTGACGACACAAAGGAAATCGCCATGATTGGCTATGTCTTTCTTTGATTTGTCAGCTTGTGCTTTGAAAAGTCTGTGATGGCCAATGACACGTGTCTTTTCCTTTTATTTAGGCAAATTATATTCTATAATCTTGAATAATAAAGCACAAAAAAATCATACACAATCATAATATTTCAAACACATGATAGCCTACCGCACTGAACTGGACTTGAAGTTGGATATCAAGAGGAATATTCTGCTCTTTCTATTTCATCTTTACAATTTAAACTTTGATTTTATTGTTTTAGCCGAGTAATAGGTGATTAGGGCAAAGCGTTGGCTCAGAAAATTTGTAGTGATTTCGAACCGCTGTAATGATTTGCAATAATGGAAAAGGGGTGTCGTTACGCCATATTTTGCTATTAATATCTGATATAATCACGTAGCAACATCCAGTCCGCGGAATTCATGTTCATGAGAGCCGTACAGTAAGTCACATTAGAGTTCTCAAAATTATAATTTTACTTTTGCCCAATTAAAAGCTGTGTCACAAAGGGACGCAAGAGAGATGAAGAAACACAGATGTAATCACCGTACCCAACCAAAGTCTTAGATGAAAACTGGCATAAAATCGACAGGTGCTTAAGGCTGTATTTTGCTTTGAGCAAAACAGTAAGCTGTATTTTGTCAATCTTTAACATAAAACTAAATGCAAAACACATGGAACAATACGCTTTGATTATTCCACAAAACTACTAAAGTCTTGATCAATCATACAATATATTTTACTCATCATCATCGCATAATCTATTCTGACACCTACATTACTCCAAATTCAATATCTCTCGGAATATCGACTGCCTGTATCAATGTATTGTGAAAATGTCATTTTTTTTTTCAACAGGTTCGTTTAACTTCACTTCTACATTCATTATATCATCGCGTAATAGAACGAACCTGCGTCAAAGACCAAGTTATCGTGTTCGTCTGCGAAAGAGTACAGGCGACAGACGTTTTCGTGGTTCATCGGGATGCCGACCCTCGATAAGGAAAAGCTGTAACAAGTGCCAAGTGATAGACAGATCTGGGCGCAGCTCAGCGGGGAATTCACGTGCGTGATATGCAGGTGTCCACCACCGGTCATCGGGGGCGCCCTGTCGATTCCTACCCTTCTGAAGACGCGACCTCTCATAGTAGGACTACCAAACTGAAAAGCAGGTGGTTGAGGTGCGACACGCCCCTCTGGTGGTAGTGAGGCCAGGGATGCTACGACGAAAGGCGTCGCCATCTCACTACTAGGTTCGTGTTGAATATTTGTTGAGTGCGACTCATCCGTGCTAGGTTTACTGATGGTACTTTGTGGCTGCCCAGTTGTTTCGGAAGTGGTCTGTTGCGGTTGCTCAGTATGTTGTTCAATTGTTGTTTGTGGATGGCCGTTGGTATGTTTCACAATGGTTACATGTAGCCCACCAGTGGTATATTCAACAGATGATACTTCAGGTTGACCTGTCGTTTCTGGTTGATCGCTTGTAAGTTGAAGTGTACTCATTTCTGGCTGATCAGTAGTTCCCTGAAGAGTGGATTGAAAATGCACCTCATCAGAAGTATGTTGTAGAGTGGTTACTGGTGGCTGATGACTCGTTTGGTAGAAAGTTGTTGTTCGGGGGTGACTGATTTTTCCTTGAAGGTCTGTTGTCTCTGGTCCTGTGGGAGACACCTCGATTGCTGTGGCGTCCCCCGGTGTTGTGGACGATTGAACGGTAGTTGAATCAGGGTTGGTTGAGCTATGTTGCGCGTACGTGGTTGGAGAATGGAAGGGGGATGGTGGCTCCTCTGATGTCGTACTATCAAGAGTGGCAGTAGTTCCTAGAAACGTACCAGGAGCTTCCTCGCTTGTTGTTTGCTCATCAGGTGTCGTCACAGACGCTGTAGTGACGCCGTTGCCTGTTGATAGTGGTGCATCGCTTGAACGTTGTAGCGTTGTTGCCTCTCGCTCAACTGCATGAATGATGAAAATTGACAAAATTAGTTAACAAGACTTTTAGTGCAAACTGAATAGTTTGTATGATTAGTTACATTTTGGATAGCTTTGGAGCTTCACAGTACTTATTTCCATGAAAGACACATTAACGTTCAATGTATATGTTACTCTAAGGAAACGGTAAGGCGTAAGATGATTACAGTGAATTCTGAATGCTCTTCCATCAAATCCTAATATGATTGCATTACCTACAGCTTCACATACAGTGAGCCACCAAAATATGATTAACATGAGAGTCGGTACTTGTTGAATGAATCGGCATGCTCTGTTCAAAGAGCTACTACAGTCAACCTTGCTCAAGTCGAACTCGCACAAATCGAAAATTGGCAAAGTCGAACAAAAAAAAAAAATGCTTTTTCGCGGTAGATATAAACACGTGCTAATTCTATTGTGTTAGTCGAAGTTCACGTAAGTCAGTGAAAGTCGAAAAATTTTCACCGGTTCCATTGGAATCGGCTTGGACGAGATCGCCTGTAGTAACACCCTGTAGTGAATATTCTACTGCCATAATCTCACAGTAACTGATAAGAAAGTCACCATAATCATAAAGTGTCAAATGGGTATTTTTGTTTTCTCTTGTCGTGCTAAACAAGTGCAAATGAGTAGATGAAATGAAGCAAAACGCATTAAGATTTTATTTCCTTCATCATGTTCAGGTGAGCAAACGTATTGCGCATCAGCAAATTTATGCGTTGTATTACCGTTTGTCCACAGATGATCTTCCATTCCCTCGTAATCGGCGGAGCAGATGAACGTCCCTTCTCCGTAGGGCGATGCATCGATATCATCGATCGTCAGAGTCGATAGAGTGAAGCATCCCTGACTAGTCTCTGAGACGGCAAGACCCGCGCTATGAGTGATATCGATAGCCGATAACGGAACATCGATCCCCGTCTTCCAGAGCCACGTGATATGGGTGAGAGGGTAACCCTGTACGGTGCAGGTCACTGTCGCGGTAGTGTCATCAACCAATGAAGTTATGTTGACAATCTCCACTGTGGAAGCTGCACGCATTAAAAAAACAAACAAACAAACAAACAACACCAATATCAACAACAACAAAACAAACAGCAAAGTCAAGACAAGAAAATATCAAATTGTTCGATTAAAGGGGCATTCCAGACAATTTTCATAATTTCACATCATGTAGTACATAAATCGACAACTCCATGTATAGATTTGTGGAATTTATTGTGGTTCTTGAGCAGAGAAACAATACAAATTACACTGAACAAGGATGATGACATGGAGGTTCATACATTTCAAAAATGTAGCAGTGTAATTCCATTACAATACCGCTTGCTTGAGAGTTCACCTGTGTATAATCTATGCATGCCTTCATCTTTTGTTCTGCTTCCTTGAGCCCAACTCATGCATTCTTATGGTGACTCTGCCATGTCATCATCCTTGTTCATTTAAATTTGTTCTAAATTTTGAAAATATTCTTATTCTTCATCCCACTTACCACAAATTCTGAAACTCTGTCCCCAGTTTAACTAATTTATAGTTGTTCAAGTGTAAAAATCTGAAAATCATCCGGAGGTCTCCTTTAAAGCTGTTGTGTATGAAAAAAAAAATGAACGGACAGAGATAAACCATATCATACTGGTGAAGGAGGTATGCCAATTTGGAGGCTTACCCAGACTGTTGCAGTCCAAAACTTTTAGCATCAACACTCATGGTTTTGAATGACTATCTAGAGGTTCTATCATTGTTGTTGTGATTATTGATTATTATTGCTGTTGTTGTTACCCTTTCATAATCATTATCTGGCTATCACTACCTTGAGTAATAAGCGAGGCAGTTATTATACAACATAATACAATAAAGTTTGATAACAATACAAGCCCTATCCAAATATCAACACGGAACTTAGCTGTCAGAAGAAGCATTATGTAGAGTGAAAACTCGTCTCATGGGGAAATGACATGTTCACTCAATTGTTCTGATGAATCATAGATGCTATCTATCTTGTGACAACATAATTTTTCCATTACAGTTTGAGCAATTCCTCGGCATAAGTCTTGCTGACGTTGCTGTCCATGACCTTTAAAGCGCAGGCCGACTCACCAGTAGACCCACACCGGTACAGTGTTTCGATCTCCACCAGAGATAGGGCAGAATCGAAGAATTTGACGTCGCTGAACGCTGCCGGCGTGTGGTACAAACCCTTGCTCGAAGCTCCGAGAATGAAGTCGTGGTAGGTGTCGGCCACATTGACCTCGGTGTCGTACGTCGTCGTCGACTCTGCAAAAGAATTTAAAAGACTTGTCGCCAGCGGAATCACCAGTGACATCCATCTTACTTTATAGAATGGGTTTCAAATCACATTCCTGTCGTTGAGTCATCCTGAGTTCAACTATCAACCGAATCAAGGATACATGTACATTCAAACTTGTCTAGAGCAGCCACGCAAGGGAGGTTGTCGCTGTAGACAGGTTTTGACTGTAAATGAGGGGAATTCTTGATAAGTCTTGAATGCACATTCAACGTTTGTTATCATTGTAATATTTATTTATATTGATATTATTGTTATCATTATTGTTATTATTATAATCATCATCGTCATCATTATTGTCATCATTATCATCACCATAGTTAATTATATTATTTTATGAATTGAAAATTGAAGAGCTGGAGACCGTTATTTCTCTCACAATGTCCCAAAACTATGGAATTCATAACACCCCCCCCCCCATAGCGAATAATTCTTATAAATTGTTCAAGAAGCATTTCAAATCACATTTGTATCATTACTATAATACAATGTATCACACAGTTATTTTTTGCATATCTGATATTTTGTTATTATAAAGCGCTTATGTACCCTTTTGAAAAATATAAATGACACAATATGTGTGCGTATATCACCTTGAGTTAATCATATCAAACGTCTTTTTTCCCCTGTAATGGAATGATAAATATCCATCTTGCCATTCCTTGGAATATTGTGATTTGACCGACGTTCCATTTGAATTTACAGCTTGCCTCGTAATCAAATCAAGTTTCAGTTTGTTTGTGTGATATAAGAAATATTCATGTTAAAACTTACTCATGAGAACTCCATTAACATAGAACTGCCCTCCGGTGACGTCATCAAAGGTCAGCGTTAGATAATTCCACTGCCCCACGGGTATTTCACTAGAACCGAATCGAATATTGTCCCACAGTCGCCCGTCACTTTGCAACTTTATGAATGTTTTGCCCTGTGTATATTAAAAGAAAATGACAGTTCTCTAATTTGATTTGATGCGCTGGTTCAAGCGAATCTTACGAAGACTCTTTTATTTTCACTCGGAGGTCCCGAGTTCGAATTGCGTTAAATGCCTATACGTCCTTGGACAAGATGTTTGTACCCACAATAATATCCCTCCCGACCCACAGGTATTTAATACTATGTTACGTCTTGCAATACGAGAGTAATGATAACGGCAGGGCCCTCTGGAAGAGCAGTGCCAACACTGAAGAGGCTGTCCTTAATAAAGGAGACCATATTTGTGGTATTATTCATTATTATCATTATTATTATTCATTATCATTATCATTATTTTTATTATTATTATCATCATCATTATTAATATTATTGTATTATTATCATCATCATTACTAATATCATTATTTTGACCTGCTCTCATGTCTGCGTTGTGCTCCATACCGGAGAGATTTGTCTCTCGTATGTTTCGTTTCCACAATGTTATAGTTTGAGTGGCAGTCGCCATACGCGATTTTGAATCATTTCCTTATTATTCTAAACGTTTCTACGTTCCTTTAATTTGATTTATTGCATTTCAAGATATTTGTACACGTACGTTTACTTAATTGTTATATTCAACTGTATCATTTGTCTCGTTTGTAATTTGTCACGAGTATTCATTTTTACACAAATTGATTTATTGTTGTTTAATTGTTCTTCATGTTGAATGGATTTCAACCAATAGCAGAGCCCTGAGGAAGACAGGCGTGATATTTAGTCTAAATTTTCAAATCTGCATGATTGTATGTCTTCATTTTATCTGGAATGCTTGATATGTGTCTATCTTATGTCGTTTTGAAACTTGTTTGCCCATCTTATGCTGTTTATTTATATAGTATGCTGATCAGGCCACTCTGTATTAAGATTCGCAATAAATAGAATAAATAAATTATCATCATTATCAGCACCATCATCATTGCCATTTAATTTGATAATCGGTCACATTGTGATAAAGTATAAATGGAATATGTCTTACCAGGGAGGTGTTACAAAAGGAGAGACAACTCCTGTTCTCCTTTGAAGTCATGCCCGGCACCGCCGAGAAGTTATGCGCTTAACTACAGGTGGAAATCAGGTGCTTTGACAAAAGAGAGCATCAATTATCGGGACTAGTGCACTCACATCTAGAAATACTTGCCCCTACTGCATTTCGCTCTCTCTTTCAATGTGATGGCAACAGTGAATTTGTGTACCTTGAATTGGAGCAGCGAATCAAAATGCAGTGTAAAACTGACAATTTTAACAGCAAATAGTTTAAAAGCACGCTGGTGCTCGCTTTAGCGGAGTACTTTATGTTTTGAAAGATCAAAATATGCCAAATTAAAGGATAGAAAACTAACATGCGGAAATGTGCGCATCATAGAAAAATGTTAGGTTTTTAAGATGGCCTAATTTTCATTTCATTTCAGTTTGCGCATTTTGCCGCTGCCGCAAAACCGCTCCAGTGTGAACGGCCCTTTACGAAGTTTGCGCATTACATCAGTTTGCGCATTATACATCCATCTATCTTTCCTTACAAGAGAGCCGCCTTGTGTCTGTCGATGTACATTGGTATGTGTGCATGTATGTGTGTATTTGTCTGTCTATTTTTTCCCTTTTTTTCCGCTTAGGGAAATTGTTGTTTTGTTGTTTTTGCTACTATGTGTGTGTTTTTTTATAGCTTTTTAGCAGTCCCCTCCATTTCCAGCAATATTTTGTATGCATTTACCACAGTGACACGAGTTATTTTTTGTATCTCTGTTGGAAATTTACCTGTATCTGTTTTACAATGTTACTTCTGTTCATCGCATTGTGGTACATGTACTGATTTTCTGACATCTGTTTATACGAATGTTTCATTGTACTTCCAATTATTTTGTTTGTTGGAAATGGAAATAAATGAACTTGAACTTGAACTTGAAGAAACTAGAAATACATGTTTATAATATTGAATCCTTTCCTCAACTACATTTAATCAATTCGAATATTTCATTTAAAATTTTATGGGGAAATAAAGCTTGTAATTCAACGAAAGGTGAAATGCGTTCTTCGTCTCCGAACTTCGCCTTGCAACTAGAGCGGTGCAGAGCATGACTTCAAAGCGTATAGTGGAATGCTAGACATCCCATTGTAAGGCTTTGAACAAAAAACATGTGTTTGCATGAATGTTACGAAGAGTTGTCCCTCCTTTTCTAATACCTCCCTGGTCTTACTTTACATTGAAGCAGACCCGTGGAGTTCAGTCTGGAAATGGTTTGCCTACTAGAAACAACGCCTCACAAACAGAAACGTGGCACCAATCATACGGATGCTCTACACGACCTTCAAATTTCCTTAGCTACGGCAACCTTTGCACTAGTATTTTGTGTAACAAGGAAACGACTTTACAGTGGCTGAAAGAAAACAATCTCATTGCAAGTCAAAGATCATGTCCAACATGTCATGGAGATATGATACTGTGCACTATACCAGTGATCGACATGGTGGACTGAAATGGGTTTGTCGTAAAAGTAGCAGAACAGACCGACACCGCAACGAATGCTCCATTCGAAAAGACTCCTGGTTTGAAGACAGCAAACTCGCCAACCCCGAAACTCTGAAATACTAGTCAACGTATTGGTGGAGCATGGGAATATCACAAGCGAACATAATTCAACAACTTCAGCTATCGGACCATACATCCGTTGACTGGCTATGTTCTGCCGTGAAGTATGTTTGGAAACTTTGAACAACCAGAAAGAGAAAATAGGTGGCCCAGGAAAGATTGTGGAAATAGACGAATCCAAAGTAGGCAAAAGAAAATATCACAGAGGACATGTTGTTGAAGGCCAATGGGCATTCGGAGGTATCACAAGAGATAGCAGAAAAGAATTTCATGTTCGCTGTTGAAGACCGGTCAGAAGCCACTTTGCTTCCGTTGATTCTAGATCACATTGAGCCACAGATGACCATCGTGTCAGACTGCTGGAAAGCTTATAGCAACCTCAGTAGAAATGGCTATCATCATGAAACAGTCAACCACTCTGTGGAGTTCAAGAACTCGGACGGATTCCACAAGAATACCATCGAAGGACACTGGAGGCATTTGAAGGCCAGTCTATCACAGTACAGCAAAAAAAAAAAAAAAAAAAAAAAAAAAAAAGGCGCACTACGAATTGTATCTTGCCGAATTTCTCTACAGGTACCAGCATCCAGACGGGGACATGCTCATGTCATTCACGCGTGATGTAGCTCGTGTGTACGATACGTCTACTTAATTCCATTCAGTTGGAACACCAAACATGCTAATCAGTGCGTGGAGAAGAAGACATTCCTCAAACTTGCCTTTTGTTAATTAAGAGATGCGATAGCTGTTTCCATCTCTACTGTCCATAGCATCATTGTTTGCAGTATAGTGATAAATGCACTTATTTGTTTAGTTTAGAAAGAGCGCAGAGCGCGAGGTTCAATTATCAGGTCTCGTTCTAGGGTTTGTTGCATTGCAAAGTGTTTCTTCTTAAATGAAGATGATTATTCCCGTGTTAACTTTATTCACCTGGTAAATTCTCCCGTCATACATATATTACAAAATATACTTCTAACAGTAACAGCTTCTGATCAATATTAGTTTTAAACTTTTCTATCTTGGAATTTAAAAAATTTTGCTCGCCTCGATCCAAAAGCTGCGAGTGTCTTTTCCTCCATAATTAAGGATACTTGTTTATGAGAATATCTTCATTAGATAATTACGGCAATTTGCAAATTGACTGCCGGCATGTAGCCGGTCCAATGTGAAGTATGCATCTCACACCGTATGTATTTATAGATTCTGTTCTTCCCTTCCTGTAAACTTGAATGCTGTCAAACACATTATTATACACTTATTTCCGGTTAAGAACGCTACTTATGTGCTCGGTTCTTCCTTTTTTGTGTGTGTACCTGTGTTCCGCTTATTTATACATACACTCCTTGATTTAATTACTATTATGATTTTATTAATTGCCGTTATTGTTTATATGGTTGCCTGCTTTGACATACGCGAGGAGATTCACATGTGTGTTTGTGCGTACACATCCGTATCTATATGTATACGTGTGTGCGCAGATGTTTAGTCATAGTTACGTATTTGTAAATGCTGATAATAATACAATTATTATGTATGCTTGTTTGTGATGGTATGTATGCAAGTTATATTATGCAAGATTGATGCATATATACACTCCCATCTGTGTAATTATTTTCTGTCGTCTCTGCCTCTTTCACTGTCGTTATTATTTTCACTATTGTCTTGATCATCATTATTTTTTTGTATATGATATCCATGTTTTGTATTTTGTCCGATTTGTCCTCAGTCTTGACAAAGGGCAGAAAGCCCGAAAGCTTGAAGTAAAATCACTTGTGACGATTCAATTAAGCAACGTCTACCGCCTCCTTACTCTCGTTATACACACTCCAAAAAGATGCGACGACCCAGGGGTTCAGTAGCTGAAGACACACGACTCACTATATATATATATATATATATATATATGTGTGTGTATATTTCATGAATGGTTATGTAGGACATGACTTGTGTGTGTGTGTGTGTGTGTGCGTGTGTGTGTACACATCACTACGCTTCAACTTCATTTCACACAACGCGGCACATAGGAACATACGAGCAATAACATCACGTATCGTAGGCTCGTCGGCAACTTTTTATTCTAAGGCACATTGCGAGGAGTCGTCATAATAATGGCGATATTAGGGCCATGAAGTTAGTCGTTCAATTTCGCACTTAGTTAAAATGACATGTTTTAGATTGTTATGCAAACTTTATTATGTTGTAGCTACAACTTGTACACGGAACAAAAAAAAAATAAAGTGATTCTTCCGTTCACGAAAGGCGTTTTCATCGTAACTTTCGTATCAACAGTCGCAATGTATCTCCTTTTCTCTTCTACCATAAACATGGATCTAAGCGCAAGGTACACGTTTTTAAAGGACGAAGATATAGCTTCCAATATTACTTCCAAAAGAGATGCTACGTCTTTGCAGAAAGATCTCGAATGTCTCATTTCCTGGTCAAATAGGTGGCTTCTCAGCTTCACCTGGAAAAGTGTTGTGTTCCTACAGTTGGTAATCAACACAAGTTGATCAACACAAGTATGATTATACCATTAATTTTGGAAATGTACATTACCTCTCACATGTATTTTCATGTAAGGACTTGGAAGTTGTGGTTGATTCTAAACTTGATTTTGATCAACATTTGAACTCCAAACTTTGGCTTACCGCCGGGCGAGATGTGAAGTGGTTGAAGCATTGAAACCACTTCATAGATACACGTACTAATGATCAAAAGTCAGTGCCTGATTTAGGTCTGATAACAAAAGTAAAAAGTTGCATTTTTTTAGATCATGCACCGCTACAAGAAAAAAAAAATCGTTTTATATGGGTATTACGAAATCCAGTGTCTACAGCTTTAGAATTGGTCGAGATAAGTTTTGGAATGACGAATCCATCAGTTTAAGTTTGACGCCATTCACCTGGTCATGACCCAGCTTACTTCAAGAAGGACCAAATCTGGATCTGAACATATAGAAGCTTAAAGCCTGCGTTCAGAATCATCCAAAGGTATCCATAGTTGAGATAGGATAAGGCTGGATGAGGCCTTCGAAGGCCATCAAATCGACTACTTGAAACTGGCTGACACACTTGGCATAAAAATGAGTTATGTACCATTCATAGTAGCAACCTGCATACGGTTTGGGTGGGGCCACAGGTTGCCCAAAGGAGGTGCCCGTACCACATTGCGTCGACCCAAGGATCAGTCTGAACCTCCTACCTCCTTATAGTCGTCGTTTTGTAATAACTTATAAGGAAATGGCGCATTCTGCATTTGACGTGGCTATCAACGTCACTGAATTGCAGTGCAGGGTTGGCGACCGGGCAGTTGCAGGACAAGCCGGCATGGCCGTGGAAGACTGTCGAGCACGTCATACAACAGCACGCAACGCGTAACATTGACACCATCACCCCAGAAAATGGTGTTCATTGATAAAGACACACCAAGAGACACACCACTCGAGATGCCTCGACCGCCATGGAGAAGACGGGTAAAACCTCCGGCGTGGAGCAAGACCAATCAGCCTCCCTACTGTTTCGCTCGCCCTCCTCCCCAGCCTCCAGCATTCCCCTTACCGCGGATTTCTGCCGCGAGTATAACCGCCTAGCAGCGGAGCAGCAGTTCCGAGGAGGCCCGGCTGGCCTCCACCGTGCCTTCCTCTTTCGATCCGACGACTACGAGCGTAACTTTGCGCCAGAACACCTTTCAGCCGACGTCTTAGAGCTAGGGGACCACTTCTGTTAGGGCAACCCCCTGTGCCGCCACCCCTTCACAGAGGACGACCGGCGCTGGGCCCAGATGGCGCTTCTCTCACGATCTATCATGCGCCTAGCGGCCTATGCTGGTGCGCTGATCAACCTATCGGCGCAGGCCGACGCACTGGCGGTCTCTCAGGAGGACCGGTCCCCACTGACCTCCCTTCTGATCACCCTGACCGAACTGCTGTGGCAGCAATCGACGCGGGCGGCTCTGTACACGACGCGCCGCCGCCGCGACCTGACCTTGCGCACTCTCGGTTTCTCCGAACGCCACAGCACCCAACTGACCAGAGGGGTCCCCTTCGAGGGGCCTCAGCTCTTCTCTGGTCAATTTGCGCCTCGGTTGCGTGAAGAGATCGCCGTAAAACAATCCAGAGAACTGAATTCCCAGCTGCGCCGCCTCCCTGCCCGTGGCTGCGGCTCCTTCTGCGCCCAGCCCCGGCAGGTATCCCTCCCTCCGCTGCCCCAACCCCGAGGGCGGATGCGCCTTCCGGGCAGCGGCGCCGCAACTCTCGAACAGGAACAGTGAGCGTGGCTCCTCCCGCTCCGGTTCCCGCCCCACCGGCCAGCAGCGCGGCGGCTTTTGATACGCAACCCCGAACGCTTGGACAGGTGGGACGCGTGGGCGGCCGCTTGTCAGCCTTCGCCCCCGCCTGGCTCGAGATCACGGAGGACCCCTTCGTGTTAGCGGTCGTCCGGAATGGCTATTCCGTAGACCTGATTCACGACCTTCCAAAAGGGGCCCTCCGTCTCCCCTCCCCTCCCCAGAGGCCGGCGGAACGCCAGGCTCTCGACAGGGAAATTTCTTCCCTGCTCGTGAAGGGAGCGATCGAGGAGACCCAGACCATCCGCGCCTGTCCCTCTCCCCCATCTTCCTCGTCCCCAAGCGTTCGGTTGAATACCACATGATCTTCAATCTCAAACGTATCAATCATTTCGTCTTCTTCTCCGCCCCGGAGACTGGACGGTGTCGATCGACCTGAAGGACGCGTACCTTCATGTTCCCAAGCATCGCACCGCGATCGCGAAACCGAGTAGGTTTCGCGTCGGGGGGCAAAACCTATCGGTACAAAGCGCTCCCCTTCGGTCTCAAGTCCTCCACGCAGTTGTTCACGCGTCTAGTCTCTACCGTAATAGGCTTCCTTCGGCAGCACGGTTTACGCATCTATGCCTTCCTCGACGATTGGCTGCTAGTGGCTGCGTCACCACAGCTCCTCAATCGCCAGCTGCGTTTCCTTCTCGAGACCGTTCAACACCTCGGCTGGCTGGTGAATTGGGAAAAATCCCAACTCACCCCCACACAACACCCTACCTTCCTCGGCGCCGTCATCGACATCCCGCGGGGTCTGGCCCGTCCGACCCCGCAGCGCATCGATACTATCGTGAGCACCACTCGTTGCTTTTCTGTTTTTGTGTTTACGTCCCAAGCCCTTGAGAAAGAACGGTAACTCGGTCGAAAGCTCGGGAGAATTAAAGGCTATTTGTGAACATACTGCAACGTCTGCGAGCAGCCGTTCCTGCGTTACACCTACACATAAAAATAATGCAGCACCCACAACATAAGAGGTCGAGCCCACTCCACCTTATATAATATACATACATGACTCGACATTAGTGGTGGCCCCGAACTTTGATTTCGGACCACCAAATTTCCCAAAAAGCTATCATGTGGGGACTCGATTGGGCAGCGAGAATTCCAAATGAATTTTTGTATTACTTTTATTTGGGGGGCCAGAACGGCCCACAAGGGGGCAAAAACAATTATCACCGAGCATATCATTCATAATTCATAATATATATTATGTTATATAATATAGTGGGGTGATGCTGATATTTTTACCGAACGCTTCTGTCATCTTGGGAAGAATGATGCAATTAGGACAACTATTTGAGCATAACAAAATGATTTGTTCTGCTCCAAAGCTCTGTTCCATTTCGAATAAACAGACAATAAAGCTGAGGAAGACCTAAGGTCGAATGCTTGTACCACCAGCCCCCATTGTGCGACATCTGTCTTCATTGTCTCAATTATATATATTATAATATCACGGGGAAGAATTCCCAGTTACGTCTAAAACACACTGCAAAGCAGATTGGCTCATCTATCTGACATCCTGCAAAAAATGCAACAAACATTAGGTGGGAAAGACTGAAACATCCCTGTATACCCAATTCAGCAATACTGAATCAGAGTACTTATAAAGCCCATGGATGCGGAAACCTCTCCCCTATACACATACATTCCAACCAGCCCAACCATCCAATTGACAACATAAAGATTACCGGCATCGAGACAATCAGAACAAAATCCCGCCAAATAATCCTCCACAGCAAGCCCCTAAGTATCTCACAGATATCATTTCCTTACGTTCGACTCTACTTCCTCAAGATCCCTCCGTTCATCCTCTACAATGCAGTTGACTCCTGGACCTCGCACTTCCACAAAATATGGTGATCGTGCGTTTTCTGCAATTGCTCCTTCTCTCTGGAACTCCCTACCTGCCTATATACATCTAGCCACTTCTGTTGATAAGATTAAGACTCTGCTGAAAACTAATATATATATATATATATATATATATATATATATATAAACACACACATATAGAAAGAGAGAGAGTCGATGAACGTCTTAACATGACCGAAAGCTCAGAAATAAACACACACCTTGATCACTATAGCCACGTCCACGAATGCTCTTCTTCTCACACTATACCTTTTTTTTTTTAGTAGATAGTCCTTTGGAATGGTCCAGTTTTGGTTAGGTCGATGGAGGTGCACACTGAATTTGACTTGCAGTATTAATTTATCGTACTTATACACTGTAACTACATGTATTGTTTGAATTATATACGGGGTTGTTTTTTTTTTTGTCGTTTTTTATTATTTTCGATGAAGTATTGTTTTTCCAGTAAACTGTGCGATTAGAAACATCCGTATTAAGCGCCTTATAAATGTATTGTATTATTATTATTACTCCTACTATTATAATTATTATCATTATCATCATCATCATTATCATTATGATCATGATTAATGTCGACCAGTGAACCTCTCACACATACACATCCTTCCCAATATCCTTCACTTTGACTATAGACTTGTAACAGGATATTCAGCCCAGGCTTTGACCACACAAGAGATATAGCTAACTACATTCAGGTAAAACACTATGTATAATTAGTTAAGACACATTGCAACTGTTCTATTCATTATGAGATCTTATTTGTACTGATTACTATTATATGACCATAAGATATGAGTAATGTTGAGTAATGAGTAGATCTGATTATATTATTGATATGTGTAATGGTGTATGATGGATTGTAGAATATGATTTTGGGATGCTTTTTATTTTGTTTCTTATTACGAGTAATGTTGAGGGCGATATGATATGAGTAATGATTTGATCTGATCAAATAATTGATATATGTAACAGTATATTATGATGGATAAGCTGTTATCTTCCGTTTTTTGTTCTCTTTTTGTTTTTATATGAGTATGTTTGATCGTATGTATATAAAAATATAGTTATTATGATTTAGTGTTATAGCCAGGAGACGACGTCTGGCTATTGTACTGTGTCATGACTGTATAGCCAATTACACGTAGAATACCACAACGTCCGGTCGTGCACTGCTGTCACACTACTTGCGCTCTATATTATTATTGTCAACAATACGAAAATGTTTAGCTCTACATTATTAGTACTAGGCCTATAACCTTATGTTATACACGCTTGGCATGCAACACGAAGATATCAAATTGGCCACTATTGTTGTATACCCTCATACTGTATTCTTTTATAACCAATAACACATGAGTGTATAGTCTGATGTTATCATATCATTATGAAAATGTACCCAGTAATGTGAAATGATCTATTCATATTATTGTTATAATATATTCTTATACAACTATGAACCCATAGATGAAAATGTTATTGTTAACTTTGAGACTAAGGAGTGCAACCATGTTAACAGACCTACCAGGTAGAGTCATTTTATCTATTACTTCACAGCCTTGATCAAGGTCTTAGAAAGATCAAAAGCTTGGAAATATACAAAACTACATGTACTTTGAATTAGCTATGTCTGTTAATGATGCCAATCTTCTCGCATCTTATATAGAGATAATGAAGGAGCTATACCCTGATTCTGTACACGGTCGCGCTCTCTCCCTCTCTCTCGCTCTATATATAATATATATATATACACTACTCAAAAAAAGTTAAGGACCACTTTTTAATGTGTGTATACAATTTTCAAACCGGGTGTTGTATTTCTAGAAATACCCGAATATGGCTGTCTTGAATCTCCTCAAACACCCTGTAACAATTTCACACATGGGTGGTTTCAGTTGTTGCATGATGTCTCTCGCGTATTGAGGGGATTGAGCGTATGGAGTGGCCAGCGAGGTCCCCGGACTTAAACCCGATAGAGCACGTCTGGGACATGATGGGGAGGAGTCTCGAGCAGCTCGAAGCCCATCCACTTGGACTGCAGCAGCTGGGTGTTGCTCTGGAGGCTGCATGGGATGCACTGGATGTCAGAGACATCAATCGCCTCATCAGCTCCATGAGACAGCGCTGTGAAGCCGTTATTGCTGCAGGAGGTGGTCACACTCGTTACTGAACTGCCTGAAAGACACTCAGACATTCGTTTTTACCACTTCATGTCGGTAGCTGATACCCCTCGGGGCCCACTTTTCAGGATGTGCAGTGATGCGAGAGACATTGTGCAACAACTGAAACCACCCATGCGTGAAATTGATTACAGCGTGTTTAAGGACATTTAGGACAGTTGTACTGAGGTATTTCCAGAAATAAAACACCTTGTATAAAATTTTTATGTACGTTAAAAAGTGGTCCTTAACTTTTTTTGAGTAGTATATATATATTACTCTGCTAGAAATACTCACGTGCAATGGAAATACACCGAGTTAGAGGACAGTCATTACCTAACGTTGATTGATTATGATATGTCGGAAAGAGAGAAAAATATAACACGCGGATATACGTATTTCTGCGCGTGTTTGTGTTTAACAACGTGTACAGGAAATAGGTATATGAGCATGATTGTGTACATGACTGTTCGAAGATGTACAACACAAACACACAAGTAAACAACCAACCAAACAAAATACACTTACTCCTGTTCCCATGTGTATCGTGATTCCGTTTGACGTCGCGTAAGCACCTCCGGTCGATAGGAGGTAGAAAGGCGCCCCCTCCGGGCTGTACGGCAGTTTCATCCAGAATCCCAAAGTAATTCCGGCGAGACACCAACCGATCCTCGAAAGGCAGTGTCCCGCGAAGGACCCGAGGTTTATGTAGCGAGGGGGATTGAGGCTGGTAACCACGGCACACTTTTGAGAAACCTAACATTGGGAACATTGAGAGCTCGTTATAATGAATCAAGAACCATTATGATTAACTGCAACATGTGTATAGTAGCAAGGTCTAATTGGTGAAATTAGCATTCTGTCTCAACAAAAATATGTAAAATGATTATCAGTTCAGTCATAGCAGAACCAGGAGTGTTCTTATTTTTGAAGAAGGAGAAGAGGACAATTTTCCTCGTTAATTTGAAGTGGGGAGACTTTATAAATGGGTTGAGTGGTCGCTTATTTTTCAAAATACTAGGCTTGCGAGCTGTTTAAATATACATGCCACCTGTGCCAGGATTGCGCGATGTGCAATTGTTCGTCATAATTATGCGCGTTAGATCACCGATAGTCTAGCATTAGATTTGACGTTCCTCCTCGCCTCACCATCTCGTATGACTCTTGTCATGAAATTTATCTCCGTTATCTAGTCTCGAAATGTATGTCATTTTTATATCTGGATATTGCACTTGTTATGTTAACTTATAGCTAATCAAATCACATCAAATCGATAAAGAAAAGTAAATTAACATCTATTAATGTTATGTATGAAAAATCAACTCACACTCAAAATGATCCAATCTACTTTCACGATAATTCCGAATGCATAAGAAAAAAAATCAAACGTTCACTAAAGCAATAAAAATTTTATATTGACTGAGTGAAAGTTGCTTCGCAATTCAGACTCGGGTTCGTAGTGGTCAAGTCGTGGTGGAAGAGTGTCAAATTCCCTTTCTGTATAAACTGATTTATGTTAGTATATGTATATATATATATGTCAGTTCTCTTTCCCCCACTTGTTTTTCCTCTTTGTTCTTCCCTTTCCTAACCCCTCTCTTCTTGGCAGATATTTCATATTTTCCCTTTCTCATTGTTTTTCTATTTCTTTCTATCTCTCTCCTTTTTCCTCCCCTCTCTCTCTTCCTTCTCCGTACTTTTTCTTCCTTAAATTTACCCCAAGTGCCCATTTCTAAAGTAGTTTGTAATGTGTTTTTGGATGTGATTTTCATCTATTGGCCTGTTTCATACATTCGTTTCATATGTGTTTGTAATTTTCTTATCCTAATACGACTGCACTTTTTGAATGGTTATATACTTATGTATTTTTTTATATGTTATGGTTATTATACTTATGTATTTTTATATGTATGGTTATATACTTATGATTTTTTTATGTATTAATGTTATATACTTACGTGCTTTTGTTTTTTTTTACACGCACGATTTTTAAGTCGGCCGATTTTTTGAAGACATAGTATAAAACAACCGAATTGAATTTATCTCCTATGTAGATATTTTTTCTTTTTGTTCATCAAAAATGTATTACACATTTGTTAATTACAGGTCGTGAAAAAGGATGCTCGACAAGGACGGCAGACCTACACCATTCAGAGACAATATCCCGGGAACTGAATGGATGCGCTTCTTCTTGAAGAGACATCCAGACGTCCCTCAACAACTACCGCAGGCGATACGAGTTCAACGCGCCGTCATCACGCCAGACAACCTCAACGCGTAGTTTTCCCAGCCGGAAACTTTCATGCGGTAACATCATGCTTTGTCGATTCTATCCCAGCCGTCTAGGATAAAATACAATTGCGACGAGTCGGGTTTCCCGTTTTGCTGGAAAACCGACAGAGTGCTCGCTCAGAGGGGAGCGAAAGCGATCGCAAGATATTCCACAGGGAACAAGACGCAGATAACGCTTCTCTGCACCATATGCGCCGATGGCAACTTTCTCTACTAGAAGGGGGACCGGCAGACGCATTTAGGGCAGGTTCAAGAACGGGTGATTGGATGGTGAAGTCTTCCACGACTTCATATTGTATAGCTTCATCCCGTCCTTGGACCAGCACGGTGTGCAAAGGCCGGTCCTCCTCCTGGTGGATGGTCATGCGAGCCACCTGAGCCTCGAGGTAGCGGAACTCTGCAATGAAGAAAACATCATCCTCTATCCTGCCTCCCGGCCCACTCCAGCCACGTTCTACAACCTTGTGACTTGACTGTGTTCGGGCCCCTGAAGGCAGCTTTGGGGAAGGCAGAGAGGAGTTTCCTGCTGGACAAGCCTGGTGAGGTTGTCGGAAAGCTGACATTTGCTAGGGCCTTTCGACCGTATCATCCATGCATGAAATATTACAGTGGGAAATTTTGAAATCTCGTCAAATTCGTCACGTTCATGTTATGATGTTTAAAGTTTTGAATGATTTAACACCCAGTTATTTGCAAGAAAATATATCATATATTGATAAACCCTATCATTTTCGATATAATAATCTTCCTTTACCAAGACCTCGAACAAATAGTTCGCACATTTTTTATAGAGGTATAAAGTTGCACAATAGTCTTCCCATTTGTATTCGTAACTGCCCAACAATTGTAACATTTAAGCGATTATTGTTAAATAATTAGACTGAATAAGACTCAATGGTGTGTGTTTTTTTATGAACAATTCAAAGATTTTTATGTAAGATGTTTGTATAATTAATGATTATTTTGATTTGTATATTGATCTTGATTTGAATAAGAAGATAATATTGAATATCATTATTGTTATAACAAGACGATATAACCCCTTTTCCTCCCCTCTTTTCTATCGTGTTTTTTTTTTCTTTTCTCTCTCCTTCTTTTTCTTCTTCTTCTTCTTCTGGTCCCCATGGAAGACCAGTGACTTTACAACAGTGTCGCTGAATATGAGTTTTCCAGCCGTTTTCCTCTATCTCATTTATTACTTTGTCTTTGTTATTATTGTTTACGTTCTCTGTTTGTAAACTCATACTCTTATTGTTTAATGATATCATTTAATTTTGTATATGTTTGTATAACATTACATTTCTGTAAACTCTGTATATTTGTAAAGTTATTTCATTTGTATGCCTTTTTATGACGGGAATAAAACCAAACCAAACAAACAAACCGGCTTGGGAGGAAGTGTCCTCCAAGCCTAACACTGCGTGGAGTGGCTTCAGGGCAGCGGGGATCTTCCCCTTCAACAAGAAGTACCACTCGGAGAGGTTGGAACCCGCTGCCCTGTTTCAAGACGCACCACCTCCAGCTGAGGCAAGACCACCTCCACCACAGGCCCCTCCACCTCCACCGGAGGGAGGCCCAACAACACCAGAGGCCCCTCTACCTCCACCAGAGGGAGGCCCAACACTATCAGAGGCCCGCCTACCTCCACCCGTGGCGCGCCAGGGCCAACCGCACGAACGGTTCATCAGCCCTGCATGGTCTCGGAGAACAGCTGGTTCTCCCGAAAGCCGAGAGGAGGGCTTCGACCAGGAGGAGGAGGGCCACTACTGATAGCATTCCTAAATGCGTCAGTAGTGTCGTCTTCATAGAAATGAAGAGGGCAAAGTTGGGGGAGAAGGAGGAAGAGGAGAAGAGGAAGAGGAAGCGCGAGAGGGAGAAGGCGGCAGCCAAAAAGAAAGGCAAAACAAATCAAAATGTGTGTGCTGAATGTGGGGGCAGTATGCCGACGATCCCGAGGAATTATGGGCTGCGATTACTGCCGCAGATGGTTCCATATCGTCTGCAGTATTGGACGGCCTGACAGATGAGGAGATCGAGGAAGCAGATTTCAAGTTAATGTTCTTTCTGCCAGCTTTCACCCTTCTTTCTTGCTTTCCTTTCCTGCTTCCTCTTTCTCTATCATCGGTCATACACACGGAATATGGCCGAGAAGTAATTGCAACTCACTAATTCCTTTGATTGTTGGCATCACTGGAACTTAATGTCATGCAGCTCTTTAAATGGTTTCAAAAGCGTGAATTTATAACATTCTGATTTAGAATGAATAGATTTATATTTGTTGTTTGTTTTTCGGCAATGCTACGTTATCGCCGTATGCAATCATGCAATACATCTTGACATCTACATCAAATGTCTTTTCTTTAGTTATTGTGCAATATTTTTGGTTACATGCTTTGAGTTGAATATCTTTTTTCACTTTCGTTACAGTGCAATTCATCTCGACTTGTAAACTTCAAACCTAACATCTAGTCGATTTTACCTCTAGTTATTACATGAGTTTGTATCTTATCAGTCACGCATTTCTTATGTTTAAGACAAGAATAATGTATGACAGGAATGGATATATTTCAGCCGTTCTTGAAAAGGTAAACGTTACATTTATGGAATATATCGGAGTCATGAACTTTATAAAGTGATTTTTGTTTTTCATCTTACCTACCTCATTCTCTTCGTTCTTCGTTCTCTTCGTTTCCTTTTGTATATACAGTTTGTTTTATTATGTCGCATCGACAGGAGATTGCAACATGGAAGATTATGAACTTCTATAGTATAGTTACATGAGTTTATCTTATCAGTCACGCGTGTCTTATGTTTACGACAAAAATAAAATATATGACAGGAAGGTATATACACTACTGTACCTGTGTTTCAGCCGTTCTTAAAAAGGTTACCATTACATTTGTAGAATATATCGGAGTCATGCCATTTTGTACAGTGAAAAGCCTTTTCTTTTTCCTCCATCTTTGTTACCTCATTCTCTTCGTTCTGGATCTTCTCCGGACTGTGAACTTGCGTTTCCTTTTTATACAGTTTGTTTATCTGTCGCATCGACAGGAGATTTCAGCATAGAAGACGATGAATTAAACGTCTGGTGACTAAGCCACACTGAATGTTAACGTAACCTATGAGTTTTCATTGGTCCAATGTTTGTGGTCATTCAGCTGAGTGCAAGTGGTTAACATAAGTTGGTATACTGTATACGCCGAATATTTCGCGAGATTTTTCTTTTCGCGAATTTCTCGAGTCAGGTGCTATTCGAGAAATTAAAGACACCCGAAAATTGACGCTGATCTCGATGTGGATATGACGTGACGTCTACATTTCTCCGTTCAGCAAATTTACAGGACCTCACGATCGCGAACTTAACCCTCGCGAAATCGCCAGGAACTATCTAGGCCCTATTATGGCGTATGGCGAAATGTATGGCGTAAATAGTAATTTGTGGATGATGAGGGATCGAGTTATTATTTCTGAATTGTTCGAGTAAATCTCACAGTGTGGAGTATCATAACATATCGAGTAAACCGCTCTCTCTCTCTCTCTCTCTCTCTCTCTCGATGAAATATACAGCTCTCGTCCGCGCGTGTACTAGAATCATGGCACGCGAGCTAATCCTTTCATTTGTACAGGCGGCGCACGGCAGTACGTCGCGAATTCGAAGCACGGGCATAGGGGGTCGAACAATGAGCCGTGGGCAGGCGTAAGAGTCATGCATGCTTAAATCGCTTCCGCACTTAAGCTGTCGAAACACGGGCCACTTGCTTTAGTTATTAAGATTATCCAATTACCAAATTACAATTAAACGGGTGGTCCTTCAGTAAGTTTACTGAAACACACAGGTGTCACCATCGTGACGCTCTTAAAGAAAATAAAGAGATTTATTGACAAACATTGGCAAAAGGATAGAGAAAGATTAGATGTGCAATCACGGTCTAATTAAAATTCTTGGATTCAGTTTCTGTGGGTTTTTTTCTCGTAATTTTGTTACACTGAGATCATGTAGCAGTAACAAGCCTTTCACGGTTTGAAAGGAAGAGAAGGTGAAAACCATCCTCGATACGGATCAGATTCAAAGTTTGACAAAATGGTCGTACCTCTTCCGGTGCTTCCGTGTAAACCAGCCCTGGGTTACTAAGCGTACCTGGTGCCCGACCTGTGTTGGAGATGACGACATCGTTGGTGTGGTTTCCACAGTCGACTGGATCCTGTTCGGACGTGGAACTTCGGCCACTTAAATCCCAGTACTCCACTGGCTTAAGAACTGTGGGCAGAAGACAATTATAGACCGATGGACTAGGTCAGGAGTCTGAAAACAGTGGTTTTCCTTTCCAGCCCCAAGATTCCTCCCCGGTGACAATAACTTTGAGCAAACCAACATGAACAGAACTGTTTACGAACACGCTAATCATGGAAAGCTTGTCGAGAAATTTACAGTTCGGATTAGTTTTACGTCATGTAAATTGGAAAAAGAGTAGTACTATGCCAAGTTTAAAGAACATTTTAATTGACCTGCTTGTTACCACGTCAAAGGGCTAGGCCTCTAAAATTATTGCACTTGAATATCATTTTGCCACTTCAGTTCAGTTCAGTTTACTTCAGTCATCATAAAATACATAAAAAACAAGGACATATACAACTACAAACTTAGAAATTTTTGTTTCATGTTAATGGGGATCAACAATAAGAACTTCAAAGTCTTACGACACGTTAACCCCGGAAATTTAAAATATTACATCAAGAAGGACACAAACCCACCCGTTGTTCGTAAATGAACTTAGGGTTTGAGATTTCTTCTAAATTTGCGCCAAACATGCAAGTAGAGTGACACGAACGAATTTGGCATTACAAGAACTTTTTTCCCCTTCCGCTAATTGAATTTCAGCTTATTGAATTCAATCTGTCTTTTCCAATTCCATAACATATTCTCTTTTATGGTTCGAGACTCTCATACGACGCAAGGGAGCACCCAGGAAATTCATTAAGGGGCGGAGCCTTTACAAAATGAAGAGGGAGAGTGGCGCACGCTCCCCCCCCCCCCCATTTGTCCTTTTATTTCTTTTGTTTTAACAAAAAAATAAAGATTGGGCGCGCCCCCGGTGAGCCCCGTCTGGATCCGCCAATGCGACATCAGACTATTCAGACCAAATGAAGACCAAAGTGTAAAACATTATAGAAGCTAGCGCTAGCTTCTATATTCTTTGGTTCAGACGGCGACATGTTTTTATAACTCGTTCCTATTTATTTGCGTAATAGGCAACATTGATTGACTAGCATAGAATTTTCATGTAAACAGTTGTGTAGAAGTTATCTACTACTTTGTATCAATTCTTTTCAAATCTCATCTCTCAATGATTATTTTACCAGGGGTTCTTTTCATGAAAGTCTTACTAAAGATTTTTCGCTCATAACACATGCTTATGAGCAGCTTTGTGAAATGGATTGTAAATTTGAACTAGTTCTCTTTGAAAATTTCACATAGCTACAAGCATGGCAAGAATATGAGCGACCTTGGTCATTCTGATATTTTATGCAAAGACTTGTACCTTGTATAGAGCTCTATACCTAGTAGTAGTAATCCCTTTCAGCAGTTCCTTGAAACTATCCCGGGATGGTAGAAGTGTCGTGATAACTTTAATTGAATAGACCCCAGGAGATGATAAAAACAATCTTCTGTAAAGATTGCTTGTAAAAGTCTTTCATACCTTTGGAATATGGGCATGCGTACCGGACCTCGAAGTTCGAGCAATCGGCGTCAATCCCGTTGAGGCAAACCAGTCCGTCAGGCGTACAGGTGTATGGGTATGAGAGATTGGCGTCTACTACGTACCACGGCTCCCACGATTCCACCACTCGACACTCGGCAAAGAGTGGCTCTGGGCACAGCGATGGATCGTTCTGTATGCGAGAAGAGAAAAGAGAAATGGAGGGTGGCTACCGCTTTACAACTTTGCTTGTCACTTCCGAAAAGAACTCGGTATCCTGTAATTTTATCAGGAAATGGTTCTGCGTAACGACTGCTTTCTTGATAAGTCAAGCCACTTCACAGCTCATATCTGCACCTTTGTACGAGCAAGGAGGTTCAAGAGAATAGAGTCACAACCGTTTTATTTCGTTTACTAGATGCGATGTTCGATGCCGCCACTTGAAAATATTTGAAGCATGCGCCAAACTGGATCTGCCGCCTAGAAAGGAAGACAATTGACTCGTGTCTCATTGTACGAGCCACTGTCTAAGAAAGATGATTATGTCTTTGTGATGGTAATTACCTTTTCGTGATCCCTTCTTATAAAAGATGGGTGATATACCGTACAATGGTATAAAGACACGGGGATACGCGAATAGAAATTACTTTAAAAACAATGAAATAAAAATGACAATTACTTGACTGGGCATGCCCGGGCACTTACCTGATTTTTCTATCAATAAAGAATTATACTTGAAGATTATTTCATATCAGTCTTATTTGTGGAAATTAAGTGGAAAAGTGATAAAACCGGCTTTCCAGGATGATTCAGTTTTATCACATTCACATGACACAGCTCTGATATACACTTTTGCACAAATTTCTGGAAGAGATTGACTTTTGTTTTGTATGTTTTATCACATTTCTTTCATTTGATAAACAAACAAGCAAGATGTAGCCAACAAATTGTGTTAGCGTTCAAAATGAATCTTCAGATTGCTCAGCAATATGGCGGCATCGAAAATCGATCATGAAAGGCACAAATGCACCTGTGGAATTCCTTTATACATGTTATGCACCAATAGAAAGCTGACAGCTATTTGAATAATTACAGTCCGATGGAACTCCAACTCTTAAACCTCATTGGTTTGACAATCCTCTTGTTTTCAAAGCGGCATAATGCACAAGTTCGCCCGACGTAACAATCTATGGAATTCATGTTCAAACAAAGAACTTGCGTAGACCAGGTGACGAGAATCTCGCCAGGAATCCATGTCATTGTCTTGTGATGAATGCATTAACAACATTTTTCATTGATATTGCCGAAGCTTGCAGCTGTCGGTTGGATAGCATAACACCATTGATGATAGACATACCAATGCTGGCAAAACATAACCTCCTTGGCAAAGGTAGACATGCTCTTGCCAAGCCCTTGCTAAATTTAGATTAGGGCACGACTCTTATAATACTGGAGCTGAAGAAGCTTAGTCTGAATAATCATCATAATATTACAGATGTTTATATCTGAGAATCTAAAAACCTACATGCCCGATCGTACAAAATTAATCACCCTTCTCTGCTCATACGTATTCGCGAAGTGAAACTGTAAACCGACCTTTGATATTTTTTCACAAAAGAAATTGTATTTACTTAACATTCTGCTACAAAATAATTAATGTCACATCTGATACATAAAGACAAAATGCAATGTGACAGGCAGCTACAAACAGTCTATGAATACGATTCTCCTTAATATTGGATACAAAACCTTTAGGGGTTTTTTTCCCAGATTTTTGAAGTGCCATCAAAGATGTCGCCACGAATTTCATCCATAATGAGCAATTCTTGACAAACCCGTTGGAAAGTCCGTCTCTCAAAATTTACCAAATTATCTGTCTTTTGCTTTCCTGACATATGACAATATGAATTTCTTCACACTCACTAGAGTTTGGTGTAGATCAAATGTCTCCTCGTCACCCGGGTCATCAGGACTATCAGCATTGAACCAATTCGACCAGTAAATCCGTTCTAGAGTAATGGGAAATAGACGGGTTACAGCTCGTTATTCCGAAGGTTCGTTATTCCGAAGGCTCTTTATTCCTATAAGATTCGTTATTCCGAAGGTTCATTGTTCCGAATTTCATTTTCGGATTAACCAATCTTCGGAATAACGAACCTTCGGAATAATGCAAAAAATTTTCGGATTAACGAACCTCTAGGTAAAGGGAATTTGCGTGTTTCGGATTAACGACCCTTCAGAATAACGAACCTTCGGAACAGCGAACCTTCGGAATAACGAACAACACCCAATAGACGTAGACTCCAGCAACGAAATTCCTATAATGTATCTTGAAGTGATTCATAATTTTAGATACTGATTGATTGATTGATTGATTGATTGATTGCATTTTTATTTTATTTCTACATTTTTTTATATAGAAGTGGAATGCAAAGTCAATTAAACTACAAGTAATTGAATACACTTTTAGTTGGATCTAACAGTAAATAACAGGTATTAAAGTGATTATTTCAAGTATACAACGTCATTTCGTGATAACGCACAATGAAGACGAGCAGGTGTTATTCTAGATTTAAGTGACATACTTCAAAAAGAAAAAAAATCAAATAAGAGAGTCCTTAATTCTCATTGCTTTACATCGGTAGGCATACTTTATTTCAGATACAGCTTTCCCAGCATGTGTGTTGGAAATAAATGTACCATAGACCGGTTTAGTAACATATTCAGATTTATGGACGTTTCTTCCGTCCTCACGTAGAAATGAGCTATTCTATCAATGTTTACCTATAAAAAAAAACACTTTGCAATACTTGGAATTCAGTTTGTACACTTTACTTTTAGCGATGTTGGGCAAACTTCGGGCAGGCTGTCAAGTTGTCAAGTAGGACCACTCTCAGAAAGATATTCATGAAGTTTTAAGTCATCTCAGAAAAGTATATATCGAAATTGCCAAAGTCGATCACAATTATGTAGCTGTGCGAGACTTTCAAATCCATTTCATAAAGTTTTTCAATGTGCCTTATGGCTGAAAAGTCTCTCAGAGAACTTTAATGAAAGGGACCCGTGTTTAATACAATTATGGAAAGCGACAATCATTTCATAGCACGAAACACCTTTCAACATTCCAACCAATGAATTATTGTGTATGGTCTTATAGGCGTAACCCCCCACGGCGCCACACCTCCCCCCCCCTTTAATCTTCAACACATTGTCCAGACAAAACCACAGGAAAATTGATTCGCCGTGAAAATCGCTATGCAAAGCGAATGCAACCGAATCAAGGAAATGACATGACATCTTTCTTCCCATTTTCTTTTTCTTATCTATACTGATAAAAGACACGCAGTTCCTAATCTGCAACTACATGTAACAAAATTATGTCCAGCACGCAACATGATAAATATTGCAAAGTTGCATTCTGCACCTGCCGGAGTAAGTCAGATGTACCGCGCGTCGGGGATAAATTCATGTACTTTGTTGATTATCATTAACCCATGCACTCTCTATTCCCATTTTTATCCTGACTAGCCTCATCAATCATAGGAATTTGCGCAATCCATACCGTGCGGACAGAGCAGTTTCACTTCGTAGTCAAAGCAGTTTGGATTGTCCGCCACACCTTCGAATGTCCCCATGCACTCGAGTCCGTCGGTGAGGGTGCATGCCTTTCGGAGTGTTTGTCCGGCTGCCTCTGACGTCACGCCAGTGTATTTCACACGACATGCAATGTCTTTAGGATGGGCGCACGATTCCTGTCACATGGGGGTCAAATGCAGAAAATACTATGAATGAATAATAATAACATAATTAGAGCACATGTGCACGTGGTGCTGCATTCATTAAATCGTTAAGTGATTTCATCCCGCCTGGAAAATGCTCCGAGGTCGACAATGGCACTTACGTCTATTGTGAATGACATAGATAATTTCGAAAGGGGTCTGAATATTTAACTATACGCATCAGTTTGTGTCACCTTTAATGATAGGTAATGAGCATGAAAATGGGTAATGGTCATCAAAATTGAATGCAATCATTCCTCTCTGGATGAGTGAATTTTCCCTTCAATAACAAGGAGTTGTCCACCACTAACTAACCACACGAGATGAAAAAAAAAAGATCCTACATATTCACGTTCCTGCGGTTTAACCCTTTGTGTGCTTGAACTGAAATTGCCACAGAAGACCCCATTGGCGTTGTATAAAACATCACTGTTAGGGCCTACAAGTCCGTGGCTCAGAACGGGTTAATATCTTGCCTGAAGTAACAAGGCAATGTCTTCATATTCGTCTCCGTCATCCGGTGAGTCCACATCAAACCAAGATGTCCAGTGGTACGAGCGTTCTGTATGGACAAAGATTAAACTTAATACTTTGTTCTGATTTAGCTATTTTCATTGCTAGTTTGGTTAACTATGGATTTATGGGTTGTCGTTTGTTTGTTTGTTTGTCAGTTGAATTGTTTCTCATAAGCGTCTATCGTATCTAGATTTATTTATTCCGGTTAATATAAAACATTAAGATCAAATTTGTTCTTGTGGTTATTCACCGATCGGTCTATTCTGTCATGATCAGAGAAACAGCATGTTTGGATATTAAACAACACCATGTTTCAGAGATAAGACCCATGCAAACAATGATCAAGATCATACCCACTTTTTGTGTGCCTGCATCGTCGGAGAACTAATTGAGTCACTCTCAAAACTGGCATTAGGTCTTAAAGGGATGGTACAGTATTGGTGGAGATGAGAATTGGGCTTTTAACTTTTTGCGAGATACCAAGAAAACACTTATGATATAGTACAGAGCACACCATTTTAAGAGGAATTCAAAGTTTATTTGATGAAAATCGGATTTGGAATGACTGAAACATCCAAAAACAAAGTAAAACAAAGCGACCGTAATAAAGTGTGGGTCCCATACTTTATTAGAATCACTCTTTTTTTGATATCTCAGCCATTTCAAAACCAATTTTCATCAAATAAATGTTCAATTCCTCAGAGAATTACATGCTCTTTCATATTTCATAAGAGATTTCTCATTATTTCACCAAAAAATGTTAGAAACCTGAAATTAAGTCTCAACCAAAACTGTACGATCCCTTTAATGTATATAATTATGGAAGCCATAGCTGGAATAACTCGGCCATATTTTATGGAGCACAAGGATGACACAGATCCAATATAAATCGATTGAGTTCCGATAGATCAATATTGTTTAAATCATCTTTACCTGGAATTGACAGATGTTTAGATATTCTTGATCCACTGACGCCGTCTGATGCTTCACAAACGAAGGTGAAGTCGCCCTGGTAATCAACAATTAGTAGCACACCCAACGTTTTGTAACCGTCGGATACACTGATGACGTACGTAAAGCTGACAAAACCGGATTCATCTGGTTCAGTGTAGGTTTGACTGGAGGAATCCAGTAGAAACCAATCTATCGTAGGAGGATTATCCGGTGAAGGTCCCCATACGAGGCACTCTACGATGAGGTTCGGATCGGAAGGGTCGCTAGTTTGACGAACGTTCATGATATCCATTATGTTTTCAGATGATTCAGAATATTCTAGAGAAGAGCAAAATAGTTCAATTTTCTACTGACACTGACTAGAGAGAATTAAAAAAATACAAGAATTCCAGATACTGAACTTTGAAGCATCAAACTAATGGATTACTGCATCAGAATTGCAGAAAATTAATGGCGATAATCATCATCATTAGTAGTAATAGTAATAGTAATAGCGGGTTTTTTTGGGTTTTTTTTTACAAAGAGGAAATCATGTCTCGCAACTCAGTAATGATACCTTTTGTTGCTTCGTTTTCGTTTTGAAAAGATTTGCAAGATACCTTTGTCACCTTGATTATGTTACGCTATACATTGCCTCTTCCGACAGCTAAAACATTATTTCTATATACAACCGTGTAGATTGAGCGAAACATGCGCTTATGTCCGCGATAGATAGATATCTAAGATCTCCATTCGTAAGATATATGAATGAACCACGTCAAATACAGGTTTTATCTGTGAAAAAAATGACACATAAACCAGGTGCTGTGATTTTTCCTTTTTTTAGGAGGGGGGGGGGGGAATCAGCTCCTCTTAACAAACGTCAGCTTTTTCAAGGCTAAAGGTTGATGCGATCGACCTAAGGTGTCCTACACGTAAAATAATGTAAATTCGTGTTCGAATGATGTCCGAAATGATTATGTGAGTTACTGAAATGTAGTCTTATGATTAATTATAATGGTTGGGTTTGGGAATTGTGAAAACTCACGGCCAGTCTCCTCCATGTAAAGTTGCGCAACCTCGGCTGCATTAAACCTTGAGTAGAAGATCTTCAGGTCGCTCACTGTCATGTCGGGGGCTTCGTCGGCTGCGTAGCCTGGCATAGTCAGGGTCTTGGTAAAGAGGAGTAGGTCATTTCTATGTTGATATGAGGAAGTGATGGCAAAGAGGTTAGGGGGCGCTATTTGTTCCATCACACCATTGACGTACACTCGGAGATCCGACGAGGAGGGGTGGAAAGAAAACACGTAGTGGCACCACACACCATCTCCACAGGGGTAAGTAACGTCTGTGGAATATCCTTCATCGTAGATGATCTGGTGAATAATAAATTTGCTGTTTTCGACCGTGATGGATATGCCGCTTCTCACGTCTACTTGGCTGTAAGTCCCGGAAGTCATGAAGTACCTTTTTCCCGGGAATGCGGAATTCTTTTTGATCCAAACGCTGACAGTCAACCCCTGAAACAAAGTAGATTATTTCAGTCACGGAAAGCTGTACAGGATTCTCTTTCTTTTGTGTTTTTGCAATTCTTTTTCGTTCCTATACAAGGTTGCCAAAGAGAAAACAGCCATTCCATCACTCATACATGTATGTTGAGGAATAGCAACCCTCGTGTACCGGCTGTTGGTCTAAGAAAGACCATTTCGTTCATACGGCCTTCAGAAATTCTATTTTACTTCATTCTATTTGCAATCTTTGCAAATGCTTCCACTAGACAATCACATAGACCAATATCCTTTTAAGTAAAAAATTCATACGGATCGAAATTGCTGTGAGATTCTCGGACGTTATGACGCGTTCATCTTTCGAAGATACAATATTTATAGTTTAAGTGGAAAAAAACACTTCCTTAACCATGTAATGTAGGAGCAGGGTGGTAGGAAGAGATCCCTTTATGGTATGGTAGGAGATAGTACCGCTAACCACTATTACCCTGAAACAAAGTGTCAAAGATTGGATACTCACAGACTGACAGCATGTAGTGTCTGCCAGACAGTGTCCCGCAAAATCGCTCATATTCAGCTGTGCCGAGTATTCGGTTCGGAGGGCGCACTTGTGTTTTGCCGCATTTGGGGCGTCTTCCAGAATCATCACGCTGTACGGACTGTTGAGGGTGCCGTCCAGAGTATCCGGTACATTGCTGTTACATGAGGAATCATGAAGCGCATTGATATACTATAATACTTTTACAGCTGAGGTCAAACAGAGTGACAGCTGCCAAATTCCGACATAGTTATGTTAAGTTTAGTCCTAGGCGGAAAGGCATATAAAATAATGAAAGCAAGAGATCGAAAACAAATTTAATAAAAATTCATACCCTATATATCCACCCTCTGCTTAATAATCTCTTGTTTTCGTTTAATATACCTTGTCGGCCTTGGACAACTTGACATAACAATGTCGGAATTTGGGAGGTTGGATATTTGTTCCAAGTTCATCTTGTCACCGCATGCCGGCAACCAGGGATAGCCTGGTGGTAGTGTCGCTGCCCGGAAAGCAGAAGATGACAAGCTCGATTCCCGCTCTTTCATTTTTTTTTTCCCGACATGTTTGTTAAAAATGTAGATCAGCGATTTGATTTGTACGGAGGAAGGCAAATTGAAGAAATCTCACACCCATGAACCATAATGTTACAATATCACTGACGTGTTTCCTGTCTCATTGCACAGCGTGACACTAACTAAGGTTCTTGTCGATCTTACCTGAAGATTGAGGTCGTGACCTTCTGACGGCCGGAACAGTCGACCGGTTCCGGGTCAAATTCATTCGTCCTTCCGCTGAAGTCCCAGAAGAGGTTTGGGCGTGGCAGGGTACCTTTCAAAAATGAAGTCAGTTCAGACGAAATTGATTTTTATACATGTAGCTCTTACACTGGTCCGGAATGACAGCTGGCCCCCAGTTGAAACCTTAGTTGGCGCACACATAGAGGGACAAAGTTCCGGGGTTGTGTCGGGGAACCTCGTCGGGACTTTACAATGTCTATACTTTGGGAATCAGGGCAATTACCCAACAAGGGCAAATACCCCCCCCCCCCCACCCCCACCCCGGCTAAATACTGTTAAGTGGAGAGGTTAGAGTAAAGAGTGGGGTTAGGGTTAAGTTGCGGGGTTATATAGGATTAGGTTTCAGTATTAGGATTAGGATTAGGGCTCGGGGAAGGGTCCGGGGTAATTGCCCAGGGGGTAACTGCCCTGGGACCCTCTCAGAAGGAATCGTTTGGATAGGAATGTATGACATTCTTTTCAAATTAACTTTTATTCATGTAATGGAATCTAACAAACTGAGATTTAAGGTGGTAACATCATGATCATCTCTCCTTATTGGTATATTACATATGTGTTTGCAATCATGCAGCTTTCACTTGAAAACATACTAAACTTTACAAGTCCATCGTCCTAATACCATGTGTATGGAGTCCATAATTAATGTAGAATACACTTTCGTTTGAACGATAGGTGTTTTTTTTTCACTCTGATCATTACGATGTGCACATGCAAGGACTAGGGTCACCTACGTTAACGGTAATTTCCTTCTATTTCCCTCGCCTTGATACACGTAAGAACCTAAACAACTTTAACTTTGCATTAGATATTTAGATAAAAACGATTATATTTACCTGTTGGAGATGGACACATAAACCGGATCTCAAAATCTGGACAGGTTGTACCCGATGGCTGATCAACATTGACGCATTTGAGTCCGACAGTGGCGTCCGTACAGTCTTTCCTGAAAACGAGTCCTGATTGGTCAGCCGGCACTTGGGAGACGCGCACGCGGCATTCTGCCGACACTGGATCGCCACACACTGCAGAGTTATGCTGAGGAGTAAGATATAACATTGTAAAACTGAGTGACCGATACATTCTATCAATGTTAGGAGTGGCAGGGCGTGTGGTGGTGGTGGTGGTGGGGGGGTGTGATATATTCTTATTCAATTTATATGGACATGACTTTATAAGACAGAGTCCCTCTCTCAGAAATTACGAATTGTTTGGGCAGCATTTCAACAAGACTAGTGTCCAAGCTTTGATAATGAATTCAGACACATTAACATCAAACTCACACCCAATATTGGACCCCATGGAAGACCAGCTCGATGTAGCGGAAATATTAAATGGGCTATATCCAGGCATACTCTCAGATGGCATATAAAACAAACAAACAAACATACATATACTTATAAAAAACGTACAGGCAATGCATGGTTTTGATATAAAAGTGAGATATACACAACTGTAATATAGATAGTACATGATTATAATGAACATAATTGATATATTCATAACAGAAAAAATTATGGTTTTGTTCTTACTCGATCGAGAACACTGCTAAGTTTTTCAATGTCCTTCCCGTCAATGGGCGTGTCCATGCTATACCACAGGGTGTAGAAGGGTTCTGCTTCCAAGGGGCTTGGTGTCACTGGGATCTGTCAAGGAGTTAAAAAAGTTTGACGACGAACACCCCCCCCCCCCCCCCCCCGCGCCCATGGCCTTCTTGAGTCATTAAAACTACATATTACCAAGTGTCATGCTTCGCACGATCTTTATTACGATAACGTATCATGATAAACATCAGCATTCACCCAATGTTTATAATCATATGAACAATAATCACCCACAATTATTAGTGGTATCAAAACTCCTAAAACACCATCACAGATTATCATCATTATCATTGTCATTATTATTGAATTATTAAAAGTTGTCATTGCTATAGTCATGATTTCCGTTATATTCGGTATCTGATAATCATTTATCATTATCCGCTATTTGAACATCAAATGTTATCCTTCAATAAATACCTATACGACTCATAATTATATTCATCGTTTTTATTCTGCCTCATACGTGTTGTATCGACTGCAACTGCTGGTCTACACTACAAGTATTAGAAGATTAATTCAATTGGATACTAATTTCAATGAAATTATATCGGCTTTCTGGGGGTACACGTCACGAGACCGACACTCACGAGTCATTACACAGCCCCTGACTTATAAAGCACATTCTCATGAGTTCTACACTAAGTAAACAAGGCCCACGAGACCGACGCATAGGTCCCGTGTTGAATTTTGTAGAACTCGTGGGCTGCTTAAGTGTATATCTCTTGTCGATCCCATGGGCTTTATTTGCCTAGTGTTGAACTCGTGGGCTGTATGACTCGTGGTTGTCGGTCTCGTGGAATGACACAACCACTTATCAGTCTGAACCCTATCCGGACTAAGTCTGCATTTCGCAAAAAGGGTATAAAGGATTCTCTTATTCACTCTCTTCTTATCTACCTATCCATATATCTCTATCTATCTATCCATCCATCTATCCATCTATCTGCATATCTATTTGCCGTTATACCTATGTACTGTGACAATGCCTAATTCTATGAAAAATGCAAATAATTATATCAATCGCATTTGTATGCTAAAATGATACTGTAGTAACAATTATGCCGACGATGTGGTTATAATGTGTAATATTCTTGTTATGATACGGTCGTTATCATTATTAACTATTATCATCCTTCTCCATCACCAGTTTCATTATAATCATACAAAGCTGCCTTAAGCCGTTGAAGACTATGGCCCCGAGTACACAAGTTTCTACGAGAAATGCGTCTTATAGCAAAAATCAAATCTTCCTCAGTGGTTTAATCAAAAAGCACCATCTACCAATTATTTGACGACCAATAAAGGAACATCATAATCCAAAATATGACTAGAATGATATCAGAATGATTCCTGCGGGAAAACGAAAAACAAACAGCATCATTGTTCGCCAGCAAAATACTCACCTGAGCTACAGCTCTGAAGGGTAGGTGGCACCATGCCGAACGTAAAGAAAGAGATCTGAAAGATGACAATAGAACAGAGAACATCACAGAGCGATGCGTTTGTAACAATGTCTTATGAATTACAACTTTCCTCGTTTTTCACGTCAACTAACCTATTCGCAAGGATTCACAGTATTGAGGCGCAGAAATGAATTAATCTCTACACTGTGATGAACTGAGTAAATTGTGTCCCTTACTTTACTGTCCGCGTTGTCTCATGACATTTCCGTACGTCAAAATCTTTAGTTAGAGCCTATGATAAACCACAAGTATTACTTTTGACAGATTCATGTTCTGCATATTCAAAGGACTGGTCCATACATCTCTTGCTATATCATTCATTATTTTGTTTATCTGCAGGCTTGCTTATATAGTTTCAGTCGATTCTTTGGGGTTATTCAAATATTCGCCGGCTGTTGATTTGACTTTTCGAAAAAACCAATTTTTCAACAAGAAAATTAATTCAGTCTAATCTCAAGCACGTCAGTTTGATTTTACGCAATTACCCGTTTGCTTCTAAAGATCATATTTCTTTTTCGTGTTATATAGAATACCTTACCATTAGTACACTCCAAAGTACCATGTTGTTTCGGAAGGGTTCCCACAATGGAAAAGGGAACCGACTGCTGTGGTGGAAATTCAGAACTAACGGCCCCGACGAAAACTACCTGGTATCTAGCTTCTGCTGCCGAATGGCACAAGAAGTTATTCGTATATTTTCACTAACTTAAAAGCATGAAAATTCAATGAACGTGATATTGCCAAGTGCTACGTCGGGAGTACACATGCCCTGATTTTTGAGCGCGACAGCATCCACTGAATTATTTAGCATGCGTGTGTGTAATATTGATATCATAAAAGCACTGCATGGTAGAAATAAAGAAAGTTGCATTAGCAGAATGGCCTGTGAACGGACGCTGTTTGGGTTATCGACATGAACGTGGAATGTTTGACACATGCGCAGTATATAGAGAATAGATAGACACGATCGTTGGTAATCTGTATAGGCAATTAAGAGGCAAATCTATCGTTTAAGGTTAACATGGTTGACTAAAAGTGTTCTCGGTGGCATATGAATATAACAATTTTGTGATTAAGATTGAATTACTGTTCTGTATAATCTTTTTTGAAGGATTACTGATCTGATGATGAAGAATTTATGATCGAAATTACCTGAAATTCATGTGATTGTCTTTCACAATCACAGATAGTTCCACTCATTCAATGTGTCGAAAGTTTTTGATGAGTTTATGAATACCACCCTGAAGATGCAGCACACTTCTTCCACGTAGTCCTGCTTAGTTTCCTTTTACCCTTCTTCTTGTGACTTCCCCTCCTCCTCCTTCTCCTCCCCTCTCCTCCCCTCACCCCTCCTTCCCCCTATTCTTCTTCTTCCTTCTCCTCCTCCTCCTCCTTCTCCAAGGCATCCTCTCTCTTCGTTTGCTCCTCATATTACTCCTTTCATAAACTAAATCAGTGCGTTTTGTTTCATATATAGTCAGTCTCATCACCCAACTTGCTTTTCCTCCTATAAGTCCTCCTCCTCCTCCTCCTCCTCCTCTTTCTCCCCCTTTTCCTCCTTTTCCAGGGCACCATGAGATCTCTCTTCATTTCCTCCTCATATTAATCCTTCCCCCAAACTAATCAGTACGTTTCCCTCTTTCTATAGTCATCCTCACTCACCCAATCTACTTTTCATAGAATATCTCTCGTTATATCATCTTATCTCTCATCGCCGTGCTACCCTCTTGTCTTTCTCCATCTTTTTCCTCCTCTGTCCATCCTTTGAATAGGCTGTTCTCGCCGTTTTCTTCTTCCATCTCTACACAACCTCTTCTTGGGGCCTACTCCTCATTCTCCTAAATTGAAAACATCACTATCATCATCTCTATCTTCGTCATCAACGTCAATTAATTGATGTCAAAAAAAATTGTCACTACAGCAACGACTACCACAGCCATTCAACATTCTTGCTGTGAAATCAAATTAATGGAACCAATATTCCATGCTTTCGTTTTCCTCAGTTGTGCTTCATGGCTTTCACTGTCGTTCACACGGGAGATGTAAATCACTGTACGTACTAGCATAGGACCTGGTTAGAGAAGAATGCTCACGTGATCCATCGTTGCATCGCTCTACAGAAATGATTACAAAGTTGCATTTTCCCAAACCACTTTTTAGGCGTGAATAAGACATGAGTGCAAAGTGTTTCTCGTCCAGAAAAATGCTTTGGCCGTGCTGATGTTCGCCCTGACGGAAGTCTTTGTTATTGGGCTAGACCCTTCTGCAATTTTACTCTCATTCTCTTTCCACTCAATGTTGGTATACATGCAAGGCTCGACACTAGCTGTGGCTCGGCGGTCTGGGGCCTCTAAATTTAATCGGGCCACCATATTTCCAAAACGATTATCTTTTGATGCCCCGATCGGCAACCGAGATTAAGAATGGATTGTTACTTTATTTGCTCTTATTTCGAGCAACTCGGGTTTCTTTTTCAGGCCGCCAAAATTTCAGGTTTAAAGATTTTTGGTAACCCAAAAGAACCACTAGAGAGAGAGAGAGAAAAAAAAAAGTTAGTATCGAGCCCTGAGATGGATAAACGGCTATAGTTATTATAACAATGCACTTTGCCTTGAGAGTTTCTGGTTAAAACTATAGACAGAGGTGACTCCAAAACATACTATTGGAGGCACCGAGGCCCATAATTTCAACAAGAAACTCAAAATTTGGCAGAGTATTTTGTTTTATATCTTGGATCAACAATTATTTACCCCAGAGAAGGGGGAAATGAGGCTAGACGTCATGTAGTGGATGCGATGTTGTGGAGTTTGGCCCTATCCCACAGTGATAGTAAGAAGCAGGGCGCGATGTCCTTTGGTGACATTAGCGAGCTTTAGATCTCGCTGCGACGCGAACGCTGTAAAGACAACGCTAACTATAATAGACCAAAAAATAATGCTGTGCACATGCGCGAGACAGCTGTTTCCATTGTCTAACCCGGGAGCGCGTTTTTTTTTAGACGGCACAGATTGGGGACCCTAACCCTAACCCTAACCCTAGCCCTAACCCTAACCATCAAACCCTAACCCGAACCCTAACCCTAAACCCTAACCCAACGTGTTTCCCATAGGTTTGATACGCGCCATGCCCCAATCTGTGCCGTCTAAAAAAAAAAAAAAAAAAAACGCAACCCGGGAGGCTTCGTCGTCTTTATAAAGTGACCGTACGGAGCCGCGCACTATGTCAATTTTTGCTTTGTGATGTCATAGTTACTTTATGACATTTTACAAGCGAATGATCAAAGCAGCCGCGAGCGATGTCAGTATTATTGCCTTGTTATGTTTTACAAATTAATGAACGTACGAAGCACCCTCGGGGTGTCAGAATAATTACTTTGTGACAACATTCACAAATTCATCGTCATAAAAAGCTACGTCATTTTCCAAATAGTATACCACGCAAAGTGTCAAACATGCCAACATTCTAAAAAAAAAAAGAAAAGAAGAAGTTGAAAATACATGTAATCAAGTTGGCCCTTTCAACCAGCACTAATAGGGGATAAATGTTTGACCCAAGATAATAATCAATGGTGGGGAGTATTTCGCCGTTCCCTCCCGCTGTAAAGCCTTTGACACTAGATGGCAGCATACCGACTTCGTAAAACAACCGCTTGGGAAGCTGTTCATTAGTGCTGAAAATCAATACTGTGTGAAAAAGATCATCCATTAATACTCAAAAGTTTTCCCGACGTCTACCTTAATTTCTTTTAAATTTAGATAGCAGCAACTGACATTCACATAACAAATTCCAGCTGTTGCAATGATTTTGAAGAAGCAAGAGTACCGATAACCCATTACAAGCTTTATTAAATGACATAATTTTCAATTTAAAACCATTGACAATTATTTATTCCATTTAAAAACGAAGTCAGTAAGACTATGTAATAGTATTACTGTCTTATTTATTCATGTTATCTTACGCAGCTATCTACAAACATCACAAACATTTTGAAACGATCGCTCATCACGTCAACGAACAATACTCAAGAAAATAAAAAATCATTATCCATACCACCCGGCAGACTTTGGCATGGCGCAATATTTGTAGGCCTATACAAACTGTCCCTCCCGAATGTGTTGAGGTAATATAAGGACCCAAAACATTAATTGATCACATTTATGCTTTTAGTTTCATTCTGCAGGAAGCAGTACTATAATACTAGTTATCTGATTCACGCAAAATGACATAAAAGAAGAGGATGCGCCAAAGTTTGCAATGTTATATGGAAAATCAATGAAGATAATATTATATTAGCCTGTTTATAACATAATCATGTATTTTGATCATAAAGACACGATGAGACCACGAGAAAATCGACTCATAAAACAAACGAATAAATTGATAAGGTCTGTTGTTGTTTATTTTCAAGTCGAATGACAAACATTTCAGGTGACAATGTATGATGAGGGAGGCCTGGGATGGCTGTCAGAGTATGCCCTGGTATACTCGGCTTGAAAAAGAGACGACGAACACGTGCTTGTCCTGTAGAACACCTTTCGTTAATGCCTCACGCTTAAAGATATTGATTTAAGACAGTATATGATTGCTCCCGCATCTGCGTTTCATCTCTGTAACGCCAGCTTCACTTCTTCTTCTTCTTCTTCTTCTTCTTCTTCTTCTTCTTCTTCTTCTTCTTCTTCTTTTTCTTCTTCTTCTTCTTCTTCTTCTTCTTCTTCTTCGTCTTCTTCTTGCGTATGAGGCAGCGGCAGCTATAAGAAAGTAACGTCTCACAGTACTTGTTCTAGCCAAGTTACAGTCTCAGCTTCACTGATATTTCATATCTAGGCCCTTGTAATAGGCCTACAAACAATACAGATTTAGGGGGATGGTATCAGTGTTGAGTGAATTGGGGCTTCTTGTTTCCAAAACTTTTTGATTATGATTTTGTTGAGATAATGTGAAACCTGTTATGAAATATGGAACAGCATTATTTGATTAATATATAATTTGATTAATTAATGAATTTATTTGATGAAAATTGCAATGATTTTGAAATGGCTGAGATATCCAAACAAGAGTGATCCTAATTAGGACCCACCGTTTATTATGACCGCTTTGTTTTACTTTGTTTCTAGATATCTCAGCCATTTCAAAACCAATTTTCATCAAATAAACTTTGAATTCCTCTTAGTTACAAATAAGAATAACCATTGTAATGATGCACTTTAACATTAGATGTGGTGGTTTCTAAGTATCTCGCGAAAAGTTAAAACCAGGGGGCACATGAAGCGCTTTGGTCGGATTTTTCTGACAAACCGTTACAAGCTACTGAAATCCTTGCATCTGATTGGTTGAGAGCAAATTTTCCGACAACTTTGTCGGACAAAATGCTTCATGAAATGCCCTTTGAATCCTCACCTCAACCAATACTATACTATCCCTATAGCAATTCTCACTGAGGTTACCGAGCACGACTGAAACAACAACAACAACAACAACAACAAAACATCAGCAAAGACTAATGCTCGTATAAAATGGTCAATGACAGCACGCTAGCAGCGTTGGATCATGGCCTTTGCCGTTTTGATTCACATTCCAATGCTTGCAGAATCCACTGAGAATGGAAAAGCAGAAGATGAAGATGAGGAGAACAGAATTAAGAAGAGAATAGAAGAGTAAAAAGTCAAAGAAGAGCAAAGATAAAAAGGACAGAAACGAACGGGAGAGAAGAATTCAAACAAGTAGAGAAGAAAGACGGAAAAGAAAAGAAGGGAAAGAGACACGAAATGACCACAGAACAAGAGAGTAAAAAAGGAACCACTGAACAAAAAAAAAGAGAGTAGACCTAGTAAAGATAAACTGAGTAATTAATCGCAATTAGAAAAAATAGGAGGGAAGAAAAGAGAAAGAAGGGCCAGTGGAACACAGCTTGGTCCTGTATGTATCCTTTGAAGGAAAGGGGGTATGGTAACGCCCCACCCCCCCCCCCCCCGCCAAAAAAAAATCCCAAACAAACAAACGAACAAACAACAAACAAACAAACAAAAACGGATTTTTTTCTCTCTCTCTCTCTCTCCACTACAAGGTACAGTACTAGTAGTGTTTCTTCCTGGACTTTAGAGAGGGGCGGGGCCCCAAGTCGCAAGGCTTCACTTTGTTTTTATCGCCTATGATACACTTTAGGCTATACATTGTATGAGCAAAAATAAAAGAACCACCGACACCGAACGGACTGGTAGCCGCCGACCCCGTCGACACACACACACATCACGAGAACGCCTACCTCCTCTGTGTATACACACTCTGGCACACAACATACACACGAAAACACACACACGTGTACGTGTGACGAGCCCACACAGACCTTTGAAGCTCGCCTGTCGCAGGTTGGAAAGAAACCCTATCGGGTACACTACCGGTCGTACGGTACGGATCGTCCATACACACCATACACACACAGGCTTAGCTAGCATGATAGCAACACAACACACAGTGGATAAATTGAGCTCGAGGAGAGAGGGGTGCCCACCTAACACCGCACGATAACGGGGACGATTTTTGTGTATTCACCAGTGAGAATTTACTATCTCAGTGCTCTTATCGTCAGTTCCTGAGAGCGAGGGGAATTTCATCTAGTCAGGTAAGGACGAATATCTTGTGACCGTCTTCAAATTGTGTTTTATAGACGCACAGGGCAGAAAATTTGGCCGAAAGTGGTGGATACTTCGCGGGTCCCATTCGAACAGAACACCATGCACCACCCACTCGCTTCTCGCATCGCATGTTGTCTGTAGCGAAGACCGGTAGAAGATCGACCCCACTCGTTTTTTTCGTAGCCAGCGAGTACGGGTCGAAAGTTCAGGCTGCGCCGTTGTATGGGGTTTACCGTCGAATGCATGAATCTACTTCTGGATTTCAGCCAACGAAAATCTAACGTAGAATAGTGTTCATAATTCATATGGCACCCTGCTACCCATTTTCGAGGTATTAGCCCTACAGAAGCGATTTCGGGAATTCGGTACGTACTTTGTATGTCTGTCTGTAATTAGTAAGGAAAGTAAGGTAGGCTACAGAAGGGTTAAAGTTATTACGCGTTAGATCTGTAATATTGTTTGACAGAACTTTGTATTTCAGTTGTATTCTATTGCTAAACAAATGAAAAATATCATCAGCATAATCAGTTGGGACAGTGTCAGTGTGTGACAGTGCAGTGATTGTACTTTTGTGATTATGACTGGACATGGTTTATATATTCCACTGTGGATTCAGAATCTTTAGAGTCCCGAGATACCCCAGAGTTTATTCGTAATTTCTCCAAGACAGGTTGTCAGAAGTACTCAGAATTCATCTTCCACCATTTGGAAATGTGCAATACTGATGCCTGCTGTGCATACAATATGATTAGGATGGATTGAATGATTGGTAGGCTCTACCATGAAACTTGTCTAATTGACTCAATTTGCTGGGATAATGAGTAGTTTTTATGTAGTTTCTATTTTGAGACCAAATATATGAAAAAATAAAGGCAAGTTGATGTAGTTCTACCAACTTTATTTTTAGATATTCCTAAAGCACCTTTCCCGTTCAGTAGTGTGTAGAACGTTTAAAGGGATCATATAGGCCTAGTGTTTAGTTAAGACCCATCTTAGGACTTTAGGTGTCTAATATTTTTGGACGAAATAGTAAATGAAAGAGCAGGTAATTCCAAGAGGAATTCAATGTTTATTTGATGAAAATTGGTTTTGAATGGCTGAGATACATAAAATGATAAAAGGTGGGACCCACCTTTTATTAAGATCGCTTTTTTTACTTTGTTTTTTGATGTCTCAGCCATTTGAAAAACGATTTTCATCAAATAAACTTTGAATTCCACTTAGAATGGTATGCTCTGCACTAGAAATCTATTTCACAAGTGCTTTCTTGATATCTCGCAAAAAAGTTAAAAGCCCAATCCTCCTCTCCACCAATACTAAGTACTGTAAACGTTGAATATTTTGCAAGGTTTTTATTTTCGCAAATTTCGTGAGTCAGCTGCTATTCGCAAAATTGAAAACATGCAAAAATATTGACTTTAATGCCGATATGAATGTGACGTACCCGTATACATTTCTCGCTTCAGTACAAGACTCCACAATTGCAAATGTAACCACTCCCGAATTGTCGGGAAGTCCCGATTCGCGAAAATTTAGATTCACGAAATATATGGCATATACAGTGTACAGTATACCATCCCTTTAATGGTACATTGTAGTTTCTATTAAAGGTGACTAATTGTAATATGTGCAGATCAAATCACGCCTTAGGCCCTAGCAGTAGTAAAATCACATGCAGCTAACAAGCCGCATGCAATTCACTCTCGTGCAATGGACACTGTGCCTGCCTGCATCACTATGGCCCAGTATATTGTAATCGCTGTAATAAATCAAATATAAAACATTGTATAGCAACCACAGGCCACAATCAGGTATGCTTCTAAATGAGATTGCAATACTTCTAGTGACCTTTCTATTTTGATAATATTTTGCATTTTTATGGTTGCCCAATGGAATTGTGTTATCTTAATAGTATTCCACCCATTAACATTACATCCTTATAATGCATAGACCAAAAGTTGACAGTTTTTGCAGTTTATATGGATACTTTGTTTCATTTGTAAACCCTTGTATAATCATACCATTGAGGTACTTGTACATATACTTTTTGTGACTACTAGTACTCCAAGCTTTATCCATCAACCATCAATATTGCTTTGTGTATTTTAACCTACACGTTTGTATTCAATTCCTCAAAGTAAAGTTGAAATTATTGTGGCCAAATATCATGGAAGTATTATACTCCATATTTGAGAAATCCATTTTTCCCAACATGGCAACATTTACATTACATCATGCAATTAAAATCAACTACATTGTATGTCAGCAACATCAACAGTGACTAGAAACACTTACAAATTGTACAATTTGTAGGCCTACTTTGTACTTGTACAGCATTTTTTTTTTACTCCTTAAGTACTACCACATTTACCCAGTAATGCATATATGATAATGATAACTAAAATGATAATATTTGTTATTCAGCAATTCCATTTCAGTGTTAAACAAGCTTGAAATGAAATTTATAGGCTCAATGCCCAACATCACAACTTCAAACAGGACAGCGTCTTCAGCTTTTTGGGAAGAGTACTTCATAACGATTGGAGGCCCCATATCATTGCCTCTACATTGTACGTTTAGTACATCCATATGGATTAGAAGTCATGGACTGAGCAGTGTGGGCCATTGGCAAAGTGAATATTTTGAGCGGGACTCACTTTTGCCAGCTGCCGACCTACAAATGCAGCTGTGTTTTTGCGATGCAGATTTCATCAATAGGATTCCGGCCTGGTAGAACCGTCTTGTAGAAACTGCAGGCTACACTCTGAACAGTGTACAGCCTGCATGGTCATAGTGGCTGTACATCCTTGTATTTACCAAATCTGACAGCTTTTGAGTGGGTGTTTAACACTTTATGTACATTTGTAGTACAAAATATTGTCTTGTACAATGTAGTATTTCAAAATGACAGTCACCAAAGATGCATAGTATAACTTTGTACATTCCTACATGTACAATGTAACTTGATGTAGGAGATGAAGTAGATGTATTTCTTCACAAAGAATTTCTTTACTGAATCTTAAGAATGTACAGTATTTATTGTGTCTCTCGTTTTGTTCCATTTGTTCCAAAATTCCTTTCTGTACTGACTGCTATATGGGGAACTCAGCCTAATTGTGCTAAATTGCAGCTCTGCATGTTTACTGGACGTATTAAGATAATTCCCTGTGTGTATGCAGCTTGGTGGATCCAGAGCGGAGCCACTGGGTGCATGCCCCCTCTTTATTTTTTGTTAAAACAAAAGAAATTCTAAAAAATGGGGGGGGGGGGGTTCTTGTGCCCCCCTTCAATTTTGTAAAGGCACCTCCCCTTTATGGAAATCCTGGATCCGCCCCTGGTATGTGTGTATTGTATGCACATGTACAACATACAGCGCTGTACATTCGTATGCTTGAATATTATTGAACTCATTCTTTTTTTTCTTGATTTGTGAAAAAAAAAGAATCCAGATTAAAGAAATCTTTGATTTTTCCCTCACCAAGGCCGTTCAAGAAAATCTCAGTGATATAGAATCTGTTTATTAAAATGCTGTAGGGAGCAACTTCTGCCATCACATTCATAACTTGTGGAGAGTTGACACCCAAGCTAATAGACAGCCTCGCTTGAATTTTGATAGAAAGCAGAGAGGTTTGCAAGTGTCGGTCGCGACCTCAACCAAAACAGTTGCAAATTTTTCCCTGAAGAAACAAAATGTTGTACTTCTAAGAAAGTAGGAGGACCTCTTTTGATTGAGTAGTTGCTGGTACGTGGCCGTGGAAAAGATGGTTTCCTCTTACAGCGTACATTCTGATCTCCATATGTGCAGTTTATAATTTATTTTGCTGTACACAAATAAGGCCAAAAAAAAAAAAAATTGTTGCATTGGCGTAACCCGCCCGACCCTAAAAATTCCGCCGACCCCATGTTTTTTTATTATTTTTTTTTTGCTATCGATATCAAATATCTTGTTGATTGCGATCGCGATCGCACAAACCCGGAAGTGGAAACGGCTCTGGGGATATCGGATGTACGAGGGAGAGATCTAGCTCCTCGCATAAGCCTCGCTTGATCAGTACGTCATCTGTTTCCAACACGGACGCGTACTCTAACAAGATTTATTCAGTGTATACTTAGCATTCAGACTGCGATTGTATTGTGCACAGTTTTGCCATAGGTTTCTTGTGTGGAGAACTTACACGAATCTGTATACAGTACGCGCAATAGAAAACGCCCGACGAAAGTGCGTCCAAATTTCGTCCCAACGCTTTTTTCGTTGTTGATTTCGTCGGGGACGTTTTCAACGCTTTTTGCGTCCAGACTTCATGGACGGATTTTGGACGAATTCAACGAATTCAACGAAATCCCCGAACGCTTTTCCGAAGCTGTGGACGCATTCAACGCTTTCAGCGCTTTCAACGCTTTCAACCCTTTACACGCGATCACACACACACAGGAAAGTTAGCTCTAATCGCGAATTGCTAGCTCTTCTTTCGTCGAAGTTCTCTAGGTTTCCCGTCCATTTCTCTCATTTTCTCTCTTTTGCTTTCGTATCATTGTATCCCTTTCTTTTCAGAGTACAATCATACTTTAGAGAGTATTTTTTCTCATTTTTATTAAGTGATTACCGTGTTTGCCACAATTTGGGGTGAGTTTTTGTTCGAGTGTTTGTTGAGTTTTTCGATTGAACGATGTGTCGATTATCTTCGTGTGTGCGAGAATATCGTACCCACTCGTTTGTTTCCGTGTAAGTATTTTTACCGTAAAGTGTCTTCATCGTTCGTCTTCACGCATCGGGTTTTCACCCTAGTTTTCCTCATCGTAGTTTTCCACATCCATTTTTTTTTTTCCGGTGCAAGATACTCTGTGTATTTTCTGCTACGGTAAAATGCCATCGTCGATATTTTTTGTGTATTCATCGTAGTTTTCCACCTCCATTTCATTTTTGTGTGCAAGATGTGTAGCTAGGTCTGCGATGTCTGAATCGTTTACAGATGTGTTTTGTGAGAGTATTAACCACGATGATTTTGAGGATTTTGAGGGTTTCGCGGTGGATGAGATCGACTGGAATGATAGTGATAATGATAATGAATCTACACTATCTAGTGGTGTTGATATAAGAGCTCTTATGATGATGCAATTTATTTCGTGTGACCGACCATCATGACGTTGGCGATGACGAGTACGAAACGAGTAGCCTATACATGTACAATGTAGGCCTGTAATGATCTAAGACGAGAGTGACACTGACGACATGGCCTGGCCCTGGGGGCTGTTTTAGTGTTGCCTGCTGAGTAGGTGTTCCATTCTATCCTTTCAGTTATCTTTCTATCACTTTCTTCTTTTGACCCTGGATGGAAAAAAAAACCCTATCTTGCCATGCAAAGACAGAACACATACCATCATGAAATATCATGACATTACTAAAGTAATAAAAGAAATACGTAAGTAAGCGATGAAAATTCTTGTTTGTAAAATCATAAATCAAAGGTGATTTCATATGAACCAGCTCTTTGAAACGTATTTAATTTGCCTATTGATACTTGCTTTGCAAGTATACATTTTCTCTCCCATGGACTTTGTGTCCCCCCTTTTTTATGTGCTTTAATGATTATTCTAATTTGTTTTGTCAATATCATCATTATTGCTGTATTAATATTACCATACTTTGATATGGTTAATTGCATTTGTTGATTGACTCTAACTTTCATTTTGTTGCCTGCTCTTGGTACTTGTACAGATCCTTTCTAGGGCTTGCTGTTTACTCACCCCCCCCCCCCTTTGCTGTTGCTATTTCACTCTTTACCTTTCTTTGTCTCTCTGTTGTTCCTTATCTTGTTTGATGTTGCCTCCATATTCATCCTTTTCCTTCAATGGTTGCCCCCTGGCCCTCACGACCATTACTAACCTTCCCCTGCCTTTTGTCTGTCCATCCTCCTGCTCTAATCCCCCTCCCTTTACCTGTTGGGCTCCTTGCCCATGACATCCTACCCTCTCCTTTTGTTTTCTTTGTTCCTTGTCCCTTGCCTGTTCCTGACTGTTCTTGTTGTGTGAAGTCGCTTTACATGTGTGTGGTTGCTTTTTCTGCCTATTTGCCATTTTGCTTCTGACGAAGATTCTGCTATGATCGAAAACTTAGGTCCCTTTTGACTCTATCCTAAAAACATTCATGTACACTCCCAAAACTTGCTGGGCTAGTAATGAAAACTTCCATTATCTAGCAGGGGAGAGGGAATGCTTTCATTTTCTCAAGAGAGCTTTTGTGTGAGAGAATGCAAAACTTGATTGAGTGTTGCCAAGTTGTTTTCAAACTTCTTCATTTTATTTGATCTTAAGCATAATCACTTTCGTAAGTACATGTACAGTATTACGATTTCTTCTCCCCTGACTGTAATCGGAAAGTTTGCCATAAGGACGATCGCTAATGTGTTTGGATGTGCCGCATGCGAAACACGTGGTTCAAAAGAATGCACCATGTGCTACTTACAGTTGTACTGCCTTAAAGGTTACTGCAAGTTGAATGGATCGAATGCGCCATAGGCTTAGTTACGGTAAACAGTTTACGTTCGATGCGAATAATTATTACGTCTTTCAGGATCGAGGAATAATACACACAAAACATGCAAACAAACAAATCCACGAACGAGTGTTGATAACCAAAATTCATATGAAAAGTAATAGGCAGTTTTGATGAGCGTGAAATTTTATTGTCATGATTTTGCCGTTTAATCGGGTGGTGGCTGCATCACATAGGACATCTCAGTGAATTTGTCTAGGCATATGAGACTTTTCATATAAATCTGTGATTGCATTTTTGAGTGATTAATCAATTCCTTTTTACAGTTCGGGAACCAGAACATCAGAACATCTTTGCAATGATTCCTTTAACTCAACTCACCCGCGAGTTCTTCGATCGATATACTACACCAAATGCGCGCATTCTTTCGTCTGGCACCTGGGGTCTGGCACGCACCTGGTTTTGTGGAAATTTCCACAAAGGGAGAGGGTGGGGTTTTTCCAATCCCAAGAGACCGCATTATACACAAGAAGACAATCTCGTCGCTTCTATCATTTTCCGTCACTCGTGTTTTCCCCTTATTCTTTGCTAATAATGAACATTTCGATTGAACTTAACGATGGTTGTTCACACGTGGTTCCTTTTGTTGTGAGGTGTAGGTATTTTCTTTTTTTATCATTCTTGGGAGGGGAAAGAAGAGTAAAAGAGGGAAAACTTATTTAAATAAACGAAGGGCACGTACGCTCAGCATCCACAGCAAGCCGTCTTTTACATCAGCATCGTTGATTATCATCACTTGCACTATCATCAGGCATCACTCGGATAATTTTGTCCTTTTTTTTATAAACATTTAGAAACACGATCACCATCACTCGAGATAAACACGTAGCAGTGGCAGATCCAGAGGGGGCGCATGAGGCGCACGCCCCCTTTATTTATCGTGGAAAAAAAAAATAGAAGTGAAACCCGGAAGTGGCACCAGAAATATTAGTTGCGCCCCTCCCCCCTCCTGTACAGAATTCCTGGATCCGCCCATGCCTGTACGAAAATAAATGTCAACAGACAAAGTATCAACAACCTCCCTGACAACCACATAAACATTACCACAGAGCACACCGAAGCGGCTGGCATCAAACACCCTTCGAAATACTGCAGCAAAGCGCGAAATCGCCGTTACGAAAATGCATGTATATATACACAGTGCGAGGCAATTGAAAGATTACCTTTAAATATTTCAGAATATGAAAGGAACAAATAAAGTGATATGAAACGAAAGAAATCGTACACCAAACGAAAGGTATAACGACCTCCAATAGGCCCTTAGCCGCAGCATATCAATAAACATGACGTATAAGCACACGGAATATGCGTGTTTCGGATTCCTCCCTTCTATATTTCTTTCCTGAACTATTCCCAATGCCCGAATAAAATAATGACTAGTTTGTTACACTGATTTCTTCTTCTGAGGTAAGGAAGTTCGTTCGTCCGAAAACAAAAGGATTGACACTCCGAAGGTTTGCTAATCGGGCAATGCCCCCCCCCCCCCAAAAAAAAAACAAAAAAAAAAACACAAAAAAAAAACAGCCCACAAAATGCTCGTTAATCAAAACATTGGTTAATAATGTTAAAGACGATAATAATAATAATAATAAAAATAATGATAATAATAATAATAATAATAATAATAATAATGATAATAATGATAATAATAATATAACAATAGACAGAAATAAAACAATATATGGCCCCCTATAGCAATTACCCGCAGCATGATTACATTTTCGAATCAACAAACATGGATAGGCACAAGGAATATGCGTGTTTCGGATTCGAAATAACGCCGTAACCATCGGAATAGCGCACCCGTTTTCTTTTTTTCGGAATAATGAACACCACGGAAATGAATAAATTATTTCAAACTAAGAATCCATCGTAATTCTTGCCTTAAAGATTTTCCTCCCTTCTATATTTTATTCCTGAACTATTCCCAATGCCCGAATAAAATAATGACTAGTTTGTTACTCTGAAACATGATGTTGTGAGTTAAGGAAGTTCGTTTATCCGAAAACGAAAGGATTGACACTCCGAAGGTTTGCTATACCCATCGAACAATGGGGGAAACAAAATAATAGTAATACATTTTATTTTCACACTAGGTACGAACATCTACAAGGTGTAGGGAATTTGCGTGTTACGGAACATTTTATCACTTTCGCATCAGCGAACTTTACGTGCATTGGGTACTACAAAAATGCCTCCCCCCCCCCAAAAAAAAAAAATGTATATATAATTACACCAACGCTTGAGCATAACAACAAACAAGCAATCAAACAAACAAATAAACAACTTAAGATTTAATCTCATAGCTGCTTTGAATATTTCACGTTCCGTCTGCATGACTGTTATACTTCTTTTCAGAATTATCTCTCGCTTCCCGCTTCACAACTAGGAAATAAACGATGTCAAACTACAGGTATATAAGAATTAAACTTATTGTCTTACTCTGAATATAAAATTCATTATTTCAAAAGTTCGTTTATCCTTGAATACAACAGGCTCGATACTACAGTACTCCGAAGGTTTGCTAATCCGACAATAACGCACCTATCCAATCACAAACATTCGTGCATTTTCGAATTATGAATCATAATTTGACTATCACATTTACGAACATCTATTTTTCGTGTAGGGAAGTCGCGTGTATCTGAATGTTTCATTTTCGTCCTAATGAACCTTATGGGTGCATGGGTACAACGAACATGAACCTCAAACCCCCCCCCAAAAAAAAATAAAATAAAATAAAAAAAGAAAGAAAGAAAGAGCCAAGTCAAACTAAGAATCAGTCTGAATTAGTCGCTTTGAAAATTCCACGTACCGTCTGAATTATCTCTCTGTCCAATAAAGAAATAAACGATATCAAACTAAGAATTAAACTTATTGTCTTGTTTTGAATATTATTTTTTTTTTTTGCTTTTCTGGGGCCCGTTGCATAAAACTTACCATTGAATTTCAATAGTAACTACCGTCAGCATCAATGATTATAAAATTTACCGCTGATTTAAGACTTACCGCATAGAAAGGAGCGGTAAGTCCAGCGGTAAGGGTTTTATGCAACAGGGCCCTGATTCAATAAAAAAACGGGCAATGTAACGCGCAATTGCTGAAGAAAGAAAATATATTTAATGACCAAATAACGGCGAACAAATCCTTCTAATTTCTTTTTTCCTCTTTTTGGGGGTTAATTTTCTTTCTATACTCAAATGGATTTTACGTACACGCAATTTTAGTGAAACCATTTTCTTTTTGGTCGGCATTCTACGATAAGGTTCCTGTGGGTTCCTGTGGGTTCACCCTCGCCAAAATTGCGTGATTTCTCTTAAATACTATGAACCCGAATGATCTCTGATTGGTAATTTAGTCTATTTCATGATCAACAGTTGTTTATTTTCTGCTTGTAAAAAAAAAACAACAACACGTGAACAATTAGTAGGCCTTATACTGGGTCTTGTCATGTATCGTACATCTCTGTTTCGTTCAGCCGAGCGAGCCATGCCATGGCAATTGCGACGCACATACGGCGCACTCGCCTTTCCCACACGTGCACATTCCCTGGTTACATGCAGCCCGCATACCAACATGTGATGTATCAGGTGACTTACAAATGCAGTGAATAATCTGCTAACGGTGCCGTACTTACAGCTAGGGTAAGGGAAACTAAAACTTTTACAAATTGCTTCAATGAAAACGGCATCGATGTATGTATACATGTTACCATTCTTAATAGTATTATGTGAATCAGGTGAATTCCACGCCTGACTACTGTTCTCTTTCCCGACCGCTGTGCTACTACTAGTACTTGTTGAGTCTAATCTTGCAGTGATTCTTGCCGGCTAGCGGCTGTGGATGTGGCCACTACACACACACGTGTGTACTGTATTCCATGTGCGCCTTGGATCACGGACGCTTTTAACGAAATTTGGACGAAACTGCCGAGCTCCGAACACGCATTTTCCGAACGAGCAACGCATTTGCCGAACGAAATTGAGCGGGCGGTCGTGCGTGAAATGCGTCCACAAAGCGTCAGAATCGTTGCTACTGGATCGATAACGAAATTTCGTCCAAATTTCGTCCAAATTTCGTTGCTACTCGATCGATAACGAACTTTCGTTGGAAAACGAAATTGACGGAGGCGTTTCTTATTGCGCGTACTGTATGTGGGACTGTAATAGAGATCGCCGTGTGCGATGAAAAGATCGTATATATAGGTCAATTTGCATGTATCTTATCTAAGTCAAAATAGTAAATATGAAGTGAAAACATTCAGGATAGGGATTTCATCATCTTTAAATTCTGTGAAGGGGTATAATTCCAGTAATATCGGCCTCATATTAAATGATTTGTAGAATACATGTGGATGAACACAGCAAATTCGGTGGAGCAGTTGTAACTGTTTACTGAGTTGAGCACGAGTTTTACACGTAAAATGCAGGTAGCGAAAAAAAAAAAAATCCACCCGACCGACCCTATTTGAAAATCTCAATACAACCTTTTTTTTTTTTTTTTGGCCTAAGTTTGATCTCAAAACCAAATTTATGTGCATGTACCTCCTGTTACATGCTGTGAAAGTGTAATTAGTAATATAATTTATAAATGAGAATCACTGTATTTTAATGTCAATCCACCCCCTGTGAAGGTCAGTATTATGTGGCCATGGCTTGTTAAAGGTGCCTTTATGTCTTGAGGATAGTCAAGGGGTCATATATTTTCTAAATTCTTGGCTTGAATTCCTCTATTTCAAAGTTTCACTCATCTATTGCTCTCATTCCACTGTGCTTTTGCAGAGTAATTTCTCCTGGGCATACAATAATTTTACATTCCGTGTAGATGGCTTTTGACGAAAGATTTTTGTCGCGGTACATGAAGCATTATCTCTCTCTCTCTCTCTCTCTCTCTGTCATATTTCTTCAAAATAATTTCAAAAAATGTCCTTCAGAGATCAAAGTTATCCCAGTCTTCACAAATACAGTGCCAGTAGTACAGTGTGTGTGTATGTTGTACATTAATTTCAAAGATTATGATTGAATTGTACAATGTCAGATATTAGATGTTGTATTCTGCATGATCTTTTTAATCAATTCAGGTCAGGTTACATTCTTCAAGGGGTGCAGCTGTTATTAAAAACCATTATCTCTTCAAACTTGCAAAGTGGAGTGCAAGCAGATGAATAGCCTACAGTGATCGGAAGGCTGCTCCATATTTTGTAGGTTAAAATAATGGAAGTGATGGTTTACAGTGCAAACATTACAGGACAATGTTATGAAAGTGGCAGATGATGGGTTTGTTTTGAGACGGATCCCCAGTGTGTGTCTAACATTAGGCCTATATTAACTGGCATTTTCTCCACCACCAAATTTTAACTCCCTTTCCCTTCCAAAAAAGGAAGAGGAAATGAAGACGGCTGTCTCAAAGAACCAGTCAGCCTTCGGAGATTACGGTCTGCCCGAGACATCGGCTCTTCATTGTCTGGTTGGATTAAGGATTTGCACATGTATTGTTCATACTATAGGGCAGTGGTTGGGGTTGTGGTTTAAGAATTATTAATAGATTGAACCGGAGTCAGAGTTAGTTTGAGACAATCCATTCCCCTACATAGATATAATGGTTATAGGCACCAAAGCACAGGAAAAAGATCATCAGGGGGTTCAAGTTTATTGGAGAGTGTTCTCAATTTCCTTTGATACCAAAAACTACCACCTTCCCAAGCTTTGTATTAACTACTTGCACACCCTTAAATAAAAACACTTACAAAACAAAGTACTAAATATCAAACTCCCCACCCAAAAGAAATCTTAGCATGGCCCTGGATTATGTGGTCATTCTATTCATAGAGCAAAATTTAAAAGGGTGGTATTGAGTCATTCAAAATTTCCTGCCAGAGTATTCTGAATTACACTGTATGATGTCACAATTCCAAGTATGATGTCACAATTCCAATTCGCAGCAGTCGAATGCAATGAAGTCTCATAATCATCCAGCTGTCTTTTGTTATTGATGTCACCTACTGTATACGCTATAATTTTCGCGTACATAAATTTTCGCGAATTGCCGCTGTCACACATTTTCGCGAGTGGTTAAATTCGCGATTGGGGGACCAGAGAAAATATGAAGTGGCAAAGAAAGTGTGAATTTTCAACTTACTAGCAAATAAGAATGATACTAGTTATACACTGCATGAAAAAGACTTGCCAAACTCTGCGAACTAGTAAGTTAGAATTCAACATTTTTGAAGTGGTTAAGTCCATCGCGCTAGATTTCTGACGAGTGGTCCCCTTGCGATAATGGATTGGCTCTCTACAGTATTCGTAAGTAGACGTGGACGTGCGTAAACAAGCTTAGCCAGTATGGTCTGTTCGGCAAGCCGTGACATGGTATACTAGTACTGAAATGTTCGTATCAGCAAGGCAAGGGATTCATTTTGGAAGGTAATATTTTCGCGTGTTGTTAATTTCGCGAATAGCTCCCGACTCGCAAAATTCGCGAAAATAAAACCCCCGCGAAATATATAGCGTATACAGTATGTTTTATTGTGCAAAATTCTTGCAAATTATGCTCTTGAAAAGTGGCTGAGAAAGGGGAAAGTGTTAAGTACATACAGTGTATTAAAGCTATGGAGAAGATCTTTAAGGTTAGTGTTGCTTTAAAGGACAAGTTCACCTTCATAAACATAAGGATTGAGAGAATGCAACAATATTAGTAGAACACATCAGTGAAAGTTTGAGGAAAATTGGACAATCGATGCAAAAGTTATGAATTTTTAAAATTTTTGTGTTGGAACCGCTGGATGAGGAGACTACTACAACTTGTGAGTCATTTGCGTACAACAGTATAAAGAAAATGTATAAGGGCAATTCCGCAGTTAGGTGGACATGACATGGATAAAAGAAATGTGCCTCTTTATCTTACTCTTTAATTTAGGTATCAACTAATGCCATGGATGTTCACCAATCATTAAGGTCTTTCAAATTCAGTAGATTATATTTTTCATATTTATTGATTTTGCGAGATCTAAAACCATCATTTAAAATGTACATGTGGGACTGGGGATGCTGAAATTCACTTAAATGCCAATTACAGTGGGTTGCTTTGAAATTTTTTCCTGAAATTTTTGCTAAAAGGTAAAAGATGAATATACTTAAAGACTCCAGAAGTCATGTGACATTTTGTCAATTACAAAAGGGTGAAATGACCAGCAGAATTACTCCGGACAAATGTAACGTTACTAACCGTAACGTTACTAACCATGCATTTGGGGGTCTAGCGAATAAATTATCGGTCGAACTGCTAAAAATATTTGCGTGAACATTTGTCATGATGCAATAATTGAAATTAATGCAACACTTTGTTTGAAGTAACTTTAAATTTTGCACACTTTTTGTTACAAGACATTGATTTTTTGGTCATGTCCTTTTTTCGTAACGTTACTAACCAGCCCTTTTAGTTGCCATAGCAATTCTAATATTTGTTGGATTGTACTCATTCTTTTCTATATCATAGACCTGGGAAGGATGAACATGTTTTGCGATGATTTTGACTTGAAATGAATAAATGGTGATTTAGTAGTAAAAATAAATATCTAAATTTCTTTAAATGTAACGTTACTAACCGCGGAATTGCCCATAAGAAAATTCAACATATTATCACTTTTTTCGCATAATAAAAGAGCACTTGACTTGCCTCTTTCTAAAGGCAGGGGGAATAATATTACCCATAACATTTGTCGGTAACGAGTCAGGGGAATGTGTACTTTTTTCAAAAGATGGAATTTTGTGAAATTCTCTTTATATTTTCCTTACATTGTTGTACGCATGTGACATCGTACACTGCAGTAGTCTTCTCATCCAGCGGTTACTGCACAAAAACTTCAAAAATTCATAACTTTTGAACGGATTGTCTGATTTTCCTCAAACTTTCAATGATGTGTTCTACTAATATTGCTACTTTCTCTCAAACCTTATGTTTATTAAGGTGAACTTGTCCTTTAAATATCAAGATGGACTTTAAGTTTGTTCACATACATACATTGTAGTCCTGTATAATAAATAGATGGTTCGGTCATTGAAAAGGTGGTTTGGAACAACAAGTGGAAAATGTTCTTTGTGTTTATACTTAATACATGACTCACTGAATATCTAGGTATGTTTCACACAGGAGGTAGGCCTACAGTGTATCTGCAATGGAAGTACAATGTAAATATGATTACATAAGTACTTTTTAACGTCAGGTATTGTATGAATGTTCTAAATGGCTTTACCATGCTTTTCTGATGACAAGTCACTTGATGTACATTGTACGTACGTGTCAGTGGGATTGTGTGGGGTCACTGTACTGTACCACATTGTATACACCATAGAAGGTGCATTCACATTTAAATGACAATACCATGGTATTAGATACCGCAGTAAGTTGTGGGCAACATTCTCATTGGCAAAATACCATGGTAAGGAGCTTGAAGCTCGTTGAGAATAGATACCGCAGTATATCGAGCTGTATACGCTTGTAAACTGTATGTACCGTTCTCATTCGCAAAATACCGATGATTGTATTTCTGGTTACAAAAGCATTGTGCATATATTGGCATTTTAAATCTCCCATGGGAAAAGACAAGACTTGTGTTACAAACTTGTATAGGTCAAGTTAGAAGTACATGTACACTGCGGTACTCTTGCTGGTATTTCATGACACGATCGGATGTACACCTTTGTATATTTCTTGCAAAGTTTGAATTTGCTACACCACATGACATGGTACGTTGTATTTTGTGATGTATTTTGCAATTTATTTGCGTTCACATTGAAAAATCCTGTGGTATTTCACTGTCAGTGTGAATCACCTATAATGTGAAAATATGTTTGTACGGACTGTCCATGTAGTATGTCTTGTTTTTGAGTGACTTCCCTTTCTTCTGTTATATAGTCTTGTGAGATTCTATACCCCATTTATAATGGAATGATACTCACTGTGGCAATGACATTACGGATTTATGGACAGGAATACGGCCAAAACAATCATGCAAACCACAAGGGGTGGGATATAATCTTTACACTCCAGTTTCCGGGATGTGTGTTGTTAAAGGTACTGGTACACACGTACACAGTGGGTTGCTCTCCTCTGATATCCTTCTAAAGGCTTTGATACATCGGACAGCTTTAAAGATTGATCTAATGGTTAACATTTAATGTGAGATGTCATGATGTTCAAATATAAATCAGACTATTCCATGATTTGTCAACAACTTACTTATGTTGTACACAATGCTGAGACATTGTGCATGCAGTTCTGTATTAAAACATATTTGGACATGATATATGCATAAATTCCATGATCAACCAAGATCATCATTATGAACATTATTGCATGTCTACTATTGAAATGAGTCTATGAAAATCAATGTATGAAATATGTCCACAGGTTTCTTGTTTTTTTTGGGTTTTTTTATAGTGAATTTACAATTTGTACCATACTTGATAGAAATGTCGGGGGGGGGGGGGGATGTCATTTTTTCCTTTCCATTGACCAGAGACATACAATGTAATGACATTACTGCATCATAAAATCAAAGCAAGCAGTTTATATATTCCAATATTTCTTCAATATATCTTCAATGTGACAACTTTAATAGTACATTTTGTACATTTCAATTCTAACTGAGAAGCCATTCCGTGATAGATCTACTAACCATGTATGATACCAAATTTATAAAAATCCCATGGCATAATCAATGAATACTCTTTGACTCCAGTTTGCATACAATTTGTTGCTATGTTTGGCAAGTCTCAAACAAAATCCTTCATTGCAAGAAACACGCTTTTTGATATTGTGCAGCAAACCAGTCTCTTGCAATTATTTTGCTTGTTATGACCTGTGAACTTGAGCTTTACCGTGACATCATTTCATCTCACCCCGTAAGCAGACAAAATATTTGAGTTTGTCCATACCGGTCCTTGTAGTCTGCTCTGTTTGCTGTTCGTGTCTAAAAATACAATGGAGCTGCTGAAGTATCTGAAATAATGTTTCTTCTCGTCAAATATTCTGGTGTGTGGTTTTGCATTCACTTTGAGGTGTTGACAAATGCACTCATACAGTACATTATTGTTGACTTGCGACTGGCTCCTGGGTGGGTGACTGCAGTATGGAATGCTCCCTGAGTCATCAGATATTAATCTCTTTCAAGTCAAGTGCTTCGCATAATAGTTGTTATCAATAAAATAATAATATCCTCTTTGCCTATGCACTCACCTCTGTGAATCATAAACTCAGCTCTCATCAATTTGGACAAATAATTTTAGATTACATGTAGGCCTACATGGTAATGTAGGGACAAAGTGTTGGATGAAGATATGGTACTTGTACATATCAGACTAGTATGTTTTGAGTGGCAAAGTGACCGTCAAGTAGTAATTTGCAACAGATTGGTAAAGACCTGAGGTGGACCTGTAAAGTTGTTCGTAAAGTTACGAAGTCAATGACTTACAATGTACGAGTGACTGGTGATCAGTTCTGAAGTGCTATACTTGAATTTCCATAATTCAGCTCGAGAACTGATCACCAGTCGCTCGTAAGTCGTTCGTAACTTTACGAACAGCTTTATGAAACTCCCCCAGGTATTGTGGAAACAGAAAACCCAGATGAGTCAATCTTCATTCGCCACCGACCAGTGTACATTGGAAAACCACAACAAGTAATTGGCCTGGCAAGAATCGCCTGTCAGCGAATATGTGCATCAAAGGGTACGCTCATTGGAAATGTTCGACTCCAGTAAAGATTCTTCAAAGTCTGCATAGTATGTGCACTTTGTGCACAGAGAAAGCTGTACACACAATTCTTTACACGGATTCCTGAATAAGTCAGGCTAGCCATCCTATTACATGGTATCCCTACACTGTTAAGATGGTGTACAATGTAAGTTTGCTGCAGAAATCATCATCTTCAAATTCATGAATTTCTTCCGTCGAGATGTTTTCATTGCAACTGATTGACAAATTGCCCTACATCGACGTAAATAAGCACTGAATCGATCAGTGTTTTAGTAGTAGCCATGATAAAAAAAATCATGTGTAGGGCAATTTGTCAATCAGTTGCAATGAAAACATCTCGACGGAAGAAATTCATGAATTTGAATAACAAAGCAGTACCCGCTGCACGCTATAAGGATTAGAACCAACACTTGCTTTCGGGCGAAAGCTCGGTGGTCTAGTGGAGATGACGCCTGCCCGGTGATCAGGAGGTCGTAGGTTCGAATCCTGCTCGAGTATGTACGCCCATGATTTTTTTATCATGGCTACTACTAAAACACTGATCGATTCAGTGCTTATTTACGTCGATGTAGGGCAATTTGTCAATCAGTTGCAATCATCATCTTATTCTTAATAATTAGTAATTTAATTGGCAACTCTGAATTTTACAGAACACTGTGTACAGTATTGCAGAAAGATTAAACAAAAAATAACCCCCAAAAATTGTTCATTATATAGAGATTTTTGTAGGAATTGCAATTATCTCAAAAACTGTGATGCCAAGAATGGGATCTAAAATGGATTCTGACAGAAGACTATAAGTTGCTATTACTGCAACTGAAATGAGCGACTACCATAATGATGACAAATAGTTGTTTTGCTGAGAGAGTAAAGTTAATAAAGGTTTTCTGTTCTTTTCGCTGTCACTCTCAGTGAGTAAAACTGTATGCTCAATCTTTATCATTATGAACACCATGGGAAAAAGAAAAAACTAGTCCGGGATTTGAACCCATATTACTGCTTTTGGGCAGCAGCATTGCACACACCACTGAGCTGAAGCCAGTTCATGACGATATAAACACAATGAGGTTAAAAACATATACCCAATGTCTCTCCTAACTTCCATTCTCTCTCAGTCTTTAATATTCATAGTTCATTACCCTCCAGCATTCAAGGCGAGTTATTCACAGAGAGAATACCTGTGTTACTCCCGTAATAAAGACAACAAAAGGTTCATGTAATGATGTATGAAAGGGTTTTTGTTTATTTGTTTGTTTTGTTTTTGTTTGTTTTTTACTCTCTGAAACACTGACAATGGATAGTAAAAAATGTGATGAATCATACAATCTGAAACCACAAATATGTGGTTTCTTGGATTTGATGAGTTAGTAATGGGAATCAACCACATTGACAGAGTTTTTCATGCATTGCTGCAGAGTAAGAGTACAGTGAGCAAGGAAGCCGAAAATTGCAAGCGAAGTGGGATGAGTTCAGTATTGCGAGCCTGTCGACGATGATTATGCCTGCGTCTTGTGGGCATTTGAAAAATAGACCGGCTTGTCACTGGACTGACATTTAATATAGGTGCGGATTGTCTCTCTACTGTATCTGCATACCTTAGGAAAATATGTAGAAGTCCTGAAACTTCTTGAATTTTTGCGTAGGACTTGCCTTCTGTCTTCTGCGATGATGCTAACTGTACTAGGAAATTATAATTGGTCAATCTTTAGGGCAGTGGGGCAAAAATATGTTTCCTTGGAGAAATATTATGTGAAATGAGTATTACATTCCTTGCACTGTCAAACATGTGACCAGTCTCACCCCAATGATGCATCAGTCATGTAACGATACGAAAGCCAACGGTTCACTGGCACTGGTCCGACGGTCCATGACCAATAAAGATCACTGTTGGACCAGTAACTTCTACAGGAATGGACCAGTAAAGAAATTGGAAAACTGGGTACCTACTGGCCCTACAGACAGGTCGGACCAGTAGAAAAAAAAAATGGGTTGGTGTGCAACCCTACAATGGCTGCCCTGTAGAATTTTATTCCAGTCCTTATTGGAATCATGATGGTTGTGATTGTGATTTGATTCTGATTCTGATTCTACGTAACTCTGATCCTGGATTACCATTCTGATGACCACATCTTTCTGCATTGTCTGCTGAAATTCAGTTGAGTCAGTTGCTCTTTTCTTGTTTGATTTCTGATAGAGATACAAAGTGTAGCTTCTTTCCTGTGATATGTTCTCCTTTTGATAGAGATGACTTATGAGCACAAATGGAATTGAAAAAAAAAGAGAGGAAAATATCTTCTTCTTTTTTTTGATATTGCCAATTCATGGGATATACCATATCGTCGCTGGGGCGACAAGACCTCGTATCTACAAAATGTCAAATGTTCAGGAGAGCCAAAAAACATGGCGGCCAAAGCACTGTAGCGAATGGGATAGCCTTTCCTTTGACATGCCCTGGTGGCTTCATTTTTGGAGTAAGACAGCTTGGATTTGGCCAGGACATCACTTAACCCATTATTTGACCATTAATCCAAAAAAGTCATTTTCACAAAAATTCCAGATACAAGGTCTTGTCACCCCAGCGATGATATGTTATGAAAACACTTTTTTTTCCTAATGAATAATTTGGATTTTCTTAATAGGAGAATGAGAAGAACCTGTGTAATCGTTGCGTATTTACAGTGTGTATAAAGTGTTTCCATTTTTCTTCTTGAAGTTTATAATGATCATTATGCGTTCATACAGTGTCAATTTATTTATTTTTTATCGTAGTCTGGTTGTTTGTTTATTTTTTCCTTTTTGTATTAACAAAGGAAGTACATTTGTCACACGATAAAGAAATCCAAATGACTTTCAGCAGATTCATTACAATGATGATCTTGTCAAGTATTCCCGTATGACAGATTGCATGCTTTTAAAAAGTTTGGTGATCTGGACTTGTTAATGTGCATGTACAGTGTACCCTTTGGCCCCGTTGGGAACTTTTCACACTTTTCTCCATTGAGCAAGGTCCATGTTGACCCTTGTGGTGTGTTGCAAGTCAACTTGACTATCTACGCCCCCTATTTCCAGCTTGCCCAGTCAGACGTGTTTGTGCAAGGGAACCAGTGTTGACAAAAATATTTTGCATCATTCTCAAAACAAATCTGTCAAGTTTGAACTTGTGATGTGTTGGCCATGCACTTGTGAGGCCCCCTCTGTGTTCTACTTTGGGAATATATTGTGACATCACCTTTCAGCTGGGATTGTGAGTGCTGAGTTTGTGATGATGAAAGATGTCATTACAACCGGCTACTGTACTTCTTTAAAGGGGCTGTTCAAACGGCATTGCTAGTGAGAAGATATCTGAGCTGAGTAGTCCTACAGTAGTACATACATATACATCTTGTACCTGGTACATGTAGAGTGTACACTGTATGTTACAGTACCAGAATCTCTGAGAAAAAATGTAGCAAAAAGTACAATGTACATGAAGCTGTGAAAATTAAGGGTTTCATAAATGTATGGTGATAGGAATACACAAAAACTGTTCATTAACTGGATTTCCCATAATCAATAATTCCTGTACACAGATGAGTGCTTGAATACTGTCAAAGTGGTTTCTTTCGCGTACAGATACTTTCGTGGTTTCCATCGGTGCCGACTTTTTCGCGTGTGTTTAAATTCGAGGTCGGCAAAATCTGTGAATTCACAGTCGGCAAAAATTGTTTTATTTTGCACATGAAAACCCAAACTATTATCCAATTATTCTTTTATCTAGTAAATAGAAATTGAAATTAAATGCAGGCTTACCTGAAATCCCGTCTCTCGAGTACTTTATAACATGCTTGTATCTACATTGCACGGCATCACTGTGTGTGTGTGTTGACCATCAATACACTCAATGCACGGAATCTTCATGTGTGCATGTGCGCAATAGCGTTGTAACAAGCAGCGAGTTCAAAACATTTCCTTGCGTGCGACTTTTCAAAACATTTTCGTGTGATGTTAAATTCGCGGTTCAACCTCAAAGCACAAAAAGCGCGAAAATAAAACCACCACGAAAGAAACCACTTTTACAGTAAACTACATGTGTACAGATGTAGGCATACAATTGTATTAGGATCAATGTCAATGGTTGCAGATGTACATATGTAAAGTGTGGTGATTCTGATTCAAAGATCTTTTGATAGCAGTATAAGCATGGTTCTCGAAACAGATTTTTACTAATTACTATACTAGAAACAGATTTTTAGAGCACCTCTTTATTATATGGAGGCTCATAAAACAAAATGTGACCTGCTACAACAAAAGGATCCGAAAGTCAGGGAAGGACAATTTTTGGAAAATGACATTTGATTCCCTTACTCTTCTACTTTAATTTCATATATTATACAACTCATAGAAGTACTCGGTTGTGGAGAAATCTATGATTTTATTAGCACATGTCAAGTGGTTGAGGAAATCAGAGTTTCGAGAAAAATGCCTTGAAAGTTTTCCTTCTCACGCTATTAAACATGATCAAGGGGAGGCGAGACAGTTTTCTCCGCTTGACAATAGAAGGTACGCTCCTAGCAACCTCCGCGATGCTCATTCAAGCTTAGCGCCAGCGGTCTACGCAGGACCAATCAGTAATCAGGATTCCACGCATTCACCAAGAAGATCACTCCCTCATTGCTAGGGGCGGAGTCTAGTTGCGGCGCTAAATCTAAATCTTTGGACACGTTTCTGTTCCGTTGAAAGTCGGAAAATCATGGCCCAGAAAAACGCAAATTTCTTGCCTTTCATTTGATCATTTAGCGTCAAAATTTCGGCAGATGATAGACAAATCATTAGACTACAAAATTATGCCAAAAGCAGAAATCCGATTGTTTTGACCAATTTTGATGATGTGACTTCAAACTTGATTTTCTCGGCTCAGCCGTCAGCAACTTTAGGATCCTTTTGTTGTAGCGGGTCACAAATATTCATATTTGAACAGTACAGTAGACGTATAGAACATCATTGTAGATTATGTGTGTCTGCCTGTGTGTAATGCATGCATTTGTTCATCATATCTACAATGAAAAACTAAAGTGTACATGACTGGAAATAAAAATGACCCAAAATGAACACCGCAAAATGAACACCACAAAATTTACAATGTACACTGTAACTTGCAATAAATCTAGGAGAGGCATCTGAAAGTACTTTGCTTGGCTCCTCCCTGTGAGATATTGCAAAGTTACAGTTGGCACAAGTAATGTATGAATCCCAGTGTGGTGGCATGTTGTGCATCACATCCCATTAGTTTACACACAACCTCTTGGGCAGCACTAGTCTTTGGTCACAGACCCTGTACTTTAAAACTACGATATTTTGAGTCTGTACATGAATCTCATTATTTTTCACTGACAGGCTGTCGTTGAAATGCATCTTCTGTGAAGGTACTGTGAGATATTATTTTACAAGGTTTACAGATACTCACAGTACATTGTATGTCCTTGAGGAGAGTCTGTATTTTTGTTGGTGCTTAGAATGGAAAGGATTATTTTAGATGCAGGGCTATATCGTAATCAGAAGGAAGCAGACCGACTTACAGTCAAATTATGAATATGCCATTCCTTTGGTCCTAGTAACAAGCTTTTCCATTCACTAGTTCCTGATGAATAAACTTCAGAACTTGGAATCCACCCTGCATACATTAATTGTTGCTATGTCGGGCAAGCCTTGGGTAAGCTTTCTAGTTCCTAGGAAATCGTTCCAGTAAAAATTTGCATGAAAGTTGACTGTGTTTGATAGTTAACGGATCTAAAGTATTTAATACCGATATCATACTTCATACGTATTAAAGAAGATCAATGCTTTGCTTAGCCTCCATATTGAAAGGCTAATGAAAATATCTACAATTTCAAACTTGCAATAATTTATATGAATATTCGATTTCATCAATGCAAAAAATCAATCGTCCAAAACTTTCTTTTTTTTAAACAGGTTGTCTGCACATGTTCACAAAAAGCAATGTTGACTTTGTTCAGCTTTTTATGTTGGTAAATATTTACCGTTCACAGCCACAAATGAAACTATAACGTATCCCACATGTCATTTGTATCAATTACCAAGTGTACATAAAAAGACACAAGCATGCTTTTGGAGCCAGAAAGTTGTCACAGAGCTGTCTGCACACATATTTATGGTGTAAAGTCATTACTTGTGATGTTAACTGTCTCAGAAAATGATATCTCATTTTGATACTGATTTGTGAAATCGTTGACAGGCCAACACCCTTGATTGCCGTCACATTGACTGTCTGTAGCCATACCCCTTCATGTGAATATTTTCTTGGCTTCTAAATCTGGGTATGAAAATAACATGGAGGGAGATACAGTGTATATTTCCATTGTACCAATTTAATATGGATTCATCAAATATTCCAGTCAAACAGTGTACCAAATATTACATGCCAAGCAAGGCAAAAGTGCGCAAGTCTCTAAACCCATGGTGATTATCAGAAACATGCTTTGATTAGAAGCTACTTAAAGGCATATTCAACAGTGACTCCGATTATAATGATGTGCACAAATTTCCACCAGTCAATCTTACAGTGTATCTTGTAATACAGTATGCACTGTATAGGGTACCACAAATATCGAAAGTAAACACATTTGATTTATGATATTGCTCCAAATCAAAAATACACCTGTACACATGTGGAAGTCTTTGATATTTTCATGTAGTTATGTAGCCTGCAGGTGGCTCCTGTGCATAAACAGTTCTGTATACACTGTGACTGATCTGTATATTGATGGAAAGAGTGCTGTTCTCATTCTGTATTTCATGGTAGCTCTGTAATATAAATAAAGATTTTAGATGATCATGCTGGTGATGGTGACATCACAATGATTATTTTCTGTACCTTGAGCCTCTTGAGGAAGTGCATGGTTCAATTTTTCTTCCTTTGATTTCATATGATTTCTTTGAGTATTTGTTTTGCATCAACACTGTTTACACTCTGCAAGTAAACAAGGACTGTACAACTGTAGATGCTGGTGTCATGAAAATGAGTCCTTTTTAACCCATTCCGTATGGGAGCCTGGTGGCCTGTGTATTACCTGTAAGTCTATTGGCATTTCAGAACTCAGTATTGAATTGGTTAATACAGTTGTATGGCCTGGGATGTTGTACATTTGTACATTATGTAGATCAGTTCAACAGTGAAATCAGGACCCAGTCACTCTTTTGAGACTTCCATCCTGAATATTATGCCATTCACTTTTTGCGAGCAGGATGATCACATACAATATGATTGCAATGACTGAGTATGATCACATATGATGTGATTGCAATGACTGAGGATGATAACATATGATATGATATGATTTCAATGACTGAGGATGATCACATATGATTGCAATGACTAAGGATGATCACAGATATGATTGCAATGACTGAGGATGACCACATATGATATAGGGCCTACTTGCAATGACTGAGGATGATCACATACAGTTTGTATGATATTATGATTGCAATGACTGAGGATGATCACATGTATGATATGATTGCAATGACCGAGGATGATCACATACTTGCAATGACTGAGGATGATCACATCACATGTATGATATGATTGCAATGAGTGGATTGACTGAGGATAATCGCATGTGATATGATTGCAATGACTGAGTTTGAAACCCAGAGAGATACAGGGCCAGATGTCATTTTTGCAGTGTTTTAATTTTTCCTTGCCTAAGCACAGCTGTGCATGGAATGGACTGCCATCAAGATGTGCTACCGTAGTTTATTATAATCTGTAATATACACCGACTGTACAAGATTTTAGTTAGGAATCATTTGTACAGTGCATTGCATTAAAATGAGGCACAGCCCTGACCACACAGGTACATACTGTATGCCTACATTGTGCAATGCACAGCAGTAGTCTTGTCCACTGCATTTGGCAATCCCCTGCCACTAGGAGTGTACATACCACCGGTTCATATTTTGTAGCTCTATTCTCCGCAGGTGAGTCTGTAGATGTAGTGCCATATAGAATTGCCCTATCCCAACCACTTACATTTGCCATGACCTTTGTACAGAGTTATGTGCTGTCTGCGGTCCGCGGAATCGTTCTGCTTGCCTGGCGCCCCTGGCCAGGCAGGTGAGATAAGGCAGCAGTTTAAACAGTACATTTATTTTTAGTATACTGTTGCACAGGTGTAAAGTTCAGTCCCCAAAGAGGTTTGCTTTGATTGTACCCCTGTACAGTACAGGCTCATCATACAATGTAGATACACCTTGTACAAGCACTGTGCAATATTTGTGCAAATAGTAGGTGAAACCGTGAATAGGATGTGATATTATAGAAATTTGCCCTGCTGGTGGTGAAAAAGGTTTTATGAGATGGGTGTGTCAACTTTAATAGAGACTGCAGCAGGGTGAATGATTTTCAAATTAAAGGAGCCAGGACACTGTACATAATAGTTCTCTGATGGTGTGAAAAACAGAAGTTACGTTCACACGCAGTAGGCAAACTTAAAGTTTAGGTCGAAAACTTTTAACTGTCGATGATTACAATGTAGCTCCACGTGTGAATTCATGACGTGGGTTCACACGCGCACCTAAACTTTAAGTTACAACTTACGAGCGAGCCCCACTCGATGGTTACAACCGAAGTGCAGAGTCTTTGCTAGATGGCCTTGTGCCCATACAAAATAGTGCAGCGAACGAGAAGCGAGGTTCATGCTAACTCACAAGCTCGTTGATTATTGTGTCCACACGGAGCAAAACTACGAGTGAGAACCCCCCCCCCCCCCCCCCTTGGCTTGTGGAGAGAGCGTAAGTTTACCCTAAGATGTCTCATGGTACTAATCATCGACTAAACTTTAAGATTGCTAACTTTCGAGTGCGTCCACATGGTGCTAAACTACAAGCTACAAATTGTAATCATCGAGAGTTAGATTTTCGACCTAAACTTAAAGTTTAGGAACAGCGTGTGAACCTGTTTTATAAATTGAAGGGGGAAAAAATGTCAGAACTACAATTTGATCCAACAGAGTCCTTTTACAACTTGAAAACTGGCCTCGCATTCCTCAAATGAAGGTCAGCGTGTTTTGACCAATGATGCATAATAGGAATTAAAGACCGTGATTGACTATTGATATCGATGCAATTATGATTGACAATTAGGGCTATTGATACACCCATCAAAATCTGGACAACTGTATTTTAAATGATTTCGACCATGAAAGCTAGTAACAAAGATTGACACATTGCCAAAGTGTCCTAAAGGTCAGTTTAATCGACGGTATTGATTATCTAAAATGTTAACAGCTTTCAGCATGGTATTGAAGACTGTGTGAGCCTATTATTTCATTCAGAAATATTGCATGTTTGATTGGTGCACTTTGTAGTTAACCTTTTAGACTGATAGATATTTAATTCAAAAGTCATTTGTTATAATCAAGCGCTCACTTTAAATCTACAGTCAAAATGTTCAAAAGCCCCAACGGAAACACACAGAGCACTGTTGAGCTGTTGAGAATGTTTTATACGAGAAAATGTCACAGGATTATTCTTAATGACTTTGAATACTATTCTTTTGAAGTCTATAGTATGCCATTTTTAATATACAAATAATACCGCAGAAGAATTTTGTGAATTTGTAAAGAAGTCTTTCATAAGCTCTGTCTTTGAAGTAATGAAATTTGATAGATGACGGAAGGTTGAAATTGCAAAATATCCCTTTTTTTTGGTAGTTTCCCCTGAAACTACACACTAATTTCTAGCTCCTTTCAATTAGGTGTGTAGTGACAGTAAACATTCAGAGGATTTTACTCTCGACGCACACACTAGTGTAGTATTACAATCTTTCCTCCATGTTGCTGTTTTTACAGAACCTGTGTGATATGTTCCTGACAGTTCCTGACCATTTCCATCACATCTTGACTACTTCTTCAAGACCAAGAATTTCTTCAATTTTAGGTAAGTGCTCGAGAAAATCACCCACCGTTTGATATTAAAATGGACCTGCCAAGATCCTGTGATTCTGCAGAAGGCTTTCTGGAAAAATCAGCTGTCACCTTTCTGACTAATAAAAAAATTATGAAAGCCTTTCTGATCAAAAAAGAATAGAATAGAAAAGATGTGGGAATTAATATTGCCTATAAAGAAGATTGAAGTGCATGGTACAGTACCATTAGAAAATCTTCGTAACTGCTGTAATAATAGCAAAACACAATGATCGTGTGATTGAGTAAAGCCGCTTGGGCATTCATCAACTTGTTACATTATATGTCGTGGTTTACATAGAGACAGTTGACCGGTTGCGTGTCATGTTCAAACTGTGAAGGGAACACGTTTACATTCTTGCTCGTTTCCTGTTTTTGTTGTTCAGTGGAACTGTCGAGACACTTTGCGTGTTCACAGTGGAAAGTCACATGATCATTCTTTGGATTGGCGAAAATGCTCCCTGGTTATTCTATGGAGCCTTCTTAATTTAAAACAAAAAGAAGATGAACATTATAAGGGTCATTCACATGCGTGGTGTTACGACCAAAATCACTCCGAGAATGATCGCACAAAAGAAACAATCAACTGATGTTCAGGCGGTTTATTGACAGTGATATTGTGGGTACAGACTGGTAATCGGCGTCACATCAGTACAACAATGATCAATAGAAACAGTTATAAATCGGTAGTGGAATCACTTACACGTATTAAATAATCCTTTGAAAGTGTCCAAATACGATGTTCGATGCACAGACGAATGATCCGCGACGCACCGATGAATGATTCCTCCGACGTAACTCCAGAGGCGCAGGTTACGATAGTCCACGGTATAGATCCGGGGTAAAATCCACGATATATGTCCACGGCGAAACGTGCAGAGTCCAAACGTTGTGACGACCACGTCCAGTTGATGCGTTGAATAATGATTCACTTAATAATGTTCAGCTAGGAATCCAGCCCGTCACAGCTTTGCCGTAGCAATGTCCATTGATACAAAAATATGGAGTCCAATGAAGGCACATTAATTCTCTGCAGGCAAAATGTCTCCCAGGCCAAGTATCTCCACAAACATAACAGGTCAGCAGGTAACACAGGACTGACTATAACAAGTCGCTTCAGAGCCAGAAGTGACGTAACTCTCAGAGCAGAGGTGTTGGGTACTCTGCCTACTGCAGAATTTCTCTGGCTTATATACCATCCATTCACCCCCTTCTAGCACATTCTATAACTCTCTCCAACCTACTAGCCAGTCCAAGTTCCAGGAAACCTGGATGACTCACTGCCTAAGTATGTACAAAACATCATTACCAAGAATAACTACCAATCACATTGGGCTACAGGGACAGTGCCTCACTCAGCCAAACATGTAAGCACTTCCCAGAACTTTCTGGAAAGGGTGAAATCATTCTAGATTGAGTGAGCTATAATGTATTTCCTGTTACATGCATGTACTGTATAGCTACATTGTATACCACCTAGAAAATTCTCCACTTATCTGGTCAGCCTGTATGTACTATATCTACACCACATAGAATGTTCTCCATTAATCTGGTCAACCTGTGTACATACACATTAAAACAACCATGCATACAGTACATCATACATGTACATAACTACTAGTGTGTACATTTGTGACACCATCCCCCATGGGAAAAAGAAAGCCTTGCCGTAGCAAGGGTTTCTTTTACCTTCACAATTTCTCATTATTATTTACAATGAATGTGAGGTAAAATCCAAGTCAAGCAACAATAATCACATACTATCACATGCCTTTTGGATAGCTGTATTAATTCCATGTTCTCTTTTCATGGATACTATTTACAATGATATTGCTTGGATTCTCGGAGCTTATACAATCATATCAAACTGTTTTGCACACATTAATGAATATGCTAAACACATACACTGGAAATGATATACGGTGAAAACTTTTCACCTTTGATACTCTCTTCATGTTACACTCTTGACAGAGCGTCGGCAATTACATTGTTCTTGCCTGCCACATGTTTGATTTTGAGTGCATATGGCTGCGTCATCATGCTCCATCTGAACAACCTGTTGTTCTTCATTTTGAACCGGTCTAAAAAGACCAAGGGGTTGTGGTCAGTATAGACTGTGACCTCCCCTTTGCTATTTGTCAAGTACACTTCGTATTGCTGGAGGGCAAGGATGAGACTGAGAGCCTCCTTCTCAATTGTGGAGTACTTCTTCTGGTATGCGTTCAATTTTTTGGAGAAGTAGCTAACTGGTCGTTCAGTGCCTTCTTCATCTTCTTGGAGCAAAACCGCTCCCACTCCCACATCGCTAGCATCTATTGCCACCTTGAATGGCTTTGCGAAGTCAGGAGCTGCCAAAACAGGCTCATTAGCAAGGACTGCCTTTAGTTTCTCGAAGGCTCTTTGACACTCATCAGTCCAGGTGTACTTTGCCTTGCCCTTCAGCAGGTTTGTTAGGGGGGTGACTACAGTGCTGAAATTTGGTACAAATTTCCTGTAGAAACCAGCCATGCCCAGAAATCTGAGCAACTCCTTCTTGGATTGGGGGATGGGAAAGCCTAGTATAGCCTCTACCTTGGCTTCTCTTGGCAATACTTGTCCCTGACCGACTACATGCCCGAGATACACCACTTTGGCCTTTGCAAATTCACTCTTTGCCAGATTAATCACCAATCCGGCCTCCCTGAGTCGATCAAAAAGTTGCCGCAAGTGTGTAATGTGCTCCTCCCACGTGTCACTGTACACTAGGATGTCATCAATGTATACTACACAGTGGTCAAGTCCAGCAATGATTTGGTTTGTCAGCCGTTGGAAGGTGGCCGGAGCATTTTTCATGCCGAATGGCATTACTTTGCATTGGAACAAGCCATCTGGTGTAGCAAAGGCAGAAATCTCTCTGGCTTTGTTGGTCAAGGGCACCTGCCAGTATCCCTTTAGAAGGTCTATTTTACTGACATATGCAGAATTTCCGACCCTGTCAATGCAGTCTTCAAGTCTGGGAATGGGGAAAGAATCTGTTTTCGTCACGGCATTCACCTTTCTGTAATCTATACAGAATCTTTGAGACCCATCCGGTTTGGGCACCATGACGATTGGGGAGCTCCAACTGCTTTTACTCGGTTCTATTATGTCATTGTCTAGCATGTATTGAACCTCTTCCTTTACTTTTTGCAGTTTGCTCGGGTTTAACCTGTAAGGGTTTTGCTTGATAGGGTCAGCATCTCCTACATCAACATCATGTACAGCCAGAGGGGTGCAGCCTGGTTTGTCTTTACACAATTCTTTGTACTCATGTAACAGACTAGCCACATCTTTCCTCTGATTATCAGGTAGGTAGTTCAGTGCCTCATCTACTTTCCCTAACATCTCTGAGTTAGACAACCTGGCACTAGAGGGCTCACTTCCATTCTCATCTTGAGCTTCTCCCTCTTCATCTACTTCTTCTTCTACCACCTGAGCTACGCCTACCGGCTGACTAGCCTTTCTCTCATAGTACTCTTTCAGCATGTTTACATGACACACCCTCTGATCTTTGCGTCTGTCTGGCGTACTGATCACATAGTTCACATCATTGAGTTTCTTTTTGACACAGTATGGGCCACTGAACTTGGCTTTCAGTGGTTCACCTTGTATGGGCAGCAGTACAAGAACTTTGTCACCTGGGTTGAAAGTTCGGGCTTTGGCATTTTTGTCTGCCTTTCTCTTCATAGAGTCTTGTGACACTTTCAAGTGTTCCCTAGCTACCTCACAAGCCTTTGAAAGCCTTTCACGAAACTTTGACACGTAGTCAAGTAGGTGGACCTCATCATCCTCAGTCATGAATTTCTCTTTGATGAGCTTCAGTGGGCCCCTAACTTCATGACCGTACACCAACTCAAATGGGCTGAAACCCGTTGACTCATTTGGGGAGTCCCTCGTTGCAAACAGCAGGAAAGGGATGCCCTTATCCCAATCCTCGGGATACTCCTCACAAAATGCCCTAATCATTGTCTTTAGGGTCTGGTGGTAGCGCTCCAACGCACCTTGGGACTGGGGATGATAAGCTGATGACTTCAGCTGCTTCACACCCAAACGATACATCACCTCTTGAAATATGCCTGACATGAAATTTGACCCTTGGTCAGACTGCACTTCCTTGGGCAACCCATACCTAGTGAAAAATTGCACTAGAGCATCTACCACAGTCTTAGCAGTGATGTTTCGCAATGGGATAGCCTCTGGAAACCGTGTAGACATATCCATGATTGTCAAGAGGTGCTTGTGACCCGACCTAGTCCTAGGCAAAGGTCCAACACAGTCAACTAGAACCCGACTGAATGGTTCTTCAAACGCAGGTATCGGAATCAATGGCGCCGGCTTCACCGAATGCTGTGGTTTACCAGCCACCTGACATGTGTGACAAGTCTTGCAAAACTCAGCCACATCCACATTCAACCCTGGCCAATAGAAATGCCTCATGATCCGATCCTTTGTCTTTCTGACGCCTAAATGGCCGCCAACAGGTAACTCGTGAGCAATCCTCAAGATCTCACCGCGGTAACTAGGAGGGACAACAACTTGACGGACCACCGTCCAATCCTCATCAGCTGGCCTATGGGGAGGTCTCCACTTCCTCATCAAAATGCCATCTTTGACATAATAGCACTCAGGGACCTTTTCAGCCTCAGCCTCAGAACACGCCGTCTGAGACAAGCCTTTCAACTGAGAGTCTGCCTGCTGTGCTTCAACCAAGGAAGACTTGCTAAACAGCCCATCACTGTTAGCCTCGGAGCCTAATACAGCAACCCCATCATTCAAATCCTTGAAAAAGGTTTCTGCCAACCAAACACCGGAATTCTCCTCCACATCAACAGAATCCGCATCATCTTGAACAGCTCTACGAGCCTGAGACCTAGTCACAACACAATCTGGGAAAATCCCAGGAAACTCCTCCTGCAACTGCTCAGTTTCAGCAACCACCACTGGTTTCTCCGAAACAACTGGAGACGCAACCACCTTGTCCCCAGCCAAGTCATTCCCCAACAGGAAGTCAATGCCTGCCATGGGCAACTCAGGAACAACTCCAACAGTAACAGGACCAGAAACTAGGTCACACTTCAAATCCACTCTATACAGTGGAACTGACATATAACTGCCATCAACAGTCTGAATCAAGACTTTTGCATTCACTGCACTATCTGGTGGAAAAGTCATACCACCATCCACCATCAACGACTGAGAGGCCCCCGTATCCCGCAGGATGACCACTGGCTTACCTGCCTCACCAGAAGTACATGGGGTCACCTCACCATCAAACAAAAAGCTACGATAGCTCTCATCCACCTGCTTCATCCTATCTGTGAATTTGGGAGATTGACTTTCAATGGCCTGTGTTTCACTGAACGGGACACTGTTTTCGGGTAGGACACTTTTTGACATGACAAATCCCAAGTCCTTCTTTGTTTTGTTTTGCAACTTCCAACACTGTGACTTTACATGTCCTGTCTTGTTACAATGAAAACATTTGATGACATTTGCACTTGTACTGGACCCTTTGTCAGATTGAGGCTTTGGTGCCGATGAAGTTTCAGAACTCGTGCCTTTTTCAGGACCAGCATTCTTTGGATTGCTCGACTGATTTTTGTCTCTCTTGATTCCAGAGAAATTCCTGAAAGGTGGTCTGTTGTCATTTCTGTGGGTCAACTCATACTCATCAGCCATCAAGGCTGCTTTATGCAAACTTGTCACTTTATGATCATCCAAATGTGACCTCACACTGAAAGCAACACTCTTTTTGAATTCTTCCAAAAGAACAACCTCGCGTAGGTTATCAAAGTCCTGATCCACTTTCAGGGACCTGTACCACCTATCAAACATCATTTCTTTTTCACGAGCAAACTCAACATGTGTCTGGCCTGGTCTGCGGTACGAATTTCTGAACTTGTGTCTGTACGCCTCTGGCACCAATTCATAAGCATTCAACACTGCTTTCTTGACTGTAGCATAGTCACGTGATTGCTCTTCAGAGAGAGATGAGTACACATCGGCTGCTTTGCCGACAAACACACTTTGAAGGAGCAAGGGCCAAAATTCCTGTGGCCAGTTCAAACTGTTAGCCACCTTCTCAAATGACACAAAGTATGCATCAACCCTGTTTTCTTCAAACTTTGGCACCAATCGAATGTTCTTGGCCAAATCAAATTCAGGGGGAGCCCTTTCACAATTTCCAACAGTCTGTGCATGAGTCAATTCCATCTCACGCAATTTCATTTGTTGCTCCATTTCAAATTTTCTCATTTCCATTTGTTCTTTCTCCCTCTCTCTTTCTAATCTCATCTTCTCTTTCTCTATTTCCAATCTAGCAAGCTCAAGCCGTGTTTGATCTGAAATTTGAGCTAGATCTTGAGTGTCAATTTCTTCTTTGAGCTCCATGTGACCAGCTACTAAGTCAAGAATCTCTGCCTTTCTAGCACCTTGTGGAACATCAACATTTAAATGCTGTGCAACAGCGGTCAAATCACATTTGCGTAACCTTTGCAAATCTTTGAGGGACAAATCTGTCCTCTGAACAAATGCCTGAACATCCATTGTACTGATTGACATTGTCACAATGTATTACACACAATACATGTATACAATTGAACAATCAACTCAACTGGTATTTTGTCTGTACCAATATTCTGGATTCCGGAACGTTCCAAATTCTAAGTTTTGGCTTAAATTCACTTCCCGGACACAAGCCCCCAATTTTGTTACGACCAAAATCACTCCGAGAATGATCGCACAAAAGAAACAATCAACTGATGTTCAGGCGGTTTATTGACAGTGATATTGTGGGTACAGACTGGTAATCGGCGTCACATCAGTACAACAATGATCAATAGAAACAGTTATAAATCGGTAGTGGAATCACTTACACGTATTAAATAATCCTTTGAAAGTGTCCAAATACGATGTTCGATGCACAGACGAATGATCCGCGACGCACCGATGAATGATTCCTCCGACGTAACTCCAGAGGCGCAGGTTACGATAGTCCACGGTATAGATCCGGGGTAAAATCCACGATATATGTCCACGGCGAAACGTGCAGAGTCCAAACGTTGTGACGACCACGTCCAGTTGATGCGTTGAATAATGATTCACTTAATAATGTTCAGCTAGGAATCCAGCCCGTCACAGCTTTGCCGTAGCAATGTCCATTGATACAAAAATATGGAGTCCAATGAAGGCACATTAATTCTCTGCAGGCAAAATGTCTCCCAGGCCAAGTATCTCCACAAACATAACAGGTCAGCAGGTAACACAGGACTGACTATAACAAGTCGCTTCAGAGCCAGAAGTGACGTAACTCTCAGAGCAGAGGTGTTGGGTACTCTGCCTACTGCAGAATTTCTCTGGCTTATATACCATCCATTCACCCCCTTCTAGCACATTCTATAACTCTCTCCAACCTACTAGCCAGTCCAAGTTCCAGGAAACCTGGATGACTCACTGCCTAAGTATGTACAAAACATCATTACCAAGAATAACTACCAATCACATTGGGCTACAGGGACAGTGCCTCACTCAGCCAAACATGTAAGCACTTCCCAGAACTTTCTGGAAAGGGTGAAATCATTCTAGATTGAGTGAGCTATAATGTATTTCCTGTTACATGCATGTACTGTATAGCTACATTGTATACCACCTAGAAAATTCTCCACTTATCTGGTCAGCCTGTATGTACTATATCTACACCACATAGAATGTTCTCCATTAATCTGGTCAACCTGTGTACATACACATTAAAACAAGCATGCATACAGTACATCATACATGTACATAACTACTAGTGTGTACATTTGTGACAGTGGTGAAATACAGCGCTATTTCAAATACTGCAGTATTTCTAATAGAGAATGTGAACGCGAATACATCACAAAATTCTTTTGCCAAATAGGACCTACATTGTACCTTGGTGTTTAGGTTAGTAATTAAAAATTCACGCAAATTACGCAATAGCCATGCAATATTTTGAGTGTGAATCCTGTTGCGAAATACCACCCACCGCAATGAGGTGTATATTTTTCTCATGCAACCTGATACATATTCATGAAGAGATTCATGAAGAGTTTTATTGCAAAATGAGCTGAGAGCTATTTTTAAACATTTCAAGGTAAGTCCATCATCAGGTAGAGCAAAATTAAACCTTTCCAGTAATACCTCACTTGTGATGTAACAAGGAATATTATAGTTCGTTAAAATATCCTGTATTTCCTTATTATTTTCTGTGTTTTTTATCAGCTTTAATCACAAATACATGTATCTCAACTTAGCAAGAATGGAGTCTAATAGCTCATTTTGCAATAAAAACTCTTCATTTATATTGTACACACCACTTCCTGTTTCTTCCCCTGAAGGAGATATGTATGTACTTTCAATGGTACGAACTGTAAACTGTGGTATCTGTTACAGCATACTTGGTATTTGATCAATAAAGTGTGGTGGCAATAAATAACCATGATCTTTTATACGTACCACAAAAATTCCAATGTGAATGTTGGTCACCTTGCATAGCAACTGGCAAGTATCTGTAATGGCTACTAATGGCACAGAAAGACATGCTGCAAATAAAACCAGACATTGAATACATGAAACGTGCTATTTTGTTGGCATGAAATTTTTGTGAATGGGAGCCGACAGCCTTATTCGCAGCATGAAATTTTCGCGAGTTGCCTCTCATGTTCAGTGCACGTTGTGTAGACAAGATCTTTAGCGTGCATTTTTATTTTGCGAAACTCGGCTCTCGCGAAATTCGCTAAATTTAAATGCATGCAAACATTCCTTGATTTACATTATATGAGCTGCCTTCCCACAATTCCAAGACTAGAATGGGCCCAAGTTGGGAGGAAGATCATGTTCACCTACATCTCATAATTAAAGACTTCTGCCTAATTATAAATTGCAAGGATATCATCCATTTAAAAACAGATCCTGTCACAATAACAAACAACAACATTATGTGTAATAGTAATGGAGTTATTTTTAGACTTTGGTTTGGGAAATATCGAACAGGTTTGATAGAAGAGTGAGAGTTGAACTGATTCTGGGAAGAGGTTGCATTCTTCAATATGCAGTCTAGGCCATGGGGTGAAGCTGAAAAAGAGGCTTAGAAAATGGGTTTCGTTCCAGCAACACTGGCACTACTTTCTGAATGCGGAAATGTGATGTTTGGTACATCCTAAATATACTGTAAAAAGTTCTCCTCGAAATATCCTGCAGTTTTTGCGAAAATCCATATTTTATAAACTGCGACCAGCAGCCCAATACACATATCGTAATGGGGCTGCGGATTGTAGCATCTAGGATCATGACAGGGAAGTATCGCGGACAAATGTCAACCTTGAATCGAACAAAAATTCTTCAATTTGAAGACTTAAAAGTAAGGTTGAAGTATTGACAACAGGGTTCGTGCAAGGTTTGGTTCTACATATAGTCATTTTCTGTTCGATTTGATGACTTAATATGACTAGGTCGAGAGGAATCTGGGAGAGCTACGCTGAATTGACGGTCAGCGCAGGCGCACACATCACTGTGCACAAATTTCGTATCCATTGACTGGATATTAGATGTCTGTGTGTGCATGCGCTGGCCGTCAATTCAGTGTAGCTCTCCCAGTTTCCTCTCGACCGAGTCACATTTTAGTCATCAATTTGAACAGAAAGGAACTATTTGCAGAAGCAAACCTTGCACGAACACTGTTATCAATACTTCAAATTTATTAATAAGTCTTCAAATTGAAGATTTTTTCCCGATTTTAAGTTGATATTTGTCCGCGATAAAATATCCGTCATGATCCTGTATGCTACAGTTCACAGCCCCATGACGCTATGCGTATGGGGCTGCTGGCCGCAGTTATGCGTATGGGGCTGCTAGCCGCAGTTATGCGTATGGGGCTGCTAGCCGCAGTATAGTTCCCAGTGTTTCTAAGCTGAAATGCATATACACATTTGTAAAGCACTGCTTTTAGCCATATACCTAGAAAAAAAAGTGAAGTTTTGGTTTAATAGTTGCATTATATCTCATGTTTCAGCTTTTCCTGATGCTGACTATGCAAAGGAGGACAAGAGCAAAGTGGTTCAACACCATATGAGAGAGAGCACTGACTGACCGTCAGCTGGTCAAGGCAAATGCCTTATATTCTGTTCAAAGACATGTTATTAATCAAATGACTAATCATTCAAGGCAAAAAAAAAGAAAAAAAATCAGTGTGTTTGTTTGTGTGTGTGTCCGCGTGCATGTGGGAGAATCTTATTGTACACACACACACACACACACACACCCTCACATGCACACACACATACGCACACACATAGTTATGAAGATTCAATATACCCAAGTGTATTAAAATATATTCTACATGCCTTGGCCATTTATCACATCAGCATCATAAAAAAGATTATCATAAACATGAACACACACAATGACATAATACATGTACTGATCAGTGCATTACACATACACAGGTGCATAAAAACGCTGACATATTATATACACTCACACGCACACATACAAACTCATTTACACACATGAGACATTACTATTAAACAGATCATATTGTTTATCAGTAAACATGTTTTTCTTTTCTTCTTCTTCTTCTTCTTAAGAAGCTTTAATATACTTAGATCACATAGCAATCACGTTGTTCATGAAATATTATACATTACTTTAGCACTAGAAAATTTAATCTTCATAAAATTTCCTGAAGTTTTCATTGCTATCATTAGGTTACAACATGGTGGGACACTACCTCCTTTCATGTCAGATAGCTCAAAATGATAATCAGTCAAATTTTCTAGTTTTAATAAATTTCCTGGAACATTCCATGGTCCAAATATCCTTGAAAGGGTGTAAAAGTTTTGAAAAATGCCAATATATAAAATAAAGGCAAAATTATAGTTTACCCATTCATGAGTGAAAACTGTTGGATTCTGCATTGGAGGCAATGTGTACCTGAAAATCTTGGAGAGAATAAAACAGGTTTGGCATTAAAAATTATGATAACATTGCAATTAACATCCAATATCAGAGGATCTGTGCAAACCTGACTCAACTTATGCACAATTTTCATTTGGCTGGTGTGTATTAGTTTTAGCAAACTGATTTTGTACTCACACCTACATTGTACTGACCTTTCTACATGAACATTCTGTTTCAGTATTAATAATAGTTACATATTTTTTTCCCCAGAGTGGGAGAAACAAATTTTAATCGTAGTCATTCAGTTTTATGAAAAAAAAACACACTTAGGAAAACATCTTTGTTCTTAGAATAATTCAACCCTAATCAAATCATAATAGTGGGCAGAAATGTTTGCTAAAGGGCGAACAATCACATACTGAGGCAAGGAGTCAAAACATGTTGCATAAACATTGGCATTCAAAATACAGGAAGCAATCTGTATTACAAAGACATTTTATCATGCACAACTTTGGTAAGATGTCAATTCTTGAATATCAATCACATTGACCAAAGCATTGGTGCATATACAGTACATTCTGTTGTTTCTGAACTTTGCACTGAAGTTCTTTGTGTATGTGTGTGAATGTTTCAGTGGTGCATAGGCCTATATATTGCTCCATTTTATCAAGGACAACTATAACATGACAATGTTTTCATGCTTCAATATCAATCATATTAACCTATTTCCCTTGGCAAGTAATGAGCAGGTTGACTCTGTTGCAAATGATGCATTTCACAGTCAACACAGCAGAACCTGAAGAGCTTCCAGAAGAAAATCTTGATCTTGATGTGAGCGTCTTAGGGGAGGAAACAGATGCTCCTGCTGACGGACCAGGCTCCTCCTTCAGCTTTCGTTTCCTAGCGAGATTCAGGCGTTTGCTATCTATAATCCTCTTGTAGCACGTTTCATGGAATCCTATTTAATACAATGGAGAAATGAACAGCAATGATTAGCCGTTGGATTTTGTTAGGGGGAAAAAGGGCTAAATGCTAGAGGGAGGGGTTGAACATTACACTCAATATATCATTAAATGTACGGTAGACTATTGACTGCCAATATTTGAATCTTGTAATTACCAATACACAGGCCCTAGTACTATGCCAGGTAATCATTAACACCTCATGATCATTGTCATCATCAACTACTTCAACTTGTACTTGCAGTGCAATTACTGATTTTAAATTACATCTACAGCTTTCAGCACCTGATCACATGCAATATCAATTATCATAATTATGAATACAACTGCCTTATCATCATTAATACTAGTAATCCTTGGCCTTTCACTATCACCACCACCCACTGCTTTATAGTTTGGCACAACATAATGGTAATCATATGTTTTAGGGAGTTTAATTGTTGCAATTATGTTATTGTCATTGTTGGTCTTTTAGATCTATTTATATCAAATATTAATAAGTTAATTTAATGAGATGCTAAATGTGTGTTTTGAGGGAGGATTCGCCAATTTCGGGGTGAGAGAAACAGGATGGATTTTTAATATTAATACTCCATGGCCATGATTATGAAAATATAAATTTACATGCAGTTTAGACCTTTTTCAATCCAGTCCTGTGTGTCAAGACTTTTACAAAACAATATCACCGATCAGCTACATCAACCTAACCTGGGCTGTAACTGTTACATAGAACAACATGTAAAATTACATCTAGGCGACATTATAACGGCGCTATGCCATGCCAAGGTGAAATTCAAGATAATTTATCTAAGTAACAGACACGCTAACGGCTAAGCTACTGCATTAGCGCCCATTATAACATGAAGATTTACACAAGCAACGTTCATAACATAGCTATTAAACGTTGTACAATTGTACTTGTAGTCATCATGGTCATTAACATTATGAGTGAGACTGCACTGCAGTGTCGACTGCTACGACTCGACTGTACGCACGTAAACTAACCTGTAAATTATCCTACTACGTAGGTTGCAGTCAGTCCCCCTGAGCAGCTGAATCACTTCGTTCTGGTCTGCGATTTCACGGTCTCCCCCACTCAATTTGATCCACTCTTTGGCACACAAAATAGGTTTCGTCTATCTTCGGTTTGTCATAGCCGTGAAATTTTCAAACTTCATCGATGTTACATGCATAATAACGCATAATAAGTTTCGGCTGTGCAGACGACGTAGACGCGTCGACAGGCTCACAGGGGGCGGCCATTTTGACTCGTAAACAATAATTCTCGATTCGGATTGGATAACATACATCACATGATCGTTCGCGAATGAATATCGTACACGGCAAAGTGTACATATTCAGCTCCTCAGTGACAAAAAAGTTCACTGTTTCCCCCTAAATTACCAAAATACTGCAGGAGGGTTTGTGTCGAACTTTTTCCTGTAGCCTTTTTGGTTACTTGTTTACACGTTGCTGTGGAGAAATTTTAGTGCCGCAGTTGTCGGAACGAAACAAGCGAAAAAACCAGCTCACCCCATGGCCTAGTCCCTGTGCTCAAGGAAAAAGTTTGTTAAAAAAGTGAACAGAAAATTGTTGTTCTTTTTTTAAAAGTTATGATTCTAGGATTTATAATGCCATGCAGTCTGAAAATCATAAGTTTAGGACTTCATATGTGGCTTCAAAACACACGTAGTCCATTGCTATCACTTGGACTACGTGTGTTTTGTAGCCTCGCTTCCAGGAAGGAGGAAGTTTAATAATTTCTGATGTCTGGTTGCTATTAATGGCACTCTGTGTGACTCAAAATTGTGGAGTTGCATAAGTTCCTCACCTGTTTCGAGTTTATACTATGAATGAACATCAAATGCCACACAGTGCCACCCAAATTTGCTGAATGAGCTATAAAATGTGTGTAGATCGATAATTTATGGGAAAAAAGTGATAGTTTTACAGTAGGTGGTGGTATGATTTTTTGGAAATTTTTGTATATTAAAGGGTGTGTACAGTTCTGGTTGAGGTGAGGATTTAGCTTTTAACGTTTTGCGAGATATTCAGAAACCACTCTATGAGATGTCAAAGAGCATGCAGTTCTAAGGGGTATCAAAAGTTTATTCGATGAAAATGGTTTTTGAAATGGCTGAGATATCCAAAAACAAGGTGAAACAAAGAGATCCTAATAAAGTTGTGGCATGTCGCCTTTTATTATTAGCACTTTTTTGGATATCTCAGCCATTTGAAAACCAATTTTCATCAAATAAACGTTGAATCCGTCTTAAAATAACATGCTCTTTCATATTTCATAAGAGGCTTTTCATTACCTCACTTAGGAATGTTCAAAACATGAATCCCCACCTCAACCAGTACTGTACAGTCCCTTTAATACACATGAATTAATTTTGTACAGAGTATGTGAATTCATGTGATCTGATACCCATATTCCTGTTACAGCTAAAATGTGCGTGTAGAGGCCAATAACATCTCGGCTTGTATAGCTGATATCATTGGCTGTCACATGGCCTGTCATGTGGGTTGTGAAACCTTTTTTTTGGGGGGGGGGGGGGGGGGCAAGGGAGGTGAGGGGAAAAAGAATACAAGGAGAGTGAGAGAAAGAGTTTTCACTACATTCAGAAACTAAAGGATATGATGTATGAGATTCTCAACAGTGGTTTTTGACAATGAATAAGTACGCTGATGCGACAGAGTGCTGAAGTGCTCATAACTACTTTTTTTTAATATTCAATCACATGTTCGCACAGCCACAAATTCCGAGTGCCATTCTTGGGATCACTTTCATCCTTAAAGTTGAATATATGTTTCGTGTCAGTGCGGAGGCCTCGAGGTTCCGATGGCCGGAATGCCTGCCAGCGAACGCTATTTATGACACGAGGTATCATGAAGACAGTTTACAAAGTTCTTCTGATTAGTCATGGCGCGATAATTTCCCCCTTGGCATCCGATATCGGGAGCCCTGACAAGTTAGCGTCTCTCACTCCTCTTTGTTGGTGATAGTCTCTTGAGAACCTTGGGGGGTTCTATCTTTAGACACCACCCCAGTTTGGATCTGTTGGTACAAAAATAGCAGTGCGAATAATGGGCACGTTTGCGCTATTTTTACGAGGAGGGAGGGGAGGGGGAAACTGATTCACAAGTCAGCTATCATCATCACGTCTGTAAAATTAAGACACCCAGCTGCAAAATGTCAGTCAAGCTATTGTCACCACAAAAACTGCCGCAATGCTCTACATTGCACATTTACACCATAGAGAAGTTATTGGTTATTTTACATTGCGATGTGAAAATCAATTTTATTATGCCACTGTTCACACTTGGCAGAAAAATAAATCCCTCCGCTGCAGAATGAATTGTTTTTAATCTCCAGACTGTGCATCCCCAAGCAATGACCTTTTAAAACCCAGTCTTGACCTCAGGCACCCATGTTATGTATTATGAGCAGACCTTCATACATGACGTGGACACATTGCATTGTGGGATTAAAACAATCTAGATTTTTTTTTTCTTTTCATACGTACCATGCACACATGTATTTAATAGCTGTGCTGGCGAATTATTGCGAGAGTTTAAAAAAAAAAGATCAAGCTGTGTACTATACCAATTTTCACGTCATGTTGCATGATGAGAATTATCACTTTTTTGTGTCCACATTTAAAAAAAAAAAAATTAATGGTTTTTCACATCACATTGCAAAAATTGATTTTCAAAAAATAGTTAATTTTGGGTGTATGTGAATGGGACTGTGAATGATTGTAGCTTTTATGCAACCACTTTTCTTTATGTTGCCTCCAAATTTACTACACTGTTTGATCTTTTTTTTAAAGATAGATTACCAGGTTGATTATTATTAATTATTATCATTGTTTATTTGACTTTTAATCACAAATATCAATTTTTCATTATTCAAAATCAAAACACACAATGGAGTGTTATGGGTGCACCAGGTAGGGCAGCCCGGGTCTGGAAAGAGCCAACTATTAAAATGACTTGGGCCGTCAGGTCATCCTCCCCGACCCACCTGGTGCACCAAAAACAGTGTACATTAATATCACAGTTTACAATATAAGAAACTGTACATTTTATTAAGAGGCATAAATTTAAAAAGAATTTAATCAATCTTATTTTTTTTAAAAATCTGTATAAAAAGAATCTTATCAGATGTCCAAAACCAGCACAAGCATGACAGTTTTATCTGAGTAATACCAAATATTATATCAATAGCTTTTCTGGCCCATTGTGTTTTGTTTTGTTTGTTTGTTTGTTTTTTGTTTTGTTTGTTTGTTTGTTTGTTTGATTGATTGTTTGTTTGTTTGTTTGTTTGTTTTAATGCCCCATATGCTGAGAAAGTTTAGTGATCTGTTCAAAAGCCATTGTGACATATACTCTGTTCAGGAGATTACACCTGAAACAAACTGAGCATCATCTTCATGCTACCTGGCAATGAAATGGTGTATTTTTTAATCCTGTAGTTAATGAACTGGGAGCAAATATAGTGAAAATGTCTTTCGACTAATAGACGTGTCATGTTCAGATGGTGTAAATATATAGTATCACAGTACAATACCATGCTTCATTTAAAATTCTCTTTAAAGCCAAGGCTTCCAAGCAAAGCAGGCCATGCTGGCTGTTTTGTTTCTTAATGGGATATTTCTGTAATAATCATGAAGAAAAAATGACTGAATGAATTACTCATATTAATGAATGAATGAATGAATGAATTGGTAAAAAGACAAATCAGGAAATGGTGGACAGATGAATAAAAAAAAAATGAAAAACCCAAACTAATAGATTTAAATTAATAACTTCTAATGATAAAAGAGTTTTCTTGTAAAATGATACTTTTTGTATAGACCTTCTTTTAATATCATCAAAGTACAATTGTAGGTGCTATACAGTGTACAATCATGAACATTCACAATGCTCAATTCAGGACCAAGACTGAATGAATTTTCTCACATTTTAAAAGTGAAAACAATATTCTAAACGCAAACTCAGAACTACACAGTGAACTCTTCATGCAATTCATTCAGCTTTTAATAGATGACACTCTCATATGCTCATTAAATGCTGATTAATGACATGATGAATGATGGCTTCGCAGGTCAATGAGCACCACATACATGTTCACACCAATACCTTGTACAGAAAGTATATAATGTTCTGGTCAGTTTGATTGCTATTAGTGCCCATGAAGTGTGAACATGACGCAGTTTAGGTTTTGCCTTTCCCCAGTTGTGATCAAGCCCGATAACCTATATTTGTATGTTACCAGTATTTAAAATATAATAAGTAAAGTAAGGCACAGGAGTGCTTCGGAAGCACTTTGACTTTTGGTTCCTTTGAGTAGGCCTACATGGTCATATACATTGTAGAGCGTGGACCTACAATAGGTTCATGTATAGAGAGTAATACCGCCTGACAAGACCACACACAAAGTGGCTGAGAGATGCATACATTGGGGTATTAAATGTCAAACATATCATATGTATGCATTATGATGCATAAATATGTTCGTCGGTTGCTTCATGCCACTTCCAAAGTGCTCTCATGTTGGTGACGTTTAAAACTAGAGTTGAGCGCTTTAGGAGCACTCCTGTAGCTACCCTCGAGAGGGGCACTGCAGAGCCTTCTGGTCTGTTCATACAGAGTTTAAAGTTTCCAGTGAGCGCTATTGGAGTGCTCTAAAATTTCCTGTGTAAATGGGGTATTGTAGCTCTGTCATCCACATGCCTTAGCTGCCTTCTTGATGATGTACATGACATGGAATATCTTGTCATTATCAGTCGCTTCCACCCCCCCCCCCCCCCCCCCCCCCCATCCCATACCATCATACCATCCCACTGTCTCTTTCTACCCATAACGGTTTTGAGATCTGGCAAAATAATTGTGCATGCAGGCGCATTTTAATAGTGATTAGTGTGCAATTATCGTATTGAGAATAATCTCCATTTTGACCATTGAAATACAAGTAGTAGGCCCCTATTCATTATTCATGATTGTATATAATTTGGATTACAATATTGTATCATATTAACAACATTTTTTTTTTCCGTTCATGTACAAAAGAATTAACAGATTTCACATTCTCTTTGCCAATTAATTTTCAGACACTATTATTTATGTTTGAATGTGGTTATAAATGTGTGTGAGATAGTGTGGATGGAGTGTATAAGCTGAGACCTTGGTGTTCACCACCACCATAGTACTACATAGTATGCACAGTGAGAGTACATACTATGTACAGTACTCCTGCATACGTGTTGAAACATCCTATCAAGAGTTTCATGTGTGATCGATCAGCCAGGAAGCTTGTGACGCTGTAAATACTTGGACTGTTGTTTGTGGCTTGGACTTAGCTCAAAAATATGGTCTCAAATGAGGATAGTTTTACAGTCTGAAACCTCAGTTTCCTTGCTATATTCTCACTTTCTCCTTCTCTGTCTAATGAGTTTCCTTTGGTTTTGGTTTTGTTTTTGTTTTTGATAACGTGTGCAGTAATTGGGGAGGGGGATGCACTGGCAAAATATGGAGATTCCCCCAAATGAAATTAATTTCTGAACTGGATGCCCGTTGGTTGCAAGGAAATGAGAGAGAAATGGTGTTTGTCCCCCGTAGACATGCAGATTGCCCCGTTTATCTGCGAGGCTCTGGCTGTAATTCGGTGAAGTCGCTGGAGGGAAACGATTCGTTTGAATCCCTTCAGGCTTTCAAGAATTAGGAAAGGAGCCAGAAATATCAGACTATTATGGTATGCCACTCATGCCTTCAGGATGAGACGAATTGCATGAGATGTTGGACAGTCACTCTTCTTTCTACTATTTTTTTTTTTAATGTGATTTAGTAAGTGATTTTTGATCTGTTCACGAAACCATCCAGTTTGTGGGTAGGATATTTCTGTGTAGAATTCTTGATGTTGGATTAATCGAAGTCTCGTACATCTTGTAGAATTTAAAAACATTTTGAAAGGGAGCCACCACAATCACGATTTGTGATGTCAATGTTTTGTTTAAGTCGACCATTAAACTGGAAATGAGCTTAGGCTGAAATTCATCTCCACTATTGAATTGACTGTAATAGTATAGGGCCTACAAAGTTCTATGGATGAACCGTTTTATAACAAAGTCCGACATAATGAGATACCTCAGATATCAAGTAATTTTGAAGATGTAATTCCCTTTTTATTTCAATAAATTTACAATGTATTCCTGAAAGTAATATCACATGATACATTGTATCTGTCATAAAGGACATAAACAGTGGTCCCAAACAGCTTGGTTTAACATGTTTCCTTATACTAGACGTGGGATGCTAGAGGTTATAACCTAAATAGGGCATAAATCTATGATATTTTCAGCATCCCATTTATTGTCTTTAAAAAGTGGTTTTGGTCATAACCACATCGTACAGTCATAAGATGATATGATGTCATCATCTCACCGCTCTTTCATTCTCTTTCACACAAAAACGTGATAAAAACTGACATTTTAGTCACGTTGATGTGTTGTCGATTCAACAACCACAAACCCTGATTTCCCATGAATGTCATCGTGGTTTATAGGTTTAAAATATCACATCACTGAAAGCAATCTGATGGCATTTGTTTTCATCACACAACAGGAAATTTAGTGTCAAAGATATGTGTGCAGTTCAGTGGGGTGTCTTTTTTGAGGAGATGACATCACCTAATGAATAAATTTGCATAAAGTGCCTGTGACTGATATCACTGTCTCACTTCAACCATTATGTGTGTGTTTTTTTTAATTCTCTTCTGTGTACATATTCAAGGGCAGAGTTTTTGAACATGAATCATGTGATTGTACACAGACATTTAAGCAGCATTTATAATCATATTATGATTATATTTTTGTTGTATTTACTTTTTTTTTTTTTTTTTTTTTTGAAAGGCAATGCAGCATTTCCCTGTTACAATGTCTTTCATGCTATTAAAAAAGCAAATTATGTTGTGTAACACCACCAGGAAATACAACTCACAGTTCAGGGAAATTATGAATCAGGTTAAAAAGAGACCCTCACATCCATTCACAATGGACATTATACACATAAAATTGTAACACATGTGCACAGACACACACATGATTATGTGCATAAATACAATGGGGCTCGACATGAAGTCATTAGCGATGGCCCAACCCAGTGACCCGTGACCACTAAAAATTAATGCCAGGCCACCAAATTTCCAAAAAGGCTACATTTTGGTGGCCCAATCGGGCGCTTTAAGATTAAAAATGGATTGTTATGTTTCCATTTATTTCGGGCCAAAATTTCAGATTCAAAGATTCTAGTGGACCGAAGGTGGCACCAGAGAAAAATGTTAGTGTCAAACGCTGAATACAGCACTACATTTGTACGTAAGATGAGCAATCATTTGGGGCTTACATGGCCAACTATTCTGGTCCTGAAAGGTTATAAAGCTATTTCCTTTTCATACTCAACATCCCTACATGTACACTGTACCTCGTTATCATACTTCCACATCACATACAAGGATTACAATGTGCTATGCTTCTGAGATTGAACCTAAATATATCGGTCAGACACATTTATCAGAACGTGCACAGACACTTACCTCCCCTCACTGATTATTTTATGACTTATAAATCACATTTATTGAAGCAGGATGTTTAGTCTGTAAATACAGAACAATCTTGGACAATTTCATGAATTTAGTTTCCATAGAAATTTATGAGATGTATAGGTCCCTATTAAGAATCTTGTGATTAAGCAATTAAATCTCTGTTGAGAAGAAGAGTTTCAAGTGTTGGTCTGCATAATGTAGAGTGTTAACCCATTGAAGACGAGTCCCGAGTATACTCGGGCAAGTGTCTATGGAAAATGCATGTTGTAGTAGAATCAGCCGGTCCTCAACGGGTTAAGGAAGCCACACTGTGTCCAGAATGCAATAATCAGTACTGGGAGAGGAGACTACAAGTGACTGATTCTGTGGACTCTGGTATGCCAGGTAGGTCGTTAATCACTTCATCAGGCATGTACACAAGAGCCCGGAGTCCACGAGTTGGTGCCAAATGACATTACCCGCCATCATGAGAAAGGTAGTCAAACAGCCAGCAAACATGCCACCGTCCCTCCAATCAGCTTGTTAATCAACGCGCTCGTCACATCCTAGGGTGTAGAATCAACACCGGCGACCCAGTGTGGAGTGACATCGGGTGCGGTGACACGGAGACGGCCTAAACAGCCTCGTGTCAACCACCCGCCTTCCTCTCAGTTCCAGGTTTAGAAAGACTGGGGTACGTGGGAAGGGGCACTTTGGGTCGTCATTAATTTCAGTCATTACCACCGAAAACTTGTTTGGCTACTGTGACAGTGCCAATTTGAGATGTGGTGCTGAAAGTCTTAAAGCCCAAATCATACTGGAAATAACATTTATGAGAAGAAATATTAAAGGCAAGGCACGGTGAAGAAATCCAAAACTATTCAAGATGACACATTTTCATTTACAAGACAGATCAGCTGGTATGTATCCTGGAAATATTCTAGCTTTAGTTTTTTATTTCCTTTGGGTTTTTTCTGTCATGGCAAAGGGGGAGGGGGAACCAACATTTTGCAGTGTACATGCACAGTACATTTTTGGGGCAGATCATTTGAGAGACTGCAGTAGTTTGCAGGCCACTTTGTTTGAGACAATCCCTGAAGCTCCTGCCATCTGACATTGACATTATGTTCCAGACTTGTTGGGCATAATGGGGCAGATGAGTACTGTGCTTTTCTTTTTGCTCACACTGAGGATTATAAATTCCAGAGAGTTTGAGATGGTCCCCTGAAAACATATTGATTATCTCTGTCACTCTTGATAAATTTGTTAATTGTATAAATACTGTATATGAAGCAAAACACCTTGAGGTTAGGCTAGTCATCAGCATCCAATATGGAGAGGTAAGGGGGGGGGGGGGTAGAGGAGAGGAGGAGATGTAAAGGTAGAACATAGAATCCACAGTGATTGGTTTCTTGTGCTGAGCGAGCTATGATGCCATTATAGGAGTAGGATTTCAACACCCGTTTATCAAGATGCTCCGCTGATCAACGACACCCCAGATTCCGAGCAGATGAGCAAAGCCTGGGAGTTCTTGATGATACGTTGCGATGACGCGTGCGCATCGATGACGTATGTATTTCGAGGATGAGGCCAACTATTCTTGATCTCCCGGTCTAGGGTTTTTCTTCCGGAGTCACTGACCAGGACATATGATCTATCATTAAAAATCATTGTGAGACCATGGAATTGTAGTCCATTATCATACCTGCGCTGACATTTTGGAATTGCACTCGCTATCTCCTTTTTGGTTGGTCAGGCTATTTATCCATCTAGGGCAATACCCGCCTACGCTTCATCAGAAAAAGGCGAGTCTTGAAAAGATGTGAAAAGGGACAGATTGGCAGAGATTTGTAAGAGAGAAATCTCAATAAGAGGAGATCAATGGACACCATTCATACAGTTCAGCATTTCGCCACGCGAATACAGGCACATTATGAAATACGTGACTTGGCAAAGCCTTCAAATACCTGGAGAATTTTTTGTACGAAGTCAACCAGTACGTTTTACATATTGTGAAGTTACAGAAAGCAGTAACATAAATTTATGCTATTTAGTGTATTAAGTTTTGATACTTGATCATGAATTGTTGGAGATTGATTAGCAGAATATGTAAATGATAGGGGTTGATGTGAACCAGGTATTTCAAAAGAAACATAAAACTTTAACATACTCGTCTGCCTCCCCAACATGGATGTGCGCACATGTATGCATACCACACTAACACACACAGTGAGCTATACAATGTAGGACACGGCAGCAATTTTTGAGAAGGATGACTTTTGGTTATTAGTATTCAGGGACCAAAAGGTTAAGGGTTTTGTATTTAGTTTCCACTATGGCTGGCTGTTTTGTAATGAGATTTCTCAGGGTGCATATGATACTGCCTCGCTGAAAAGGGCAGTTTTTGATTGTTACCCTTTGGCCATTTTGACAGAAAGGTGCCCACGCAAGATTATGGCATTTGTAAAGCACAGTGAGAGTGCAGTACCAATGAGAGATAGTGTAATTTTGACATATTATATTATATCATTATAATATATTTCAAGCCTTTGTATGCCTGTAAGTATTTTAAAAGTATGTACAAAGTTGTCTCCCTTTTGTCTCTATCATACTATTTGATAATGCTTCTGCCTATTTGCACAGGGATTGTGTTTGCAATGTGTGTGTGTGTGTGTGTGTGTGTGTGTTGCACAGTAGTGAAGAGGCCATTTGATTCTCAGATCAACTATAGAACCCCACGGTTCAACTTCTGCTAGGCGCATTATCGGTGGACATACCAATAACTCCACCTTGTCGCTGTTGACAGAGGTGTACATATCAACGATTACCCGGCAACGCTGGGGTAATAATGTTATTTAACAGTCCCTTGGGGGAAGAAAAAGGCAAACACTGCTTTGGCTACTGCAGACTCGTGAGTAAGGTCATAGTATGACTGTCACATAATCAGATTCATGTATTATGAATTATGATGGGGCAGTATACGATTGAACTCACTTTCAATAGCATCGTCAGCTGTCTGATAGCCAGTGCCTTTTTCTTTCTTTCTGAACATGGATGTAAGGACTTCACTCTCTCATGGCCCTCGAGTTTGACGGACCTTTTTCGGCTGCCTCTTTTGTTGGTCATCATGGCAACAAGGCACTGTTACCCACTCCTGCGGGGGCCCTTGAGAAAGGCCACGGAACGCAGCTCCCGAGACTTTATTGAATCAAAATGCTAAGGAGCAATGCGATGAAACGGACCTTGTTCTCCCCTCCCCCCTCCCCCCCCCCCCCATCCTTTGCACAAGTCTGTCATGGCTTGTGCATACATGTACTGTAAGGCAGTTTCGTAGTGTGCAGAGCATGAATTACATTTGCTTGGGAATAAATTGATGAAAAGACCTCAGAAACCCGTGGGCCTGTGGTTGTCTGCTCAAAAAGCCTTCACTTTGCCATATATATTATCAGTAGCAAATGATACATTTCTTTGAAGAGAAAAGAGATTTCAAGCACTTGACACTGATTAGTGCATGAACCACATTTTTATGAGGCTATTCCCACACATACTGAATGATTGCGCATGAAATATGTTTTGACATAAATTTGTAATAGTATACCTGACATTCACATCCCAGCATGTACCAAAGAGACATCGCTGGTACTTAAAATTTGCAAGGAGATTTGCTGAGTAAAACTAAAAGATAAAGCAGAGAGAGAGAAATAGATCTAGATAGATCATTGGAGAGAGATTTGTAGTCATATAGAGAGGGAGAGAGAAAAGATATCCACGAAATGTCAACAAGGACTGTAGTGCAGGTGATTGCAGCTCTTTAGCACCCTACCGATAGCTCACATGTCTGCAGTTAATAGTCCAATAAGGGAGTGTGACGATTCTTGCCTTTTACACTGTAAATGAGATCTGTCTATTCTCAGATCATAGACCCACAGCATACAAGGGGATGTGATATTTGTTCAGGGTAATGAGATTAGCTCCATAGGGATTTTCACAGACTTTTGCTATGTGACCTTCGTCTCATTCTAATCCTGATTTTATAATCAAGCAGTCTTTGCCTGTTTTGTCCTAATCCCTTCGATTTATTTTCTGCAATTTGCATAATTCTATAATGTTAGATGACTCACTGGGATTGATGTGCTCATTGCCATTTGTAGAACTTTATTTATCCTGTTTTGCCCAAGTTTTCATTAGTTGTTCTATTTCATTTTTTGTCACGTCAGTCAGTTGTCCCAAGGCAATAATTCTTTTTTGGAATTGCAAGAAAGTTGATTACTTATCACTCTCAGGAGATGGTTTAAAATAGTTTTGTTTCAGGAAGATGGAGGAATAAATATATCAGAGAACTCTAACGTGATGCAGAAAATGTATCTTTTGTTTTGATAAAAGAGAGAGAGAATACTATTTATTTTATCAAGATGTGCAGTGCATTCAAATAGGTCTATACAGGTCAAATAGGTCTATAGGTCAATGAAGTCTTCTTCGTCATGTACTTTATGTATCTATGTCATGTCCTCTTATCCCCCCCCCCCCCCCCAATCTGTTGAAAACACCTTTATCTACACATGTATGTCTCTTTGTGTATATGCTTTGTTCCATGAGAGAAACCTTAGCTTTTCTCTCTCCCTCCCTTTTCTCTTTTCCCCTTTTTTATTCTCTCCATCTCTTGCTGTTGAACTTATCCTTGCTTTGCCTTCTCTTTTATAAAGGGATGGTATAGTTTTGGTTCAGATGGGGGAATTAGATTCTAAGTTTTTGAAAGATAATAAGAAACCTCATATCTTCAAAGAACACTCAATTCTAAGAAGAATTCATGTAATTTATTTTATGAAAATCAGATTTAAAATGGCTGAGATATTAAGAAATACGTAAAGTAAAACAAAGTGATCCTAATAGAATGTGGGTCCTATCTTAACCTCTTTGCTTTTGGATATCTCAGCAATTTCAAAACCGACTTTCATCAAATGAATATTAATTCCTCTTTGTTAATAGAATTTTATGCTCTTTAATATTTCATGTAAGGGGTTTCTAATTATCTCGGAAAAAGTTAAAACCTGAATCCCCCATCTCAACCAAAACTATATCATCCCATTAATGCCTATACTTTTGAGTTCTGTAGCACGCTTTTGATTTCTGTGCCATCTTTACATCCCTCTCCCTCTCTCTCTCTCCTTTCTGTCCATCTTTCTTGGACTTTGTTGGTTTTCATGCTGCGCTTCTTTCCTGCAATTCTCGTCTCCAGTTCTACCAATTCTCTCCGGCTGGTAGGTGTTTCTTGCTGTCTCCTTGTGCCATTTTGACCGTCCTCTAGCTTCCCCCTCCCATCCCCATCTCTATCTCTCGTTCTCCCCCTCTCCATCTCTCTCCCTCCTTCTTCTCCTCATCCTTTGTGAGATGGTTCTTATAGAAAAGGTCACCCTGCCCGAAGTTCCTCTTTTGAGGCAAGGAGAAAAAAAAATTAGCAGAAATCCATCTACCCCTTGACATTCATCTCGAGGAGCTGGTGGGAGACGGAGACACCGTCCCCAAGGAGCGGAGAGCCGGCATCCCAGCTCGCGGCGTCGACGATTTTGACCTTATTGCGGGCCCGCAAATAGGTTTCTGAGAGGCGAGCGATTCGTTTATGAGCTTCGGCTGATGCGTATTGGAAAGAGCAGCGGTGCTGATGTCCAGAAACGATGCCAATGACGTGGCTTATTCATCACCTAATTGAACACCGATGGGGAAAAGAACATGGCAGCGGTCTATGACTAACCGTGACTATACCCTGGTTACATTTTGCCTGATGCTTGCATAAACAAACGTGTTCTGCTCGTGGAACCTGGATGAGGTTTCAAAGCGACCATTTGTGCATTAGTTTCCCCGCTGTCAGCTCATTAAAACCTGGATAGAAATATACAATTGGAAGAGCTTTATAGGACTAGGTAATATCTTACATACGATTCACATTGTCAGCCTTCTGATATCTTGAAACACATTATTCCTCAATCTATGAATGGAATAATCCCCTACATAATCATTCTACAGTATGCACCAAGGTTGATTAAGCAAAGTAGGAATTGATGAGATTGAGTGAAAGTGATGCATATTATGCATTTTCAAAAGTGAACAGATTTTCTTTTCTTTTTTTTCTGGGGGGAACTTTGCATTCCTCATGAGTGCATGTTGAGCCATTGAGAGGGACATACAATGTTAGGAGTGGCATTTGACTTGAAAGGGGTATTAACCTTGGATATTGTAACCACATCGATTTGGTGATTGCAGAAATAAAATACTGGTACATGTTAAGTTGTTGTAAAATTATGAAATATGTCTCATGTTTATTTCAGGGGCAAACAGGAGTTAGTCTTAAAAGACAAATCCATGAACATTTATATACTTTAAGCATTAATGCTCATCTTGCTCTCAAGTGTTAATTCAGGTTGTATGTTGTGTGACTTTAATAGTTGCTTTTGAATGTACTCTTTACCTATGTGAGAATTGTCATTTTGTTTCCGTCTCTTGTCTTTGCCACAAGGATATTTCTCTTCGCTAAGGCTGTAGCGGTGGGTTTGTCTGACCTTTTAAGTGAGCCGTAACATTCAATCAATACTGCAAGGCGGCGGTGGGGGAGGGGGGGGGGGGGGGGGGGGGGGGGGGGGAACACCCCAAACAGCAAAAGTCGGGCAAAGTTGAATTATTAATTCTCGGCTGAGCAAGAGGCCTGCCAATGGAGAAAAAACCTTTGCTCCTCATACCTGTAATTTTTTTTTTTTCAAATCTTGATAGATAAACATTGCTGGTGGGCAAATTCTGGGAAATGTTATTTGACAACCTTGGGAAACGCTGAGAAAACTGCAGTCACATCCTCTGATGTATAAAAATGCGCTGAATTGGAATTTCACAGCATGGGAGGATTTCCGTGGATATGAAGTTCAAACTATATTGTCTTACCCCCTTTTTTTCTGTGTATATTGTGTTCTCACCCCCTTTTTTTCTGGGTATTCATTGGGTTCTGGAAGAGCAAGATAGTGTGACCATTATGACCGTCACTTTTTCATAGTGGTAAACTGATCAAGCTTGTTGATGATCTAATATTAGTTTTTCATGTGGGCCTAACCTCTTCCACACTTACTGCTAATTTACACCTCCTGGTAGAATGGATTTCTCTTATGAAACTGTTTCATAAGGTGCATTCATATTAATGATACAATTCCATGGCCTTTCACTTGGTCTGTCCTACTGTGAACGCAAGCTGAAAAATACATTGTGAAATATCATGGTATTTGAGGTAATAATTCAAACTGTGCATGAAAGACCTATGAGAGATTTGAGCGTGAATCATGGAAGAAACATGTACAATGTACCACCCGATTGTATCGCTGTATTTCTCATATGATTCGACATACTTTTATTGTGCCTTTTATGTGCAATGCATACCAGAAATACCACAGGAGGCCTATATCTTGAATGAGAATGGTACCAAGTGGATTACCATGATATCTAATATATGACCATTGAAGTATATCACCAATGAGAGAATGGTGTCAACAAATTGATGTGGTATTTAATACCGCAGTAATTCTGTGAATGCACATTCATGCATCGATGCAACACAAATTTACCCAGAAAATAAATTCATCGATCATTCATGTGGCCTTAAGCATGGCTCGAACAGTAATACGCCTTTTCTGCTACCCATGGTTGGCCAGTGATGTACTTGGCATCAACAAGGAATCTTGACTTTTTACAGATCTTTTTTTTTCCAGATCTATCTTTTGTGATCAGCTTGCAATAACAGGACATTCTGCTTCTTTCTTTTTTTTAACAATCCGATCATAATGTGAATGGCAATTACCAGGGTTAGCATTTGTATTCCAGGTCATTCCACATGACATAATATCAAAAGTATTGTCATTGGGCAGAGTGTTAGTACAATGAAATAACTGTTTTTACTTTGGATATTTGAAGCTTTCTTTTTTTAATGTTTGTCAGTGTCCTGGTTTTTGATATCTTCTATATCATAATACCCTTTACTCATACTCACGTCAGTGGATTATAGCTGGCTTTTGAAATATTTTGTACATAATATGCATAAAATTTTGTACATAATATGCATCTCAGTCTTATGGTTAAAATTAAGCCTTCTCTCATGTTGATTTGCATAGGATATCAACGCAGTTGTCTGCATTTTTTTTTTTTGGGGGGGGGGTTTGTTGCCACAAGTTTGTCATGTTTCATGTAGATCCTTCATCGACGATGTCTTGGGCGATTTAGGATTCTGTGAGGGTGCTGCTCATGCATGGATGTTCATTGGAATGATTATTTGATATGATTTTTTTTTTTTTCATCTTTTTTAAGGGTCTGCTTGACATTTTGTGAGTATTAGCCAGTGATCGTTTGAGAAGTGGCAAAATTCTGAGCACATACACGTACAGGGTAGTTGAGATGAGGGGGACAATCATTGAGGGGTGTGTCTGACTGGAATACCAACTCTCCTGCTTGGATGACGGCCCTTGCTGAGCACCTTCCATAGCAACTGGCGATTCTCCACCACTCTCCTGGGAGCAGTCGTGGTTTTTACATCACTGTTCCCCCTTCATATGTCGGCACACGGACATGTTCTTAAGGTTTCAAATTGCAGGGATTGGCCAGCCCTCCTTCCACCCTAACAGTTTACTATAATTGTCCTGAAAGAATAGAAAATATCCCCCTGTTCAGATGCAAGCCAGTTTATACCAAAACTTGATAAAGAAACGACGTATAAAGAATCATTGTATCACCGACAGACTGTTCAGATGTGTTAAATCTCGACCGTACTGGAAAATGTCATATGATGCAGTTTGCCACTGCGTATGCTCAATGGTCATGAGTGACAGCTATGGGGTCACCTTTCGTGCGCGCTCCCATAAAGCTCCGCCCAGTTTAATATACCGTTCTATGGTCGCCATACATTCATACACACAATGGACACGATAGAATGCTGATTCGTTAAACAAGTTCTAGTTCGAAACGATGCTCTGACCTTCGTTTTGTTATACGTCATTTCGTTAGTCAGCGTTCAGATGTGTAAATTCATCGTATAGCAATACCGTTTGGTATAGCTATACTCTTCTAGTGTAAATTTCTTGCATCTGAACACCCTGTTTACATGCTGAACTTGTTCCCCTGAGATCAGTAGAGACACAAAGTAGAAGGTCCTGAAGTTGAGTCATTCTTTCATCTGCTTGACTCTATTTTGCTAGGAAACTTCTTCATTTTCATTTTATGACGTGTAGATAAAGTTCTAACAAAACGAAAATTCATAGATGTTGTGGTTGATGAATAGAGATGTACAGTATAATTTGTAAAAGCTTTAAAGCCATTCTTTAATTAGGAGTAGGGCCTAGTATTTGTGTGTCACTTTGTAAACCCCCGTGTAAACATCATAGAGATGTTGCGCAGATGTCTCCGAGACCAACTGGAGACTAGAAAAAATCTCTGATAAAATCAGACGTGTTGGATTCTCTCGCAACTCCCCAGAGACCAGGCAGTGTCCAGGAGACATCTGGCAGAGTTTGGTCTCCATGACCAGCAAGACTCAGGTCACTACCAAGTCGCCACCTGGTCTCTTAGCCAATGAAATACTGTAAAACATGATATATTCGTGGCACGAAATTGTCGCAAATTGGAGCCGACGGCCTTTTTCGTGGCATGAAATTGTCGCGATTTGCCACTGGCGTTCAATGCATATAGTGTAGACAAGAAATTTCGCGTGCATTTTAATTTCGCGAATCTTGGCACTCGCGAAATTCGCGAAATTAAAATGCACGCGAACATTCCTCGTTTTACAGTACCCTCCACTACCAGTTGAGGTCGAGTCCTGAATATACTCAGGCAGGGGTCTATAACTATGGGAAATGCGTGGTGTAGCAAAATCAGTCCGTCCTCAACGGCGTAATGATCAAAGCTACATGTATACTGGCCATTGAACTTTACAGTGCAAAGGAAGAGTCTCCGAAGACCAGATAATTCTTTTTATACTGTGGATCAAGTTTTGCTGGCACTTCTTCAGAGCTATGATCTGTGCATGTATGCGTACTGGTAGGTCAGGCCATGGGACAGTGAAATCTAAAAAGCAAAACTACGAGCTACTGTTTTCAGTTTTTGTTTGTTTGATTTTGTGACTTGAAATCATGATCTTGAGCTTTTGAATTTGATAGGTATGTATTTATATACCCATTTACAAGGAACTCCCATCACCTTTGCTATTGATTACCTCCAAGTCGTTTAAAATGCAGTTGGTATCAAGTCGTTTGTGTGATCATGGACAGTGTGCATTTCTTGTTTGTTTGTTTGTGTGTTTGTTTGTTTTTTGTGGCCAGAAATTATGGCCTCAATCGTTTGAAATTGATGGGTACAATAGTGCATATAAAAATCAAGTCAGTTTTAGACTTAGACCTTCCAGCTGTTGACACAACCAGCTCTTTTGGCAAAGCCGTTTGTTTGTTTGTTTGTTTCTGCGGTTACACAAGTACCAGCATGAAAAAAAAGAATGTGTTGTTGATCAAGAGAAGCTTCCTTCACCTTCATCATTCACGTACCCTTATCATTTTACCTCGTTATAAAAGCTGCCCATATTTAGCAAACCATTTTGTGTAAATCCCCTACAGGGTGCAGTCAAAGGTGTTGAGGTCTTTTTTTTAAACTTTACAGTAAACATAGGATTTTATTTTGTAGTCATAGGAACACTTGTAATGTAGATACTTCAATAGAAATTTACAGTTGCCATAATTGAAATTAGGCAGGAGAGTGCTCTATGCATAAACATAATATAATACTATTCTGCAAGTGTATAAACAGAGATAAAAGAAACGTAATCTGTTCTTTCTACTGCTGGTTCGTATAGATGTCCTTCACCTTTGTTTTTACTATTCTACCCCTGGGTGCCTAGTGACACACGCAGTTTATTAGATCCACCTGTTCCTCAAAATACATTTGAAAACCAAGTAATCTGTAAATCCGTTTTGCTGCTACCTTGTCCTGCACACCTCAGGCAGGCTTATTCTGGATGATAGGAGCAACTGGTGGTAATGGAGGGTACTTATTAGGCCGATTCCCATCCGAAAATTATCTATTTTTTGGAACATTAAGCAAAAATGGATTATATGCCACTGTTCACTCGTGGCCAAAAAACAAATCTGAATGCCTAATTATGCATTACATACAGTGGAACACTGGAAGGCAGAGAGATTTGTGAAATCTGCATTCAAAGTAGGGTAGTCCATTTCCCTTTTTTTTAATGAAAGTAGGACAATCTATTCCCTATACAATTGTAGTTATACATTTTCTAAGTTTTAGTTACTTCCATGTGCTTCAGCCCTGTAGATAGGAATGCCACAGTCATTTGTACTGTCACAGTAAAGCGAAAGAAGAGAAAACATTTCCTGGACCTGTTACTAAGTTTAATATGTTTATTTAAAAGAATTCATTGAAATCCATTATCTGTTTGAGGGTATCTCACCCTTTTAATAAAAAAAGGGTAGTTTCACCGTAAAAACAAGAGAGCGTAAAACCCACAAAGTTTTTCTGTGATTGCTTTTGTTTTATTTGTGTAAAAAGTGGGCGTCATTGGAAAGCTAGCAGATAACGTCACACACACCAGAAGGTAATGAAGCATTCATTCCATACTGTTTTTAGATCTGTTAAGGGCTTTTTACACTTGTAAATTTTTGCTTAGCCCCGGACCAACGGTGGGGCTAAGGGGGGGGGGGGGGGGGGGGGCCTTAGCCCCACCGTTGGTACGGGACTATCCTTAGCCCACTTTCTGTTTACACTCGTTTTTGCCAAAGTGGGCTAGCCCCACCGATAGTACGGTACTATCTGGCCCTGCAAAATAGCAGGGGTTAGCACCGCAATTGCGGTGCCAAGCAAGTGAGTGTAAACAGAACGAAAAAATAATCTTGGGCTAAGCGACGGAGACGAAGTGCGACCCTCACTGACCAATCAGAAACGAGGTAATCATGTGCTGCCGGTGCGTGTGTGTACGTGTACAGTACACAGCGTAATTATGAATATTCATGTGGTTTGGAAAGTCCGGGGCTAAGAAATACGAGTGTAAAAAGGTCAGTTTTCTCCTTAGCCCCGGACAAGAGATAGTACGGGACTAATTGGCGAGTGTAAAAAGCTGAAAAAATTGGTGCGGGACTAACGATAGTCCTGGGTCAGAGAAAGTCCGGGGTTAAGAAACACAAGTGTAAAAAGCCCTTTAGAGCTAATGCATCAAATCATGCTGGGGGAAAAGAAAAAAAAATAGGGTAGAATTAAAATCTTCTTTCTTTTTAGCTGGTTCCAGCTAGTCTTTCACCAAGGAATTACGGTGTAAAGGCACACAGTGAAATTCGATGTTGCCGATTTAGTGAGCATAAGATAATGATTTCTGCTGCAAAATTCTTCCTGAATGTGATGGATTGTTAAAAATGTGGGCAATTTTGGTCAGTGTTCAAGCAGAAGTGATTTTCGTCTGAAAGCTTTTGCAGCTACTATTATTTCTATGAGAGCAAATGTTTATGCCCTGTGTTACAATTGTATTGAATAATTGTTGTTGTTGTTGTGGGCATGTGCATTCTGTGTTGTTATGTACATGTTTGTGTATTGGTAAATGTGTTTGTGTGTGTGTGTGTGTGTGTGTGTGTGTGTGTGTGCCATCAGAATCACCCTGTGATGCACTTTTTCCTTCTTTCCTATCAAATGGTAGTGTACACCAGGACGTTGCCACTGCCATTATAACCCGCATTTCAATTTGTGTCATGGGAGGCACTTTCAAAACAAAACCATCCATCATAGCGAGTGATCTGAGAAACACAAGGCAGATTAGCACTCAGTCAGTACTTCTGATTTAACTCTGCTGCTAAAATCACTGTGATGAATGTCGTGGGACAATATGTTCTGTTTCGTGCCGCACAGCAATTGTGGTGATATTACCTTCACTTTAACACATCAACTCATAGGGTAATTTTGCTACATATATTTTCTTGTCTCTCTTCAAATTGGCAACCCTGAAATTGAGAGCATGTGTGATAGTATTACAAAGAGAAATTACATGAAACTTGTTTGGTTAATTAGATGTGCAGAAAATCCTCCAAATGGTCACAAATTGGCTAATTTGGGAGATAAAGATATTGGCCTTTGATAATTTAAACTTTGATATTTTTATGAAATGTGGTGTCAATTTAAAGATCAGTTATTCATAAACGAAACAGTTCGGATCGAGACTTGAAAATCCGTTCAATAAAATGAACAACGTTAAATGACCAACATAGGGCTGTATTAAATGAAAGAGAAGTGTTTACTCTATCTTGTGAAACAGTAACCATGAATAGTGAAATTTATAATGATGTGGAACAGCACCAAACAAAATTAGATTGTGAAATATGACTTCTGTGACTTTATGGGTTAATTCTTGAATGCGTGTACACATTGAGTGTCAGTCTGCTTTATTTAGTCATTTTTCCCCCACAGATATATATTGAAACCCTTTTGATAAATATGCTGGTTATCCATGCATGTTATGATACAAAAATCGAGCAAGGATAAACAGATCCTATCGCACGCTATCAGTTAATTTGTTTTTGCTCAAATGACCTTTAAAGTGGAAACTGATGTGTCAAACAAGGACATCTCCTGACCTCACTGTTTGTTATTACAATAATGATAATAATGATAATAATAATGATGATGATGATGATGATAATAATAATAATAATAATAATAATAATAATAATAATAATAATGATAATAATGATAATAATAATAATAATAATAATAATAATAATAATAATGATAATAGTAATGATAATAATAATAATAATAATAATTACAATCAATATCAGTATTACATTCATTATTGTTGATATTTTTATTACGGTTGAATATCATAATTGTTATCTTTACTAACAGTAGCATTATTGATACATTATTATTGCTTGTATCTTTACGATTGATATCATAATGACTTTCTTGGCTGGTTTTTGTTTGTTTGCTCTTGCAATACTGCCGTATGTTACCACTATCACTTTCACATGTACTTGAAATACAACACAAGTACTGTGTCTATACTCCCCCTCCCTTATCATATGTCAGTATACACTGTCACGAAACAAAGCCAAGCGTGAATACGAGACAACTAATAACTATTAGGTGAATATTGCATTATATATAGATGGTGCAGCACAGATGCCTTGTATACGTTTATTCTGTTAGGAGTTTTTGCTTTGAACAATGCTGCAGCACACCTGTGAACAAATCCACACATATCCCCCTTGATGTCTCCTGTGCAAAGGTTACAATTCTTATGAAAGAAAAAAAGCTTAAAGGGATGGAACAGTATTGGTTGAGATGAGGCTTCAGGTTTCCTACTTTTTTTGTGAGATAATGAGAAACTTGTTTTGAAATACGAAAGAGCATATAATTCTAACAATGTTAAAGAGGAATTCAAAGTTTTTTTCATGAGAATTGGTTTTGTTAATTCATCTTAACACCACAAATGAGCATGGGAAATTGAACACCAGCTCAGTATTTCATATTTAACACCAGACTTCCTCCAGTGTGTCATCTCTCCTTTTTCCTCTCCCTCTTTTGATACCCCTGCAACCTGCCCTCCGTTCCCTTGCCCCTGTCATCATCCTTTCCCTCTTCGTCTCATCGTCTTGCCCCACCCCTCCTTGTCCTTCCATCTGCTCTCCTCCCCTCCCCACCCCCTTCTCCACTACCAACTCCTCTATGCCCCCTCCCTCCCTTTTTACTTTCCCATGCTTGTTCAAGGAACACCACAACCAGTTCAAGTTTAGATAAACATCAGCCTGTTTCTCCTCCTGTTTTTCCTATCTCTCCCCCCCTCTCTCTTTCATTACCCCTCTCCTGTATATGGTGACACCCCTCATATATGGTGACCCCACTCCTGTATAGCGACCCCCCTCCCTTCCCCTCCCCCTCCCTTACTTGTTTCTATGGATGAGCGTGATGGTGATGCTGGGTGCGAGATTCGTGCTGACATAATTGCCTGTCGCTTTGATGCATTTAAAAGGGGTAGCGTTGGGGAATGGGCCTTGATGCCCGGTGAGCAGGCATTGGTTAGCACAGTGTATGTTGTAAAGCGCGATGTGTGAAGCTGTGTGTCTTGTGATACAGTGCTGACTGCAAAACTGTGTCATTCTTTGATGTACGTATGTGTGTATTTGGGACTACCCACTGGTAAATGACAGTCTAGCATTATGATACATTAATGGAACGTGAAGTTTATAGAGATGGTATAGTTTCGGTTGAGGTCGGGATTCAGATTTTAACTTTTTTGCGAGATAATTAGAAACTACGTATATGAAATATTAAAGAGCATACATTTCTAAAGAGGAATGAAATGTTTGCATACATTTCTAAAGAGGAATAAAACATTTGCATACATTTCTAAAGAGGAATGAAACGTTTCTTTGAGGAAAATTGGTTTTGCATTGGCTGAGATATCCAAAAGCAAAGAAAAGCAAAATTTAAAAGGTGGGTCCCACCTTTTATTAGGTTCTCTTTGTTTTGGATTTCTCAACCATTTCAAAATGGATTTTCCTCAAGTAAACTTTTGATTTGAAAGCCTAGAATTTAGAATGACATTTTACCAGTTTCTCTCCCTGAATGTCACTAGCAAAAACTAGACTTAGATCATAAAAGCTGAAGTATTACCACTTGCTTTTTGCAGAGTGATTTGCAAAGACACATTGTTCATAGTAAAAAAAACAGGATGTACTTTTTGTACATACATCATAGTTTTTATTTTGTGCGCGTCATGTGTTTTAGCCATCAACACACACACACACACACACAAAAGAATTATTGGCGTGCTCTCCTCTGAATCAGGAATGCGATTTTGGCATGTTAAAAGCATTAGTGTTTGGCACAACATCAGTGGGTGAGCTGTGGATACAATTTCAGTTGCTATGGTAACATTTACCAATCACCAGCAGCTGGCATCCCCCGTGAGCTTCTACGAAATACAGCACTTTCAGAAGAGTTTTTACCGGACGCGAGCTCTTAGGGGCAGTACAAAGGACATTGAAAAAAAAAAGATATATATAAACCAATGATACTGAAAATGGAATTAATTCTTTGGTTTTATGTGGGAGGGTCTGTGGGCGTAGAATTAGTAGTGTCTCAACACTCAATAGAGCATCTGCTTTTAAAGGGTGTGTACAGTTCTGGTCGAGGTGAAGATTTAGCTTTTAACGTTTTGTGAGATATTCAGAAACCACTCTATGAGATGTCAAAGAGCATGCGGTTCTATGGGTATCAAAAGTTTATTCGATGAAAATCGGTTTTGAAATGGCTGAGATATCCAAAAACAAGGTGAAACAAAGAGATACTAATAAAGTTGGGGCATGTCGCCTTTTATTATTAGCACTTTTTTGGATATCTCAGCCATTTGAAAACCAATTTTCATCAAATAAACGTTGAATCCTTCTCAAAATTACATGCGCTTTCATATTTCATAAGAGGCTTTTCATTATCTCACTTAGGAATGTTCAAAACATGAATCCCTACCTCAACCAGTACTGTACAGTCCCTTTAAACTTCTATATCAAAAAACAGAAAGTGATTTGAATGTAAAGTAAAGTGAAAGATAGGTTCTGAGGTTAAAATAAAACAGTGTTGATGGCATGCAACTGCTTTCTAATGCACTGCACATGATGGATGACGCATGTTTCCCAATACACATTTCTTCACAGACGTCATCAGCATGAAAAGCTATATATTGCTTGGAACTTGTTCTTCACAGTCTGTTTGGGCTAGCAAAATGCATGCTTGTGTACTCAATCTAATTCAACCCTATCAGTGCTATTTCAGACTTGTTGGCATTAAACAAATCAATGCCATTTTGAGCTGTTTCTGTTGAGAGGGCTACCAAACTTGTGTTCAGTGAAGGTGAATGCCCTGGAATGAGATTTCTCAAAGTTTATTGACCGATTCAGGTTCGTTGAGGGCAGCAGACATTTCATGGCACTGGGCGCAGCCATAGTGGGTGTCTTAGCCGACCCCCTCTGCTCTCCCCCACCCTGGGCAACATGTTTATCACGCACTTGTAACAAAGGTTCGCGCACTAAGCAAGCATTCGCGCACTTAGTACGAGACGCCCATTGGCTATTAAAGCAGTTTTTGTCCCCGCCGAACGAGTTCGAGCAGGGGACTATGAAACGGGCTCCGTACGTGTGTGTGTCCGTGTGTCCGTCCGTCTGTCCGTCCGTCCGTCCGTGTGTCCGTGTGTCCGTGTGTCCGTGTGTGCGTCCGTGTGTGATCAAAATCTTCAATTTGCTACTTCTCTGTCATTTATGAGCCAATTTTGATTCTGTTTGCTTTATATGATAGCACTACATGGGAGCTTTGAAACTTCTACACAGAATTTCAGTCGTGACCTTTGACCTTGACCTTTGACCTATATTGTACATTTTGCTACAAAATGCTACTCCTTCGCCATTTCTAACCCGATTTCGATTCCGTTTGCTTTATGTGATGGCACTAGGTGAGGGCTTCAAAACTTCTACACAGAATTTTGACCTTTGACTTCTTTGACCTTTGACCTTGATTTTTTGACCTATATTGTACATTTTGCTACAAAATGCTACTCCTTCGCCATTTCTAACCCGATTTCGATTCCGTTTGCTTTATGTGATGGCACTAGGTGAGGGCTTCAAAACTTCTACACAGAATTTTGACCTTTGACTTCTTTGACCTTTGACCTTGATTTTTGACCTATATTGTACATTTTGCTACGAAATGCTACTCCTTCGCCATTTTTAACCCGATTTCGATTCCGTTTGCTTTATATGATGGCACTAGTTGAGGGCTTCAAAACTTCTACACAGAATTTTGACCTTTGACTTCTTTGACCTTTGACCTTGATTTTTGACCTATATTGTGCATTTTCCTACAGAATGCTACTCCTTCGCCATTTCTAACCCGATTTCGATTCCGTTTGCTTTATGTGATAGCACTAGGTGAGGGCTTCAAAACTTCTACACAGAATTTTGACCTTTGTCTTCTTTGACCTTTGACCTTGATTTTTGACCTATATTGTACATTGGCTACAAAATGCTACTCCTTCGCCATTTCTAACCCAATTTCGATTCCATTTGCTTTATGTGATGGCACTAGGTGAGGGCTTCAAAACTTCTACACAGAATTTTGACCTTTGACTTCTTTGACCTTTGACCTTGATTTTTTACCTATATTGCACATTTTGTTACAAAATGCTACTTCCGGCGGGGACATATGTTACGCACCGCGTAATTTCTACTTTTCCTTGTTCATTCTGCGCGTGTGCTAATGTAGGGAGAGGGGTGGGGAGTGGGAAGGGGGGGTCGGCTGAGACACCGCGTAATGGCGCTGCCCATGCCAAAAATACACATAGCGCGTCACAGAATCGGTCAATATGACTTTTACAGAACTTCTTAAAATTCCCCTGCCAGAATAATTCATGGTAGAATGTACAAGTGATGATGTACTCAATGTACTACCTCTGCTTTGTAGATGATTATGTTGATTCTCCCTATCAAGATAACACAGTATCCTCCACTAACTTTAAAGCATTGTAGATAGTCAGGACTTTACTAGGGATATGGCCAGCTTGATACAGCCTGGTTGATGTATGAAAATTTGTGTAAACCTACTTTTAAAATGATGGTTGTTCATAGCTATCACTACCATAGAGTTCACGTTTTGATTTCCTGACATTACAACAAAAAGTGCATGCAAACCTAATGTCATGTAATTGAAATGTCTCAAATGGGAATGTGTGAATCCACAAGAAACATACTGTAGCTTCTTTTATGAGGACCAAATGGAGGAGATATCTACTGAGAATACATTTAACTCTTTATGTGCCACGTTTGCACGTCCGACTCAGTCGACAGCATGCCAACTTCGCATATTCTGCTCAAACCCAAAAACCCGCCCAAACCGAATGATAAATCGCCAAGTGCAGCAATACAATGAAAGCTTTTGTCGCGCTTCTGTTTGTCTCATATATATAGCTTGCATTTTATATGGTGATTGACTATCAAGCGGTGTTCCCTAATAGATTTGTGTGGAATTCTAGGTTCCTGTCACTGTTTTGTTTGCGAAAGTCATGCCTGTACAGTGATTGTATTTACTGGTCATTACAAAGAAAAACAATCATCGATTTGTCTTACAATTTTCATCAAAGCAAAGCTTGGCATTTTCTCTATACAACTCTGCTCATTACATGTTCAGCTTGACAGACATCTTTAGAAGTTACATAGATTTGAAAAACCAAATGTTTTCTCAAAGCATGACTACGTTGGTGTCTCAGAATAATGTGGCACAGACGGGGTTTCCACCATGGCACATAAAGAGTTAAGTAACCAGCTGCGATGATGTTTTAGTTTCTGGCCTAGCAGTTTGAGATTTGCCATTTGAAATGTTTCTTTGTGATGATACTCTTTGAGGTTGCAGCTGCGAACGAGCTACTGTACACCCGCAGTGGTGGGGACATACAATGTACCGGACTCTTTGGAAAAGGCCTCCCACATTTAGTGGGTAATCTAGACTGATCGCTCATTGACCAATAGTGTCAGCAATGATCAACGACATCCAGCGTCACCGAAATACCAGAGGTTGAGTGCTCCTGGAGGCAATGGGGAGGGGATTTATCTTTTACTTATTAAGTACAGTGCTGGAGTAGAAAGTGTAGTTCAGGCAAGGGTAACAGTGTTGCTAGTGGAAGATGGTAGGAGGGGTAAGATGGATGGTATATGGTAGAGGTTGGGGGTAGGGGAGGAGAGATGGTTGATTTTGCAGACGTGTGATGCTAGGATGGGGGTGTGGAAGAAAAATTTGAAATCAAAATTTAATAGTGCATTGGCAAAGGGGTCAGTAGAGGAACATTATGTGAAAAAAGCAGATCATGAGTATATTTAGGTGATATTTGTCATGAACAGTTATTGACACAAGTGAAGGCTAAAGGATTGAATGGGAGATGAATAAAGGGGGGGGGGTGAGAAAGATATAAGGAATGAAGAAAGGAGAAGGTGTAAGAATGGAGGGATGGAGAAAGGTAGAAGGGAGAGAAATGGGTATAGGGGGAGGGTATGGGATGAAAGGGTTTATTGCCACTTGGTCTAATATCAGATGGTCTACTTCCAGTTCGTCTAACACCACTATGGCTAACTCATTTGGTCTACTATAAATTTTGTCTAATACCCATTTGGTCTAGTCCTCACTTGGTCAAAAGCCTAGTTTGGCTAATTATAATTTCGTCTAATGACCAGATGGTCAATTGTGATTTTTTCCCATTTTGTCTCATAAAATAACGGTATTAGACGAAATGTGCCTAGCCCATCTGGAAGTAGACCAAGTGGTAGAGAGGCTAAGTGGCGATTGGACTTCACGGTCATTAGACGAACTGGTTGTTGACGAAACGGGATTAGACCTTGTGTGTTGAGACTAAATGGTTATTAGACAAAGTGAGAGTAGACCAAGTGATAGATCACTGAATGAAAGAGCTGTAAATGAAAATGAGAGAGGGGGGGGGGGAAGGGTAAATGTGTAAGGGAGGTGAATGGAGAATGATTCACAGATAAAAGGGAAGAGGGAGAGAGGGAGAGAAGGAGGAAAGTGAAGAGTGATGGGATGAGGTATGGGGGAGAGAGGAGATGGGTGTAAACAGAGCTGAGGATGATGGGATGGAGGGAGAAGTGGGAGTGAGGGGGAGAAGAGAGAAGAGGAGGAAGAGGAGGAGGAGGGGAATATATCCCCCCTCCCCCACTCCTTACTCCATGGATGTCTCTGAAGGAGAAAGTTTGGGAGGAATCGTCGAATGGGAGACGGGGCAATGAGGCAGGAGAAGTGGAGAACCAGGACAAGGACAAAGATGCGGTCCCTTCGTCGGAATTTCTTTACGCCTCACTGCTAGCAATCAGATTCCATCAGTCCTGTATTTATTTAGACCAAAGCGCACAACCTTAATCAATTCTGTGTGGGTTGAACATGTTTTGACAATTGTGCCAGTCAGTTATTTATTTAATCCTTCTTTTAATATGTATGATATTGTATATACATCAATTTTTTTTTCTTTCTATTTCCACTGAATTCCAAAGTCATTATCCTGAAGTAAAAGCAAACAAATAAACAAGTTAAAACTAGACACATATTCCAAAAACAAAAATTATTTACTCTCTGTGCAGAAATTGGCATTTAGTATTGAGGAATTTGCAATATTTTGAGCCCAATACTTCAAAGGCTTTGTTACTGTTGGAGCACTACAAAACCGTGTGCAACATAATAACTGTTAAAGTGAGTTGGACATTTTTGTTTCTTTGTAGTATGTTTTATCTTATTGGACCCAATGTTCCAGGAATTTTGTGTGGTAAAGGTATTCTATACCTGTATGGTGATCCCACACAGTGGCTACTTATGATTGGTCATCTCATTAATTTGCCAGAAATGGTATCATCTCTTGGCTATACAAGAGCTGTTTCTTAATATTATGGGATTTGCTGTTTTGCTTTTATCATCTGTTTGTGTCAGTAGAGCTGAGTCAATCCATACAATGTAGTCATTGTCTACATCTTTTGAGAAAACCTGTATAGATTTGGAGCTAAAAGTACATGTAGCCTTTCCACACTGAATAAATTTTGGTCTTGAATGAAGAAAATCCCAAAGAAAATAAACCATAACAAAACAACAGCCGTAGGAAGTAGACTGACGTAAGAGAAACGCAATCACGGTAACAGATACAGCTTATAAAATCCTTGTAAATGGCATCATTATATTTCGCTGAATGTGTGTGGGTACAACACGTCACAATGTGCCGAAGATAAAAGGTCAACTTTACCAAAGGTAGCGTTGATGATGCGAATCCCTGTTCAGCAGAATGTGACCCTTCAAATATTGTTCAATTTCACCCTGCGATGATCCGCCGGCAATTATTTACTCCTCAATGTGGGAAGCTCACAAAGCCGCAATTCTTGACAAGGGCGCGTGTGGATGCATTGACGTGAATCTATGTAGGTAACAATAGGTATGTGTAGGAGGCTAGTTATCAACCTTGATATTAGGGGGTTACCGCCCTTTATAGGTGTTCTGTAGGTTTTATTCTTTCTTTCTTTTTTTTATATTTTGCTGCTTTGTTTATATGTGACCTTTTTTGTGTGTTTTGTTTTGTGTTGTGTGGATGTGGGCGGGCAAATTAGCACAATGCATATACATGTATATGATATGACAAGGTTGGACAGTTGATATTTAATAGCCTGCTGTGGAAAAGAGGTGAGAAATGAATTCAGTCTGTTATGAGTCTTGTTTTCTCTCCGAATAAATTTACAAGTTGTGTTGAACCCAAACTATAATTTCAGATCTCCTGTTTTCTCTCGTTTCATTGAACTTCGGATCCTACATATCTGAATATAAGATGATGCATCCTTTGATACAGTTTAGAATGTGAGTATGGGACTATGAGTATCATTTGGTTGTACAATTGTACATGTCATTGAAACATACGTAGCGCCCTGAAGTAGCTCTGGGCCCTGTTTTATTAAGAGGTATAATTGATTTTATAGTTGATTTCTATGGTACATGTAAGTCTATTGCAGCCTGTGTGCTAAGGAAATTTATAATCAATTATACTTTTGATAAGACGGGGCCTTGGAGTGGCAATGTCGATCAATGCAGAGACAGTGGCTACTTTACTGAACGATAAAGCTAGTCCTGCCCAATGTCAACAGATCTAGAACCATAGTCACAGCTGGGTGGTGCATGGTTTTTTTTCTAATAGCATGTTGCAGAATTGTGCTGAAGTTTCTATGCAACATCCTAAAAGATACACATGATATTCAAAGTCCCAACTGACAGTGTGCAGAAAAAAAGAAGTTTATAAAAGAAGTGTTGCCTGAAATGTACCAGTATCTGGATAGAAGATTTCTATCCTCAGATTTTTATAGCTCATTAATTGTGATCCAGAATTCAACAGTAATGCTGGAATGCAGCACCCAGAGAGCATAGAACCCCAGAGTTTCCAAGGCCTGGGCCCCGGGGCCAAATGCACCAGGGACTTTGCTTGCACAGATTCATACACAAATGATCAAAAGCTTTTTCCTTAATACAGTGCAAGCTAAAATTTCAACTTGTTGATCACCCTGGTCAGAGATGATCTAGATATTAGGATAGCGTGAGAAGTGGACTCATCCATAGGCCGTATCAATGTCTGTAGTTTGCAACTTGAGACATCAGGCAGTACCATGGTATTCATTTTCTCACTTACCGATACTGGCACGATAACAACTATGCTTCTTTTATGCTTTGAGCCCACTCGTTTGTTTAAACTGCTAAACACAGTAGTCATGGGAACATCTATGTGTGTATGTGTATGTGTGTGGGCGTATTTATGTTTGTGTGTGTGTGTGTGTGTGTATATATATGTTTGAGGCTGTGTGCATTTATCCAAACAGGCGTTTGATATACATTGCTCGACGGACATCAACAGGATTATGGAATCATGTGCATCTGATCTTTATTTCTGGCAATCGAAAGCAGCCGCTCATTAAAGAGTGAGCATCGATCTGCTCTGTGGATATGCCAAACACATTAAAGTGAACATAGCACTTGCCTACCAAAGCGTGTGTTTGTTGTTGAAGGATTATTTTCTTATGTTTTCTCACATATTCACCAATTTTTCATAAAATATGTACAAAATGAAATGAGTATGTGCTCAGAATCAGTGAAAACTCACAATCGGCCATAAATAGTGAAACCACCGTGCAGCATAAAAGTTTGTGCTATTTGTATATGGCAGATACACAAGTCATACAAGCATCCTTTATCATGTAGATGAAGGGTGTATGATATTAACCAATTGTGTGATTTGAGTGGTGATTGGCACAGAAAACACATAACTATCCTTTTAATACACACTGTCCAAAGTCCCTGGTACAGAAAGGGTTAATCAATCCATTCAAGTCTTTGCAAAGCGATGAATCTTACACTTGTTTGGACGTTTGTGCTTTCTGGGAAGGACCCTATACTGTACTTATTGGCAGACAGGTATGATGTGCCAATGGATTTATTTTCTTGCTGGTCAGTAAGCTTTAGTTGCCGTAGGGTGAATGGATGAGCAGTGCGGGTTCATTGCACTTTGTCATTGCTTTTTAATACAGGCACATTGTGTGTGAGAGTTTGTTTGAGCTTCAGGAAAGGGGCATAGTCCCGGTAGTGTAGAGGGCGCTGTTGATGATACTGCCGATCACCATTAGCATTGATACGAAGATTACCGAAGTTGAGCTGTCATCAAGAGTAAAGTGCGTAGGTGTTGCTAAGTAACGTTACCTTCGTTGTCTTCTCTGCGCATTGCGCAATCTGTAGTATGCCAGGGTGCGTGCCTATGTGCTTGTTATTATGACATCACAAAAGAAGTTTGCTAAAGCTGTCATCCCCCTCAGCCGAATAATGAGCCGAACTGTGATTGGACCACTGACTACAGTGGATCGGACTTCTTCGGACTCGGGGAAGTGGGCCAAAGCATAAGCGCTAAAGAGGAGTCGATAGCGTAGGTCTCTGTAGGAAACTTGCGCTGTGCGCCCGCGTACGCATTTGACTAAAACACCGGGACCATGCACCATTAAATGCCGAGTTGTTAAGAAAATTGTGGCTAACATACTTAGTATTTAAAGTTTGTGTGTCCCGTTTGCCATTGTGAGAATTAGATTCCTTTCTTACAGTAAGCTGGTATGTTATAGAGACCTGTAGGAAATTCAAACCTTTCCTCACAATATTCCAAAAACTTGGCAACTTCTTTGTGATGGAAGGGAAAACAAACTATAGATTTCCCGTAAATTCTTTTCAGACCATGAAAAAAAAAAATCTGACCGTTATCCTCAGTACCAAAGGGGAGCATTTTCATAGGAAACATGGGGTTTGTTTTTCATTCTTTTTTAAAAAAAACCCTAAAGTGTATTCCAGTAAGACTTTGTACATGGTGTTGAGAGATACAATGTACCAAGGTACGTTTTCTTCAACAATGTAAACTTTTGTGATGTTTGCAAAAGAGATACAAATTGTAATACGACCTTTAATGCCTTGGTTGTCAATAAAAGCTGCTATTAAAAGACTCTGAACTCTTTGTGACCTGTTTTTCTTTCTTTCTTTTTTAGTGATATAAACTTCAAAATGGGGGCCACTGGATATTTGACAGTTATTTAAAATTGCAAGCCTTTTACTCACTACTTTCAGAGCATGTGTGATTTGACAAACCAAAAGATTATCCATGGATAAAGGGATTAAGGTTTTCTTACAAGCTTAGCCAATTTAACCAGAAATATGTCCCCATGTGACATTGGATACATATGGATATACTTGTATTATGACATTTGATATACAATTTGTATATTCCCCAAATGATACAAGATTACAGTCTTGGCCAGATGTCACACAGCACTTTGTAACAACTGCTACTTGCCAAGCTATGAGTTACCATGGCGGCAACACAGCAGCAACTAATCAGATTTGTACCAATAATTTAAGGGTTGTCATGACAACAGGGAATTGTTTGTGAACTGACAATGGCTGTATGCCTTTGATAGGAAAGATAGCCTTGGGTTACCGTTTGGCAAGAAGTCATATTAACATGCCTATTGTTGGATTTTCAACTTCTATGGAAAAATAAACAAAATCTCTGAAAATGAAATGTTCATTTTATGTTCATACATCATGTACATGATATACTGGGAAAATGACAGGTGCTACAGTGGTCAAGGTCTTCCATATTCAGCTGAAGATAAGGAATGTTGCTGTGATGTAACAATTACAGTCATACATGTATGTACAAATGTACTATACTCCACTCACACATGCTCACAAACATATGTACATACCCCATTCTATGTGTTTTGAGGACCTCGGATTAATCCTCAATGTTCCAGAATCAGGTATGACAGCTCACATCAATGTCAAGCCTTAAAAAAAAAAAAAAAAAAAAAAAGTTTACTACTACATTTCTCTAAGCATTGTTTATTTTTAAAAGTTCAAAGGTGACTATATCTAGATAATTGATACTAGGTTACGTGTCATCTCCTTATCATAAATACTCGGATTTGAATGGTGATTGACCAGTATCAATGGCAACAACAGCAAACATGGGATTCTATCTTCCCTGAACCTGTGAAACAAAATAGTGTACATTGTATGAGTGTACTTTCATCTTTCATGGAGTTGATGGTGACAAAGCACAAAACCTGGGTGCTAGCGAGGTTTAAAGAGACAAGGTGATAATACCTCCGTGAATGTTGTGGTCCTGATCGACATTACTGTCATGTCACAAAACACGGCACACTGGATTACTCCGCTTCCCGTCGCTCCCGCATATGGCTCTGTGTCAACGCGATTAGCGCTCGGAATAGATAATTGAACGGCTAATTGATAGGGTCCTGTTGATGGGTCGTCGGGAGGCGGAGAACGTTTGCGGGAGTTATTTTGGCAGACGGAACGCAGCAAGGGGCAAACCTTGTTATGTTTTGTAGTCCAAGATCTTGATGAATCTCGATGTTCGCAAACAGTTTGCGTTCATTTCTGTGCGAGGCGGGTGAGTTAGCAGTGGATAATCTTGTCAGACACAGACCTTCCTTTCTATTATTCTGGATGAGTTTCGTCAGGAATAACAAGATATTGTTTGTGAAGTACATACTTGAGTTTCCGAGACCTGCCTCTGTACACATGTAAATTTGCACTGCTATTGCATCTGAATTTCGCCATATTATCTTTGCTGCATGGGAATTCTTGGAGTTGAGGAATTAATCAATCTTGGAATGTGTGGATCAAAGATTACAATAATTGTATTCGTGCATTTCGGTTTGTTTGTGGTACTGCTGTCAGCACATTTAGAATGCAGCTGTGTAACATGGACTACTTCAAGCCCAAAAAACTGCAAGTTTGGTGAATTTTTAGTTTATGTGGCAAGGTTAGGACATTGGAGTTAAGATTATTGTGCGTTTACAGCATTGGGGATTCCTTTTTGTTCATAGAGGAATTAAAGGAATACTCAACCTTCCAAATGATACTGGTTTTAAGATTGTTTATGTATTGCCTACAAGGATCTGATGGGTTCCTCACAAAGTGGAAAAGGGTATTTTTGAATCTCAAATGAAACAGGGTAACTTTCGGAAATTAGATTTTTGTGTAATTTCACAGTATTTCATTTGACATGTATACAGCAACTACTGAATGGTTCTGTAGTTGGTGGACATAAAATCATTAACTGATTGTGAATGAAATTGTGTTTATGATAAGCAAGCTTGTCTGCTTAACATTCTCTGTTGTTTTGTTGCTACTTTTACCCGGATACCCTCTTAATGATTACAAATCTTTCCCCATCTTTTACTTTTCTGTCTCAGAAATGGCAGCGGTGAGTAGGTGAGCCACGCCCACAAATCTTCCCAACTTTTCTCCTCCTTTCTGCTGCATCTCAAGAGCATCCAGCTCCGGGTGTCTTTGCTGGTGAGAGCGTTATCCGAGACGAGTGACAGCATCCGTGGACCCAACAACCTCAGCTGTCCGCAGTCGCCCGGCAAATCACCTGCCGGCGGGGGGAGAAAAGAAGAAGAAGAAGAAAACCCGCCATCGACAACAACCGAAAAAACAAAACGGGTACGGTCACCCTCTCTCGCTGAAGGGCTCATCGCGTCTTATTGACTCTGAGAGAAAGCAGGCAAACACCTGCTGTTCGGGGCGGAGGAAGAAGAAGTCTTGGGAACGAATTGGCCCCCGCTCGTGTGTGGAGAAGAAATAATTGAACGTTCCGGGGGGAAGGACGCAGTGGGCGCTATGGCAACACACAATGGCCACACGAGTGTCCACGTATCAGACACACAGACGTGGGAGAGGAATAAGAAATACACGGTAAGTGGCAGTTAAACTCGTCTTCTCCTTTTTTAACCACCTCACACTACATCCATTGATACTTAATTATTAGCTACTCAAATTACATCCAATGATTCCAGTCAATGCCATAGCTGTGGCCAAGCAGTCCTGATGTACCATGGCAATTTGAATGAGAGGGAACATACATTATAGTCATCGTGATTCAAATCAGAGGGAATCTCTATGCCGATTGACGACACTCTTATTTGTGAGGCAAGTTGGATGACCTCTTAGTGGCTAGAATCTTCATCATTACTCTCCACTTGACGAGACATAGTATGAAGAACTGCTCCTGTGTGATCTCACACTTCAAATGGCAGGCTCAGTTACCATGTATCAAAAAATTAAGATTATCTTGATCAGCACATTATACTCATCAATACATTTTGTACTGCAGGGAAGAGATACAGTGAACAGAAATGTTTCGGATTCGGGGGGGGGGGGTTTATATCATGAATAAAGTGAAACAACAAACAAATGTAAAGAAATATGAATATGGTCATCCAGAAATATATGACCAGCAAATTCTAACCATCGGAAAAATTAAATTTTATGTATATAATGGATGATTAACCCGTTGAAGACGAGTCCCGAGTATACTCGGGCAGATGTCTATGGGAAATGCATGTTATAGCAAAATCAGCCTGTCCTCAATGGGTTAGTGGATGATTGATGGATGATTATTGTTTGTTTGTAAGACAAGCAGTTACAATTAATGAGTTTAAGGCCAGGTTAAAAAGTCATCTCTTCAAGTAATGTATTTTCTGTTTGAATTTCTTGTATGCATGTCATTTTGTAATGCGCAGTAGAGTATATTATTATAGTAGCTGCGCAATATAAATGACCTTTATTGTTATATTATTATTATTATTTACCCGCATGGTATACATACTGTAGTGTCTTGTAGTCCATATTTTAGCCGCTTAGATTCGTGGTATGGTGCCAATTTGCACCGGCTGAATCACGGCCATTGTTACTCCAATCAAAGAGAGAAAAATGATTCTGAATGGTGATGATTCTTACTTTTTAGCCAAGATACATTGTATTGCATGTTCCTGGTTGTGGGAGTCTTTATCTTTCTCTATGCTTGACAGGACTTCAGTTGCCACTGCCCAACATGACTTGGGAAATTGTAGGATGAGTTCTCTCAAGGCATTTTGATTATCTCGATATTCTCATCTGAGCATTTCATATTGTAGAATAGCTTTCTTATACGGTACGGTAGCTGTCTTGCTCTGAAAAAGAGTGTATAAACGGGGTGGGGGGGGTCATATTTTGGTAACACATAAAAACAGTCTAGCTTCATTTAATCATAGAAGTTTGAAAAGGATCAGAACCCCCCCCCCCCCAAAAAAAAAAAAAAAAATAAATGAATAAATAATAATAATAATAATAATATTAATGATAAAAAGAATTAAAAAAAATAAAAAATAAAAAATAAAAAATTGATACCTCTTGGACGATTAGGTTTCATTGTAAAAGGGATGCAATATTGATCGATGCCATATGACGTACATCGCATATTGTTAACCCATTGCGTGACACATTATTTTCATATTCATAATAACAAATTGTACGCATAGGGATGTGTGTGAAATTTTGTGCACGTTTGACTCATCGACACAGAAACGGTTTAGATACTGATGATCATATGGGTAGTTGCTGGTACGTAGAACAGATTTTTGAGATCTAGTCGATAGCCAGATGCTATGTATGGAGTCAATTCCTGCGAGATGAAATGTGGTCGCGACAGTTCATATCAAAGGGAAAATTGATACTGAATGACGACAGTCTTACGTGTGAGCCAAGTAGGGTTGCGGGATTCGTGTCATCAATCAATTACCAACATAAAGCGACTTGAAGTACCCCTCTGTGATGTCACGTAGGAAGTTGCAGGCTCAGCATTACCATGTGAATTCATGCAAATTATCGTGATTTACTCATAGAGTAATAAAGAGCTGATATCACAGTCTCTTTAGTTATAGCTTGGGTTGGAATCAAGTATTCATGCATTTATTATTCACTTCGGTCAGGTGAGGCTGTTTAGAACCAGTTTCAATGACGATAAATGGCTGTGACATCACACTTTGATATTCTATTACTACAGTCTACGTGTATGCTGTAGATAATCTTTTAAACACTGTTACAAAGAAAAATATATCTGGAAGGCTATGGATGGATTCATTTTTTGTGAAAATATGGTGGAAATAACCCCACATATTCGTCCAAGGGAAGCAAAAACAGATACAGAAAATGACCACCACGTGAAGGGGTTGATTTTAAGCCCATAAAGGATGCCATGTCTATTAAAACTGATGATACACAGTATACTGACACTCACACCATAATGGTTTTCATACTTTCACTGAAGTATAAAGCCAGCTCCAGTTTCTTTCAACTGTGGCTTTCAATTGCAACAACAGCTGAAAAAAGAACTTCTCTTCAAGATGAAATTCCATCAACATAGAAAACGATATGCAAAAGCATAAATAGTAAAAAACATGCCAGTTTTTGCTCAATGAAATTGATAATAACAATAATAATAAGTACAGCATTTGTAATGCGCCTTCGATCTAGTAGCCTATTCTAATTCATGAAACTTCACACAATATAAACTCAAGTGTTATTTCATTCCAAGAATGTCCATACATTGTATATGATGCTTAACCTGTTATCCACCAAGAATCTGATATTCCCACTGGAATTGTACAGAACCCTTGAGGTTCGGGTACGCAATGGATTATTAAAAAACTGATACTCTGCCAGCTGTACAGGGCCCTGTTTTATGAAGAGTTATAATTGATTACTTATAGTTGATTTCTATCATAAGTCTATGGCAGCCTGTGTGGTAAGGAGATTTAAAATTGATTATATCTTTTGATAAAAGGGGCCCTGCTTTGTATTATACAGGGTTATAGATGGAAAAAGCCATTTCAAAGTCTAGTGGTTGAGACATGTGTAAAACTGATGGCAGAAAGAAAAAGGGCTTGCTGCAAGCCAATGAAATATTAACCAGTAGCCACGTCTCCGGATATCTCTCTCTATAGGAAACTTTAGTTGAGAGATGGGATGATTGAGTGATATTGAAAGTTGTGGGGCACGAAGGGAGCACGTGAGAATAATGCAAGAGAGATTCAAAGAGAAAAGGAGAGGGGAAGAGGAGAGGTAGTGATGCTGTATAAGAGAGCAAAGTTAAGAGTTTGAGAGAAAGAAGACAGAGATGAAAGTACAGATAGATAGATAGATAGATGGATAGATAGATAAATAGATAGATAGATACATACATACATACAGTGTACATACATACATGGATTCAAAATTGTACATACATAGATCCATAGATAGATAGATAGATAGATATAGATAGATAGATAGATAGATAGATAGATAGATAGATACATAGATACATAGATACATACATATAGATAGATAGATGATAGATACATAGATACATAGACCCTACATAGATACATACGTAGATACATAGATAGACAGATAGGTAGATAGATAGATATAGATAGATAGATAGAGAAATAGATATATAGATAGATACATACATACATACATAAATACATACATACATACATATAGATATATAGATAGGTAGATAGAGATAAAAGGGGAATATATATTAGAATAGATTGATTGCTATATTGATTGGTAATAGATACCATGATGTTAAAAGTAAAACTAGATAACAGATGGTACAGAGAGAGTATGAGAGAAAGAGAAAGACTGAGAAAAAAACCAAACCAGGATGGATTAGAAATTGACAGATAGATTGATAGTATTGTAGGTAGATAGATTTATAGGCTAGTGGACAGAGATAGATAAAAGAACGAGGGGAGAAATAGAGAACAAAAAGAAATAAATGGAGGAGAAGGTATGAAACAGAATGAAGACAATGTGAAAGGTGGAATTTTCTGCCATAGTTACAAGCAGATATTGTTCAGACTCACTTTTGTACTGCATGTTCAAAAGTTGTCAGTAGCAATAGCGTCCTTTTGTTTGTTTGTTTGTGTGTGTGTGTGTGTGTGTGTGTGTGTGTGTCTGTTTGTTTGTCTGTCTCTGTTTCATATCAATATCTTGTATGAAAAGTACACTTGCACAGTGTATCTTTCGCCCCGACTTTTGTGCCATGGGATTGCAACTCCCATGGTTTGGAGATCCAGTGAGCCCGCAGGATGCCTGTGGCCCACTTCTCGCAGTCGCGCATCGGATAGAATTCATGGCATCGTGTTTTACGATGGCATTACATATACATATACAACATATCTGGGCCTCGCTGTACGTTTTTATCTCGGCATATCCAAGACGGTTTCAGGATGCGGGAGTGGTGCTCAAGTATCCTCGTTGATATTATTAGCTCCAGAGTCACGTTGTAAAGCATGGAGAGCTGGTAAATATTTCTCTTAAAGCCTCCTTTGTACTGGTCAGGCATATGGGCACCAAATGCTCCGATTCGTACAGCGTATTTTTTTTCCTCCCTCAAAGAGGAGATGAGACTGTTTTCATTCTTGTTCTTCCTTTTAAATTCAACACTGAAGAAATGAAATCAATATAGAATATATCCAATTCTGCCAGAAATTCCCAGCTGCAACTGTCTGACAATGAACCCTGCTTTGGAGTTAATGTGATATCCCTCTGCGCATTTTGATATCCCAGATGCATTTTGCATCACAGGGAAAATTATAATTTGCTTCATAGTAGGGCAGCTAGCCCTTGAGCTCTGTACCTTATCTTTCACAGCAGTAGTCTTGATTCAGGTTTTTTTTTTTTTTTAATACTGGTAGAAGGATACCAGAGAAATATGAAGGAAATATGCGCCAGCAGTGCCAGGTACGTGGTAATTTCTTCTTGAGCACAATTAGAACACGAGACATGGAAGAAAATTAGAGATGTCCACTCAGTGAGACTCGTGTTGAAACCCGAGACGTGACCTGGCTGTCGTATCCTCCTCTGGTAGCCATGACAACATCCATCTCCTTTCTTCCCATCCTTTGCCTCCAGCTGGGGTCTATTAGGATGAGGAGCCGTCACTGTCATCGTCGCCGGCTACCAGGAATCCGCAGCCGCATAGCTTTCTGTCACCACACAAGTAGTCTAACTTGCAGACTTCACAAGCTACTACAGTACATACTCTATCGATTGTGATGGGATGCTGACAGTGTACAATGGGGTCAAAGTTACTGAGTCCATCAGATACTGGTCAGCATTTATTGTATCCTCATGGAAATGAATTGATTCATTTGTCAGCATATGCCCAAGGGAATAAAGATGAAATTAAACAAGCAGTAAACAGGTGGTAAAAGCAACTATTTGACTGTCCCCCCCCCCAAAAAAAAAAAGAAGAAACTTAGGAGGGAAAAAACAGATAAGACTTTTTGAGGTAATTGCTGCACAATAATATGGACAGAAAGAAAGAGATTATTACAATTGTATGATAGATACAAAATTTGTACAGAAATACAATTGATCTGCAATCTCACACAGATCAACGTTAAAACCCAGAAACATGTATATTCACTTTTGATAGTTGGGATTGTATCTTCTCATTCCTTTCAAATGCTTGAAGTGCAATTTTTTTTTAATGCTGAAATGTGTGTGTGTGTGTGTGTGTGTGTGTGTGTAGGTGTAGGTGTATAGGTGTGTGAGTAGTCTATCCATCTTTATTTCTTTTGTTGGAAACATCAATATCATTAAAATTAAATGTTAGCGTGGGTGGGATATGTCCTAGTACGTAGGAGGACAGGGGAGGAATAAAGTATTGGGTTTGGATGAAAAATCCCCTCAGTCCTGGAGGCTAGATCATATGTACAATGATAGAAAGAAGTGCTTATAAATGTCTTCTCATACTACAATGTATATCAGATTTCAGTCTTCTCTCCATCTGCTGATATTAAAGGGATTGTATAGTTTTGGTTGAGGTGAGGATTCAGCTTTTAACTTCTTGAGAGGTACTTTACAAACCACTTCGTAAAATGTTAAAGAGTATACAATTTAAGGGAAATTCAAAGTTTATTTGATGAATATCGGTTTTGAAATGGCTGAGATATAAAAAAACTTTGAAGTATTAAAACAAAGCAATCCTAATAAAACATGGGTCCCACCTTTTATGATGGTCTCTTTGTTTTGGATATCTCAGCCATTTCAAAACCGATTTTCATCAAATAACCTTTTAATTACTATTAGAATTATAGGCTCTTCCATATTTCAGAAGAGGTTTCGCATTATCTTAAAAAAAATCATCATAAAAAATGTTGGAACCCTGAAGCCCCATCTCATCAGGAAACTGTACCATCCCTTTAAAGGTGCATAGTCCCGGTAGTGTATAGGGCGCTGTCGATGATACTGAGGTAGTGGCAGTTGAGTCGGGTGTGGTCATTTTGTCCAGCCAATCAATTTTCAATGAAAGGGTACCAAAACACATGCTGTCTTTATAGGACAGGCAACATTTTCATCTCTCTTTAGTGCCATACACCCTTTCTTAAAGCAACATAATCGGATTTTCATACCAACATGCAAAGACTGTTGATCTTCATGTTCACATCGTCCTCACCCTTCCGACCAGCACATTCACATCTTCCTCATTGTGCGAGGAAGGCCGGCAGGTATTGAGAGATGATCCTCATCCCCTTGATTTTGGCGGATCCGTGTCTGTTTGATTGGTTGCAGGTCCTTGCATCATGAAATGAGCCGCCATTAAGTTAAGAAGCAACAGGCGCGTTAACTTCATCAGGGGTTGTTGCTTGTTGTTTTAGCTTCCAGTGGTAATGGCAGGGTTATTAAATCGGGCTCATGCAGATTTACCTGAAGAGGAAGAGAGAAAGGGGAATGGGGGGGGGGGGAGGAGGAGCAGGAGCAGGAGGAAGAGGAGAAGGAGGAGGGGGAAGGGGAGGAGGAGGAGGAGGAAGGGGAAGAGGAGGGGTTGGAGAAGAGGGGAATGAAAATAGGAGTAGGAGAAGGAGGAGCATGAGATGGAGGAGGATGATTAAAAAGATGAGGGGAGTAGGAGTGGTAGGAAGGCAAGGTTAAGCAGAAAGATGAGGAGTGAGAGAAGGAGGAGGAGGAAGGAGTGGTAGGAAGAGGAGGAGGACGAGGACGAGCACGAGATGGAGGAGGAAGATTAGAAAGATGAGGTGAGTAGGAGGGATAGGAAGACAAGGTTGAGGAGAAAGATGAGGAGTGAGAGAAGGAGGAGGAGGGAGTGGTAGAAGAGGAGGAGGAGCACGAGCATGAGATGGAGTAGGAGTGGTAGGAAGACAAGTTTAAGCAGAAAGATGAGGAGTAACAGAAGGAAGAGGAGGGAGTCGTAGGAAGAAGAGGAGGAGGAGCATGAGCACAAGATGGAGGAGGAAGATTAGAAAGTGGTAGGAAGACAAGGTTAAGCAGAAAGATGAGGAGTGAGAGGGGGGAGAGTGGCAGGAAGAGGCTTGAGGAGGAAAAGGAGGGGGAAGAGGAGAAGAAAAGGCAAGGAGATAGAAGAGGAGGAAACCAAATGAGGAAAAGTATGAGCAGGAAAGAAGGGCAGACAAGAAGGGAGAGACAGCAAGAGGGAGGAGGAGAAAGAAAAGGAAAAAGAAGAGGAGGAAGGAGAGAAGGAACAGGTGGAGGATTAGGAGGAAGAGGGGGAGGATGGCATTATAGCAATGAAATTTATTGTGAGCATATTACCAAGGGTGTCAGTCTGGATGGCACCAACTACATGTATGCAGCTAGAGATCATACAAGATTGATGTATGAATACACTCCCCTGCCTGTTTTCACTGCCCACTCCAGTCAACCTTCGATAATTGGGTCTTCCATTCAGGCCACCGCTATTCAGGCTGTGGCGGCAATTTTTTGTAGCAGATCTGAACCATGAAAATAAAATCCCTACATGCTTTAATAGCTACAGATGACAGTATTCACAAGAGTGATGCTAAAACTGTTATGTTGATGTTGTTTGTTTCTTTGTTTCTTTGTTTTTGGGGGGACAATCTTTTAATCTATATGTCTTTTTTTTTAATGTTCATCCATAGTCACTATTTGTGTGGTAAAAGTAGGAGTTGTCTTCTTTATAGGAGAAGTCTGATTACACATTTGACATCATGCCATATATAAAATTTCCTTTGTCCTCCTTTTCCATACTGTAAATGAGTGTTGTCTGATGAGAAATTGAGTATGGAGTCTGACTCAAAGTACCTACTTCAGATAGGATCAGGATCATTTCATCAGCTGATGATCCACACCTTACTACTTAAAGGGGCATAGTCCCGGTAGTGTAGAGGGCGCTGTTGATGATACTGCCGATCACCGTTAGCATTGATACGAAGATTACTGAAGTTGAGCTGTCATCAAGAGTAAAGTGCGTAGCTGTTGCTAAGTAACGTTGCCTTCGTTGTCTTCTCTGCACATCGCGCAGTCTGCAGTAATGCCAGGGTGCGTGCATATGTGCTTGTTATTATGACATCACCAAAGAAGTTTGCTAAAGCTGTCATCCCCCTCAGCCGAATCATGAGCCAAACTGTGATCCGACCATTGACTACAGTGAATCGGACTTCTTCGGACTCGGGAAAGTGGGCCAAAGCGTAAGTGCCAAAGAGGAGTCGATAGCGTAGGTCTCTATAGGAAACTTGCGCCGTGCTCCCGCGTACGCATTTGACTAAAACACCAGGACCATGCACCTTTAAGCAGTTTTCCCCAATAGCCCTGTAATCGATAAGATCATCTGCATATATGCATGACGTGTCTTGTCATATGTTTATGAATCAGGAGGTGATTAGTCTTACACATTGTTCTAGTTTAGTTTTTTTTTTCATTTTTCTTTCTCTCTTTATTTTGTTGGTTATATCCAGGCACTACATCTTAGCTTCTGTAGTAGAGCATGTTGAAAACAAATATTGCTGAATTGTTTTCAGGGAATGAAGGTATTTGAAAGACAAATTGCCAAAAAAAAAGGGGGGTGTTACTTTGTGTTCAAGCATAAGAGAAAGAGAGAGAGAGAGAGAGAGAGAGAGCACTGCTAGAGAAAATCTTGGTTAGTAGTGAAGCTTAAAGTTGGAAAGAAAATCATGTGAATCTGCTCCAAAGCTTTGAAGACCTTTTGAATTCACGATGAGCCGTCAAAAGGTTTGTGCCTTCTGTGCTTAATCCGGTACAAAGTCACTGTAAACTTTTTCTTTATTTTTTATGCCTCACACTTTTGCTTCATCCTGTATTATACATGTGCATAAAAGATTTAGCCTGACTGGAAAAAGGAATTAATAGACCCATCAGCGCTAGATAGAGAATGCAGAATATCTAGTACGGTGTCACTTTCCAAAATCCTCTGTTGTATTCTCACCTTGCAAAAAGACAGATGGATTGAAGAGATATAGATATTATACAGATGCCTGGATTATCTGCCTCGTTTCCGTGGTGATGAGCATGACAATTGCATTCATACAGCCTGGAAAAAACAAACAAACAAAACAATGGTAGTAAGGAGGCATGATAGATTGCCATATTGAGTGAAGTAAAATGTGTGTTGGTTGTGATATGCTTGAATGAAATAATGTAAACATTACTTGTCATCCAGAATGACAGCCCTCCGTCAGTATCTTCAAAGGGGAATGATTAGCAGTTTTGTTTGTTGGCAAATCTGTTGCCCAGTTTTGCTTCGACATATATAAATTTTCTGTTGATCTCTCTGCCATAGAGGCATGGGATTAATTTAGGGAAGATGAACTAGCCATTGTTTGGATTTGATTCGATTTGATATGATTTGATCTTTGCTTTAATATACAGATGGTATTTATGTACCCTTTGCAAACATTCTTTAAGCCATAATGTACTATTAAAATTACATTCACCCCCTCTTACACTCATTCTTTTTCCATGCCCTGTCCTACTTTGGGAGGACATAATGGCTAGTGGAACTTTTCTAGCTTACTGCCAGATAGAAGATTCAACAGCTGTAAAAGTGGATATTTTCACGCGAGCAATTTTTCGTGCTCGGCCGGGTAAGATGAGTTTTGTGTGTTTTTAATTCCGCGGAATCAGGATATTAACTATTGGAACATACTAGTATGGCATTCAAAAATATTTGTGTGCTTTTATTTTTGTGCTAGCTTCTTGTTGCGCAAAATGCACGAAAATTTCCACACCGCGAAAATTTCCACTTTTACAGTAGGCTCCTATATCATAGATACAAGTAAAGATTTGCCCCTGAACCCCCAAAACCTCTTTTGCCAGGAATGAGTAAAAAAAAAAACCAACAGCAACCTACTGCGTACTGCGTGGTGACATGACATTTGCTCCTGCGACAATTGCTCCGGTCTTATTTTCTCTATAGGACTTAGGGTTAGGGTTAGGGTTAGGGTTGTGATAGGATTTTAGGTTTAGTTTGATGTGAGAATTAGGATTAGGGTTAGGGTTATGTTTATGGGTTGAGTTTACGGTTGGCTTAGCATGCAGATATATCATGGGAGTAATTGTTGCAGGAGCAAATGTCATGGAACCGTACTGCGTACAGTGTACCATCATGCCACTGAATGCGTGCTGCACTGAGAAGTTGTAACCCTTTTTGTGCCAGGGACTTTGGATAGTGTGAACAATGACTACCATATAGTTTTCTGTGCCACCCAGCGTACAGAAAAGTACAGAAAGGGCTATCAGGACATGTATAAAGGTATTGATATAAATAGATATTTCAGTTCTCAGAACTGTGATGACAAATTGTTTTTTATTGCAATATTTAAACGCAATTGTTTGGCGGCATTGGGTCTACCACTTCGTAACTATTGCTGGTGCACGGGAGGTCAGACACGATCGTATTGTCGCCGCGCTACCATTTCAGTCCACGTCTTCTTGCTCGCTGCATATCTAATCTCGAGTTTATACTCTGTGATTATGTTCCTCTATGTGATGCCGTTCCGCCTTGTCATAAATTTTTCATATGCAGCCAGGGCCTCGGTTGGACAAAGCCGGGCTGATATTCTGCCGCCCCTGTGGTGAAGAAAAAATAGAGGGGTGGGGGGGGGGGGGGGGAGTTTATTATCAGCGATATCTGATAAAGGCTAATGACGCACATGCATACAGAGCAATATGATTATGAAATATCTTCCAGGGCAGATGATGCGCTGCTAATGTGTACACCACAAGGACCTACACGTAGGCCTGTATCAATGTTTTAACAAAAGGGATCCTCACTGCCGACTATAAATGTATGGTTTATATAGAACTGATATCATTTTTTTTTAATCTTAATTTGTGAAAATGAAAGCACTATAACAAGTCCTCCAAAGAAAAACATATGTGTCACTTTTTGGCAGCTGAATAGGAATTTTCAAAAGGCTTGAGAGGAGACTAGTGCCCCTCTAATGATATGCACTGCACCTGAAGTTTAATATTGAAGTGCTGATGTCACCAAGAAAATGATGTATCCAATTTTACTATTTGAAATGAATAGCTTCTTTTCACTATTATGCCAGATCACATTAATTCCTTTCTAATCTTTGAACCAGTTGCAGAGTACATGTAAGTTTGATACTGTTCCACACAGTCAAACCCGAAACAGGGTGCACCTCAAAAGATTTGTAGATGAGTTCTGAAGAAATATTCTCAGTTGATTGTTACTGGTAGTTGTTGCTGTGGATTTTGAAACAGTCAATGCTCATTCGTTCACCAGTCCGTGATCTTCCTTCGAAATGTAGCTGCTCTTATTTCTGCCTTAAATTTAGGTAAAAGGCATTAAGAGGTCTCCAGCATATGATATATTTAACTAAATATGCTACTTTATATCAAGTTTTGTGTACTACATGTATATCTCTGTATGAATTTAACTGGGTATTGCTCTTTTAAAAATTGTTCAACATTTATCTTTTCAAAACCTGAGCTGACATTGTTAATGGAATAATCAGCAAAGCTCCAAAATCTTTCCCTAGTTTCAGGTCTGTACACCCTTTCACGCTTTCAATGTTACTCTATGACTGAGGTTTCCTCATTCATGCAGGGTTCACTTGATTTGATATAAATGCTATTCACAATACCAGAATCCATCCCTTAAATATGCAGAAAAATGATTAAGAAAGGTGCAGGTATGAAAAGTCTCATAACAAGGAAGTATTGGAATAGTATGCCACACTCCAGACCTCCCAAACGTTCTGAATTTGGAGGAAAGAATCTGAATTTTTAACCTTTCCCAACCCTTGTTACAATAGGAGTTCCCTATTTTTCTTGATCATTTTACTACACACTCCGACAGGAAATGCTCTGACTTTCTTTCCTACTTTTGAGTCAAATCATCCTTTTTTTTCAGTCAGAAAGGTTGGGAGCTTTGCACACCCTAGCACATAGTGCTTTGGATAATAAAATGTGGAAAATTCATGTTTACATTAGTGCTTACTGTGGGATTTGATGTGTCCCTTTTGCTAATGCGGAGCAGAAGTTGAGAATAGAGGGTTGCTGTGTATCGAGTGTTGCTGTGTATCGAGTGTTTTGCCCTTTTTACCCCCGGATAGCGACTTTTTGGTAAAGAGAATATCACATTGAGTGTGCTACCAGGCTTTAGTGAGATCAGAGAGGTGGGACACAGCGATGCTCAGGCAGCCACAGAGGGGTCCATTGTTGGTGATATATGCAGTGTTGACACACATGCTCCCCTGTTCAAGTTCTCCCGTTGTCGTCGTTGCCGCCGCCACGCTGCCGCTCACGCACGAAATAGATGCACGCCTCAGTGGGCTGATTGGACGCAGGTCAAATCATGTTGATTAAGTCATGTTTCGTCGCTGCCTACCCCATAAATCTGCCCACCCGCCCCATACGGAGCAGCGAGAGGGAGCTCTTTAATAATGATCACATTCAGGACCCCTCATTGGCCGGCCAATGCAAACAGTGCCGTGGCTCCGGCTGCCGCGGCTCCAAACAGTAATTCACGCTGTCAAGCCGGGTTTTTTTTCTCGCATTAGCAGAAGCTCCCTGGCATTTAGAATGACATATACAGTAGATGGCCAAGCTTCAAATCCGCCTGTGCCATTTTCATCTACAGGGAAACAGCGATCTCCTCAGTATCAGCATTGAATGTCGCCTTTCATATTGAATGGAATACAAGAAGCTAAAAAATTAGTGGGAAAAATTCATTTGGTCTGCCAAAATGATTTTCCCCCTCTCTTTTTCTCCCTTGGTATTACAACAAAGGCACATGACATTTAGAAGTGCATATTTCCCCAAGCTATCAATCCCTCTGCCATTTATTAGTTGTAGAAATATAATGTATACAATCAATCCCCTGTGGATCCCAACCTTACAGACGTCTTAGTCTCAGATTTAGTGACCTTTATTCAAGCTTTCAAACTGATCTTTTAAGTCTTCAAATACTCTTCAAATATAACAGGAGAAGAAACACTTGCAAATAATAAATGAGATTTAAATCCTCTGGGTGTGGGTTGTTGTTTTTTTTTTCCAAGAAAGACTGGACTTCAGTGCAGTGTGGCTCTTATTCCTTGCATTCAAAAGCTGAAAAGTAGTTGGAACTGATATTCTGATAAGGGTGATATGTGACCGTTAATGAAAGAAACATATGCATACATGGGACATACAAAAGAATGTCTTGTTAATGTGTACAATGTACAAACTATTTGTTGGCATTTACAGTTTGTCTTTTATGTCTGATTATGCATTTAATGTATTTACATAATTATTCAAATATATTGGTATTTAGAAAGTACAGTATTTTGTATGGGACACTTGGAAAAAGAGGGACACAAGAGCGAATACAGAAAATGTATTTCAGCCATCATGATGTCGTGTCCTACAGGTAATTCATTGGCTATTCGAATGACAGATTATGGATGAAGGGGGCGGAGGGGGGGGGGGGTGGCTGGAGAGAAGAAAATAAAAAGAGGATCGAGGGGCATGGTACCGCTGCAGAGTCTTCAAATCCCTTCAGTGTACTCCAGTAACCTATATCCTACGGACATCCAGCTTGTCATAAGTAGGGATTCCTGAATTCTGTGTAGAACTGCCCAAAAAACAGCCCAGTAATCACATTACCATTACACCTGTAGTCCCGTAGGCAGAGGCTCGTGTGTGTGTTGGCAAGCGCTCAGAAATGGGTTAATGTAGACACATGTGAAGTCCCCCTTGACTACATTGTAGGAAGCTGCTGTTATGTGATCATCTGAGGGGTGATTTTGTGGGCGTGGATGTGATGTCTGAAAAGTGTGGAGGTAGGGGACCCAAGTCTGCTGTTGTGAAAATAAATATTTTTTTTTCCATGTAAGAGCTGCCAAGATTGTTCATTCATTTGAGCACACTGTACCATGTGAAAATCTGATTAAGAAGTGTAGTATTACAAAATATGTGATCCACCACTTTAGTTATCCATGTCATTTGTAGACACGACAGCAGAGAATAATGCAAAATAACATGATTTGGTTGCAAAATAAAGAAATCAAATAAAGATTGTCCAAAATTCAACATCTTTAAGGTGAGTTGTGAAACATCTTAACCCGTTGAGGATGGTTTGATTTTGCTACAAAACGCATTTCCCATAGACAGCTGCCCGAGTATACTTGGGACTCGTCCTCAATGAGTTAAAGTTGAGTTCAATCAACAGAGTCTGAGAAGAAAAAAAAAAAACATTTTACAAGCATTTGAACCATAAGCTGGAAATTTCAATATTTTATGTACAAATCATATGGCAAGTTGTGAGTTGATGACATCATTAATTCACTATTTGCATATGATTCATACTGACTTTTCAAAAACTGTTTTGTAAAAAGTTAGCGAAATTTAACTATTCACAATTTCTCGTACACATGTATTCTATCTGATTGTGATCAAATTTCATTGTTTTACTTGCAAAATTGTATTATTTCTTTTCAGTTTAACTTTTAAGTCATCCACAAGCTCTTGCTTCATATTGCTCACCATTTGGTTTACTTTGTGTGTGCATGTACAAATGTGTGTGTGTGTGTGCAAGTAAGCAATGTTTATCTGGTGGCTGTCTTTTGTAGAATATATCGTGAAAGGTTTTTAGAAATGAAATTGGGATAAATTATGCATGTAGAGCTCATACTGAAATGCTGATGAGAATCTAGAGAATTTTAAACCAAAACCCAAATATCAGATGTTCATCAACCTTACATTGCTCCTTCATTATTGCAGATTACATGAATCATTTTATTTCTGTGATTAACCTGCACTCAAAATCAGGAGACAACACTTCAGAAGAAACTCAAAGAAACAGAGTTAGAAACAATGATAATCAGAATCAGAATTGAAATCAGAACCAGAATCAGAATCAGAAACTGAAGTAAAATAAGTACCACAATCAGAAACTTGAGCAGAAAGAGAACAAGACTGAGAATCAAATTCAAAGTCAGAATCTGAATCAGAATCAGAATCAGAATCGGAATAAAAATTTAGGCCTAATCTTGCCCCAGCCTCTTTTGGTGCATGCCTAGCTTAGCAGTGATGGAGACTACATAGTGTAGAATGGATATAGCCCTTGCTATAAAGATACGGCATGTAATTTTCTGAGCAGTTTCGACATGGTATAAAGTAGGTTGATTATGGTGCTCGTTTTTAGTAACATGCTCATTGACCTGTGACAAAATTCAATGTAATTGCCTTTGGAATGTGTGAAGGTTGATGTTAGCTATTCACACTCACAGTGATGGTTTACAGTTACTCAAGGACAAAGAAATATTGCCTCCATCAGCCTGAAACAAAGTATTGTGGTGACTGAAATAACACAAATTAGATATGGGTAGCAAATTCTTGTTTAAAAATTCTTTACAACTTAAGTATGTTATTGACAGAGAAGCCAACGGTCACTTGTCTTTTTCTTGCAGCATTTTGTAGTGTTTTTTATTGTTGTTTTTGCTAAGGTACTGCTGTATCATGGAAAATAATGGAAAATACTAATTTTCCTGATTTATGTTACTGCACATATCTATTTAAGTACTGTTTTTTTTTTTTTTAAACTAAAAATGTGCCTTTTGTATCTTCAAAATGCTACAATGCTGTTTACATGGTTTACATCCAGGCTGGTAAGAGATGAAGTGCCGTAAAATGATAGAATCAAAGAGTAAAACAACACTTAACAAAACCTAATTTTGGTATGACGGCTGGTATTAATTACCACCTTCGGGCAAATTAGATTTGACAGAGAGAAAAACAATTAAAACAGAAAGGGAAATCAGGCATCAAAGAAAAAGAAAATCACCAAAAATCAAAAAAAAAAGTAGTTTTCTTTACTTCTTCTAGGCTAAGTGGCCCTGTATTTTCAAGACCTCAACAATGTTGACAACTCACTGCATTCCTTATGTTGGTTGAGATTCTGCAGTGATCCTACATTGATTAAATTCTTCCAATATTTTCCTTCTCCCAAAAGCCGGTGATCAAAACCAGGAACATTTTGATGCAATGTGTAGGGTGAGGAATGTCTCACTTCATGGTTTAGTGTGAGAGAGAGTGAATCGGTGACTCAAACCCCCAGGAGGGTATGCGGAGGGGGGGGGGGGGGGAATGTGTTTTTTTTTTTTGGGGGGGGGGGGAGGAGGTTGGGAGGAAAAGTATGAGGCATTGCTGGATTGATATCAGATTTTGCTGAAAGTCAAAGAAAGGTTTCATGTTTTATTTGGTGATTGCCGTCCTTAAAGATGGATGAGTGTTTTCACCATGTTATGACTTGAATTGGTATTTTTTTTTTAATGAGGAATTACTTGGACGGCTAGAGGTGATGACGTACTCATGGAATTCAAGCATTGTTTTACAAGCCACGAAATAGCTTTACATCTAATGAAGATCACACATACCTATATGCTGTACAACCAGATGGATGTTTGCACGTATTTTAATTTCACAGATTTTGCAATTGAGCCAAGATTTGCAAAATTAGAATGCACATGAAAGTTCTTGTTGACATTATATGCTTTGATGTCATTGGCAATTTGCAAATATTTTATGCTGTGAAAAAGGCCTTCCGCTCTATATTCACAAAAAAAAAAAATCATGCTGCGAAAATATCTTGCTTTACAGTGTGCAAACTGTTTCTTTTTTCCTTCTTTTGGAGCCAAAAATACTTGTACTACTCACCCAAATTGTATTGCTCTGCATGTCTACCAAAGGATAGGGAAAGATATTGTTTTTCCACCAAAAATGCCCCCTTTATGTACCATGGTGTAAACCCCCTGTGTGCCATATTATTTTGAGGGAAAACATTGTGTTTTTCAAGTCTATGCAACTTTTTAGATTTTTGGTATCGTGGACGTGTAATGAGCAAAGTTGTAGAGAAAATGCCAAGCTTTGCTTTGACGTAAGTTGTACTTTCATTGTCCTGTGGCATTTGGCAATTTATTGATTGATTCGGGTAGGTTTGTGCATAGCAGAATATGAAAACTTGGTACGCCGTCGACTGAGTCAGGCGTGCGAACGTGGCACATACAGAGTTAAACCATCAGAATAATGCAGTGTTGTTTTTGATACAAATCACTATGCTAGCATCCCTGCACGGTGTACATATTGTTGACATACAATACACACAAATCAAGACACTATAGCTCTCTCCTTTTGCTCATCATTTCCTATACTTCTGTTTCATTTTTTCTCAGATAAATACAAATATTTCTCAAACTCTGTGTCGTTAAACTCCTGCATAATTGATGTAAACGTGATGGGGAATACAAAGTTCGAGGGAGTCATTTGAACATTCGGAGATTGTAAATATTACGCCATCATAAAGTATACCTTTATTACACCTTCTCGTTTCATTTTTCCTCTTATTTGAATTTGGTGTGACGTACAGTTATATCTCCATCAAAGAACTTCAAAGTATTTACTTTTGATATCTTCTATATGATACATGTATATTAAGTGGAAACTATAAATCTCTTGAGGTTTTTATCTAAGATGCAGTATATATGTATATATGAAGAGATTGTTCGCAAAAACCGATAAGTCCATATTTGCCTGATGGAGATATTTGCGATTAAAGGTCAAGAAAAATAAAGAGAATAATAAGAAAGTTTTTCCTTCTTTTGACCATAACTTCACAAATGTACATTTATATGCAGTGACCAATGTATCATTCAAAAGGTATTATTTTGTACTTTATGACAGAGACTATATTTCAAAATTTTCAAAAATGGACTTATCGCTTTTTGCGAACAAACTCTTCATATCCTAACAGAATAGGTGGAAATCAAAGGGACTCTTGCAAGCAAGATGTAATACTTCCAGCCTCAAACTCTGTCAAAAAGCGGGATCTTGGATTATGCCAGTGACGTCCATCATTAGTGCAAGAGATTAGCATTTAGATGTTTGCATGGGAGATGAGAGTATAAAGACTTACGAGGTATAAGAGGATCAGTGAGGGAATCGGAGGGAAAAGGTTTCCATGATCCAAAGGGGGTGGGAGAATGACAGTTGATAAGATGGAGACTTAAGCACAGATGGGAGATGGTAAAGGGCTCATTCACACACAAGTGTTATCAGTTTTTGGATTATAGTGCAAAAATTTATTTCATTCACCCCCTTTATATTCACATATCTGAAAGAATATATATATATCAGCTGCTAGCAGATAGCTTTGAATCTCTGATCTGCGCATGCCTATATATGCAATGTCTAGAGCATTGCTCAGGGTGATCTTAAATCGTCTCCTGTGGGATTGAAAAGACAAGTTCATTTCATATTTATGCGCCATTCACACGTCATGCTGCATGAGAAAAATTGTAAATATTTCTTTAAACTAAAGGAAAGGAAGATGTGATTTTTTTCTCCTTTTTTTTTGCATTGTGAAGGAAATCTCGATATAGCAAGTGATTTTGTGTTAAGTTTTTGTCCTCACATAAAAGAATACTATCAGTTTATACCATGCTTATTGAAGGTCAGTTTTTAAATACCATTATCTTGGGGATGTATTTGAATAGATCTGATGACGCTGCTGGTGTTGGTGGGCGACAGGTGGATGATAATGGTCGTGACGGCAAGGATGCCAATTACCCTGGTGGTGGTGATGGTTTCCATGGTACCGAGAGATGATGATGTGATAGTGGTATTGCTGGTGATGATAATAATTTCCGCCAATGATTTCAGTGATGACTAGGGTACTTTAGAGAATGATACAGGGTAGGTATCATGACAAAAAAGATGACAGAGTACTTTAAATAGGAGAGTATTGTTTGGGTGACACCAGTACCCTGTGAGTTAACAAAGATGGTATCAGTATACACAAGTGTAGTTTGGGTCTGGCTAATGAAATTTGCGGAATAAATGTAAATAGGTTATTGATTCCAATATCAATATAAGCGACTATTTTTTCTTCACCACACACAAGTGTCAAAAAAGAGATATTCCAATTTTTCCCATATAGTCACTGATCAATGAGCATTTGCACTTGAAAATCAGAGGTGTTGCAACATCCAATTTGACATAGATGAGGGTGACACCGTGCATATATTTCTTCAAAAGGTATGCTGGTGTCCATCTGAAGGTTTTAGATGATATGCGATGATGATGAAATTACTTTTCCGTGCATGATATCTGTTGGAGAAGAAAAGAAGCGATTAAATTATGCAAGCATCGGAGAGGCAGTGGTTGCCATTGGCGACCAGAACGTGAGATAGATCCGCAAATGTGTCGGGCGTCACATCGGGAATGCGCCATTACGGCAATTCATCCTAACAACGTGGTCTCTCTCTCCTGCTCGATGGAGCTTTCAGTGTATCTGGGTATAAATCATTTCTTCTTGACGACGATTAAACATACGAGCTCGGTAACCCATTATTTCCCTGTGTCAACTCAAACCTCCCTCGAGACAATTCCACCGTTTTTTCGTCCGTACCGTTTGCTGCCATTCCCCGTCCCGCTCCATTGATTTCCACATCTGTCGCATGTAACTAATAGGCCTTTTCGCAGCACTGCAGTCGGTTCCCTGGATGTTGCTGGTAAAGATGCGGTACTTTCCATTTCATTTTTTTTTCTTATTGCAGAAGGAGAGAGATTCTAATTTAATCCACACATCTCCAAATCAACGGCTGCGATATGAAATATGATACAATGAGTATAGGGTTGGTAATGAAATTATTGCAATGGAATAACGGGATGATATACCTCATATTCCTTTAGTGTTTCCCTACCATTGCATTTGCTCTGGTGATGTAAGTAGATTTAGGAGAATGGAATAGATTTTAACCCTACAAAGGACCACCATTCTATTAGTGTACCTCCTATTGGCATTGTATATGCGCATTCATCCCAGGGGACTGAAAGGGTATTTCAAAACGTCTTCATTTATGCACCCTTCTCCTCTCTCCTCCTCTTCCCTTTTGCTCTCAGCTTTCTGTTCTTTCTTCTCTCTCCTCTTCATCTCTTCTCTATGATTCTCCTCTATCTATTTCCTCTTCATTTTCTGTCCTGTCTCCACTCAAGCCTTCTTCTGCTAAATAATATATTTTGATACTAGTAGGTTTACAATTAAAGCCACCTTGTTGCTAGAAATGTATGAAGTGCACTGGGCTGTCGCTGTTGTAATACAGCCATTCGCACCTGCAATTTGTAGCAATGCCCAGTGTCGACTGGTGACGTGGAATTTTTACAAACATTGCAGAAATACCTCCTTTTGTTGCCATGACCATGACATATTTAATCACTGGTGTGCGGTTTATTATTCATTGTCTATTGAATTTGTATATTGTGTGTTTGTGTTTAGTGTTTGTATTTGTGTTTGCATGTTTAGGTGTGTGTGTCTGTTCAAATTCTTTTTAACAGTATGTACATAATTGTATTATGGGGGGGGCAAAAAGGCATGGTTTGGTTGATGTAGAGATTTGTTTTGTTTTGTTTTTCATCTTTTCTTTCTTTCCCTGTCTTTGCAAATGTTTTCACAATTGCACCTTTCTATCAAGCTGTAGCTCCATAATTTGACTTGTAGAGCTGGCTTCAAAGTGGGCCTGCTCATGTTTGTACCAGATTCCAGTGGTCATGACATGGGTTTTCACTGTACTGGGCATGTGGTACAGTTAATATGTCTCACATTTTTTTTTTTCTATTTTTTCCTAAATATCTCTTGAGAGTACTCAAAAAGCAAAAAAAAAAAAAAAAAAAAAAAAAAAAAAAAAACGGAATCCCTAGCAATTTCTCTACAACCTTCCATAGAAGAAAAGCCAAATCTTAAACATCCTTTACTTTTCCATTTTAACTATGTACAACAATCTTTGAGGAAGGGCACTGGAAAGAAAATATTTACACTTTTGTTTGTAATGATTGGAATAGAACAAATGGTGTTTAGGGAATCATTCTTGCTTGTTTTAGCCAGATAGCCGGCCCACCAAGTTTAACACTATATGTGGGAGTATGGAGGAAACTATAATATGTGAATAGTGGTACCTTTCCCCAAGATATTCATGCACACTCTATAAAAAAAAAAAATGAAGAATAACTTCTCCTATTCCATCTTTAAAAATAGAAGAGCAATCATACAAATATGTTTCCAAAGGCAGAAGATGGTCTATCAGCCTTCGGGGGGTAGCTCATCTCAGGAAATTAGTACAGGTGCATTCATCCTCCCCTGGGGAGTTTTATCAAAATTGCTGAACTACAGTCATTATTAGTTACTTGAAGATCAGTGTTCTTCTTTACTTGTATCTTTGGTGGTGGAAATGCTCCCAGAAATGCTGATTTGATTGCTTTTGTGTGTGTGTGTTTTTGTGTGATGTTGTGATCCACACTTCTTTTGCCTTTGTTGTGTTGTTCATTTTTTGGCACTTGTAAACTTCTCAGTGGTCTCATTTGCAGGTGCAATGATGATGACATACTTTTGTTGCCCCTGGCAACCAGAATTCCAAGGAAGACCCAATCATATTTCTCTCTGTATTTTGAATTTCTTTGAAAAATATAATGATGTTAATTTTAAGATGTTTGTTTACCGCTCTCCATGCCAGGAACATGTTCAAGGTTACCAAGAGTTTAAATTTCTGCTTGGAAGGAAAACAACAGGCCTATATAGGGGCTTTGGGCACCTGTGTGTGTTTTAAAGAGCTTCTTAAGGAAGAAATACCAGAAAAAGAGAAAAAGTAAAAGTTACGGACAATTCTTAAAGTGACATCTCCACATTGTGATCTATAGCCCTAACTTTAACCTTAACAGTTGTCTTATGTGTTAACAAAAATGATTTCAGCTTGTGTAAATTAGGATGTAAAATCAACAGTGAAGTAGTTGCCTCAGAAATAATGAGTTATGAGGCAAAATTATGAGCCAGTGTATATCCCATTTTTGGAAACCAGACGAATGCATCTGTTGTTGGTTTTTTAATAAATCTCAATGACAATTTCTTTCAAATTTGATATGAAACCACCAAATAAATAACTGTATGAATGTCTAGAGGATGAAGAATCAATGGTGCATTATTCAGTTTTATTTGATATATCATTACAATATTGTTGTGGATGTTGCTTTTAATTGTTTCCATTATTATCATTGTTTTCAATGCTATCATTAGACTCTTTTATTACTATGATGAGTATTATGATTGTCCTGTCCTTTCATTCGCATCTTCACTGTGTTCATTATTACTTTGTTTCTTTCTTCAGGTGTACAAGGTGGTCGTGGTAGCAGCTGGCAAGACGTGGTTCATCTTCAGGAGATACAATGAATTCCACAAGCTGTACGAAGTGGTAAGTTTAAAGGGGCTGTACAGTACTGGTTGAGGTAGGGATTCATGTTTTGAACATTCCTAAGTGAGATAATGAAAAGACTCTATTATGAAATATGAAAGAGCATATAATTTCGAGAAGGATTCAACGTTTATCTGATGACGATTGGTTTTCAAATGGCTGAGATGTAGAAAAAAGTGCTAATAATAAAAGGCGACATGCCACAACTTTATTAGGATCTCTTTGTTTCACCTTGTTTTTGGATATCTCAGCCATTTCAAAACCGATTTTCATCGAATAAACTTTTTATACCCCCTAGCACTGCATGCTCTTTGACATCTCATAGAGTGGTTTCTGAATATCTCGCAAAACGTTAAAAGCTAAATCTTCACCTTGACCAGATCTGTACACACCCTTTAAAAACTCGTAAGCTATTCTTTGTCAAAAATGGAAGGCTGAGTCAGAGTGCTAATAGGCCAATGACATGACCTTTCACAACCATGGAGGGAGGACAAACCCCCTTGGTAAACCTTTGCGTGCCACATTAATTATCTCTTCATAAATTTGTGTGCAACATTTGTGCACATTTGATTCATTGGCACTAAAGGAGTTAATGGACAAGTTCACCCTCATATATATATGTGGATTGAGTGAATGCAGCAATATTAGTAGAAAGCATCAGGGAAAGTTTGAGGAAAATCAGACAATCCGTTCAAAAGTTATGAGTCTTTGTAGTTTTTGCTCAGTCACTGCTGGATGAGAAGACTACTATAGTGTATGATGTCACATGCGTAGAATGATGAAACTATAAAGAGAATTCCACAAACTTTCCTTTCTTGGAAAAAAAAAGTATGTGCTCCCTTGACTTGTTACTGACTTATAAGGAAAATATTATTCCCCCTGCCTTTTGAACGAGGCAAGTCAAATGCTCTTTTATTATGCAAAAAAAGGTGAAAATATGTTAAATTTTCTTTATATAACATTCTAAAGAAAAAAGTATGTGCTCCCTTGACTTGTTACTGACTTATAAGGAAAATATTATTCCCCCTGCCTTTTGAACGAGGCAAGTCAAATGCTCTTTTATTATGCAAAAAAAAGTGAAAATATGTTTAATTTTCTTTATATAACATTCTATGCATATGACATCACAAGCCGTAGTAGTCTTCTCATCCAGTGATGGTGGCATTGAAACTTCAAAAATTCATGAGTGTTCAAACGGATTGTCTCATTTTCCTCAAACTTTCACTGATACATGTGTACGCCGAATATTTCTCAAGATTTTTATTTTCACGAATTTCGTGAGTCAGGTGTTATTCGCGAAATTAAAGACATGCGAAAATATTGACTCTGATCCCGATATGAATGTGACGTACGCGTGTACACTTCACCGTTCAGTACAGGACTCCACGATTGCGAATTTAACCACTCGCAAAATCGTCGGGAGTTCTCTATTCGCGAAAATTTAGACTCACTAAATATATGGCGTATACAGTATGTTCTGCTAAAATTGCTGCTGCATTCTCTCAATCCATATGTATGAAGGTGAACTTGCCCTTTAAAGGACAAGTTCACCTTCATAGACATGTGGGTTGAGTGAATCTAGCAATATTAGTAGAACACATCAGTGAGAGTTTGAGCAAAATCGGACAATCCGTTAAAAAGTTATGAATTTTTGAAGTTTCTGCTCAGTCCCGGCTGGATGAAAAGACTACTACAGCTTGTGATGTCACATGAGTACAACGATATAAAGAAAGAATAAAGAAAATTCAACATATTTCCATTTTTCTCGCATAACAAAAGAACACTCGTCTTCTCTCTTTCAGAAGGCAGGGGGAATAATATTACCCTTAACATACATCAGTAGCAAGTCGAAGAAATGTGCACTTTATTCAAGAAGTAAAGTTTTGTGAATTTCTCTTTTTATTTTCCTTATATAGTTGTACGCATGTGACATCATACACTGTAGTAGTCTTCTCTTCCAGCAGTGACTGCGCAGATACCTAAATATTCGTAACTTTTGAACGGATAGTCCAATTTTCCTCAAACTTTCACTAATGTGTTCTACTAATATTGCTGCATATTCTCAATCCTTATGTATATGAAGGTGGACTTGTCCTTTAAGTGCCTAGCCCTGGCTGCAGCACTTCCGAGAGCCCTCACATTTATCGCAAAGTTGATTTACATCCTTCAGTTTATGTCAGGTTTATTAAAGATTCTGACCACACTGGGCTATGAGAATTAACTGGCTTTTGGGATGAACACTGTGCTAGGGTTTTCCATAGTTTAGTGGGTAAGAGCACTAGATGGCAATCCTGAGGTGTTGCTCATTTTCATTGAAGTTTTTGTTTCATTGCAAACTTGCAGGATTTTGAATTTGTGAGGACACAACTTCCCATGCAGTCTTCATTATGATATGCGGATGAACAAAGTTTTGTGAAACTCTCAGCCAGCCAAATGTTGCTATTAGTTCACAGACTTGAATAGCTTTGTGAGACTAATGTATTTTTCATTGAAGAAACCAAACCAACAGCCACTGATCATACGATGATGAATAGGAATGAAAGTTGCAGCTAGGCAAGACTCAAAAGCTGTTCACCATATGATTTCACTTCAGCTACTTGACATTGCTTGCAATGGTGCAAACTGTATACATCTCTTTTTTCCCCTTTTTTTTATATTTCATTGTCACTTGTACACAGTGCCTTGGAACTGCATTTCTGTCACAGAGTGAAGACTTCCCAAGGCCTGTTTGAAGAACTGTTTAGATTTTTGTATAGAAATACTCAGCGTCTTGATTTTCTGTGCCCCACTTGATGTATTATTAAAAGGCATGCACAAATGAGGAGGGCTGTACCTTACATCAAAATGTTTGAGAGTGACCTATATGGGTGAACTCGCAGGTACTTGTGTAAGATATGGGTTTGTGGACTTTGCACCCAAGTTACGCTGGATGCCGCAGTGACTAAATAACATCCAAATACAACCCACAGGTCGTGTAGCTTGATCTAAAAGGGGTGTGTACTCAGCAGCACATTTGAGTGCTCTAAAATAAAACAAAGCGTTGTGTAATCTTATCTGATTGGGTTTCATTAGAATTTGCAGTCAACACTTAGTGTCAACACTGTTACACATTTGTATACTATAGAATCCATTGTAGCATCGTATTGCATGTTCCTTGAGGAGTAGGTACATGTATGTGGTGTGAGTGTGTGTGTACGCTATGTATGTTGTTTGTGTGTGTGTGTGTCCGTCATGTTCATACCTATCCGATGCTGAGAGAAAGAAAATGATGTCATACCTGAGAGAAAGATAGATAGATAGATAGATAGATAGATAGATACTAGTAGATAGATAGATAATAGTAAATAGATGGATAGATAGATATTATAGATAGATAGATACTAGTAGATAAATAGATAATAGTAAATAGATGGATAGATAGATAAGTAGATGATAGATAGATTAGATAAGTAGATAGATAGATAGATAAGTAGACAAATAGATAAGTGGATAGATAGATAGATTAGATAAGTAGATAGATAGATAGATAGATAAGTAGATAAGTAGATAGATAGATAGATAGATAGATAAGTAGATAAGTAGATAGATAAATAGATAGGTAAGTAGATAGATAGATAGATAGGTAAGTAGATAGATAGATAGATAGATAGATAGATAGATTGATAGATAGATAGATAGATAGATGGATAGATGGACTTATAGGAGAGAGGGAGAGAAGAGAAAGTGTGATGGTAATTACAAGAGAGGACAGAGAGAGAGAGCTCTTCGAACATTATAAAACGATATTTTGTCAGTCTGGCTTTAAGGGCCTTGAGGAAAAAAAAATCCAAAGAGGAATTAAACTCTTCGACAGAAACTACAACAGGGACAACACTTTAATGAAGAGATAGATATTTAAAAAAACAAAGCAGATCAAGGTTATGAGTGTTTTGGTGCCAGCATGAGGTACAGTGATTAGTAGGATCTATGAACCAAACTGTGTGTGTGCAATTGATGAGATAACTATGCACTCCAGTTAAAGGGACTGTACAGTACTGGTTGAGGTGGGGATTCATGTTTTGAACATGAAGTGAGATAATGAGAAACCTCTTATGAAATATGAAAGAGCATGTAATTTTAAGAAGAATTCAACGTTTATTTGATGAAAATTGGTTTTCAAATGGCTGAGATATCCAAAAAGTGATAATAATAAAAGGCGACAGGCTACAACTTTATTAGGATCTCTTTGTTTCACCTTGTTTTTGGATATCTCAGCCATTTCAAAACCGATTTTCATCAAATAAACTATTGCTACCCCTTAGAATTGCATGCTCTTTGACATCTCATAGAGTGGTTTCTGAATATCTCGCAAAACATTAAAAGCTAAATCCTCACCTTGACCAGAACTGTACACAGCCTTTAAAAGAAATTATATCGTCCGTATGGTACTACACCCTGTCATTCAGTTGATTTCCCCTTTAAAAACATTTTTCCTGTAATTTCTTTCCTTTTTTTTTTTGAGACAGGTATTGTCATCATTCTCATCCACCTCCTCTCCATACACAAGAAGTCAATAATTTTCATAGAAATTTTTTTGCCGGAAAGGAAATAGGCTGTTGTCATGTTATGCTCGAGGCAAATAGGTGTTATGAGCCAAATCATAGTGACTTGATCATAATGACATGACCTTGGTGACTATTTTTAGGTGCCATTAGGATGCTAAAACATCAGAATGTTTTACCTCTTAAACTCATTGATGGCCACAATTTGTATTCTTGTCGTTTCCTGGATACTATATCAGACTGCATTAGATATTTATATTTTTGGAGGATTTCATTTTTTTTTTTTTTAATATTCCGGTAGCGATAAACTTCTCTTTATTTTTCGTCATGTGCCTAGGAGAACACTAGAAACACATGCTATTCCAGGAAGGTGTGCCTGGAGAAGGCCGCATACATGTTGGCGAAGGCCGCATACATGTTGGCGAAGCAGCATAAGTATACACCTCGCGTGCGTTCACATCATTCTTCCAGGCACACCTTCCTTGAATCATGTGCATTCATGTCGTTCTCCAGGTACACATTTTCATGCCTGCTGCCAATATCACTTTGTATGCCTCCACCACTGTTGCCACGAAGTGTCACCGAGGGCATTATGTTTTCGGGTTGTCCGTCCTTCCGTCTGCCCATCCTTCCGTCTGTCCGTCCATTCTTCCGTCCATAATCAATTTTGTGGACAATGTAACTAAAAAACTCTGAGGTATCCTAATGAAACTTGGCAAGTATGTTATGTATGAGTGGGTGTAATTTTGGGTGCATATGCTCAAGGTCAAAGGTCAAAGGTCGAGGTCAAATGCTCAAAATTTCACTATTTTCCCCATATCTTTGCAATGCCTGAAGGTATTTTCTTGAAACTTAGTGTATACATGTACTACTATAAAATAAAGATTCTCCAGAGAGAGTTTCGGACCATGAGGTCAAAGGTCATGTAAAAGGTCAAGTGAAAAAGTTAGAATTTCCCCTTTTTCTCTGTATCTTGCAAATGGTTAAATTTATCTTCATGGAACTTAGTGCATTGCATATACTGACTGGTAGTGAGTATCTAGGGAATTTAGGAGTCATGGGGTCAATGGTCAAGGTCAACTTCTCAAAATTTCACTTTTCCCCTCTTATTCATGCAATGCCTGCAGAAGTTATGCATGTATTGCCCAATAGAGATTCTCTTCAAAGTGTCTTGCCAAAAGGACAAAGCTCAACAGGTTAAAGCTCAAGGGAAAGTGCTTACTTTCACTTCTTCCTCCATATCTTAAAAGTGACTGAAGGTATCATCATGAAACTCAGTACATATTTATGCATGCTCTGCCTGTCTGTGATTCTCTTGGGAGTTCTAGGGTCAAATGTCAAAGGTCAAAGGCCCGGTTAAAATGCTAAAATTTTACTCTGAAATACTGAAATTACACTTTTTCTCCATACCTTGAAAATTACTCAATGCATAAGCTTATTAAAGGGTCAAAAGTAGAAATCCTCAGATCCCCAAATACCTGCACTCTTAGACAGTATTAGCCATTCACCTAATTAAAGCTAGTTCAAGGAAAGTGAACATTCAACACATTTGTGACAAACCTGTCATTTGGATATTTTGCCAATTAAATGTGAAACTGTCATCACAAATTGTCAAGACGTTGTACTATAGACCTACACTGTATATGGTTAGGGAGAAATCATGCATTATGGCGGAGGCATACCAGTGGCCATAGCAACATTTCTAGATTATGAATGGAATGTAAAAAGAAACGACAACTTCAAAGTCCTAAAACTGTCGTTTTTTGTTTGTATGTGTGTTTGCGGAAACTTGTTGTTTTTATCTAACTTTGACATTTACACTGAAGACAGTCGAAATGTGGTGAGGAGTTATGCATATTATGCTTTTTAATCCAGATATATCCAGAAGATAATTTCTGATATGAAATATAAGAAATAAATTGAAAACTGAAATTGAAATCATGACATGTAATTGCAGTATTGCAGATCCAAATATATCGACTCTTCTTGGAAGCTATAGCAATTGCACACATGTACAAATTGTACGCAGTCAAGGAGGGATTAACTTAATCTTTCCTTATCATTCATGAGATCCCAAGCCTCCAAACCTGCTAATTATAGCACGCTATCTGAGCTACTTTATAGTGGCTTATCTGTCTTTTTGTTCTGTCCCCGACCCCCCCCCCCCCCTTCTCTTTGTGTGGGTTCTGAAACTCCGCTCTATCATCACAAGCTGCATTGAACCTAATTACACAACAATTTATGCGCACAGCGTTAATGGGCTACTGCATGGTACAATTCCATTTGGGCGCATTTAATGTGATTAAGGAATAAGAAATTGCCACCAGTACTACACCAGGGTAGAATGTTGCATTATGCAGCAATTTCTAATTAGCAATTTACAATGTAGTGTAACTTAAAGGCATAATTTACTATTTGCAGATGAAACAAAAACCCAGCACTTAACTGCTTAGTTCTAAGATGTGAGTTAGGGATAGAAACAACCACCGTAAAAATTTGAGTCCGTACAATTGATGTTAAGTATTGTTAAATACACAAAATGTGATTAGTTATAATAACAATGTTTCCAGACTAAACTGTTTGCAGTTACAGTTAAATGAGAAAAATCTAGTGATATCTCCTTATATTTTAGACTTTATTGCAAAAATGTAATATATGATAGGAAGTTTTGTGATACAGCTGACCTACACATATGCATCAAAAGTGATATCTTGAACATTTTTTAAATCACTGCTCCCAAAGGTAAACTGGACCTTTCAGAGATGATATTTCAAAGCTACTGTATGTATGATTCGCTGTATTAAATGAGTGAAACCAGCTTCATGAGATACACAATGAAATTAGAGTTGCCAATTTAACCTATTCCATGCAGGAACCTAGTAGCCTTTGTATTAAGTCTATGGGAATTTCAGAATTCAGTACGGAATGGGTTAATCATGAGAAGATGATCACGTCAGCAGCTTCATTCCCCCAGTGCGTGAGGGATTTTTAAAAACAGTATTTGATGCATCTATATGTACAACCATGTACACATGTATGACTGTGTGGCCTGGATTACCAGGACAGCTCATTCCTGTGGACTCAACTGGCTGATAACATACATGTATGTTTCTCCTGAATAAGGTTCAAGTTTGGGTCAAGTGTGTTGACTCTGTGGTTATTTTGACGGAGACGTGACAGTCCGTATGACCCTCTGTAAGGAATTGAGGACTATGCCACGTTTCATGGCTTCAGAAGGAGAATTGGAGATGTCATTCCTGGAATTATAGATTTTCCTCTTTCTGCCTTCAAGGGTGTGGGTTTTGGTTGCAGGAATCTGTGTTGCAATTTCAGCTGAAACACAACTACCTCAAATTTACCAAGGGGGAGAGGGGGAGGGGGGGAGATGTTGGGGAGAAGTGGAAGTTTGTACTGCATAAAAGGTTGCACATTTTAGATATGACGTGTCTACTATCAAACACCCTCATATGTCTTTGAGGTGGAATACAGGCCTCAATCTAATGCTTGTAGAACAGCACAGCTCCTGTAATTTTCATGTGTTCATTTGTTTTTATTTTTGTTTTTTGTGTTTTTTTGATAGAGTGTTGTAGACTTTGTGAAAATAATACCCTCTGTTGCATCACAAATATATTCCACATTTATTCGCCGAAGTTTGGACTGTGTACATACATGTCAATATGATGAAATACTGTAGAGCAGACAATGCAGTTTTTTCAGCTTAACCAATAGAAGAAATGTAACGAACATATCTTGATTTTCCCCTTTAATCTACAAAACGCGTAGGCCAGGCAGTGTAAACTGATTGACTGATTGAGCACACCGACTGCCATGCCAATTCTTTTTATGTTTTTTTTTTTTTCTTTTCAGTTGAAGATGTCTTTGTGGTTTGTGCATTTTTAGTTCCAGCGGATTATCTCCTAATCCGCCCTGTCACTGGATCCCCTGGCTTGATTCTTGTGGATTGAGATCTGTTCCGGTAGCTTTTTGATTAACCTTTTGACAGCACAGAGTTTTTTAACTGTGTGATTGTCACCCGAATTAAACATACATGTACTTTCTTTCTCTCATTCCGATTACATGCTTTCATGGAAAAGGTCAAACGTTCATGAGACTGCAGACGGTGGAAAAAGAAAAAAAAAGTAGCATGTTTCCCGTTTATAGAGTGACATGTTTGTTAAAGGCAGCAGACAGTCAGTAAAATGGTACAAACATTCAATTAATTCATTTGTAACTAGATTTCTCTAGAATTCAGTTTAGAAGGGGAAATTAGGTTTTATTTTGTTAATGTTCTACCTGTATAAGATTGTGCCAAAGGAGTGCTGTCATTTGGTGTTTATTTGTTAGGGAGTATAGAAATGCTTTCGTGATCCAATGATGAACTAAAAAATTATTTTGAAGGAGGATCTTGCCAGTTTTGGGGTCATGAGCAGGGGCAGATCCAGGAATTCCATAAATGGGAGGCACCTTTACAAAATCATGGGGGCGCACGTGCCCCCCCCCCCATTTTTTCTTTTTATTTATCTTGTTTAAAAAAATAGTTAAATAAAGAGCAGGCGCCGTGCCTGGTGTGCCCCTTCTGGATTTGCCGCTGATGAGGTCATAGGTTAATATTGCAGGGGTCAAGATCAGGGTATCTGATTTGCTGTGACATAGAACATTGATATTCACATATTAGATCTCTCATTGTGCCATTTGCCTGATAATCACAGACATCTTTATGACATTGTTTTTTTAATTAAACTTGATGCAAACATTATACTTTGAAAGAGCAGTGTAGAGAGCAAAGGATGACAGGAATTGGCCCTTTGATGATGTTAGGTGAAATTGTGCAAAAAAAAAAGAAGCTCATTGTCTGGAATGATTGGCAGTAGCATGTGTGATATAGGGCCTCCCGATCTCTTGTTGGAGTCAATGTATTTTCTTTCATCTCCATTTTCCCCATTCCACATAAAACAATGTCATCAAAGGAAAAAGATAATCGCATAGTCTGCTCAATGCGGTTAAAACACTACCACTAGGCAATTGAGAACCTGTAGCCAATGATGAAATACAAGAAATAAAACAAGATCAGATATTTAATTGTCAGATATTTCAGAGTAATTAGATCCAATGAAATGAAATATTCACTGACTTCAAGGTGCTTAAAGTGTATTCTTCTAGAATATTAGCATTATGCTGTGAGGCACACAGGTACAAGATGGAGAAAAAAATCCAAAAGTAGGTCTACAAAAGTAATTGATTTGAGGGAAAGAATGTGCTAACCAATACTTGCCTACTTTTCATTGTCTTCTATACCTGCAGCTGAAGAAGAAGTTTCCAGGAGCAGATCTGAAGTTACCGGGAAAGAAGCTCTTCGGGAACAACTTTGACCCCGAGTTCATCCGTCAGAGAAGGGAAGGACTCCATGATTTCATCCAGAAAATCATCAACAATCAGCAGATATTACAGCAGTTAGTATCTCCGAACTTTGTTCTTTTTTTTTTCAACAAAGGGGGGAGGGGAAGGGATCTCAGAAGGCCCATTCACGCATGAATATCCATTTTTAGATCAGGATGCAGAAATCTTTTTTTTTTGTTGTTGTTGCCGTGAGCATATGTGAACAGTATCATTATGTTATTGTAGCCTTTGAGCCTTCAGCTGGCATAAATTGGCCAAAATGGGTATGTCCATGAGACAGTCAAAATTAATACTGGTTATTACTCAAACCCTTTGAGGACAGACTGATTTTGCTACAACACACATTTCCCATAGACACTTGCCCGAGTATACTCTGGACTCATCCACAACGGGTTAAAGGGGATTTTGAAATTCTGCTTGCCTGGACTTGGTGATATTCATTGCCCCATCATGGCGGATTAAGAATTTACAAAATTGAAAAGCGAGAATTAGTTGCAACATAGATAGAGTGCGTACTCTACTTTGCCTTATTTATGAAATCAAATGTGAAAAATTAATAAAGTTTGTTGAACACTGAAGCCTGGTGCTGCCAGCTTGTAAACTTTATTGCAAACTGAAGTTGACATTCAATCGGTATCTTCTCCTTCAAAATGTTTTATGAGCTGTCTCGCTCACGGAGCATAATATGATACTTTCCTTGTATAGATTGCATAAAAAAACAAAACATTATTTTGTCATTTTGTTTTGAAGTTTGAAATAACTCCTTTGTGTACGTCACAGTTTTACACAGTATTGTATGTTCAAGGCAGACAGAACTATGTCAAGAAGGTCAGAATATTTTGTACAAAAAGTAGATGGAAATATCAACTTTATGGTTGATAAAAAGCAATTTGTCTAGGTGCATCTTGGACACACATATATTATTCTTTAAGTAGAAGGCTTCATGAGATTTTCAAAGAAAGAATTGCAATTGTCATAATTGCCTATCATTATAACTCGGACAGATGGTAATTTAAGTCTGTGCAATAAACGGACTGCATCCTTCAAACAGTCTGTGTTTATGCAGGAGCAGGCATTTCTGTTTTTAGGTACTGCTCTTGATTTATCGATTCTGATGGGCCAATATTGATAAACCGTCCAAGAACATTACAGCTCGATTTTTTTGCATCCCTTAATTCAGGTGGGGGAAAAAAAACACACCCTGTTCAAAGCATTTAGATTGTGCCAGGATGAAGTGCTCAAGACAAGAAGCAGGATAAGGAAAGCAAATAAGAGGGTTTTCTGTTTTTGAGGGTGGATAAGACTTTTTTTTTGGGGGGGGGGGCAGCGAGGGGGCAGAAGACACAGAAAAGGATGAAAAAAAAATGCTGGATTTGCTTCATCAAGAATTTGATAAGGCGTACTGAGGAAAGAGACAGAGAGATAGAGGGGGAGGGATAGAGATAGAGAAAGATGAGCAGGAAAAAGCCTAAAGACACGCCGAAGGCCGGTGCGGAATCCAGTGCGAGGCACAAGCGGAGACAACGACGAGGGAAGCGCGTTTTTCTCGTTTGTTTGGGTTAGCTCCGATATGATGGATGCCCAAGGCCAGCTTTAACGATTCATCGTCGTCCAGATTGGAAGAAACCTCCGAGAGACAGGAGACCAAAAAAAAACAAACAAACGTGGAGGAAGAAGAACTGGGGAATTGAAGGTTGGGGTGGGGGGGGGGGGGTTTCAGGCGAAGATGGCAAAATTGGTTGACACAGATACAATGCGAGGACGGTTTCTTGCTTGTCGCATTTAATACAGCACCGGCATTAATCGGGGAAAATCTGTATAGTCTGCTGTGTGTATTTTTAGCTGCTCCTTGATGATATTTCTTCTAAAGCTAGAAAGCATTGCAGTGTCTGCCTCTTAAAGTGAGAGCAAACAAGATAAAGAGAAGCTAAAGTTGATAGAAACGGATGTGGAGAGGGTTTTTCAGCAAATTTTAGTATTTAGAACAACTGTAAAATGTTGCAGGCTCCAGTTTATAGTCTGTATCATTTATGAACTAGGTGGTCAAAAGACCCTAATTCTAATTTGGTACATCATTAAATTAAAACAGCTAGCCCCTAGCAGCATTTAAAGTAGGCGGAGTTGTCTCGTAATGACATCACTGTTCCTCAGGATACATCAGATTTTTTTTATCGCTTCTGATTTTTTTTTTTCAATGAACATCTTTTTTTTTTTAATTATTGTGCCTAGGGTGAGATGAATTTGATTAGACTTTCTAATGGGAAAATGAGGTTGGCAAAAAAGAAAATTGAGGTCACATGTGAATGGAATTTTTTTCCCCCTCGCTGAATTTCTGAGAGTTTTGCCTTGGGCAAGTGGTTAAGACCTCATTAGCTCAGATTCGGTGGGTAGAGGCAGATTTTTTCTTTCTTTCTATCTTATACTGCAGGCTGTGAGTTATTGCTGCAAATATGCACAATTTGTTCAATTTGTAGTGATAAAAATGTACAAGAAAAGAAAATCTGTCAGGCCGATTCCCAACTAAATGAATAAAAATGTATCAGTATAATCTGTTTCACATATTTATGGTCATTCTTTAAGCTCCATTGAATATGAAAAGATGATTACTGTAAAGTTACTTATAAATATTGAGCAGGGAAAAAAATGTCTTAGTTACAGCAAATACCGTATGTCCCAAAAAAATTACAACGGTACCCTCCGCAATGATAACTTTAAAAATAGTGAATCAATCCAAATACAATTTCAGGGTATGAAACTATAACTCATTGCCCACATCGTAGAGAAAACCCCATTCAATTTGCTTCAGTGGTCAAAGAGAAATGAGGATTTTTGTAGAGCATGTCAGGAATCCCTTCCCTCCAAGTTCTGTCTATTGTGTTTACACATTAATATGCAGTTCCAAGAGCATGCCAGTGCTAAACTTGGAAGAATCAGACTCATGACATGCTTTACAACAATCCATATTTCTCTGTGACTGCTTAACCAAATTGAATGGGGTTTTCTGCAAAATGGAGCTAATATGTTATATTTTAGGACCCTGAAGTAGCATTTAGACGGTTTAATCATATTGGGTGTTATCGATGCGAAAATCCGATTGTAATTTTTTTTTGGGCATACTGTATAATGCCATAAAATGGAATTTTGATCCTGATGGGACTGCAGATGTTGTGACAAATTATAATAATAATGATTATCAGGTCAAAAGATTATTAACATAGTGAGAAATCTGGTGAGGGGAACAGCAAGTCATCATGCTAGACATGCAGTACAAGCAGAATACAGTAGGAATATATGTGTGTTTGTAGTTCAGGGTTTTGCATTTCTAATGTTCAAGTCATGTGATATTGAATGGCCTTTGAATATCATTACCTGAGAGGATTCCTCTGTTAACCCGTTGAGGACAAGTCCAGAGTATACTCAGGCAAGTGTCTATGGGAAATGTGTGTTGTAGCAAAATCAGTCCGTCGTCAACGGGTTAAAGCTGCTTCAAGATAAGAGCTAAACAGCGCCACCTGTTCACATTCATTGACCATTTTCTCCCAACAAGCATGCTGTTTTCCAGACAGTAATTTCTTCTTTTTTTTTCATGCTTTCCAGATATGTTTACACTTGAAAATAAAGCCTTTCCATCACGTGCAGTATGCTCGTTGTGGCTTCTTTAACTTTTTTTTTCTCTCTTTCTTTTGACCAATGTAATGTGCAATACACTACTGACTATATGATCACGAAACTGAAATGTTAGAAATGTGTATGGGAGTGAAGCATGTACAAAAAAATGACTGCTCTTTATAGTGGCAATGTGTGTTGGATATGACAAACCAGGGTACTTCACAATGTATTTTGTAGTATATTTGTATTCACATTAAGAATTGCTGTGTGAAATACCACGTTATTTTGCGATAAATGCAAATGCATGTACCAATTTGTCTCTTTCCCTGACCATCCCAATATACTGCCCTCATTTGATCAATCAGTGCTGAGGTCCAGAACTTCCTATCGCTGGACGACCCCAGGAACAACTCGGACAACAACGTCATCGATGAGAACAACACAGAGTTCTTCAGTGACCCCAGCGACCCCAACACCATCAACCTCGGCCCCTCAGCCAATCCATCGTAAGAAACGCCCACTTTTCTCTGCCTTTTTTTTTTTCCTCTCTCTCTCTGATAGTCAAAACATCAGCCTACAAAGATTTGTGTCAATCTTCCTCTTTACAGTCAATAAAACACACCTTACTAAATTATTCTTGGTGATATTTATGCTCAGCAACTGGTGAACTAAGTCTTGGAATACTTTTGTTTGTTTGTTTGTTTGGTTTTTTTTTAGCTCACCTGAGCCAAAGGCTCAAGTGAGCTATTGCGATCGCCCTTCGTCCGGCGTCCGTCGTCCGTCGTCCGTCGTCCGTCGTCCGTCGTCCGTCGTCCGTCGTCCGTCGTCCGTCGTGCGTCGTGCGTAAACTTTTTACATTTTCATCTTCTTCTTGAAAACCCCATGACCGATTTTCATCAAACTTGGCAGGTAGCATCCCTAGGGGGTTAGGAACTCAATTTGTTAAAATGGGCACCATGCCCCACCCAGGGGGCCCCCAGGGGTCCCAAACCCCCCAAAATTAAGGAATCTGTAAAAATCTTCTTCTCTAGAACCAGAAGTGATAGAGCGAAGTTAATACTATGAGTTAGTACATTGATGACTGTAGTTTCAAGTTTGTTCATGGCAGAATCAGGGGTGCCCCCCATGGGACCCAGGGGAGGGGGGTGGGGAAGGGTTCTAATGGGGCCTAAATTGTACATTTTCATCTTCTTCTTGAGAACTCCATGACCCATTTTCACCAAACTTGGCAGGTAGCATCCCTAGGGGGTTAGGAACTCCATTTATTAAAATGGGCACCATGACCCACCCAGGGGGCCCCCAGGGGGCCCAAACCCCCCAAAATTAAGGAATCCGCAAAAACCTTCTTCTCTAGAACCAGAAGTGATAGAGCTAGGTTAATACTATGAGTTAGCACATTGATGACTGTAGTTTCAAGTTTGTTCATGGCAGAATCAGGGGTGCCCCCCTTGGGACCCAGGGGGGGGGGGGGGGTGGGGGTGAGGAGGGGTCCTAATGGGGCCTAAATTGTACATTTTTATCTTCTTCTTGAGAACCCCATGACCCATTTTCACCAAACTTGGCAGGTAGCATTCCTAGGGGGTTAGGATCTCAATTTGTTAAAATGGGCACCATGCCCCGCCCAAGGGGCCCCCAGGGGGCCCAAACCCCCCAAATGAAGGAATCTTTAAAAATCTTCTCTAGAATCAGAAGTTATAGAGCTGAGATAATACTATGAGTGAGTACATTAATGACTGTAGTTTCAAGTTTGTTCATAGGAGATCCAGGGGTGCCCCTCTTGGGGGTAGGGGGAGGGGGGTGGTTGGAAGGGTCCAAATGGGGGCCTGAATTGTACATTTTCATCTTCTTCCTGAAAACCTCATGATGGATTTTTGTCAAACTTGGCAGGTAGCATCCCTAGGTGGTCAGGATCTCAATTTATCAAACTGGGCACCATGCCCCACCCAGAGGGCCCCAGGGGGCCCCAATTCCCCCAAATTAAGGAATCTTGAAAAAATTGGGCCCTTATTGTACATTTTCATCTTCCACTTGAGAATGCCTCGTCAAATTTTGGTAGAGCTGTGAATAATTTAGATTAGTGACTGCGTGAAAGGTGAACTTGCGATACTCAGGTGAGCGCTAGACCCGCGGGTCTCTTGTTTTGGTAGTATTCAGTCATTCTGAGCGAACTTGCAAACTCTTTCTTTTTGATATACATTTATATATGTATATATATATATATATATATATATATATATATATATATATATATATATGTATGTATATATATTTATATTTTTTTTGGTGGTGGTGGTGGTGGTGGTTCATGAACAGAACTTCAGAATATGGACTTTGCAGGCCATGCATTTGCCAAGAAAATGTCGATATTGCATACAAACGAATGTTATCATTGATTTTTCAGGAAAGCATACAATATATGTAGCCTTTTAAGCCCCTTGTAACAATAAAAAAAAATGGTTGTAGGAGTGCTTTATTTGATTATTTGAGATATACGTGAATATTCCATTCAGTACTATTAAAAAGTCAATACATATTGCAATGCACAAAGGATGTGTGTGTGAGTAGAAGCATGTAACACCTGTAGTCTAGAGTATGAAACACCAGCCCTTGGTGCTCTTAATAGCATTGAAGCATTGGTGTGTGCCTTCAGCACTCCTAAATGTCTTAACAGCTTTTGTGTAGTGCAAGGTACAAAATAGATGCAGTTAATGGCCGAATGGTGAGAAATTTTCCTTCCACTCCACCTGATGCCAGCAGTTAAATTTAGAGATAAATCACCCCCTTGGAGAATGATAGCCTTCTCGAACCAGCCACATCGTGTGCTGGGGAAAATCTTATCTGACAAAATGCTTTGCTCATATCTGAGTAGCAAATAAAATTGGCCTCAAAATGACCTGCTGTTTTATACTGGTAGGGGAAAGAATGACCTAATATTTCGGTTTCATTATGTTTATTTCTTTTTAACTAATAAAGGTGTGCAGCGGAATACCTTTGCGACTAACCAATTCTGTTTTAGTGATGGGTGTGGCTTATGGAAACACTAATTCCAAGAAATTTAAAGAAATAAGAATGGTCATCTCTTATTCAAAGTGAAAACAAGTAATTTTGACTGGCATTTTTTATTCTATTTTCAAGATGAATAATCATTGGATTTAATGCAATGTTCCTCTCCCCTCAAATGAACCCCAGAAAAAAAAAAATTGACAAACTAGAGAAAGCCCTGAAGTGTTCCCTCATCCAGTCTGTGCAGAATATTTTGAAACAGTTGAAATATATAACCATATCTTTCACCTCCTCCTCTGACTAGAGCAAGGCCAATGCAACGTTCCTCTGATCTCCCCTAGAGTGAACCCCAAGAAAACAACAACAAAAAATGGACAAACTAGAGAAGGCGCTGAAGTGTCTCCTCATCCTGTCTGTGCAGATATTTTGAAATAGATTAAATATATGAATATAATGATATTTTGAAACAGATGAAATATATGAATATATCCATATCTTTCACCTCCTCCTCCTGCAACCAGAGCAAGGCCAATGCAACCTTCCCCTGATCTCCCCTAGAGTGAAACCCAGAAAAAAAAAAAATTGACAAACTTGAGAAAACACTGAAGTGTTCCCTCATCCAGTCAGTGCAGATGTTTTGAAACAGATGAAATATATGAATTATATCCATATCTTTCACCTCCTGCGACCAGAGCAAGGCCCAGTGACTTTGACTTCCTGAAGGTCATCGGGAAGGGCAGCTTTGGCAAAGTCCTGCTGGCCAAGCACAAGATAGATGGGAAGGTGTACGCAGTCAAGGTGCTCCAAAAGGCAGCCATCGTCAAGAGAAACGAGGTATGTCCAGACAGGCCAGATCCATGCACACCGTATTTTTTTTTTGTGTGTGTGAAGACACAAAGAGAGCTCACTTTGTGGACAACACAGCATTGTTGACACATTTGTTATGGAAAACATTCTAATAGCACCTCCGCTGTGTGAGTTTTTACAGTTGTATGTGATATGGAGAATTACGCTGAGTGTGACCAAGTGTGGGATTGGGGGAGGAGTAGAACGTGGTATAACAATATTGAAAGGGCTCTCAGGTTGAGTATTGCTTACATGGCAAAGCTGATCATTCGTATCTTGATTATTGCATAGCAGCTCTAGTTTGACAAGTATGTATTTTGTATTTAGTAGTATTTCATTTCTTCTGCCGTTTGTGATCAAATAAAACCAATAGGCCTTATGAAAGCCAACAGTCAGCCATTTTTGTTTTACCTTCTGGTTTCCATGGCAACAGGCAAAGCACATCATGGCAGAAAGGAGCGTGCTCCTCAAGAACCTGAAGCACCCGTTCCTCGTCAGTCTGCACTACTCCTACCAGACGGCCGACAAGCTCTACTTCGTGCTGGACTACGTCAACGGCGGCGAGCTCTTCTTCCACCTGCAGCGGGAGAAGTCCTTCCCCGAGGTCCGCGCCAAGTTCTACGCGGCGGAGATCGCCAGCGCCATCGGCTACCTGCATTCCCTGGACATCATCTACAGGTGCGGGCTTTTGTCTGTCTCTTGTGGCTGTGCTTTTAGTTAAGGGAGGGCAAATTTAACCCATTGAGGACGAGTTCCTCGTATACTTGGGACTCGTCGGGACTCTTCGCGACTCAGGCAGATGTCTATGGGAAATGTGTATTGTAGTAAAATAAGTCCCTCCTCAACGGGTTAAGGGAAAACCCAAGGTTCAGGATGGACTTGAGACCACGCGGGGGGATGGGATGGGGAAACATGACAGGCCATGATTGCCGAGGGTGCAGTGCCAGATATTTAAACTGTCAAAAAATTTGCCACGGCAGTCCCAGCACTATTGAGATTCCTTTACTGTAGTAGGCCATTAAAAAAAACGGGGTGAACTCAAACAAAACGTGACAGCACGTAATAGGCAGCAACAAACTTAAAGGCAGTTTGTAGTTGGACACGACAGGAAATATTGTATAGTCTTGCCTGACCAGACACTGTGAGAACGGTGTCTGATAGCTACATGTTCACTAGAGTAAAGACTGGAATGAACAAGACTAGAATATGGAGGGGAAAAATAGCAGAACATCCCACCTACCCACGGCGCACTACATTTCAGTCAAACGGGGCTGCCATGGCCATCGGAAACATGGTGTAAACTTAATGTGTAGCATTAAGAAGGTAAAGAAGAATGAATACGTTCTTCTCTCCAGCTCGGACATCAAGGAAGTTCTCTTGCACAAGAGAGCCGTATAATCCAGAACTCTCAGGATCTATGAAAAATATTGATAAAACTAGTTTACTACTAATATCTGAAGGGCTTTTTACACTTGTAAATTTTTGCTTAGCCCCGGACCAACGGTGGGGCTAAGGGGGGGCCTTAGCCCCACCGTTGGTACGGGACTATCCTTAGCCCACTTTCTGTTTACACTCGTTTTTGCCAAAGTGGGCTAGCCCCACCGATAGTACGGTACTATCTGGCCCTGCAAAATAGCAGGGGTTAGCACCGCAATTGCGGTGCTAGCACCGCAATTGCGGTGCCAAGCAAGTGAGTGTAAACAGAACGAAAAAATAATCCTGGGCTAAGCGACGGAGACGAAGTCCGACCCTCACTGACCAATCAGAAACGAGGTAATCAAGTGCTGCCGGTGCGTGCGTGTACGTGTACAATACACAGCGTAATTATGAATATTCATGTGGTTTGGAAAGTCCGGGGCTAAGAAATACGAGTGTAAAAAGGTTAGTTTTCTCCTTAGCCCCGGACAAGAGATAGTACGGGACTAATTGGCCAGTGTAAAAAGCTGAAAAAATTGGTACGGGACTAACGATAGTCCTGGGTCAGAGAAAGTCCGGGGTTAAGAAACACAAGTGTAAAAAGCCCTTAAGATATGATTTTGCTTATTTTAGGGGGTTAGCTTCGTTTACAATCCTTGTCCATAACAGCACGTCGTTTTCAATTACAATTTCGTGTGAAAACTGATAACATAGTGTTGATACATTGTATGAGACATCTGGTAAATTAATTCTTTGTTCAGAGTGTGTGGCATACGTCCAGTTTTGTGTATTTGAGATCCTGGTTCTGTGACTACTCCACTGCGTCCGTTGGCACAGAACACAACATTGAATTCATTTGTATCGTGCTGGTGATAAGGGTGAAATTTATGGAATGTTGTTGTGACTGGACGCCAAAGACAAAACATAGACAAAGCATAACAAACAAAGAAAGTGCAACAGACTATCTGGATTTGTTCTTGGTGAAAAGTTCATCCATGTTTTAGAGATATTTAAAATGTGTCCACTGCAGTGTACTTGCCTTTACCTCACAGAACTTTGTTTGAGAGAGTGGGTGGAAAATTCTTGATACCATTTTTTGCCAGAAGTACAGAGTTTACGAATATTTCCATTTGCAGTGCACTGACATATGAGACCAGATGATAATTTACTAGTATCATGAACAAAGGCTTGAGCAGAGCATACAGATGATGAATAGAGACTATATAAAATTCCTTCCAGGAAATCTCAATTGTTTGTCTTTTTAACAATTTCCAGGTTCTCATATTGCTGAAAATTGAGAAAACTTGTCACAATAGGATAAGTATACAGTTACGCTTGAAATGAAAAGGGGGCAAAATATAAGAACATTTTGTTTAATTGCACGTTAAGACTGCATGAATATCATGTGTCAACAAAGCAAGTGAAATTGAGAGATCCATGATAGAAGGTTTATGAAAGCAAACCTGTGTGAGAGATGGAGATGAATAAAATGTACCAGGTATTGAGGATAGTGAAACCATCACTTGACACAGAATTAAATGCATTTATGGGGATGGAAAGAAAGGAATTTACTTATATAAGGATGTAATGAAACAACAAAAGTTGCATGAGTATAATGTTTTCTATTAAAGCTATATTAAGTTTTATGTTTCTTTTTGTGTGGATGTCATTTAACCCTTTACTGTTCTTTGTTTGCCAATTGCGACGTACACTAGAGTACAGTCTTCATCAATTGGCAGACTCGTGAGGTGTCTGGAAACAAGTAGTCAATGACTAGAGATTACTTTCTGTGGATGTCATTTAACTCTTACTCTGCTTTGTTTGCAAATCGGCACACATGCTTGAGTACATTCTTCATTACTCGGCAGAGGTGTCTAGAAACCAGTAGTCAACGACGAGAGATTACTTACAGTGTAATCCCCTCGATCCCTTTTTGTGTTACCATGGCCTTCTTGTTTGAGGAAGCTACATTAGGGACTTTTCGATTGTGTGGATGTGGCTGCCTTTCTCGTACAAGAGCGGTTTCAAATTTCTGCAGTCCACTTGTTATGTCCGCAGTGTTGTCACTCATTTCGACTTTCCGTGCATGCTGTTTACGACGTACTGTTATGATGTCATGGCCCCATCCCCTCCAGTGGGCTGGCAATTGGTGCACCAAGCGATGACGTCACTTGAGTCATGTATCTAGGAGGACGTGAAATCCTTGGAAGACACGTTCTCGATTCTGGTGTTGGACGTGCTGGAGAACTTGGAGCATGCGCAGTTCCTTTACAATAATTAAATGACGTCATTACCTCGCCGTCCACGTCCAGGACGTTAAATCGAAAAGTCCCTATTGTTACACCTGAGTGGACTTGCTAACCTTGCAACTACGCCACGTTTGGATGGATTACTGAATGTCTATGTACATATGTAAGAGCTTGGCTAGTTATCGAGCTACAGTTTGTACGTGCCTCAACACGAAGGGTTTAATATCTGTTCTTGCATTTCACAGAGACCTGAAACCAGAGAATATCCTTCTGGACCACGACGGTCACGTAAGGCTGACGGACTTTGGCCTTTGTAAGGAGGGCATCGCAGCCAAGAAGACGACCTCCACTTTCTGTGGAACGCCAGAGGTAAGATTAGGAGGCCAGCGGGTGTGATTTTCAACCTCACAAACAAAAGAATGCAGAGAGGGTTTTTTTTTTGTTTTGTTTTTTAGATTTCTCTCTCAAATGGCAAACATGACTCCAAAAAGTATTTAAATTACTTCAACAAAGTGACTTGCTTTCATACTATGATAACAAGAGTGAAGAAACAGATAAAGATATTCAATCTCTCAAGGACTGTATGTTATAAATCTCTTTATAGTGTTTTTGAACATATACAAAGCTTAGTTACGATATGATTTAACAGTAATAGTTCTGTGAACTAAGCAAATATCTCATGTGATTATGTATACTCCTTGTGGAGCATTATGTCTAGCATTTTGCTTTTGTTTCTAATATATTTTATTTCTGTTGGTCTCATGCCAGTGTATGGACTTGTAATCTACAACCAATAATTTTGAATCATTGTTTCTTTCAAAAGGTGTATCAGTTTGGTCAATTTTAGTCATTTTTTTAATGATTAGTTTTGTATATTATGTTATATCATCCTATGTTGTGTCTATATGTTATTATTTTTATGTTACATTACGTTTACTTGCCTATTGTTGCCTTGACAGTACCTAGCCCCAGAAGTTCTGAGGAAGCAGGAGTATGACCGCAGTGTGGACTGGTGGTGTCTGGGAGCGGTCCTCTATGAGATGATGTCAGGGCTGGTGAGTAGTGTTGGTAGGAGGAAGAAGAGGAGGAGGAGGAGGAGGAGAAGGAGGTGGAGTTGGAAGAGGAGGAGGAGGGGAAGGATGGGGAAGAGGAGGAGGAGGAAGAGGAAGAAGAGGAGATGGAGGAAGAAGAATAGGAGGAGGAGGAAGAAGGAGGAAGAGGAAGAAGATGAGGAGGAGGAGGAGGAAGAAGAGGAGGAGGAGGAGGAAGAAGAGAAGGAGGAAGAAGGAGGAGGAAGAGGGAGAAGAGGAGGAGGAGGAGGAAGAGGAAGAGGGAGGAGGAGGAGGAGGAGGAGGGAGGAGGAGGAGGAGGAAGAAGAAGGAGGAGGAAGAGGAAGAAGAGGAGGAGGAGGAAGAAGAAGGAGGAGGAAGAGGAAGAAGAGGAGGAGGAGGAGGAGGAAGAAGGAGGAGGAAGAGGAAGAAGAGGAGGAGGTGGAGGAGGAGGAAGAGGAGGAAGAAGAGGAGGAGGAAGAGGAGGAAGAGAGAGGAGGAAGAGGAGGGAGGAGGAGGAGGAGGAATCAGGATGATTGTTGTGATGATAACAAACTGATTAAGAATGTTGAAAATGTCGATGGTGAAGATTATTTTTTTGTTTCTTCTTTTTTTTGGGGGGGGGGGGTGGGGAATAGGGGATGATGATGGTCTTGATTAGGTTTTGGAAAAGAAATTCAAGAGTAAGAGAAGAGAAAGAAGGAGGAGTAGTAAGAAAGCAATGAATATAATAATATTTCTTGGTGTTAATGCAATGCTGCACACTGGCACTGGTCCGATGGTCCCTGACCAGTAAAAATCACTGTTGGACCAGTAACTTTTCCGAGAATTGACCAGTAAAACCTGGAAAGACTGGGTACCTACAGGTCGGACCAGTATAAAAAATGGGCTTGTGTGCAGCCCTGGTTAATGAGAAGAATGATGAGAAGTAGAAGATTAGCAGTGATGATAAGGGCCATGCTAATGATGATGCTAAAGAGTTGTTAGAAGAGAGCAATGAGGTTGATATATCAAGGAAGAAAAGAAGAGGAGGAGGAGAAAGAGGAGGAGGAGGAAGAAGAGGAGTAGGAATAGAAATACTCATCTCATGGTGTTGCCATTTCTCTCTTTGTGTGTAGCCTCCATTCTACAGCAGGGACACGGCCGAGATGTACGACAACATCCTCAACAAACCTCTGAGGATGAAGAGCTCGGTCTTCTCTCCCAGTGCTAAGAGCCTCCTGGAAGGGGTAAGTCCCAGAGTGGCCCCTTTTTATTAACCCGTTGAGGACAAGCTTATTTTGCTTAAACATGCATTTCCCATAGACACCTGCCAGAGTGTACTTGGGATTTGTCTTAAGCTCTTAATACTGTAAGGGGTAGTGTCATGGTGATGACAAGAATCCTACTTCCTGGTCGGCTGTTACTATAAGAAGTTGCTTTTGTAGTCAATTTGGCATCCTATCATCTTTTATGAAATTGGGCATGGGTGCCCGTAGGATGTTGTAATGATGAAACATGTGCACTCAAGGTGAGAAATTTTTTTTCATATTTGGTCTCTCAGGAGTTTTTCTCATAAATTTCTTCAATTCGCTCTTTTTGTTGCTTCAGTTACATTATTTATTTATTTATTTTTTTAATATACATATCTCCTTATGTATGTTAATTTGCATTCCTTTGATTTTGTCTTTTTGAGATTGATTTCTCTATTGAAGACCGAGGGAAGCATACTCCGGTGGTTTCGAGGCATTGAAACTTTATTTCCGCCCTGGTTAGCTGCAAATGATAACCCGTTGAGGACGAGTCCCGAGTATACTCAGGCAACCGTCTATGGGAAATGTGTGTTGCAGCAAAATCAGTCCGTCCTCATCGGGTTAATTTTAATTTTGTTATTTTTTTGTTTGTTTGTTCACAAATAGGAACTGGAAGGAGAGTTTGATGCAGTTGTTGTTGGTTTTTTGTTTTCATGCATTGCTAATGTCAGTTACCCAATGCAACACATATGACAGTTTTTGTTTTAATATACAGGAGATCCCAAAGGAAGGCTATTCTCCCTAAACAGCATTATTTAAACCAGTAAGATTGATATTTGTCATGGTTGTTGTTGGTGCTCTTGACCCATTGTTAGTCTTGTACTCCATGAGTTTCACCACACATGTTTCCTTTCCCCATGACTCTCCTGTACAGTTACTGCACAAGGAACGGAGCAAGCGGCTGGGCGCGGGAGACAAGGACTTCAAGGCCGTGAAGCACCACGAGTTCTTCTCCTCCATCAGCTGGTCAGACCTCGACGGCAAGAAGATCACGCCACCATACAACCCCCGCGTAGTGAGTTCACCCATCCTTGTGTTTCCCTGCTCCTCATATCTGTCTTTATAAGTGACCCGCCACAACAAAAGGATCTGAAAGTCGAGGTGGACAATTTTCTGAAAATGACATGACATTATTCCATTACTCTTCCGCTATAATTTCATATTAAATAACACGACTCATAAAAATACTCAGTTGCGAAGATATCGATGACTTTATTAGTGCATGTCGAGTGGTTTAGGAAATCAGTGTTTCGAGAAAGCCGCCTTCAAAGTTTTCCTTCCGACACTTTCATGATCAAGGGGAGGCAAGACAGTTTCAACCTCTTGACAATAGAAGGTATGCTCCTGGCAACCTCCTTCGATGTTCATTCAAGCTTTAATGGTGCCAGCGCTCTACGCAGGACCAATCAGTAACCAGGATGCCACGCACTAACCAATAAGATCACTCCTTCCTTGCAAGGGGCGGAGTCTAGCTGTAGCACTAAATCCAAAACCTTTGGACAAGTTTCTGTTCCATTAAAAGTCAGAAATTCATTGCCCAGAAAAATGCTTATTTCTAGCCTTTCCTTTGATCATTTAGCTTCAAAATTTCTGCAGATGATAGACGATACATTAGACTACAAAATCATGCCAAAAAACAGAAGTCTGATTGTTTTGACCGATTTTGATGATCTGACTTCAAACTCGATTTTTCTCAGCTCAGCTGTCAGTGACTTTAGGATCCTTTTGTTGTAGCGGGTCACATATTCAGTGGCCTTACTTCAAAAACATCAAACATTCATTTACTCTGCGTGGACGGCAGACATGCTACAATGATGTCACAAGATTTTGATTAAGCATCTTTTCTGTTTCTAGGAAACGAGGAGCTGATATCACCTTCAGATAAAATATTATCAGCTTCTATTTTGATCTTCAATGCTTGTCAACCCTGTTGTGGGATCTTTATCAGTAATTCTATAGTATCAGTGAGCATTAACATGACCAGGGTAACAAAAATCTATAAGAGCATGAATGGTTTCATAATGTCGATTTTGATATGGAAGTTGCACCAAATTGATATATTTTACAAGTCTACTGATTGTCGAGATTCATGATTGCAAATGGCATCATAAATTATGACTGTTTTTTGTATGCTCTTACCCTTTAGAAAAAGATGATTTTGGAAGAATATCAGTATCAACTGAAAAGTTGTATTCAGCCTTCAGCATTATCACCACCTACTGTAATTGCCCTCTTCTAATTAATTTCTGCCCCCTGATTTTTTACAGAGTGATAACATGGATGTGAAGAACATTGATCCCGAGTTTGTTCGCGAGCCCGTCCCCAACTCCGTGGGCAAGTCCGTCGACCCGAACACGGTCAGTGCCAGCGTCCAGGATGCAGACAACGTTTTCGAGGGATTCACGTATGTTCCACCAACCATCGGACTGGACGACTCGTAGGGAGGACGCCCTCTATGTATGTCGTCGCTATGGCGAGAGCTCGCAGAGGAGGGGAAATAAACTACAAAGCCCAGTGAGCCGTGGAATTGTGGGAAACCGATTGCAGCAAGCACACAGGATATGATATCACACTGTGTGTTCAGATATCATATTAGTATTTTTGACTTAAATATTCACAATGTAAAGAATAAAAGAAGGTATTATATTTAGAATAAAATATTGGTTCTATGATATACATTGTAACAGTAACGATTGCTCTTTCTGTAACATGATTTCTTGGGGTTTTTTTTAATGTTTGATGTCTTATTTATTCTTGCCTGTTTTTCATGCAATTTTGTTTTTTGGCATCACTTTGTACACCTCAAAACTTTATTGCCATTTTCAAAAATTTTTGCTTTGTAAAATCAGTGGAGTCCAACTCATTGAATTGATGTGTATTTCATGCCACTTTTGAGAATATTTTTTCAGATTATATGGCCACAGACATATCAAGTCAGAGTTGTAATTTTTTTCTTCAAATCTTGCAGTTTATATGAATAATTTTTAGCAGCTCGTTTTATCCAGATGATGTAGTTGAGTTTAACTCATGATATTGTAATATATTTTAATAATTTTTTCCTTTACTTTCCAGACAGTATTGCCGTAGATTTTTGAGGTTATGTCCAACTCACTGTCATCTCTTTTCATGACATGACTGTAGATGGTTTTGGGTTCCACCCAGCCCAGTATGATGATATGGTCAGAGTGTGTAGACGTAACGACACCTATGATGTTCGTAGACTCACATGGGAGGGGTTGTGAGGAACGCCGTTGTGACAGTAGATTGTGCAGTGATGCCAGAGACTAAAGAGGAAGATTTTTTTTTTTTTTTTTAATGCCAAAGCTGGGTTTGGACCTTGTAGCAAGATTTTGAGCCACTTAAAGGGATCTATAGTTTTGATTGAGACCTAATTTCAAATTTCTCACATTTTTTGGTGAGATAGTGAGAAACCTCTTTACTTTGTTTTTGGATGTTTCAGTCATTCCAAACCTGATTTTCATCAAATAAACTTTGAATTCCTCTTTAAATGGTATGCTCTGTACTATATCATAGGTGTTTTCTTGTTATCTTGCAAAAAGTTTAAAGCCCAATTCTCATCTCCACCAATACTGCACCATCCCTTTAAGTTTGAGCCACTGAGTTTCTGAGACTGTGCTACTGAATGCATTTACATGTGGCATGGTATTTTTCTTGTTCTCCACGCAGATTTGAAATATCATCAGAATCAGCTGTACAGCTTAAGATTCATTTCCGAATTTTGTCACTCAAAACAGATTTGCTCTTATTTGCCAGTGGTTATGTGTGGCAAGCATTTCTAGTAATGACAGAATGATTGTTGTGAATTTGCATTATGAATCTGACAAAGATTACTGTATGATAATTCAAGATAATTGACCCATATTGCAATGGTTAAAAACTTCAGATCTGTAGAGCATTTCTTTGAAAATAAACACTGGTGAGGATTTATTCTTCTTTTCTTTTGGAAAAAGCCTAAACACATGCCATAAGGACACAAAATTGATCAGTGTATCCGAGGTGTATTTGGAAAACTGGTTCCGGAAAGGATCACATTGTGATATAACAGTTCTAATGAAAAATCATGTGTTGGTGATGTGTATGATTTGAGGTGAAACTTTTGATCTCAATACAAAACATTTGTCTTCAGGATTTTTCAGCTGCCAACTCTGCAGCTGTCAGAGTAGATGGAGCTTGGGGGTATGTGCGTTTAACCCTAACTAGGCCGGGCTATTTAGGTAGTTGATAGAGCCGGGGGGGGGGCCTCCCAGGCCCCCCCTCCAGATCTCGGGCGTCGACAGCGCGATCGCGACGAAAATTGGCACACACATTGCCTATGATGTAATCTAATATACCATGAAGTTAATTTTTCAAAAAATCATCATTTATGCTAAATTATGCTAATTTATGCATGATGATGCATAAAATCAGACTATTTGGTATAAATCACAAAATAAAGCTCAAAACAGGCACATTTGTGGTGTAAATATTCTTTTTAGTGTCCTTAGCAAATGTAATTTAAAAAGATTGTGATATCAGAAATAATTCTTAAGTATTTTATTGTTTTTTTGAATTTCTTATTTATTTCTTTGTTTTTTCGACTTTATGTTTTTCATTGTTTTTTCTATGAAATTTGTCCACGACATCGCTCCGAACAAGAAAATATGTTATTCATTGATTTTAATCAATAAAACACCAAAATAATCATGCTTTTATGAAATTTGCCTGTAAGCACAGTTTGCATTGAAATTGTACACGAATTAACGTTTTTGAGCAATTTTTGGTCTGACATACATGTACATATTTATGCGTAACTTCGGAACCGTGCGCCCGGGCGTCGCAAATTTGGTGTCAAAAGATGCGGGAGACTTGAAAGAAAAAAGTCATGAAACGTCGCGGCGATAGCTTTTTGCGATTGCGATACATTGCGCGGAACGTCGAGGGGGGGCCTCGGAGGCCCCCCCCCCCCGGCCTAGTTAGGGTTAAAGTGATCAGAGGTCAAGACAAGTCAGAAGCTGATGAGAATCTGAAGAATTGCCAGCTGAAATGCATGAAGTGCATATTATTGTGCATTAAGATCAACATTTTGCACCTCAAATCAAACGAATTACCAATGCAGCAGTCTAAAATTCATATTACATTGTGATTTTGTTTGAGGGATATGGTAGTGATTATGTGTGTTTTCCTGTATATTGTCCAGCCGTTGACAAGTGTCACACTTTGAGGCGTTAAATAAACAGTTTGGACCCAACATTATGCCCTTAATACCAGTTAGAAATGCAGAGTGGGAGTTTACTAACTATCAGAAAAATCAGCAGAAATATCAGAATGTTTTTGTTGTTGTTGTTGTTTTGCAGAGAAACAAGAGCTAGACTTTCATTCAAGCAAAGCGTAAAGTCACCGAAGTAATCTCCATGATGTGTACTGAAAGTGCTCAAACACAAGGGATGTTTTTTTCTGTTGTTGTTGTTGTTGTTTTTTCATTCTCTGAATTCATGAGAGTAATCATGTTTATCATGTGAGGCAAAAGGAAAAAAAAGTAAAGCCACTAATAAAGAATCAAGGGGAAAATGGACAGATTTTAGTAAAATTTGTCCCCCCAAAAATGTACAGATTTGATCATGTGACATTCTATGAGACTTGCATAGTAGTGCCAAGATAATTCAGGGTGTATGTATGATAGTGTGTGTATATATGTAAATGATTTAATAAAGATTTACACAATCTTCATTAGAAAGAAGGAATGATTATGCCATGTTGCAAAATGTTAACATGTTATTAAATGCTGTGTACGTATTCAGAGTATATATGATAGGTGCCTATGAATTTGTACGGCTTTATTTTCTTCTTTCTTTGACAGTAACTTTTAATAGAGTGAGGTCCCTTTCTCGTAAGAATGAGGGCTGGCATACCACAGGAATATGTATGTATTGGACTATTAACAATGATTTGTTGGTTCTATTTGTTGTATTTCCTTCTGCGATGATTTGTATCCATTTATTTCTTTTATTTTTGTTCATAGACTACTGGTATATTGTATGTCTGAGGTTTTGACACCGCTTTCCCCCGCAATCAATGAAGATACCGTTCAGTGTGCAGTAAGTTGTCTCGAAAGTTGGTCAGTGCGAGCATGGTAACATGGGGAACCAAAAGCTACTGCTTTGTTTATAGTCAAAATTGGCCAGTACATAATATCACTTCTAAGATCCTAAGATGTCTGGCTTGCAGGGGGGGGGGGGGGGAATGATGTTATATTTTGCCCCAATAAAAACAAACAAAAAGTGAAAAAAACAAGGGAACAAAAAACAACAGAAATAACTCTGTCTTTGTTTTGATCGAGGTAAATGATTGAATTACTAGTAACTGATCTTTTTTTCTTGGTTATCAGATAAAGGTAAACATTGCAGTCGCACTTATTTCAAAGTCTTAGGAAACTGTTTAGAAGCGTCGATTCTTCAGGAATTATTCCATGCGAACACGAAAGAAGAAAACTAGCAATGTCTCTGCTAAACCTGCTGCATTCAGAGACAAATTTGATGAAAATGGTGACGCACACAGACTATTGCATTGAGAAAGACGTGTTTCAACGTTGTTTCAAAGTTTGCCAAATCAAATATTAATCACAATAATAATGATAATGCTTTCCGATTCTTCCTCTTTCTATTCGTTTTGTGTTGCTTTAGTTCGACATGCTTTCAAATTAGATTCCTACATTCACCATTATGATTTCAATTAGAGTTTAGAGATAGTGTGTTGCCTGGTTTTGTCATTGATCAACCATGCTTTTTACCTTCTTTCATTATCTCCTACGTTGTATATGTAACTCTTCAGCAATACAATTTTCTTGTTTTGTTTATTTGCATTCATGCATTTGAGCTTCATTTCCTTCAAACATGCTCAAATGCACTAGTGTGCCAAATTTGACTTGATGCTCTTTTTTTGTTCTTTCTTATAAATTTCTCAATACTATGCTTCCATCCCTGATGAAAATTGTGAACAGGTTTTCATCTAATGTAGGCACCTTTGCCAAGGAACAAATTGGAATGCATTTTCTCACTGTAACAAATGTATGTAGTACCAGGGGCACAGGTATTAGATTGAGGACATATCAAATGTTTGAAAGAGTGTATGCCTCAGTTCATATTAATTCTCGGTATTGCCAATACGTAGGTGCCGTGAGCAGAGCAGCGTTCTAGATGCATTATGGGATAGCTCAGGGGACAAACTTGCCCCGGTTTTGGCTGCACATGCACTCAGATCACGCTCTCAGTGGTATTTTTTGTTGAAGATTTCTTCACTTCCATCATGTGACCAGCACATTGAAGCCTACGTAGCAGTAGTAAACCATGGCTCTAGTTACCGCAAATCAATAAAATTTAGAAACTTTCAACTCTTTTAAGCTGAATTATAGCCCAGAAAAAAGGAGTAACAATGGAAAAGCAGTCAAATAACTCCATTGAATCTTATGGGAACTGCGACTTGCGCGAGACAACCGGAAGCAAACAATGGCACTGAGGAATCCCACAGTGCATCTGTGACAGGGCTCTTCGGCGTGCGCAGAAGTTTTCTGCGCATTGGCGATGCCGAGAATTCCCTGTTGAATCATGCTCTCTCCACGTGCGGTAATGAGAGCAAATAATTTCCCTTTGATTTCTATGTGCTTTGAATCGACTTCAAATAGCATCCTTAGCAAAGAGTTTTCATTTTTTAGAAGTGTGACTTCCTTGTGCACCAATTTTTCTGTCATGGGCACAACTTTTTATGACTGCAAGTCCCATATTCTTTCTTTGCATATTTGTTTCTACGTAGCTGCATGCCATTTTTGTTCATAATGTTGTTGAAACAAGGTGTAGCTGCATCGGCATTTCCCACCGTAGAAAATAATGTATGCATTTTAATTTGAATTATATTTTGAAATCTACTTCAACTTTGTATCAGTTTTTTGCCCTAAGAGTAAATATAAAGATATTTTTAAAATTTATCTATGGAAACTGTATTATGATGGTGTGCATAAACACATTTGTATGTGTGTGTGTGTGTGTGTGTGTGTGATAGTGTGTTTGTATGTGTCTGTGTGTGAGTGTGTGTGAGTATGTGTGTCTGTGAGAGTTTAAATGGATGTAAATATAGAACAAAGAAAAAACAATTCCTTTAATGCTCTGATTGTGCGGTCTCGCGATTGAATTTCACTTGTCATTCAGTAACCTGTAAATATTTGTAGATTACAGCAAGTGTGAATCAATGACCATGGAACAGATTTGTTTAAGTCAGGAAGCGTGTTTTTCCGTTTTGTTTTTGTAGAAAGAGTCATCTGAATTTATTATGTGTGTTTATGTGTGTATGTGTATGTGTGTGTGTATGTGTGTGTGGGTGTGTGTGTGTTAAACAAGTATTACTCATCTCAAACCACGTAGCATGAATCAACATCGTGGCAGTAAAATGCCTCCTCCTCCTCACCAAGCCACATACTTGTGTGTAACATGGAGGGTAGTTCGATGGCAGCTTTTCAGCTTTGGTTACAAGCTGAGAAGCAGAGAAGGTTTTTACATGTCTGTGTATTGGATTGGATAACTCAAAAAAAGAAGAAGCAAACATTGACTATTATGCTTTCTGTCGCATGTCTTGTCATTTGAAGACGTGTGCAGGCGTGAGTCATAATTTTGATTGTATTATATTTTCTTGTTGGTTATACCATGTTCCGAAGAAGTAATTTGAGTCATATTTTTCAGCTGTTTTGACTGACATTGAGTGATTGCTGTTTCTCAAAAAAAAAAAGATGGGCCAAATCTGTACAGTTCGTAATGGCGTTTATTTCAAGTGATGTTTAAATGGTGATATGTTGTTCTTCGCTGTTCAATTATGATGGGCCGATGATTCTTTTACGAGTTGGGTTTGGAAGCGTTTGTGGATATCCATTTGCTGTTTAAAAAAGAGAGAGAAAGTTTTATGGAAATACTAATGTGAATGTTGCCCACAAAAAGAGACAATGGACAAGTTGGAGACTTCATCTAGCTTACACAGAGTGTTGAAATAATTCAAGAAATGAGTTAGGCTTTCTGAAAGATTCACCATTATGTGAACTGTATGCAGATCCTACCAGACTTCTGGCAGCAGATGGTGTAGCAAGACACCTGCTGTACTGCCAACTGTGGTAGTAGTCTGAAGGATGATTGGTCATCCCCCCCCCCCCTCTTTCCATTCGTTCAGGGGCCATCTGGATCAAAGGCTAGCGTCTTATGTTATAGGCGTATTGTGTCCACCAGTTTGAAAAAAAAAATGGGAAGACAAGATTTTCTTTTTAATTCAAAGCAAAAATAAACTAAAGGGATAAATTAGTTGATTGATCGGTAGTGCAATAAACCATTAAACCCCAATCTTTTAGCTCGACACTGACACTCCATATAGCATGATATTGACACTCCTTAACACATTATACAATATTAAATGGGTTAGTCAAATACCGGTTAGTGATTGGCTAAACAGAGTCACGTGATGGAGGTACATTCGTTATGTTCGCCCATGGGGCGAACATTCTTGGTAATGTTCTCCCATGGGGAAAACATTTTCACGTAACAAATGACAGAAGGCCTAGGACCGCGCGCGCATAGTGAATTTGGCTCTGCGCGAGCGAGCGATCGAGTGCGTTGTGCTGCATGCTGGTGGTTGCAAAGACCGTACACTGAATCTCTACGATCTTTAGTGGTTGACGTTGACGTATTTGACTAACCCATATAATATAACAGATGATGACTTTTATTGTCGGGAAGATGTACCGAACGTTCCACCCTCGGAGTTTCAAATGCTATTTCGGGAGGCTGTAAGTCCCTCAATAGCATTTCAAACCCTTCGGGTGGAACATTCGGTATGTTCCCTCCCCCGCCAGTCATCGTCAATTATTGATGTCACATCGTTGGTAGTGGTATCATTTTGATATAGACCAATGGGATTTCTGTATTTTGTTCCTCACATTTCAAAATATTTTTGATAGGGTCTGTGTGAAAACAACTAACAGAGTATCAATATTTGTGTGGATGAGCAAGTTTTTTATTGAGCCTACTGTTTTGTGCCATTCGAGGATGACGTATCTTAGAGAAGCACACACTTTGCCAGCGGTATGCAAGACACGTTCTTGCTTGATTTTTGTGTAAGCATTGTTTTTTTGTTCCCTCTGGGAAGGTGAATTACGTGTTATTAATAAAAATGGTCTGATCTTTTATCATTTAATGTGTGAAAGTAGTGTTTCACCCATGTTGTGATTCTTGTTCTGTTTTGATAGAAAACTGTAAGCTTTGCTGTGGTATTCTCAATTAATTGGAAAAAAGAAATTACAAAAGGCTTAATAAAAATCAGGTTTTGTGAATGAGAGTTTCAGCAAGCTCCCCAATACTCCGAAGAATGTCTGTGAAAAGGAAGATTGTATAGGACAAACACTAAAAACGGGTATTTCCTTTCATAATTGTTCACTAAAGTCTCTTTCTTGTGTTGGTGCAGTTTGGTTGTTTGAAGCAAACCTTGCATGTGATATGTTTGAAGATAAACGTATATCACGCTTCAATCATGGTCATTTTGTCACATTCTCTCCCTCTATTTCCATGCAGAAGACATGTTCTTTTTGTTCTAAATTTGTTAGAATCTTGATCAAGATGTACAGTGAGAAGAGGAGTTTGAATGTGCAGACAAATCTATATTATGCAATGTTGAACGCTAAATGTAAAATTGCACTGCTGGCATCCTTTTTTTTTTTGAGTTTTTTAGCTCGTACACTGATCACAATTTTCTTGAATTTTGTAGTTCTTCTGTTTGTATGCATTTTGATTTTTTTTTCTTCTCATGTTGTGCCAGAAGATTTGAAAAAAAAAAAAGTGGAATATTGTAAACTTTAAGGATATGGTGACTTTTAAGAAGGAAAAATTTGATTAGTGACAGGTACTACTAATTCTTTTAATTTTGTGGAGTTTCATCGTTGGAATTTTATTTCCATTCAGTATCATGAATTCATCATTAACTCGAAATAGAAAAAGATGTTCAGGTATTTTATAAGGGGTTTTCATTCTATGCATTCTTCGTTCTTCATTTCACCCATATTTTCCAGTCGTCTCCATGAAGATGACCATATGTGCGAGTAAAACAGCAATTACATGAATCATCTTCACAACAAATTTTGCGTGAAGAATATGAGGATTGTAATTATGTTGGGCCATATTTGGTTGTTTCTCCACTTTCTTGTCTTGTATGATATCCGTTGTCAATGTTGGATGCTCAGTGTATAGGTTTATCGGGGGTTTTCATGTCAGAAACTTATTTGCCCCCATGATTTATGATGTCTTCTATCATAATCAAATGAATCAATAACTAGTACAATTCCTCAAGATCCAAGCTTTTATCCTATTTCGCTCTAGCTATTCTTTGTCTTTTTCTTCAAACGTGATCGGGACTTAATTATTATGTCTCTTGGTTCTTTTCATATGACAATACATTTGCATATAGTCCTAATGTGTCATAGACTAACTTGGGGAATACATATTTAAATAGTAAATGCCCTAGCAAACGTTCCTTTTCATTCTTTTTTTTTCTGGGGGTATGGTGTAAGCAGCATTGTATTTTAATCCATACCAGATATTGTATGATTTTTACCATACTTCGTACGAAGACATTATAAAGCATAGGTATCTATTTCCAGCCAAGAGGGAATGTGTACTTTTTGTGATTGATTTCATTGATGCTCACCCTGTGATTGTAAGCAGATGGATGTTTATTTCATTACACAAAAAGAGTTGCCATGGTTACTGTATCCCTGTGTTGGTGACATACAATTGTTCCCACTCATGTGAGGAAGTCTAGATCAGATATGAAAGAGCCATGTTACTCGAGATGTGGACAGAGCGATGTAATAAATATTTTTGTATAATCAACTGGCGTTTTCATCATGATTGTGGTTAATTTTGTCTTCTCTGGTCTTTTATGTTTTTATACCCCCACCCACACATGGTGTGTAGGGGGGGTATATAGGAATCACTCTGAGGTCGGGTGGCCGGTCGGTTGGCCGGTCGGTCGGTCGGTCGGTCGGTCAGTCGGTCGGTCGGTCGGGCGGGCGGTCGGGCGGTCGGTCCGTTGCAAAATCTTGTGGGTCGAACTCCTCTCTCATTTTTTGAGCAATTGACCCCAAATTTGGCATGTGTGACCGCTATCAAAGATAGATGTGCAAGACACCTTTTTCGTTAGTATCGCGTAATGCGTTGCCATGGCAACGGCATATTTTCGTAAAAACTTGTGGATCGAACTACTCTCTCATTTCTTGAGCAATTATCCCCAAATTTAGCATGTATGACTGCTATCAAAGGGAGATGTGCAAGACTCCTTTTTCGTTAGTATTGCATAATGAGTTGCCATGGCAACGGCAAATTTTTAAAAAATCTAACAAAATGTTGTGGATCGAACTCCTCTCTCATTTTTTGAGCAATTGACCCCAAATTTGGCATATGTGACTGCTATCAAAGGTAGATGTGCAAGACACCTTTTTCATTAGTATCGCATAATGCGTTGCCATGGTAACGGCATATTTTCATAAAAACTTGTGGATCGAACAACTTTCTCATTTTTTGAGCAATTAACTTCAAATTTGGCATGTATGACCACTATCACAGGCAGATGTTCAAGAGACCTATTTCGTGAGTATTTTGTAATGCGTTGCCATGGCAACGGAAGATTTTCATAAAAATCTTACAAAATGTGGATTGCTCTACTCTCTTAGTTTTGTAGCAATTCAGTTTGAATTTGGGATTATGCGATCAATGTAATGTATATTTGTGCAAAACACATTTGATGTGTGTGGTAATGAATATGTTGCCATGGCAACAGTATTTTTTTTTACCAATCATACAAAAATGTGTGGATTAGCCTAACTCCTTTAGTTTTCAAGCATTTGGCTTAAAAATTGGCACATGTGACCACTATTGTATGTAGATGTGCATATTTACTCTTTCGTCATTCTTGATCAATGTGTTGCCATGGTAACAGCATAGTTTGAATGAAAATCATACGAAAATATTGTGGATTCAATTAACTCCCTCAGTGTTAGAGCATTTGACTTGAAATTTGGCACACATGACCACTATAGTATATAGATGTGCAAACGTAATCTTTTGTGAGTGTTGAGCAATGCGTTGCCATGGTAACAGCTTTTGTTTACAAAAAAACATACAAAAATATTGTGGATTCAGCTAACTTCATTTAGTCTTCGAGCATTTAGCTAGAAATTTGGCACACATGACCACTGTGATACGTAGATGTGCAAAGGTAATCTTTCGTCAGTGGTGATCAGTGAGTTGCCATGGTAACAGCATATTTTGAATTAAAATCATACAAAAATATTGTGGATTCAGTTAGTTCCCTCACTCTTTGAGCATTTGGCTTGAAATTTGGCACATGCAACCACTATAACATGTAGATGTGCAAACTTAACCTTTCGTCAGTGGTGAACTATGGGTTGCCATGGTAACAGCAGCTTTTCACTAAAATGCATACAAAAATATTGTGGATTCAGGTAACTACCTCAGTCTTTGAGCATTTAGCTTGAAATTTGGCACATGTGACCACTATAGTACGTAGATGAGCATACATAGTCTTTGGTCATTGTTGATCAATGTGTTGCCATGGTAACAGTATATTTTGAATGAAAATCATGCGAAAATATTGTGGATTCAGTTAACTCCCTCAGTCTTTGAGCATTTGGCTTGAAATTTGGCATATGTGACCGCTATAGCATACAGATGTTCAAACTTAATCTGTCATTATTGTTGAACAATGCGTTGCCATGGTAACAACATTTTTTCACCAAAAAGCATGTGGATTCCGCCAACTTTCTCAGTGTTTGAGCATTTAGCTTGAAATTTGGCACACGCGACCACTATGGTACGTAGATGTGCAAACTTAATCTTTTGTCATTGTTGATCATTGTGTTGCCATGGTAACAGCATAGTTTGAACGAAAATCATATAAAGATATTGTGGATTCCGGTAACTCCCTCAGTCTTTGAGCATTTGGCTTGAAATTTGGCACATGCAACCATTGTAGTACAGAGATATGCAAACTTTGTATTTCATCATTGTTGAACAATGTGTTGCCATGGTAACAGTGCATTTTGAATGAAAATCACACAAACATTTCGATTAGATCCTAACTCCCTCTGTTTAGAGCATTTGGCTTCATATTTGACACATGTTACCTCTACATTACCTAGATGTACAAAAACTCTTTTGTCATTGTGGAAAATGTGTTGCCATGGTAACAGTGTATTTTGAAGGAAAATGATACACAAATATTGTGAATTCAACTAAGCCCCTCATCCTGTTAGCATTTGGCTTGAAATTTGGCACATGTGACGGCTATGATATATAGTTGTGCAAACTTCATTTTTTTTCTTAATATCCAACCTTGTGTTGCCATGGTTACACAATTTTTAATAAAAACCATAGAAATCGTCAGTTTATTTTTCTTGCTCACTCAGTTTTTGAGCACTTGACTTGAGATGTGAGACATTTGACTAACAGTGAACAATACATTTATTAACTGTTGAACAGTGCATTGCCATGGGTTTTTTTTTTTCATTAAAAAGTGTTAAAAAATCTTGGTTGAGCTAATTTCCTCAGTTGTGGGTGGGGGTATATTAATCACAATGAGTGATAGTTCTAGTTTAATCAGACATTCTATGGAAGCTTATTGTCACCATCCACTGGCGTATTATCATTGGATGGTACACACTTTTTTTTCTGAATTTTTTTGTAAATATTCTTTTAGTGATCCGGCAAATCAATCATAATGCCAGTAATTATTACATTTCTGACAATGTACATTACTTTTTCTACAGTTAATGTTTTCATTAAGACAATCAAATCATACCATCACACACACACACACATATATGAAGAGTTTGTTCGCAAAAACCGATCAGTCCATATTTGCCAAATGGAGATATTTGCGATTAAAAGTCAACAAAAATAAAGAGAATATAAGAAATTTTTTGTTTCTTTTGACCATAACTTCAAAAATGTACCTTAATGTGTAGTGACCAATATCTGTATCATCTAAAAGGTATTATTTTGTACTTTATGACAGAGGCCGTAACTCAAAATGTTCAAAAATGGACTTATCGGTTTTTGCGAACGAACTCTTCATATATTTATATATATATATATATATATATATTTTTTTTTTTTTTTTTTTTTTTTTGTACCAAATGCTTCTGTCATCTTGGGAAGAATAATATAATTGAGACAATGAAGACAGTAGATGTTGCAGGATGCCGGCTGGTGGTAGACGCTTTCAACCTTAGGTCTTCGTCAGCTTCATTGTCTGTTCATACAAAGTGGAATATGGAATAGAGATTTTTGAGCGTAACAAACCATAATGGAGTAATGAACATAAATACATGGTGTGTAGTTGCAGCATGAGTTAACGTCTTCAGAACATACTTGGCAACATTATTTAGAAATATCAATATGTTACATATATTTACTGATAGTAATATATTGTGTATTGTTTTGTAATTGCTAAATATGTTGCCAAGCGTGTTCTGAAAGTAGGCATACAGGGCAACTGTGTAAAAATAACACCCCTGTTCGTGTTTTTTCTTTATTTTTAAATTCAGAGTATTTTCTTTACAAGTGAGTCAAATCTCAGGCAAATTGTGACTAGTATTGATAGGTTATGGTGTCGGACGTGTTTATAGGGACACCCAACTAACGTTAGAATTACTAACAGCAGCAAAACATGAAAAGTCATGGCCACTTTTATGTCACCGGCCGGTGATTGTCTTCCGGGTCAGTATCGGATTATTGAACCTGGCGTGTTTCTACAGCACTGAAACTGGAAACTGACCCGGAAAGAACTACCTCATTAGACGGTTAAGATAATCGGAATCGGTATCGGAATCTGAATCTGAAAGAAACCGTTACTGGTGCGTTTCTACAGGCCCCTCTAATCGGATACAATCCGATAGACCCGGAATTTAGGGTTCTGTAGAAACACGCTGAATGCAGAGGTAACGGTGATCGGCAGTATCATCAACAGCGCCCTCTATACTACCGGGAATATGCACCTTTAAGTGTATGGGCGATGTGCGTGGTAAGATGGTGGCGCGGTGGTTGCAAAGCGATTGGTCAATGTGATACATCTAGATACTTCGCACAGTAGAGATCAATGACCGTGCCCTTAGCAAGCATTAGATTTCGGCAGCAATATTGCAAGCCACGTGAATTATGTGTAGACCTTTATGAGCATTTATATGGTTAACTATTCAATTCAGACTGCCAAAAGGCTGGAAAACAAATACTAGTATGGATTGTCCTGCATGTAAACTGAATACAGTGAATTTCAAAGTGGACATCTATTATCCATGTTATGGTCACAAGGTGTGGTATCTTGAATTACTTACTTTTCCACCTATTAACCTAGCTAACAACTGGACATTCTCTGAACGTTCTTGAAACGAACCAAGTTCGCTATTTGGACGTTTTGACAAAACGTTTTCAGAACGTCTTTTTCTGAAAGGTTTTCGACGTATTTAAAACGTTTTAAATGGACGTTATACTGCTACAAACGTTTTTAAACGTTTAAAAAACCAATACAAAACCTTTCGGGTTTTTTAAGGATCTGCAGAACGTCTAAAAAGTCTTATGACCCTTTCCAGAATGTTTAGAGAACCTTTCATATCCGTTTAAAACGTCAAGAAAAACCTTTAAGAACGTCTAATATTTATTTTTTATGGGGCATTCAAAAGAAAGTATGGTTATGAGATCATACAGGCACAATCTGGGATATGTTGTACCCAATCCTAATCCTATAATTATAATCCTATCCTAACCTGTTCCTAATATCCTAGCATCTATACCTACTATACAATATGAATCTGTATCACATTCTTTTATATACCGGCAAAAATATTGTAATGCATGAAGACATGGTTACTAAAATTAAATCACTTACATCTTAATTAGGCCTTTTAACATATGAAAAAATACCTCTTCATGGCACAATTTGAATTTGTGAATAACTGAACAATAAAGTAGGCACAATCTTTAACACAGATAGTTTGAACCAAGCATAAATACTTCAGATTTCAATGTCTTTTATCTAGTTTTCAAATTTTAGATTTTCTTATTTGAATATTCATAGACACGCATGAATATTCATGATAAAGAAACCAATGACGAAGACGTAGCGGACCAAATAAAACTTTTTTAAACGTTCATTATAGACGAGATCGACGTAATGAAAACGTTTTGTGGACGCTTATAAATGACGAAGAGGTATGAACACATAATAAAAACGTAACGTCCATTGACGTTTTACAACGTTTTCAAAAAAAATGCTTTGCGTTAGATTTTTAGTCCCAACTTTGACGTTAAATATACGTTTTCAAAACGTCCATCTTATGCGAAGACGTACGGAACCTAAGAAAAAAAAAGAACGCTTAGGAAACGTTTTATAAACGTTATGTGTTTGCTGGGAAAGATGTATACTGTCTGTTATAGTTTGCTATGTATTTGTGTTTAAGATCGTGACAGATTAAAAGCAGGCTTCTATCGTTCAAAGATAATAGTGGATTTTATTACTTTATGCATTTTGCCATCATAACTTTTCATTTCACATTTCATGTTTATGTTTCCATATATTTCCAGTTTAAAGTGGGTCTCTACACGTGGACTCACGTTGGCTTAAGAGAGAATGACGTGAAAATTCATTCGAGGATTATCTTTTATTAATTTCCTTCAACCTGGGCCCTGTTTCATAAAGCTGATCGTAAAGTAACGAACAGCTTACGAGCGACTGGTAATCAATTATGATGTGTTATTTGGGTACCTCAGGGGCGTCACCAGCTTTTTTCCAAGGGGGATGCGTTTTGACACTGAACGTTACCTGCGAGATTCTTCTTTATTTGATTTATTGTTTCCTGTATCATCATGTACATTTACATAATAGGCCCTACACTGTACATATTGTACATGTATTGTAAGCGGCACGTATAACATACGGGGGTAATAACGGTGTGAGATCCTCGGCGAGAGTGTGGGAGGGGATACCCCCTCCCACGGTAGGGACTTTTTGTAAAAACAGGGTATAAAAGTCGCGTTTATAGGGCATTTAAAATAAAATATCTAGGGATTTAAAATCGCCCGTATCACTGTGAAGGACTATGATTATAATATGGTTCGGTGTAAAAATGGCAGAGGTAAAAATGGCAGAGGTAAAAATGTATAACCAAGTATAAAACTTGCGTTTTGGCATTTTAGATAAAATTTCTATGGATTTAAAATCGCCGTATCACTGTGAAGGATTATGATTATAATATTGGGGGTACATGGTACATTAGTGACGGTGTGAGATCCCCGGCGAGGGAGCGAAGTGACCGAGAGGGGGAGGGTGTGGGAGGGGGAAACCCCCTCCCACGGTAGAGACTTTTTGTAAAAACAGAGTATAAAAATAGCGTTTATAGGGCATTTTAAATCAAATTTCTATGGATTTAAAATCGCCGTGTCACTGTGAAGAACAATGATTATAATATAGGGGGTACATAAGTGACGGTGTAAGATCCCCGGCGAGGGAGCGAAGCGACCGAGCGGGGAGGGTGTAGATGGGGGATACCCCCTCCCACGGTACGGACTTTTTGTAAAAGCGGAGTACAAAAGTCGCGTTTCAAGAGCATCTAAAAGCAATTGCCGGGAATTAAGCACATTTGAAAATTCACTGCAGAGGACTATTATAGCATACGGGAGGGGGGGGGGATACATTATGTGACGGTATAAGATCCTCGGCGAGGGAGCGTAGCGACCGAGCAGGGGGAGGGTGTGGGAGGGGGATATCCCCTCCCACGGTAGGGACTTTTTGTAAAAACGGAGTATAAAAGTCGCGTTTATAGGCCATTTTTAATAAAATTTCCAGCGATTTAAACATTACCCAGTATCACTGTGAAGGACTATAACATATACTATAGGGGGTGCATTTTTGACGGTGTGAGATCCTAGGCGAGGGAGCGAAGGGACTGAGCGGGGGAGGGTGTGGAGGGGGACACCCCCTCCCACGGTAGGGACTTTTTGTAAAAGCAGAGTACGAAAGTCGCGTTTGTAGAGCATCTAAAGGCAAATTTCTGGAAATCAAACATGGGAAAATTTACTGTAAATGACTATAATTATAACATGCGGGGATACATTATGTGACGGTGTGAGATCCTCGGCGAGGGAGCGAATATAAGCGACGAGCGGGGAGGGTGTTGAAGGGGGATACCCCCTCCGACGGTCATTGTTGACGGTATATCATATAATAGACTTTTTTCTTTTAAAGCAGGGTATAAAATTCGCGTTTATGCGTAGAGTATTCTAAAAGCAAATTTCTAGGGTATTAAACACTGTTAAAAAAAAAAACACTCCGAAGGACTGTGATCATAACTTAGGACAAAACAAATGTTCATTTTACTATAAGTAGGACCTACCGGTACGATAGAGGGAGCGAGCCACTTTCACTTTGCCATTCGTCTGAAATGTATTCATTAAAAGCTTAAACGTGATCGCATTGTTTGAGCAATACAATTTGTTCTTATATCAGCATAAAGGCATAGAAGAAAAGAAAAAAACGCAAGGTTTACTAAATATATGTTTCAGGGTGCAAACTCGAGGACACGAGGCTACCATCTATACACTAAATTTATTTATTTAGCATATAGATATGATAATGTAAATTGTTAGTGCATTATTTGCCCCGTTATGTTATAAGCGAAAAATTTGGCATTTTCAGTTATGAAATTGACAACTTTTAGACGAGAAAAGTCCCTTTATTGCTCATGTCGGCTTTTCAATAATTGATCAATTATTTGCTACGGGGGGCACGGGGAGGGGGGGGGGGGGGTAGGGCAAAAACTCGTTTTGCCCCCTGACACTTCTATGAAATACTTCGAAAATTGTCAGTCCCCAAATGCGTCGAGTCTTAGTCTGTGGGTAGGAACCGAGCGGAGGAAACATAAATCAAGAGGATAATAATGAAAATAATACAGGGTACTTATAATGCGCCAATTCCACATGACTAACGTGCTCAAGGCGCAGTAGATAAAGTGAGTTATGAAATACAGAAATCATTACACAAACATGCACATGAGAATGAATTACACAGTAATGATGATGAAAAAAAAAATCATGATATACAATTCTACTGGAAAACTGTTACGAACAAATGAGTCTTGAGGGCAACTTTAAAGGAGTCAACATTCGAAATGTAACGGATAGCTTGAGACAACTGATGAGGAACTTTTGAATATGTTTGAATTCAAGTGACAGATATCAAACATGCCGATGAAATATTCTGAAATTTGTCAGTACCCCAAGTTTGCTTAGTGTATGGTTGGAGACCTAACGTTGAAGTCCCGGGGTGTGGGAAGGGCTATCCCCCTCCCAACGGCGTAAATCCGTACTGAGGAGTGGGGGGGGGGGATGGTCACCATCACCACGATTACAAGTCCATAACCGGACCGGCGCAGCATTTTACAGTCCTCAAACTGTCGTTTGTAGCTATATTTTTCGCTTTGGAAATTAAGGGGGGCGCACCGGGCACAACTGCTGGCAATTACTGGCAGCATGCACCATCAGGAGAATGGCATAACGATTAAATGCGAGCGAGCGAGGCGAGCGAGTTTGAAATTTTTGACATTTTACAGTCCCCAAACTGCCGTTTGTGGCTGTATTTTTTCGCTTTGGAAATTAAGGAGGGCACACCGGGCCCAACTGCGGGTAATCACTGGCAGCAACATCAGTAGAATGCAATTGCGATTTAATGCGAGCGAGCTCGAAAATTTTGACATTTTGCAGTCCCAAACTGCCGTTTGTGACTGTATCTTTTCGCTTTGGAAATTAAGGGGGGGGGCGCACCGGGTGCAACTGCTGGCAATTACTGGCAGCAACATCAGGAGAATGGCATAACAAATAAATGCGAGCGAGCGAAGCGAGCGAGCTTGAAAATTTTGACATTTTACAGTCCCAAAACTGTCGTTTGTAGCTATATTTTTCGCTTTGGAAATTAAGGGGGGGGGGGGACGCACCGGGGACAACTGCTGGCAATTACTGGCAGCATGCAACATCAGGAGAATGGCATAACGATTAAATGCGAGCGAGCGAGGCGAGCGAGTTTGAAATTTTCGACATTTTACAGTCCCCAAAACTGTCCTTTGTGGCTGTATTTTTCGCTTTAGAAATAAAGGGGGGCGCACCGGGCGAAAACTACTGGCAGTTACTGGCAGCAGCATCAGGAGAATGGCATAACGATCGAATGTGAGCGAGCGAAGCGAGTGAGCTTCAAAACTGTGACATTTTACAGTCCCCTAAACAGTAGTTCGTGGCTGTATTTTTTCGCTTTGGAAATTAAGGGGCGCACGATCGAAAACTGCTGACAATTACTGGCAGCAACATCAGGAGAATGGCATAATGATTAAATGCGAGCGAGCGAAGCGAGCGATCTTCAAAATTGTGACATTTTACAGTCCTCAAACTGCCGTTTGTAGTTAAATTTTTTTCGCTTTGGAAATTAAGGGGGCGCACCGGGAGAAAACTACTGGCAATTACTGGTTGCAACATTAGGAGAGTGGTGTAATGATTAAATGCGAGCGAGCTTCAAAATTTTGACATTTTACAGTCCCAAAACTGCCGTTTGTAGCTATATTTTTCGCTTTGGAAATTAGGGGGGGCACACCGGCGCAACTGTTGTCAGTCACTGGCAGCAACATCAGGAGAATGGCATAGCGATTAAATGCGAGCGAGCGGAGAGAGTGAGCTTTAAAATTTTGACGTTTTACAGTCCAAAAACTGCCGTTTGTAGCCATATTTTTCGTTTTTGTTTGTCCCACTTTTATGGGGAACCATCCCCCCCCCCCCCATCGACGCCTCTGCATATGAGGGTGCTTTTTGTTAAGTGAAAGATCTGCTGCACCCTCTTTGATAAATTAGGGAAATATACGTCAATCTCAAAAGTGTATACAAAGTCTATCGAAAGGGATCCTGTATAGCGGAGCTTTTGCATGTTTATGATTGCAATACAACGATCTGGTGCATATAGTTCTGGCGGTATTTGGACAATTTTCCATTAAGAAAGTTTGAGATTTTTCCTCATCTCGGGAATTGCTTGGGGGATAAATGATTTGTCTGCCTAAATACTTCTTCTAAATGCCCCTTTGACCCCCCCCCCCTCCCCCGAGATAGATTCGACGCCCCTGATCTCCCCTGCATGGGTATGCCCATAGATGTATCCTGACTGAGTCATCAGTCACTGTCGTTTCTCAGGAATGATTCAGGAAATGGAGGGGGTTCAATTATGGCGATAAAGTTTTTGTTATTGTTTGTTAGTTTGTTTGTTTTCGTACATATTTTGCAGATGGTCCCCAGTTACTCGCGTCATATGTTTACATGAAGACCTATACTATTTGACGTTGTCAACGTCTGAGCCATACCTTACAGTGTATGCCGATGTTACTTTCTTCGCGAGCGAGCGAAGCGAGCGAGCGCTTGAGAAAATTATGTATATATATACATTTACCTACAAGAGAGAATACTGTTCAGCTCTGTTACCTGTCTGAAGGCCGGCGTACAAACGTCATGCAATATGCCAAAATTGATACAATCACATTTCTGCTTCCTTTTTTTTTCTTCAAAATTCAGGGGGGGGGGGATGATTGTACAGGCCATCCCCCCTCCTCCATTTCAGGGGGGGGATATATCCCCCCATCCCCCCCCCCCCCCGGGATTTACGCCCATGCCCCCTCCCACACGAGAGAGACTTTTCATTTTTCGAATTGAAATTCAGCAACCTGGTGCACACTTTGAGTGAAACATTCGGACAGATTTCTATCAAAAAAAAAAAAAAATCTTCTCATCTCGAGAATTATTAATAAGGGGGGGGGGACTATAATATGCTTGGCCCACCATCTTTTTCTTTTTAAACTAAGGCTCGCACTTGGGCTCGGATTTTCAAGTAGTATTGGTTGAAATAAAGTGTTGTAAATAGACCCTAAACATCCTTGCAGCACAGTTACTCGTACACGCAATGTGTGCGTGCTCCACACCATAATAGTAAACATTGTAAGATAGATAGATATGTACAAAATCAGTGCTGCCAGAGCCCGGGGTGCGATTTTTCCCCTCGAATATCTTGTCCCTGCCATGGTGAATAAAAAAACCAAAAAAAAAAAATAATCAAAAAATTATTATTTAGCGTCCGGCGTTGAGCAGACTGGAGTTTTTTTTTTCTTCTTCTTCTTTTTTTCTTCTTTTTTTAGGTCTAAAGGGGGTGCGTTCGTACCCAACGCACCCCCTCCATGGTGACGCCCATGCACTGTACTTCTTTTATCAGAATTTCCACAATTCAGCACAAGAACTGATCACCAGTCGCTCGTGAATCGTTCGTAACTTTACCAATAGCTTTTTGAAACATGTCCCTGATCTTTTCGTTCCTCACTTTAAATTTGTTAATAAAACTCTCCCATAGCAAAAAGACGATTTACGCATCGTTATATTATCTCCAGTAGTACTTCCCCATTTCGCTAAATATAGGGCCTGATATGTGTATTATGTATAGATAGGTTTCCTGGGCTGCCACCTGTTCAAGCATTTGATTATAGTGGCAGTCCTTCTTCCGCATAATTTCTCAGGTAATGATTTGGAAATGTGGTAATACCATACATATTTTGTTAATGGAAATAATTTATACATTTATTTTCCTTCTTCGAATCATGTGCATTGAAATATGTATACTGATATTTTATGTGATATTACTGAAAAGAATCTTGCTTTATATGTGAAATTGGGTTGGAAGAAAAATAAACAAAGAAAGAAACAAATATTTGGTCTCGAAGGATGGTCATCAAGCTACGAGTGTACGTCACGAGCTCGACACCCACGAGTCATACAGTCCAAGAGTTACACAGCTCACGAGTCACGCAGCCCACGAGCTGGACACTATCTAAAGAGGCCAGTGAGCTCGACATCAAGTAAAATAGAGTCATCCCACGAGACCGACACCAACGAGCCATACAGCTCACGAGTTCGACATTTAAAAATGGTCCATGAGTTAAACAGCCCACGAGCCTTACAGTTCATGAGTTCGACACCAGGCAAATAAGGCCCAAGGGTTAGACACTAGGTAAAAACAGCCCACAACAAGGGAATTAATGCGTCGGTCTCGTAGTGGACTGTACGATTCGTGGACTGTACGATTCGTGGGCTGTATGACTCGAGGGCTGTATGATTTGTGAGTGTCCGTCTCGTCACGAGTACCCGTAAAATAGACCCACGAGTTATACGGTCCACGTGCACGTCATTATAGGCAAATAAGGCCCATGAGCTAGACATTACGTAAACTGTTGGCCTTTTTTTCATTGTTGAGCTCGTGGGATGACCACCCTCCCCCCCCCCCCCCTCCACACACACACATTACATAGCTCAGCACTCATGCTCATGTCAACATTTTCACCTCATTTTCTTTCAACTATTGCAACTTGACACTTATTACAATGATTTGTACAAATTTTCACGAGATAAACACACACGAATCTGCAAGTCATTTCTATAGTTTATTCACCCAATCATTACAACAGAACATTCCATGATGCCTCTACAACTACAGAATAGACGCAATAGGCCTACTACGAATTAAGATTTTTGTGACATTGTTAATTATCAGACATAGATTTTGGATCATTCCCCAACTGCACTATATCTCATTAATGGTGTCTTTCTTGTTTTCCTTCTATGCGGTTTTATTATATATATATATATAATATATATGAAATACCAAAACATTGGCTTTGGAAAAGTTTTCGTGTAGTGCATTATAGCCACTCTTAGGAGCGTCTCACTGTTGGATATACGTAGGAAGAAACTGTTTTATCTGGTGTGGTGTTGCTGGGGAATACCTAAAGAAACGTATCAGGGCAATTAACCTCCGTCTAAATACTGGTAAGTGATAGGGTAAGAGGAAAGATTAGGGTAAGGGTTAGGTTTAGGGTTAGAGTTCAGGTTAGGGTTGGGATTAGGTACAGGATTAGGATAAGGGATAGGGTCAGGGGAAGGGTCTGTGGCAATTGTCCAGGGGGTATGATTGCCCTATAGACCCCGCAGGAAAAGAAAAAGCCAATTGCGCACTTAGATTATCACTCCTTCGTGTCTTCCCCCCCCCCCCCAAATCGCTTCCCTTTGTTTATTCCATTAAGTCAGCACAAAACCAGTTTTACTGGTGAGTTGTCCATTACTCTGTGCTTATTTTCTTTCTTTTTAGGCTGCCTTCAATTATCTTCTTGAGATGGTAGACTCCTGCATTTCTTTCATTCAAACAGGAAATAATTGCATCATAGATTTTTTTTTTTATTTCAAGGTATTTGTTCAAATCATATTTAGCAATTATAATTTTCCCCAAAGTGACATATTCTTTTTGGGACTCAAAACATAACATTCTTTGAGAAATCAAAGCTAAAAGTATACGTAACGATGAATACATTTTCTTTGTCTCGTAGTGAATTAATGATACATATTTCATTTGTGTACTTATAATGGAAAGAAATGTTTAAGAGCTGACCAAATCACCTCCTAACAATTGTCATAATCATGTACTGCAAATCTATTGCTTATATTTTCGTTCATATACGTGCATTCTTCATTTTTGTATGATTTTTGTGAGAAATGCAGTTATGAAATCAAACTACCCCCCCCCCCCCGAAAAAAACAATATAATACAAATAGAAATAAACAACAGCAAAAGGTTATTACATGATCATGCAATTCGGGACCAAAATCAAAATGACTCTGATAAGTTTAAAGGATTGCGAACGTTGATCTTGCAAGCCGTGGTGCTTCGTTTCTCCATCTGTAATATGGCAGGAAAAAAAAACAACGAAAGACGTTTTTGTAGAGCCTGGTATATAGAGAGCTTATATTTTGAAGACTCGTGACTTTGAAATATTCTTAGTTACATTTTCGAAGGTACTTGCGATGTTTTCCCCACAGAGTTTTTATTTTTCATAGTGCGGAATAAAGGAAAGATAACTGAAAGTTAATCAAAATATGTGTCACAGCTGGTTACAATATAATTCCGAAGGCTCGTTAATTCGAAATTAAAGTCAATTCGTTATTCCGGAGATTCGTTAATTCGAAAAATGATATAAGGTTTGTTATTCCGAATGTTCGCTATTTCGAAAAAGAAAAAAAAAAAACCTTTCGTCATTCCGGAGGTTTGTTAGTACCTACCGTATTGTCTTTATATTTTCGTATTAACGAACCTTATTTCATTTTCGGATCAATGACACTTCGGAACAACATTCTTTCTTTCATTTCGGATTAACAAACCTTACTTCAGCTACAGAATTACGAATCTGCGGAATGACGTCATAAATGATTGGAATAATGAACGTCTATAGGTATATATGGAATTTCTGTTTCGGAATAACGAATCTTCGGAATAACTAACGTCACCCTCATAGTTTACATCCCTTTTTATCTTCTACTCTCTTCTTGCTTCTTTTCCATAATACCCCCCCCCCCCCCCATCTGCGTCCTTCCACTCTCTTAAAAAAATTGAGTGAAAATATTCACTCTAAAAAGAGTGAATACAAAAAAGAGCGAATTTAGAGTGAAATTGGAGTGAATTTTGAGTGAAAATGTTCATTTTCACTCGTTTTAGAGTGACGTCAGGGATCACTCCAAAATCTTCGAGTGATCCCTGAGGTCACTCCAAAATGAGTGAAAATGAACATTTTCACTCAAAATTCACTCCAATTTCACTCTAAATTCACTCTTTTTTTGTATTCACTCTTTTTAGAGTGAATATTTTCGCTCGATTTTTTTTTAGAGAGGCATGTCCTCTTCCTTTACTTTGCCTCTCACTTTTTTTTTCTCTCTCTATCTCTCTCTCTCTCTCTCTTTACCCTTTTTTTCCGCATCACATAGGAATATACACATCTGAGTTAATTGAAGCAGATATTTCTTCTTTTAGGTAGTATACAATCAATGAACAATTGAATGATTAAACCAGAAGCTTATAGGCTCGTGGAAAATCCTCCTTGTCTTGTCCCACCTGTACAATTTCATGTGTGGGTATAATCCCTACACTAAGATATCATTATTTTCCATAAAAGTATACATAATCATATCACTCAAATTTTATCGCTTGGTGGATTTTGAGAGAATCAGCATTGCCCTATTGTACTTGTATGTTGGAACTAATTCGACAAATGTCCCTTTCGAGGCATTCCTAATAGTGGGGTGGCTTAGTGAAATTATCGTGACACGGCGGACAAAAGCATGATTTTTTCACCAAAGGTACTTCATGATGTACCTTCTCAAAAAATAGGGTGCTCCAAGAAAATTGATGCTGGGAAGGAGGTCAGAGGTCAAAGTTCAATGACCTTTATTTGTGAAATAGGTTTTTTGGCTATTTGTCAGGTCAGGAATATCCAATCTGGCTAAAACTTGGCAGGAAGAATATTGAGAACAAGGAAAATATTTTGATTGAATTTGGAGTGAATTTTCCAAAGGTCAAAGGTCAAAGGTCAATGAACTTTTTCTAAAAATCATGTTTTTGTTTATTTCTCCAGGTAGGAAGATTCAATTTTCACAAAATTTGATATGAACGTTGTATAGAAGGTACCAAGAGTATAAACCAGGAGTCAATATAATTGTTGATTTGTGCGTTGCCATGGCAACCCAAAACTAGGGTTTTTAATTGAAGTTAGTGACAGGAGGCTATTTTCCAGTTTGGAAGAGATTCCATTTGAATAGGTACAACTGATCGACGGGATGTATAGAGGTTTGAAATACTTTTCATTAGTGTTAAGTGGTATGTTGCCATGGCAACTACATATATAGATTTTGGTTAAACTTAAAGGAGACTTCAGAACTTATGAATTTGAAGAGATTTCCATCAGGGTTGGTATAATTGATCAACAAACAAGTCGCCAGACAAAGATTTGTCACCTTTATAGCATGTGGGTTGAGTGAGTGCAGCAACGATGGTGGAACACATCGGTGAGAGTTTGAGGAGAGTTGGGCAATCCGTTCTGAAGTTGTGAATTTTTGAAGTTTCTGCTCATGCAGTCGAGGCTGGATGAGAAGACTACTATACCTTGTAATGTCACATGTGTACAACGATATAAAGAATGAATAAAGAAAATTCAACATAAATTATTTTCGCTTACAAAAGGATACTCGACTTCTCTTTCAGAAGGCAGGGGGAATAATATTACCCTTGACATACGTCAGTAGCAAGTCAAAGAAACTATGTGAACTTTATTCAAAAAGTATGGTTTTGTGAAATTCTCATTTTATTTTCCTTAGAATGTGCGCATGTGACATCATACACTGTGGTGGTCTTTTCATCCAGCCGCGACTGTGCAGATACCTTAGGGAATCATAGCTTTTAAGCGGATTGTACGATTTTTTCTGGGCTTTCTGTGATGTGTCCTACTAGTGTTGTTGTATTCACTGAATCCACGTGTGCATGAAGGTGGACTTGTCCTTTAAGGACAGATTCTGAAAGAGCAGACTGTAAGCTTTAAAATGATGCATCACACAATTCAAAGGGATTCCCCTAACCTATCTAAATAATAATACCGGTACTGGAAAAAAAGCACACACTCTGGATAAGTATGAACTGAGAAAAGAGGCTGCACTGTCTATTTTAGCGTTTAATCTTTTCCAAGCTGTCTCATGTCATTATGTTCATCTTTTCTTCCCCCCTCCAATTTTCATTTGAGTTTGTCATTATTAATTTTTGATGATAAGAACGATGCCACAAGGCATTGTTTCTTAAAAATGCTTCAACTGCTCCTTCAGGTCCAAAATCTACATCAATATATATAATTTTCCTGATCTCCTCAACATTTTCCAAAAATAAAGCATACACCTTTTATGCATTGAGTCCTCCTTTTTGTGGATAATTAAAGGCAAAAACCCAAAATTAGTGCTTGAAAATTATTCTTAAGTGTGAGTTACGGACAGAAAGAACCTCTGTAACAAAATGAATCTGTATAATCAATGTTAAGTATTGTTAATAACACAAAATGTGAACAATATTTCTATGATAACATGTTTCCAGACTAAACCGTCCGCATTTATGCTTTAATGAGAAAAATACTGATATCTCTTTATATGTTTGCTCTGATTGCAAAAACTGTATATGGTACTGTAGGATGTCTTGTGATACAACAGGGGGGCATTTCATGAAGCAGTTTGGTCAGATATTTTTCTGACAAACTGTTACAAACTACAGAAATCCTTGCATCTGATTGGCAGAGAGCAAATTTGTCCGACAACTTGTCGGACAAAATGCTTCATGAAATGCCCCCAGACCTACACATATTATGCATAAAATGTGATATCCTGAACATTTTTTTCAAGTCACTCTCCCAAAAGTGTATATATAGGACCTTAAGTTTTTCTTGTGTTTGTTCCTGGCAGATTACTAGTACACAAATGCTCCAATCCATGATGACCTAACGGAAATTAAGGAAATTAAAATGAATATACTGAAAACCAAAACTACAGATACTAATAACTTACTTCATTCTTCTCTCCCCACCCCACCCCACCCCTTCTTTTTGGTTTCTTGATATACTAGTAGATCTAGCTGACTTTGATAATTATCATTATGTAACATCATCTTCAATTGACAAGGCGATAAAACTTAACAATCATTTCATTATGCTGCTGGACTAATGGGGTTAGTTGAACTATATTGTTTTTAATGTACTATACTTTTTCCTCCTATCAATCACATGTATTTTGGGTGGAATGTATTTTGACATAAAGCATCATAGAATCAACCGCCTTTGGGGTCGGGAATTTTGTCATATTATATTGTGATTTAGATTCTGCTCTATGCCGATTTTGTTTTATTTCTATCAACTTTTTAAACTTCCCCATAGACTTTGTTCCCCAGCCAACTACATCCCTCCCTCTTTGGATAATGTGAACCAATCAAACATTGCTTTTACTTTTTAATAACATGTCTATACATAGCTATCAGACCAAAAATATTCAAACCGCTTTAAGTCTTTATGAGTGAAATTACAAATATCAACATATTTTTAAAAATATTCAAATTGTCTAAATTCAACTTCATCTATGAAAACAAACTTTTAACCTTTTTAAACATTTGAATAACCCCCATAAGAAATAAGAAACATATAGAGAGGGGAAGTGCAGACTATAAAAATTGCTTACGGGAACCAGGTAATCCCTGCACTAAACCTATGGAATTCACACAATATTGGAGGAAACGGGTTAAATTTGTTAGGAAATATGTAGGGCAATACCCAAAACCTTAAGTTCTCAATGGAATATGCAGCTCTTCTACTGGTAAACTAGTAGTTCTGGGAGAAAAAATGAGCTGTGACATAGTCCTACACCTGGCTCAGTCATTGCCCAAGATTTAAAGTATCTGAGCCAGAGTTATATGTCACTCTTTGCCATTTCTCTACAGGAGGTAGACAGTACTAAAAAAAAATCCTTTACCAGAAATTATATCAAATTATTTAATGAAAAGGTGCTTAAGAAAACTGGACTATTCCAACACACCTCCCTCAGGTCTGCAACACAGACTAACCACCTGTTACCATAGGAAAACCAGTAAAAATGGTGTATTACTGTAAACATGCACATAATATGTCGCATTATGGGTCTGAATTTTAAGACTAGCAACCATGTACATTGCATTGCATTGTACTGAATGCCCTGTGTATAGTCTTTGAATTCAGACATTATTGTTATGTACAAATTAAGGGCATTTTCTCATTTTTTCTGTTAGCGGATTTCTTGGAGCACCCCCTAATTTTGATCCTCATATATATACAAATGTCTGAGGAAAAAATGACACTTTTGTCCGGCGTGTCACGATTATCAGTATATTTGACACTAAGCCACCCCACTATAAACACAATTACCATTTATATTTATTTTCTTTGAACTGATATTCAGTGCATAATATGTGGGGAATATTTTGATTTTATCATTTGCTAAGGTTAAACTGGCCACGGACTCGGATAGTGCAGGGAGCAAAGATTTATACAAATTCGTTTTCTAGTCACCTTAGACGTAGAGCAGTTTGTTTGGAGAACCGCTCTTGATGTCTGAAAGCTTGTTAGAGGATGCTTGGTTCAAGATAGTGTTCCAAGCGTTCCATCCGCTGTAAAGTGCAAGCGCACCTGGAGATTTAAGAGACCCATGCATTAAACATATTCACCATTAGTCTACAGCTTTAGTGGTAAGCGAATGAAACGTGATAAATGCACTCAGATATATTGTACTCACAGCTTATCTTTTTTTTAAGCAGTAGACCCTACATTTGTATTTTGTCATGACCATGCACTGAGTACGTTCATTTTGTGTCACACTTTCTTTTTCAACTAAATTCAAGAAGCGTATAAACAAACAAATAAAAGAACCGTTGACTTACAAGTACTATACCTCTGGATAGCCGTTAGCTCATGTGCATCTGATCACATTATTATTTTTTTTTTTATTCCAAGCAAGGCATTTGACGTCATTGCATGTTTGTTGATCGTCTCATTATCATATGCCGCCCACTTTTTATGATTTGCATTCGCCATCAGAGTTGTGAAATAATTCTATCACGAAATTATTAATAATCCATTGTTTTATATACTTTTTTTCATTTTAAAATGGTACGAAAGTAAACTTGAATTGAACTGCATTAATCAATACGTGCTGCAATACAATCTTAAAAGCTGAAAATATCTTACCATATACAGAATGAGTCAATAAAATGAATACCATATCCCTAACGTACCTGCAACATGGGGGGTCGCCATGGACGTTCCGGAGATGGTGTTGGTGGCATAGTTGCCTGTGTACCAAGTGGAGGTGATATCCTCACCAGGTGCGAAGATGTCAAGGCAGGAGCCGTAGTTTGAGCCTTGCCAGTTATTCCAGGACCAGCGGCTGTCGTCGTCACTGGTGGCTCCCACGGTGATGGCCTTTAGGTACAGGGTAGAGGGGATTAAGCGATCAATCAGTGTATATAGCAATTGATATATCAATCAATCAGCTAATCAATATTTAGATTCGTATTAATGTACGTATAATAGTGTGAAGCTGGTATTTTAACCAAACGCTTTTGTCACCTTGGGAATATTAATATGATTGCGACTAATTGAAGACAATGGATGTCTCAGGACGCAAGCTTGGTAGTAGGAGCTTTCGACCTTCTCTGCTTTATTGTCTGTTTGTTTATATATTATATATATATATATATATATATATATATATATATATGAAGAGTTTGTTCGCAAAAACCGATAAGTCCATATTTGCCAAATGGAAATATTTGCGATTAAAGGTCAGGGAAAATAAAGAGAATAATAAGAAAATCTTTGCTTCTTTTGACTATAACTTCAAAATGTACCTTTATATGTAGTGACCAATATACCATTTAAAAGGTATTATTTTGTACTTTGTGACAGAGACCGTACTTCAAAATCTTAAAAAATGGACTTATCGGTTTTTGCGAACAAACTCTTCATATATATATATATATATATATATATATATATATATATAAACGAAGAGTTTGTTCGCAAAACCCCATAAGACCATTTTTGAAGATTTTGAGTTGCGGTCTCTGTCATAAAGTACAAAATGATACCTTTTAAATGATATATTGGTCACTACATAATAAAGGTACATTTTTGAAGTTATGGTCAAAAGAAGCAAAAGCTAATGTTCTTATTATTCTCTTAATTTTTCTTGACCTTTAATCGCAAATATCTCCATTTGGCAAAATATGGACTTATCGGTTTTTGCGAATAAACTCTTCATATATAGGCCTATATATATATATATATATATATACATATGCGTAAAAATATCAGGTTAAGATATTTCAATGTCTGTTTACTTGTTTATTGTATAGCCACAACTAAGACTAGCAGGCCGAAACTTGGCAAGTGTTGCGCGAAGCAACTTCATTTGATGTACCGGTCTATTATTTGCCCACTTTTATACACATTATGTGTGTTGTATGCATAATTCACTCCAATTTTTGCTTGGAAAGAGTTTCCGGGAGCGCATGTAAGGTGAAAAGCTTTCCTAAGTAAGTTTTCTCAAAATAATGTCAATCTAGACTTTGAAATAATGTGATCCGCGCGTTATATATACAAGGTATAGGCGACGAACGTTAACGTACAGAAATGATGAGCATTGTTTAGTATTGTTTTTCGTGGTTGCATGCAAACTGTATCTCTAGATAGTAAAATACATCAAGGAAGGAGGGGGAAGCAAATTTTGGTGAATATATTACGGCAGAAACTCGAGCAGGGGAAGTGCTCGAAGCATCCTTGTTGGAATTGCCAGCGGCGACAACGGCGTATATGTTATTGTTGATCAGGCCTTGAACTGCGTTGTCCACGGAGGTCGAAGCGCTTCCACCGAGAGACATGGATGCAACGTCGTAAGCCCTAGCATTTTTCGCAACGTAGTCAATCCCTACGGGAAACAGTTAAGATTTATACAATACAAAGTGATTGTGTGTATCGCCAACGTTCAACAACTAGTATATACACACCAAATATAACCCTAATGGTGGGTGATTTAATCCGTCAAAACACAAATAAAGACAGCGTTTCGAATATCTATTTCCTAGCAATTTGAATAACTGGGTAAGAAAAAGTCAAATAAGAAAGAGCAATAAAGAAACACGCACACACGCATGTTTCATGTCAACAGTATAGGTTAATGCACAATGAGGCCCTGTTCCTCGCGGCTGAAAGACAAAGCTGAAACTTCATCAATATTCACTGCGTAGGCCTACTGATCAACTTAAAGAGGATCTTCCATGGAAGCGATTTTGATAATTTCGCAGGATGCTCTTCATAAATCGACAGCTTAACGTTTACATTTGTGGGATTAGTTCTGGTCTTTGAGAAGAGAAGCAAACAAACAAACAAAAAACAAATTACACTGAACAAGGTATAGCAGTTTTATCATTAAGAATGCATGAGTGGGGGCTCACGACAAATGTGGTCATGCAATTTATTAGAAAATAATATATACGGCCTAAAAGGAATTCCACAAAAATTCATTTTTCATGAAAATTACACATTCCATCAACTTGATACTGACATAAAATTATGTTAATAGGGGTAGCAATTATTCCCCCTGCTTTCAGAAAGCGCTTATTCGAGTGCTCTTTCATTATACTAGAAAACTGAATTTTTGTGGACTTTTCTTTATATCTTCTTTATATTTTTGTCCACACATACGTCATAACCTCTAGAAGTCTCCTCATTCAACGGTTCCAACACCAAAACTTTAAAAATTCATAACTTTGCATCCATTGTCCGATTTTCCTCAAACTTTCACTGACGTGTTCTACTAATGTTGCTGCTTTCACCCAATCCACATTGCTCTATATATGATTTGGGTTCCCGTTTATATCATTCCTTCCATGTTCTAGACGAATCTGTGAGAGTCAGAGTATTGAAAATTCACGGGAGGCAAATTCAGTCAGTATACAATGTTACGAATTTCATTTACCAGATATGATGGCGGACCAGGATCCAGTTCCATCACATCCAAGCACCTTAATTCCAATGATGGTTACTCCCGGAGCAACTCCGTATGTATTAGAGCCTACCGTTCCGGCGCAATGAGTTCCGTGACCATTGCAATCGCTCTGGTGAATCAACAGCACGAATAGGGAGAATTCAAAGTTTCTGAAAAAATGGTGTCAAGCCTAATAAAGCATTTCAGCAAATCAATGAGACAGTAAACCCCTTTGATCACAGTTGGGGATGCTTTCCACCATAATGATTATGATCACAGTCAAGAAATGTTTATTGAAGAGAAAGCCAAACCCTCTAATTGGTTGTGTTGGTAAAGAGACTGACGCATCCATTTTGTGGCTGTTTCCAATCGTGATCAAAATTGAGATATCATTGATTATCCTCCTTTGACCCCGCATAATCATCTTCATGAATAATAAAACAATCATCTCTTTCAATCCACTTCTCTTCAATTCAATTCAGTTCAATGGTGTAGTTTATTTCCATCCTGTTCACAAAAGGTGATAGAAATGCAAAGTATACACAGTATACACTTATGTAAGAACTACAAGTAATAGTGTTTTTAATATTATGTTTTCAAACTATATGGCGCATGTTGTAAGGCGATGAAATCATAAACTCGCCCATTTGCATAGTGGACTCTCGTTATAACGAAGTCCTCGGGACCGGCAGTTTTCTTTCGTTATATCGAAATTTTGTTATGATCGAACAGATAAACAATAAAAATACATAGAGCGGATAATATTTCGGCTTAATTTTTACTTCGTTGTAACCGGGATTTCGTTAAAACCGTGTTCGTTATAACGGGAGAGCACTGTATTCGAGTCGACTACTAAGTACAGTTTTGTGAAGATTAGTTAACCTTCACATTTTTAAGACTTTCGTATTTTCCCCCCATTTTGATCACATTTTAACAGCTCACCCTATAACATTTATTTACTCTTTTTGCAAACTGGTCCGGAATTCTTACATGTTAAGTGGAAAGTTTACTGTATTGAAATGCATTTAAAGGAAACCAAGACGCGAAGAGAAATGTAGATTGAGTGAAAGTAGCAACATTAGTAGAACATATCAGTGAAAGTTTGAGGAAATCGGTCAATCCATGCAAAAGTTATGAACCTTTAAAGTTTTGGTGTTGGAACCACTGGATGAGAAGACTACAAGTGGAAATGACGTCATGTTTGGATAACAATAATTCTTATTACAAAGAAAGACGAGAATATCACAAAAATTCATTTTTCATGAAAATTACACATCCCATCGACTTGATACTGACTAACTGACATAATCTGTTAGGGGTAGCATTTTCCCCCCTGCTTTCTGAAAGCGGTTAGTCAAGTGCTCTTTCATTATGCTAGAAAAGTGAGTTTTTGTTGAATTTTATTCATATTTTCTTTATATCGTTGTCCACTTTCATGACGCCACAACCTCTAGTAGTTTCCTCATCCAGCAGGTTCCAACACCAAACCTTTAAAAATTCATAATTTTACTAATGTTGCTGCTTTCACTCAATCTACATTTCTCTTTGGGTTTTGGTTTCCTTTAAATATGAAGACGAGAAGAACACACACACACACACACGCACACACACACACACATACACACACACACCAACAAACAAACAAAAGCTGACATACACTGCTTTTTCAATGCAATGTGTAACTCTATCACTTATCATTGCCTTGGATCAGCAGACTCTGGTTTGGATGGTTTAGATGATTAAATTGGTATCAATAATTGTTTGGATGATATTTAAAGAGCAAAGAGAGGACTCTATATACTCACATTGATTTCTCCGCTGATGAAGTTCTTTGCTTGTGTAGCGCGAGAGCCAAATTCGTTATGAGAAGCGAGTACGCCGGTGTCTATGACATACACCCTAACACCATTTCCATCTTGTGTAAAGAGGGTTGCAGCAAGAAGTAGAGAAACAAAATAAAACTGAATAAAAATACGGAGTTTGATCGGCGAATAATTAGCATAAGAATTTCCTTGAGGTAAGAATAGATAGATACAGTATACCACGGGTTAGATGTCCATGCTTAAAAAATTGTGTTCTTTCATTCATCGTCTTCTTGTTTCTAATTTCCTTTTTTCACAATTCTCAAGAAAGATAAATGATGAGGAAAGGATCGATGATAACATCAGAGCAGCAGCATCAAATTATGACATGTATAGTTGCTATAGCCCATTGCTTAACGCGATATATTGTACTTCTTGATTTGCAACTACTGATTAAACATTGTTGTGCCCGATGATTAAGGGTATCTTAGTGGAATTTTAGATATTTTGGGTAATTACTACTATATATATTTGCATATTGATAACCTGACCGTAAACAAACAAGAACAAAATACCAAAACAAATACTAAAAAGGGTTTAGAAAATGGTTTTACCTGTCTTCCCATGCAGTTACATATAGCGCGGGAGAATTGCCAGACAATCCCCTTGACATAGCCTAAGAATCGGGTATTCATCTCTTTTACCTTTCCTGTCGCCGTTAATCACACACACACACACACACACACACACACACACACACACACACACACACACACACGTATAATATAAACACACAATTCAATAGCAGCAATGGTGCAGCCAGGCTGCAATGTCCAAGAATGCTTGCTAGACGTGTTATATAGTAGGTCCTACGTGCAATGTAATGATTTCTGTCCCGTATAATACGGTAATAATAACATACTTACTGTCGGAGATGTGTTTGCTGTATTTGTTGTCGAGGGGCAGGTTTCTCTGATCAATGCGGTCAAGTCCCCAGGTGACCATAGCGCGGGCGACGCCGTCTTCCTCCACGTACTCTACGGCCGGGAGTCCTCGTACCTGTCCGTCGAGATTTGGACATCACAGTAAGTTTTAATATAGCCGATTAAAAAACAAATGAAATGGAGAACAGTCGCATTGAGAAAGCATTGTACTTATTCCTATTGATTTATACCACTTTCAAACAAGAACCGAAGGGAAGTCGCAAGATATAGCATTCAAGGAGGCTTGTGATTAACATTTCTCCGAAGAAATATCCAGTACAATGGCTCCAGAATATCCTCTGCCCTCTCGCAGTCAGGCCCAGGCGCAGAAAACTGCGCCTCCCACCAGGCGCAGAAAACTGCTACTTTGGGGTTATCCGCCCGAGCGCCGAGCAAGTGTGCCCGCTACAATCGATTCTCGTAGTTTCTGCGAACAGTCGGTTCCATTGGTACCGTCTGTGTACCAGGCGCTCGTTACTGTTTCCTACATCTCTCTCCCTCCCACCCCCCCCCCCCCCCATCCTCCCAGCCTGTTCCACTGATGTGCAGTGCTCTACGTATGCAAGACAGTCAAAGTGACAGGTCTTGAACGTCCTTAGAATAAAAAACACGATAGTATACCATGTATATTGCACTGTATCACCATCTGTCGAAATGCGGCATTCGTCATAAGGCATATCACAGAGCCACACGCTCTCACAAACAGACGCCATGCACAGAATAAAGATGTAGCTCTCACCACATTGACCATACTTAGCTCATTCATATTCAAAGAAATATGCTAGTAAGAATGAAAAGTAGGAGTAATTGTGATTACCTTGCTGTAAAGCTGTTATGCTGCCTTTAATTGCAAAATCATCTGCAAATAACTCTGATAACTCTGGTAAAACTATGGGATCTCTAATATAACTCTGTCTCTCTGGAATCTCATCTAAAACTGCAGTGTGACAGCCTTTCATACCCACCGCATAGCCCCTGCCTCTGTTCTTTGCCCATGGTCAGTTCAACACCAGGGAGGTACAGGCCCCACAGAGATGTGAGGCTCGCACTTTCACAAAACGTTCTTTGTTTTAAACTGCTGCCCAATGTTTACATATAACACCGATAAGAACCCAACCTGCCGGGGAGAGTACCAGGCAGAAGAGAGAGGGGGAAAGAGATGATGTGTTAAGACATGAGAGGTGGTGTGCTGGGGGAGAGAAAGGGAAAGAGTGCCCCTACCAGCTGTTTAAGATAACAATTCTGTTACACTATTCAATTGCCTGTTGCGCAAGGCTAATAAGACAGCAAACCGTTGGTCATTCAAAAAACATTTACCTAATTATGTATTCCGACCAGAATTACTCCAGTTGTCAAGGTTTTTTTCCCCTAGAAAGGATTCCTATGCAAGATCAGGTATTTGGCTTACTACAGATGAAAAATCAGAAAAGTGTCAGGGTTCAATTTTTGCTACAAAATTAGTATCGATTTGGTGTCTTCATCACCAAAATTTTCCCCATGCCTTTTACACTATGAGCATCGCGTTGCATGATGGGTATTGTCATTATCATATTCATGATAGCAGAATTCGGCTCTTTTCGACAGGCGCAGTTTTCTGCGCCTGTGCCTGACTGTCTTGTAAATCATCGTTGATTGAAAATCACACTATTATCATTGACTTCATAGATCACCACTAACCCCCACCATACATTTGATTATCACACGCAAACACACACACATACACACAATAAACAATAAAAATTACATGGAGTGGATAAAACTGCTGCCTGAATTTTTACTTCGTTGTAACCGGAAGTTTGTTATAACCATGCTCGTTATAACGGGAGTCACTGTACAGCATTTGATTCTCACCAGGTCTCCTGGTATGACACGTTTTCTCTTTCTTTAACTTATGTCCATTATTTCTAGTGGTAATGTTTCGTGTTTTACTCGCTGCAATGATTCTTTCATATCAAAGCAATCCCAAAATAAATGTAACGGTGTTGCCACCCTTTGCGTACAAACAGAAAAAAAAAGAGATCTGGAGACAGAGCTAAACTTTCAAGATGCCGCTCGACATTATATTACACAGATTCATAAAGAAATTTGGCCCTTGTAATTTAACTCTTTATAAGCTTCCTAATAAGGTTGCCCTTCGTAGCCTCCTAAGCATTTTATTGAGAACTATTGCAGCTAAGGTGGTCCATAGTTACTATCTCGTACTTGTAAGTCTGCGAATTTCGTAGACTTATCTCAAAATTATTTGTTATAAACTTCATCATCCGTGGGAGATGTCATGTTAATCAACGCCCATAGTTATGATTATCCCTTACCTCTCCAACCATCTCTTCGCAAATGCACCACGCATTGTCAATACTTCTACTTGAAAAAAAAAGAGAATAAATTTGAGAAGATAGAGAAATAGGAAATAGAGAAGATATTGATATACAAAACAATTTCATTCGCGCATGCATACGCACATAACACACACACACACACACTTTTTTTGGAATATTCTTTATTTGAATTCCACTCAATATCAGGTTAATTTTCACAATGAAATTAGTATGAACAAAAATAACAGATGTATTCTTCTCACTTGTGCTGCTGAACCACATTCTTTTTGTAACATACAATACACACACACACACACACACACACACACACACACACGTGCACATACACTCACACATCTCCTTACCAATTCCACGACTTTTTCCGACAGAGAAGCGGCAAAACCGTGGAGGACATTTCTGTACATGGCGCCAACTCTGCCTCCTGAGATTCGGACCGATGATGCCGTGGCATCCAGATCATAGTCGTCCTTTGATGTATTTAAAAAAAAGACAGAGAGGAAGAAAATTAATGTGCTTGTGGATACGAATTGTTTGCGTCTCTGACCTAGCTACAGTTATGATTTCCTTGTTGCATGTCATGACCCTTTGACATGTTTATCACGGCTACAACAATATGACGGGAGAACAAGGTATAATCAATTATCTTTATCAGAGAGAAATTAAGGGGAGAAACGCATTTCTAGTCAAAGGATATGAAAACGCATATTCATAATTATCTATCAAACGTGCCTAAAAGCTTCCACAAATTGCCTTTAAGTATTACTAGAATAAAGATGTCAGAAATGGCAAAGCGGGAAGTACATGATAATTTGCATAAAAGTTATCAATATATTTCACTTTCTTTGGTAGCAGAGAATAGGGTTTCATATTAGCAAAACAAAGCAAACTAAGAAGAATATACAATAATTGTAGAACCTTAGGCAATCAAGCCATAATACTCGTTGTTGTTGTTTTCAAAACAATTGAAATAATATTATCCATCATGGTCTAGTGATAGCCAATAATAGGTCTCGGTTTCTAGCATTACACCATGTTTATTTAGTCTACGATATTTTTTGTATTGAAAGTGTGATATATAGGCCTACCTTGTTTGTAAATACATGAAGACACACGTTGCCCTTCGAATATTGCAAAATCTGATAAAATTTAATTCCGTTTATAGCAATTAGATCATCCCCGAAAAGACGTCCGGTTCTGAGACAGTTTGTGGAGTATAGCACACACATATTACATTTTTATCAATTTTGACATTTGATATTCTATCTGCTGAAAAAAAATTGTATAGTTAAAATAGTTTAGATTATTTAAATGAGATTTCTAACAAAACTCTTGTTATGTGAGGTGCGTAGTATTTAAAAATCTACGTATTTTGCTCTTGATCATGAAATTGAATTAAAATTGGCGTTTGTTTTTGCATTCAATTTGCAATTTCAATTTTATTTTCGTAACTCCCGATGGAAAACACATAAAATAAGACAAAATATGATAATACATGATATTCAACATTTCAAGAAAAAAAAAACAACGAACATAATACATGGCAGTCGATGTTTCAGTTTCAATCGAAGTAAAAGAATGCTTTATAGAAATACGATGGAACCTACTTAAAAAACAAGCTTCTTGACTGTAGGTCCCAACAAAAGAATAATGTTTCACTAACCTTGATTTTGATGATATACTTTCCCGGAATGGCCTCTTCCTGCCTCAACAGGGGGGCCAGCTCGGCCGAGGCCACGGCCAGAAGGAGAAGGGCAATGAAAGCACGCATCTTGAGTGTTTGGAACTGCAGAGAAGTTTACAGACCGGAGAAAGACCCTTGTTGTTCTGTTACTTGGTTAGAATTACATGATTTGAAATTTTGAAGGAAAACTCGTCATCAAACAGGGCCATTATACTCCACCCATGGAGTTACAAAAGGGCATTCATTCATTCATTCATTTTCAACAAAACATGACGCACGCAAAATAAATCAGGAATTATATCATAAACATATACATTCGACTTTGCAAAGGATAAATGATACAGATAAAGATATGCTTCAGTTGAGAAGAAAAAAGAAGAATTGAGAGGTCCACTAAAAAGCAAGCTTGTATATTGTGAACCACTCAAAAACAAATCTTATGAAAGACTTATTTGCGAATGCTTAGCACAAATAGTTTTAACAGAGTAGATGGAAAGCATGAAAGGAAAGGAAAGAAAGAAAGAGAGTGATTACGCACTGAACCAGGAAAACGGATTCAGACAGCTGGTGGCTGCAAGTAGCTGTGCAAGGATTATGATGGCTATTTCATTACGTAGTAAGAATTCAGTGATTGATTGATTGATGAATGAATGATGAACCCTGCTTAAGGTTGATGAGACTTAGCTAATAAAAAGGAAGTTCGCAGAGAGGATATAACCGAAAGAATTTCAACTTTAGCAACAAGCTTCCTCTGGCGTCCCGAAACTTCTTTCCCATTTGAACTATTCCATATTTTGAGCACAACATTCATGTTTTTTGCTCTGTTAATGGACATCGGCAATCAAAATAAAGTACTTTAGTAGATAAATAGACAAAAATCTGATATCCGAGTCAGAGAGAGGGAGAGAGCTGAGGCCTTCGTTTGGATGACTACATAATCAGGCGCCAAAGTATTATAAAGAAGAGCAGAACTCTTAATGTAATGGAAAAGATGAAGTATAATGATGAAGTGAACTCACCTTGCTGCTGAAGACTTGGATGAAACCCTGGAAGACTTCTGAAGATGTCTTTGCTGGATCCGTTGACTGATGTGAGGAAGGTGGCGGCTATTTATACTTTTCCATCTCTTCGGTATACTGGTTTCTCCGCACGTAGACCATCCTATGCACGATACAGTAACCTTCCGGAGATCAATATTTGTTCATTGATAATGAGCTCTGATATTTCAGTTTAGATGCCTACATTTTTTTTTTTGTCTCAGGACATCTAGGGTTAACTAGAATGCGGACGGAAGGTAGTCCTGATAAAGTTGAAACAGTATTTTAATATTCGAAGCCATCTCGTCTCATCTACATGACCTGCTCATATCATTATTATTATTATCATCATTATTTAGGCCAGACAAACATCTAGGTCCAAAAGGATGGGATAGCGCCACATGCGTACGGCAGTAGAGCTATATCACAATATGAAAGGAACATACAACGTGTATGTGTGTGTGTGAGTGTGTTTGTGAACAGTATCTCTCCCAATGATGCTAAATCAATATTTTAATTATTTTTCTTCTTCTTCTTTTTTCAGAAATGTATGCATTTTTGTAGTCCAGTACACTAATCTCTTCAAAAGTTTTGACATTCTTATGGAACAAAGTGGAGAAATCAGGCGATGGAAAATAAGTTTTGTTTCAAAGGTTTTAGATTCAGGTAGAATCAGATACAAGTGATTCATGTTCGACCACACTAATCCCTGATGGGAAATACACCTGTACCAGGCTTTCCAGCTTTCTTGGATGTGTACCTTTTCGGAGATCTAACATATATTATATGATGATTAGGTATGATATATATAATTTCTATATTCATATAAATTCTGTGAAGAGATAATAATGCACTTTTCATATACAGATGTAGCCGTAGGTCTTATGGAACTGGAAAAAACAAACAGATTCGAAGAGAATGACTTCATTGATAAGAAACTACTGCCAATGAAGTATAATGACATTTTATGCAAAACTGGATTGCTTATTCGTCTCCTACCTAAAGCGATGATGATTTATATGGCTGGGTAGATTTGAATCCTTCGGATGATGACAGAGTTTTCTTATCCATCTCTCTTTCTTTCTTGTTTTTCTGTTGCAGAAAAAAAAATTGAGAGAGATAATATCACACCCTTACAAGAGAAATGTGATGACACCCACAATATGAAGATGGGCATTTTAAACAATCTTCTGCATTATTTCAATTTTATATCTACCCCTTGTTGCGCTATACTTCTTTATGATTATCAAATTAATCATATTCAAACCTAAAATGGATCTTATTTATCTACGAAAACTTCAAGGTCACTGTCAGTATTTATGAGAAACTACTGCCGATGAAACACATGGTTATTCTTATACAAATGACTTGATGGCTGATTCGGTTCCTGCCTATTAATAGCGATGGTGTTATGTGCGGCTTGGGAAGATAAGTGTCTTTCCGATGACGGCAGCATTTTCTTTGCCCCTCTGTCTGTCTGTTTTTTTTTTCTCCCGTGACATAAGAAAAGGAGCGACAAGACTGTGTCATACATCTTTGCCATGACATAAGCATTGTGAAATTTTCATTAAAAAGTAAAAGGATCCATTTGTCATTTATCTGAATTGCACAAACTAATTCCTCAAATTATCAAAGTATCAAACTATCTAAGCACGTCGACCGTAACATGGAGAGGGTGTCTAAGGGGGTATCCCTCTTCCACATTTCAACGATCTGGTGTACACCTTGGGTTACATTTTTGGAAAATGTTTTATCCTACATTGTTTATCTGTTACTGTTAGAAAACAAAATCTAAATTGGAAACTGAAATTATAGTTTCTGGGGACGAGTGACCTTGACTTCCGCTACATATATCACAATGCAATCGAAAAGGAGCGCTTATAAAGTTGAAGCAATAATATTCTGTAGACAACTCCTTCTCCTCCTCGGTGCACCCATGAAATGTAAGCTGAATTATGTATTTATTTTGGAGCAAGCGCCATGAGCGCCTGACTTGGCGGATACCGGCGCTATACAAGACTTCATCATCATCATCATCATCATCATCAACTACCAACTTTTTTCTTTTCTTTTTTTTTTATTTAGGCTAGACAATCCTGGACTTAATGTGTGTATAGATGGAAAGTATGTCTTCAGTGTGCAGTGCCTCCCTCAGATTTAAATATGGAGCGTGGATAGTGTCTGTATTTGAACATATTCACACAGACAGACAGACAGACACACACACACACACACACACACACACACACACACACACATATATATATATATATATATATATATATATATATATTTACATGCGTATTATTTAGGATTATTGACATAATATTATATAATCATTTTACAGAGTTTATTTGTACACACGCATATAAAATAATGTTCGCCTACAAACAATCACGAATGTACTCATAATACATTGTAGGTATTCACATACACAAACAGGATGTGTTGTGTACACATAGATATGGGTTTTTACGTGTGCGTGTGTGTATGTGTGTGTGTGTGTTTGTTTGTGTGAATAAGCATATATTCACATGTGTATATATGAATAGGTGTAGGGTGTATGTTGAGTGGTATATGATGGTAGTTTGTTGTTTCGTATATCTCAAAGGGAAGATGCATTTTGGCGCCGTTCCACCCTTTGGGAACCGATGTTTGTCTAGCCTAAATAAAAAAAAAAGAAAAGAAAAAAGTTGGTAGTTGAGAAGAAGTTGTCTACAGAATATTATTGCTTCAACTTTATAAGCGCTCCTTTTCGATTGCATTGTAATATATGTAGCGGAAGTCAAGGTCACTCGTCCCCAGAAACTATAATTTCAGTTTCCAATTTAGATTTTGTTTTCTAACAGAAACAGATAAACAATGTAGGATAAAACGTTTTCCAAAAATGTAACCCAAGGTGTACACCAGATCGTTGAAATGTGAAAGAGGGATACCCCCTTAGACACCCTCTCCATGTTATGGTCGACGTGCTTATATAGTTTGATACTTTGATAATTTGAGGATTTAGTTTGTGCAATTCAGATAAATGACAAACGGATCCTTTTGCTTTTTAATGAAAATTTCACAATGCTTATGTCATGGCAAAGATGTATGGAAGAGTCTTGTCTCTCATTTTGTTGTGCAACGAGGAAAAAAAAAATCACATTGACAGAGGGCAAAGAAAATGCTACCGTCATCGGAAAGTCACTTATCTTCCCAAGCCGCGCATAACGCCGTCGCTATTAATAGGCAGGAACCGAATCAGCCATCCAGTCATTTGCATAAACGTAACCATGTGTTTCATCGGCAGTAGTTTCTCATAAATGCTGACAGTGACTTTGAAACTCACGAAAACTTCAAAGTCATTGTCTTCATTAATGAGAAACTCGATACTGCCGATGAAACGCAATGATATTTATGAAAATTACTACATTGTGTAGACGGTTGATTCGGTTCCCGCCTATTAATAGCGATGATGTTTTGCACGGCCTAGGAAGATAAACGTCTTATTGATGACGACAGTATTTCTCTTTGCCCTTTTGCCTGCCTGTCTGTTTTTTTTTTCTTTCCTGTGGCAAAAATGAAGTTCACAAACACAAACACCAACATTTGTGTACGTATATTAGCTATTTAATACAGTACTGTGTGTTTGTGTGTGTGAATACATACACGCACATATTATGCGTAAATTCGTGAATATGTGTACATAATTACAAATAAACTTTATATGAACATAATCATATATCATATCACATACACATGTGTGTGTGTTCGTGTGTGTGTATGTGTGTATGACTTCATACAAACACACAGTACCCACGAACGTGCAGTTTTAAGCGCATGCTAACATAGAGACGTACTTTCCATCTAGGCTTACTGTAACAGACGTTAAGTCCTCGGGAACTGGAAAAAATTGTTCTGACGTGAGTGTCCTCCTATGACCCAGGAAAACTTTGAAGTTAATATCTTCATTTATGAGAAACTACTGTTGATGAAACACATGGCCATTTTTATGCAAATAACTAGATGGCTGATTCGGTTCCTGCTTATTAATAGACATGATGTTATGTGCGGCTTGGAAAGATAAGCGTCTGTCTGATGACTAGACAGCATTTTCTTGCCCTTAGAGTCTGTCTGTCTGTTTGGTGGGTTTTTTTTTCCCGTGACATAAGAAAAGGAGCAACAAGACTCTTTCGAGCATCTTCCCCATGTCATGGGAATACTGACATTTTCATGAGAAAGTAAGAGGATCCGATTATCTTTTATGTGAATTGGACCAAGGCAATTACGAAAACTAAACTTTCAATTTCAAAGTATCAAACTATCTCCATTCAGGTGCACAGTGCACAGTTGAAGTTACAATGAGGGTTTTCAATTTACAGTGTCTCATCATATATATCCTGTATATTAATGGCAGGGTGTACATAAGATGAAGTTAGTTGGCTCCGATATGTGTACCTTTTGTAATTCAGACCTAGAAACATCTATGCACATATTTTTATGGCTGGGAAGCTGTTAGTAGCTCAGAAAATAATTTGTACACAAGATTGGTGAGACTTTCAATATTAAGTTGTAAGATTTTACGAGCTAAGGACTGATAATTATTTGGCCTCATCAAAAATGGGAGAAGACATAACAAATTTTTGTTACATCACATGATATTTTTGTCCAAAATATGCATTCATATTAGCAAATGTAAATACACAACCCCATTTTTATCAGGATTGCTATCTTTTATTCACAACACAAATTACATAGAACTTACTATCGCCAACAAAAGAAAACTGAAGACATTTTTGACAAGAACTGGTTCCCTGTAGAATGTTTATTTGGATCCCTATCCTTAATGAATTTCATTATCAACTGTGCGTATCTTTTTGCTGTTTGATGTAATTTTGATACTTTTTGACGTACTTGTTATTTTATGTTTGTTGTTGTTGTTGTTGTTGCATGTTGATGGTACGGTATACATAAATAATATAATCATAGTGACGTGATGTTTTGATGTCATGTGGACATGGATTGTTTCAATAAAAAGTTTGAAAAGAAAAAAAAAAACATAGTACCACATTATCTAAGTATATATACAGCAACCGAACATGGAGAAGGTGTTTCAAGGGAGTATCGTTCATTCATCCACATATCAGAAAGATTTTGCATTGTTAGAATTTAATTTCAACGATCTGTTGCAAACATTGGCAGACAATGTAAAATATTATCCTACGTTGTTGATTCATTTCCGTTTAAAAAAATAAAAAACTAGATAGGAAAAAGGAAGTATTAATTTCTGGTGTCTTTGAAAATCGAAGGTAAAATGACTTAGATATAAAAACAAACAAACAAACAAACAACGTACATGAAAGCGATCTAATAAAAGATAGATCTCACCTTTAATTAAGATCGCTATGTTTGAGATATTTCAGCCATTTCAAAACCAGTTTTCATGGCATAAACTTTCAATTCCTTACATGATCATTTGCTCTTTCATATTTTATCAGAAAAGACTAATTATCTCAAAAATCATTATAGAAAATTGGAAACTTGAAACCCTAATTCAACCGAAACTCTACCATCCATTTAAGCTTTTTGAAAAATATCGTACATAATTATTTGCTAGTATAGTCAAAACAAAGCAAACTGAATTGAAAACTGAGATGATCATTTCTTGGGTGAAATGACCTCGAAATGAAAACAAGAGGTAACGCTGATAAACTTGAAACGATGTGTGCTCAAGACAACATACCTCATCTTCCCCTTTCCTTAGGCGAGACAAACATTGGGTCCAAAAGGGTGGGAAGGCGCCGAATGCGTTTTGCTGTTGATTTCATAATAGTGAAACAGCACTCATAGTTACACCATACACACATGTATACATACACACACTCATGTATAATATACACCAACGCACAAATTCATGTATATTTTATGTACATATCTTAATATCGCATGTAGGTGTGTGTCAATACATACAACATAACATAACATTTTGGGGAGCTGTATTGTATATGCATGATGTATTTTATATCAAATGTGCACTTGCAATCGTACCTATATTCATGTGCGTTTGCATGCGCGTGTATGTGTACAAACACACATTTGAAATACATACTGAGATGTGTGTTTTTCAAGTTTTAGTGGAAGGTAGGCAATGCAAACCGAAGGACGTACTTTCCACCATAAAGGTCCTGTTTGCCTTTGGGAGCAGTGATTTAAAAGATGCTCAAGATATCACTTTTGATGCATATGTGTAGGTCAGTTGTACCAATTAAAAAAAAAAAAAAACCGCCCTGCCAAATAAAATGTTTTGCCGTAAAGGCTAAATATAAGGAAATCTCACTATTTATCTCATTAAACCAAATATGTCAACGGTTTAGTCTGGAAATGTTTTTATCATAACTATTGTGCACATCATATTTAACAAAACTTAACATCGATTACACTGGTTCAAATTTTTGCATTTGATACTTTTTTTCTATCCCTAACTCACATTTTAGAACTGTTTTGAAGTGCTAATGCTTGATGCTTTTTTTTTTCATCTACAAATTGTAAATTATGCCTTTAATACAAACGACAATTCGCAGGGAGCGGGAGAAAATGTTCTCAGGAGATGTAAGATGTGACAACGTGAAACGCACGAAAAATTCGAAGCCCCTCTCTTCATTAATGAGAAACTACTGCCGTGGAAATGGTTCGGTGTAAAAATGGCAGAGGTAAAAATGGCAGGGGTAAAAATGGCAGAGGTAAAAATGGCAGGGGTAAAAATGGCAGAGGTAAAAATGGCAGAGGTAAAAATGGCAGAGGTAAAAATGGCAGGGGTAAAAATGGCAGAGGTAAAAATGGCAGGGGTAAAAATGGCAGAGGTAAAAATGGCAGAGGTAAAAATGGCAGAGGTAAAAATGGCAGAGGTAAAAATGGCAGGGGTAAAAATGGCAGAGGTAAATAATTATGTCAGTGGTAAAAATGTCAGAGTTAAAGTTGTCAGTGGTCGAAATGTCAGTGGACAAAATGCTAGAGATAAAATTGCCATTGCTAAAAATTTAGTTGTTAAAATGCAAGAGGACGAGGTGAAAGTGACATATTTTTTTTTCTTCATGTTTCTGACACCTTTCTCACAATACGCGCTTTTCGTGCCTTCTGAAATAAAGCACGGGGGAGACCGGGGAGAAATGGGACACGGGGAGAAATATGGGACACTCAAATAACTTTAAAAATGCTCGGCCAGTCAACAATCCAATTATATATCAGTAATAAGATGAGATTCGGTACACTTGAAAATGGACATATTATAACCACTATACAGCTCTACAGGTATAGTCAGTAAAATATCAAACTTACTATAGATCTGGTAGGTCCTATACTATGTTAATAGGCATTTTAATAAGTGTACAAACTTCTGAAAATAAAATTGCTTGATAACAGACATGCAGGTATGAAAAATTGGCAGGGATCTTTTGCTGTTTCTGTTACCACTGGGAGCCATTTAATAGGGCAGTGTTACATTTCTCCCCGCGACATGTAAATCCTACTTTGGTCATGATGGTTATCCAATTTCTCTCTAGGTTGTCTCATTTCTCCCCGCTTGATGTCCAAATCCCCCCAAATTAGGGGTTAAACAAATCATTAATTACACGAAAATGTTTTATATATAAAGGGGTATCACTAGATACTCTTAGTGGGGCAGCTTAGGAAACCTATCGTGCATTTTGTGATACAAGCACCAAATTTGGCACAAATGTATATTAACATATTGCAAACATTTTCAGATATTGGGCCACTTGGAATTCTCTCTTTATGTCCGCCATGTTGGATTTCAAAATGGTCGCCATTTGAAATCTACAATTGCGAATATCTCTGGGTCTAATGGTGCTATTGACCTGATTCTGATGTGTTCCTGGATTTACGCCCATGCTTTGGGGCAACAGCTAAGTTTGAAAGGCATCAAACATTTACATATTTTCGCCTGCGGATTCGTTCAACAATGATTGAAAGAAATTCCATGGCAAACTATCGGTTTTTACTCTCACTGAACAGTCTATTGCTAAAGTTCGTCTCCAGTCTTAATAGGCATAAGTTTGTAAAGTGACCACAAAGTGTTCATTAAACTTCGAGATATTTGTTTTTGCGCCATGTGATACTTGAACAATGTAATACAATATTTTGCAAGAGCTTACTTATGTCTGCCGATACATCTGCTGTAGTTTTTTTTTTGCGTTTTGTGATTTTACTTCTACATTATGTCGTGATCAGGCCTTGTGAGATAAATAGGCTCCTACGAAACCTGAATGTTTTCGTAGGAAAACCCGTTGACTGTAACGTAAGCCAGATATAGGTAATTTCTAAGTCCAGAATTATTTAGCATGTAACAAACCAGGAAACCTAGCGGATTTTATACAATTCTGATAATCACCATGCATTATGATGATGGCATGTAACCATCAGGAGGTAAACTATAATCATCAAGAAGGCGAGAGAACCTCTTTGATATAACAGGCAAACTCCACAACACCATGCTGAAGGGCATAATGCTTATGAATATATATCGTAGTGCAAAATGAACTTATATTCATTATTCATGAAACTTTATGATACCACAGTTTCCGTGTTTCACCCCGAGAACAACATGATAACAACATGGTATCCAATCCGATAAAGTAACACTAGCTGCCCTAGATTTTTAATCCTTCATTGTGTGATGATAATTAAAGATGTTCATTAATAGCATGATTAAAGGAGAAATATCTATATTTCCAAAGAAACATAATAGTACGTTATCCGCTAAGACAGATTGAAATATGTCGTGCCCCACACTGCGCATCATTATTTTTTTTTAATTAAAGATGTTCAATGTAAAAGCAATTTTACTAATAGCTGGGCTCAAAAGTTATATCATCTGTGATTAAATATTTGCTAAACCAGGTACTTCACGGTATATTGCTTTCCAATAGGTGATCTTCAACCATACAGACAAGAAAAAGTCCACGCCCCGCATTAAAAAAGAAAAGAAAAATGCATGTCTTTCCAACAGTATGGTTTTACGGGACGTAATTTGCCAGTGATATCATATTCACTTTTCCCCATTTTCTGTGTATCAATAAGAATGATCTGTATTCCCTCCTGCGTTTACATTGCTGAGCAACCATTAAAAACTGTTCACTATCAGAAGTCATAAGACAATTCACTGTGTACCTGCTTCTGATGTATCATCAGAATGTCATGCTGTATCAAACTCAGAATAATGAGAGTGCTCTAATCTTTTTAAAACATAATTCAATAAACATTCTTCAAATCTGCAGTTTAGATTTGATAATTCGATGAATACAGTTTGCTCTGGCTAAGTTATCATTCAAAACCTCTTCATACGTTTATCTCCGACGAAATCGCTCTCATTACTTCTAACATTTTACCTCTGCCATTTTTACCCCTGCCATTTCTACCTCTGCCAATTTTACCTCTGCCATTTTTACCGCTGCCATTTTTACCTCTGCCATTTTTACCTCTGCCATTTTTACCTCTGCCATTTTTACCTCTGCCATTTTTATCTCTGCCATTTTTACCTCTGCCATTTTTACCTCTGCCATTTTCACCTCTGCCATTTTTACCTCTGCCATTTTTACCTCTGCCATTTTTACCCCTGCCATTTTTACCTCTGCCATTTTTACCTCTGCCATTTTTACCTCTGCCATTTTTACCCCTGCCATTTTTACCTCTGCCATTTTTACCCCTGCCATTTTTACCCCTGCCATTTTTACCTCTGCCATTTTTACCTCTGCCATTTTTACCTCTGCCATTTTTACCTGGCACCGTGGAGGTTTGGACATTATTTATGCAAATTAAGAGAGGGCTGATTCTGTACCTGTCGGGCGATAATGATTTGCATGTCTGGGCAAGATAAGCGTCTTTCGGATGACGGCAGCGTTTCCTTTGCCCCACCCTCCCCCTCCTCCCGTCTCTCTCTCTCCATTATGTAAATCTCTTTCTTCTCTTGTTCTGTTGCAATAGCACTCTCTCTAAAACGAAAGAGAGCGAGAGAGATGCGGTGACATTAAATTTCTTCAGGAAGATGGACTTTGTAAATCTTTCATTTCCCTTGACTTTAAATGTGCACACACATACTTAAAAATTCACCCTACAAATACATTTAAAGAGAAAAAAAATCGCTAGAGAACATTCCAAAAATGACAAAAATCGGGAAATAGGGAATACATTGGAAGAGATAACATTTTGAAATTTCATAATTATTCGGAAAATATTTCCCAACCAGATCTTAAGAATATTCCAATTAGCGAATTGATGATGTCGTGTCCTCACAATTTTTCATGTATGTTTTACATGAAATTCGAACAAAAGATGTATTTTTAGCTAACACAGGAAAAAGGATATTCCCACACCTAAATATATCAGCGTTATTACTTATTTTGTTCCTTTTGATTATGGCGGTATTAAGACAAGTTTTATATCTCTGTAGCTGCGAGTTTTGTTTTTTGTTTTTCATTTCTGTATATGAAATGAATAAAAAATTGCGAGAGTATGACATCATCAACTTGTTGATTTGTAATATTCATAACAACTGGCCAAGAAGTGTTTAGAACAAGGTAAAATCTTACACGAATTTTCTTTTTCCTTTAGAGTTTATTCATTTTGGGGTGGATTTACTCTCAAAACTGACAGTTTTTGATGAAATCGTGTGAAGTGTTAAATTTCCACAACTGCAGGTCCAGTTTAATACAACTTCTGCCATTCTGTTCTTGTAATGTTACGTTATCCGTTACTCATTTCATTAAATTAAGTCCTGAACACGGCGTAGAATAGCCATAATAGCTGCTATATACAACTCCTCATCGTTATGAATAATCAAATACAATTATACCTACCTGGCAGTATTGCTTAAATGAAGAACGTGAAATGCATGATTGGTGATTAGAAGTGCAAGCATCATCAGTATTTTTATCTAGTGGAGGAGGGGTTACAGGGGGAAAGTACAGCTATATTTCGCTATGATAATTTCTCTTGTATTTGCCTATCTGCGTATGCTAATTGCAGCTTCACTATTAAATCGGACAGACTACAAAATCTAGAGCTTTCTACCGAAAGAGCCCGGTTTACTTTTTTTTTTTTGTCTGTCCATATTTTTACATTTAACTTAAAACAAATATATCAATTTACTGATTTGAGTTGCTGTTCAACCATTTCAAATACTCTGTGAACGTGTGGCTCTGATTTTGGAGCTTAGGCGCCTGTCATCAAAATAATGCGACCGTGTGATATTTGGCTATGAAAGCCTATAATGCTGCATTATCTTCATGGCTGGCGCATTAGCAATCCAGTCCAAATATAAGTTATTCTGATAAGAAAGAATGAAATATTAAGAGCTCAACGGTATACATTTGATCGAAATCGGACAAAAAATAAGGAAGTTATGACATTTTTTTTTTTTGGGGGGGGAACAGTTCTTGAACAGTCAATATGCATATGCAAATGACAAAGTGGGCATGTCATTCCCTCACAACTTACCGTGTAGTTTGTATACATACGTAAAGTTTTGAAATTTTACAGTTTTTCATTCAAACGCAATTATGCCCGAGGCTCAAATCCTCATAATATGTCTAACTGATCACTATTGTGAAGTTATTCAACCAGGAATAACGTCATGTTTCAGACTTCAATGACAGAAACAATGAATTTTCATCACTTTTTTTTTGTACACGATCAATGGAAAATTGTGAGGGTATAACATGATTAGCTCACTCATTTGCATATTCATACCCACTGTACAAGAACTGTTTTGGAGAAATTATCAAAAACTCTATAATTCCATAACTTCCTTATTTTTCATCTAATTTCAGTCAAAGTTTTACTGTTGAACTCGTAAGATTGTACTCCTTTTTATCAGACTAACTTATATTTGGACTGGATTTCCTCTTAAACGTACAACTTGCACTACCGTTTATCTTCGAGGTATTATGTGCATGGAGTCGTTACCCGTCACTTTTGTATCACCAATGTCAGTCTCAGTGTTGTGGAAAAATATGTTGTTTAACGTAATCTTGCCATGCATTGTATTATTTCATAACGCACCCAAAATAATGGATGTTATGACTCTTGTACCAGTTTGATGAGCGTCTGTGCTGTGCCACGCTTATCTCTATCATGTCCATGGGAAGTTTCTAGAAATCTCGTTGGCTCATTCACGCCGTAGAAACAATGAAGTCTCCGCGACACATGATCACCATAGGGAGGTGGCTCTTCCCACCTCCCTGCTTTAATGGGACTTGCCCTCATTTCCCTGCAGAGGCTACTATAGTAATGCTACAGTCACACACGGCCGGATTTCGAACCGCGTCTATAGACCGATTCGGGTTCGTTGAGGGCAGCAGACAATTTGTGGCACAGGGACGCAGCCATAAGCTCATTTTGAGGTGTCTTAGCCGATACGGTTTGAATTCCTTATGGACCCGTTTCGAAATCCGGCCGTGTGTGACTGTGAATGTAGCATAAACTACCCTCCATTCCGGGACTTATCCGGCTCATTTATACCCGGATCAAATCCGTCTTGTGACCCGTCCGTGTGTGACTGTATTTTAACATAACACGACACGGCACACAAGTATGGGCGACGTACGTGGTATGGTAGCCTTTAAACAAGGCGACTCGCTCTGCGTGCCCCCGTATAGCGCGTTTACCCCACAAACCTGTTGGCCGGCGAGTGGAGCGAGCCGCCTTTATCCACTCGTTCAGGGATGTGTACTTTTGTCGTTGTTGTTGCTTTATATTCTTTGACAAATTTGCGTACAAATTTGACGCAGAAAATACACACGGCACCAAGGCAAGCCTCGTTAATATTAAAGCCTCGTTAATATTAAGTAACTATTCTTATTCTACTTAATATTAACGAGGCTTGCCTTGGTGCCGTGTGTATTTTCTGCGTCAAATTTGTACGCAAATTTGTCAAAGAATTAAAGCAACAACAACGACAAAAGTACACATCCCTGAACGAGTGGATAAAGGCGGCTCGCTCCACTCGCCGGCCAACAGGTTTGTGGGGTAAACGCGCTATACGGGGGCACGCAGAGCGAGTCGCCTTGTTTAAAGGCTAGTGGTATGGTGGCGCGGTGGTTGCAAAGCGATTGGTCAATGAAATACATGTAGATACTTCGCACATTAGGGATCAGTGACTGTGCCATTTGCAAGCATTAGATCTGGGCAGCTATTGCAAGCCACGTGAATTTTGTGTAGACCTTCATGGTCTACTTCATTATGTCCTGCATGTAGACTGACTACAGCGACTTTCAACGTGGAAATGTAGTATACATGTTATGTTCACAAGGTGTGATATCTTGAACTATACGTACTTTTCCACCTATTAAAGAGGTGTACTGTCTGTTATAGTTGGCTGTAAATGAATTTGTGTTTAAGATGACAAATTAAAAGCAGGATTCTATCGAAAAAGTTTTATGGATTTTATTACTTTATGCATTTTACCATCATAACTTTTCAATTTACATTTCATGTTTCTGTTTCCATATATTCCCAATTTAAGTAGGTCTACACGTGGACTCACGTTGGCTTGAGGGAGAATGACGTGAACATTTAATTCGAGGATTGTCTTCTATTAATTTCCTTCAACCTGGGCCTTGTTTCATAAAGCTCATCGTAAAGTAACGAACAGCTTACGAGCGACTGGTGATCAGTTCTGATGTGTTATATAGGTACCTGTACTTATCAGAATTTCCATAAATCAGCACAAGAACTGACCACCTGTCGCTCGTAAGTCGTTCGTAACTTTACGAACAGCTTTATGAACCCCCCACCCCTGATCTTGCCGTTCCTCACGCTTCTTAAAATTTGTTAATGCAACTCTCCCATAGCAAAAAGACGATTTACGCATCGTTATATCTTCAGTAGTACTTCCCCATAACTTAATATGTGTGTTATGTAGATAGGTTTCCTGGGCTGCCACGTGATCAAGCATTTGCTTAGAGTGGCAGTCCTTCTGCCGCGTAATTTCGAAGATAATTATTTGGAAATTCAGTAATACGATACATATTTTGTTAATGGAAATAATTTACACATTCATTTTCCTTCTTCGAATCATGTGCATTGAAATCTGTATACTGATATTTTTTGTGATATTACTGAAAAAAAATCTTGATTTATATGTGAAATTGTGTTGGAAGAAAAATAAACAAAGAAAGAAACAAACATTTGGTCTGGAGGGAAGCTCCTCAAGCTACGAGTGTACGCCACAAGCTCGACACCCACGAGTCATACAACCCACGAGTCATACAGCCCAAGAGTTACACAGCTCACGAGTCACGCAGCCCATGAGTTGGACACTAAGAGGCCAGTGAGCTCGACATCAAGTAAAATAGGGGTCATCCCACGAGACCGACATCATCGAGCCATACAGCTCAAGAATTCGATATCCAAAAATGGTCCATGAGTCAAACAGCCCACGAGCCTTACAGTCCATGAGTTCGACACCAGGCAAATAAAGCCCAAGAGTTAGACACGAGGTAAAAACCAGCCCACAACATGGGACTTAATGCGTCGGTCTCGTAGGCCTTGTTTGCTTAGTCTGGAACTCATGGGCTGCAGTGGACTGTACGATTCGTGGGCTGTATGACTCGAGGGGTGCATGATTTGTGGGTGTCCGTCTCGTCACGAGCACCCGTGAAATAGACCCACGAGTTATACGGTCCACGTGCACGTCACTATAGGCAAATAAGGCCCATGAGCTTGACATCACGTAAACAAGACCGTCGAGACTGAAACTTTTGGCCTTTTTAGGTGATCCGAGTATCCTCTCGGATCACCTTCTGTATCTGTACGGATTCTTTCTTCTTCTTTCTTTTCTTTCTTTCTTTATTTCTCCTCAAAAGTTGTGCAGAGGTTAGCTCTGAAAGTCCTCTTCCTATCAATGTCAAAATTATACCATATATGTATCGTGTCCCAAAGACGACAGATCAAGTAAAATCATTGTGATTAGTCGACCGTGACGTCACTATGACGTCATTATATGAAAACACATTCTCAATCATATCTCATTAATGGAATGGAATTTTCAATGAAATTTACGTCACATATATTTCAAGTTATGCGCATTCTACTCATGTTCTCAAAATTCATATTTTCTCTTAAAACGTGCGCGTACGCGCGCGTTGAAATATTTGTATGCTCAAATCGAGCTCAAAATGTTTTTGCACACGTTTCAGACCATTTGGAGCATTTTTTGAAAAAATGAAAAAAATCGGACGGACGCGTACGTGCGCGCACATATACGCACGCACAGCTCATATGCAATAGAAATTTCCCGTTTTTTCACATGTATCAGATGCCTGAAATGCCAAGGAATGTTTCTACCAAGTTTCAAGTCAATCCGACTCAATATGACGTCATACGGGCCCATCAAAGTTGAAATTCCGCGCGCGCGTCAATGGCGATATACAGTGCAACAATACCAAAAAACCGCCAATTTTAAATCCGAATTTACTCGCCAGGATGGACGGTGACCCCCCTTTTCTTTACATATTTTGAAAGCTGATGAGTTGTACATGTCATTGCATGGGGTGGCGATGCTGGAAAATGATGAAAAGATATCAAATTTCTTAATAAAATAAAAAAGTGAATTTTCAAAATGACGTCATCAAATTTCAAGTTTACTCGAGCGTATCTCACTTATCCTTGGCCAATTTTCACCCAGATTTCAGTATGTTGTAGCTTACTTAATGCTCTATTAGTTTTAATCATCAAATATTTCGCTGGATGAAGTCTTCACCTCGTAAAAATAGATTGAAGGTAACCTTGTCAAATTTGACCCATTTGCGAGTTATCTCTATAGGAGTGCAGTTTTTCTTGAAAAGAAAAATTAACATGACTGTCTTTATCGAGCACTATCTCACTTACCCTACAGTGAATTTCTCCCAGATTTTAATATGTTGTAGCTGAGACTTTGCGCTATAGGCAATGTGTCCTCCGTTTTTTCAAACGACGTCGAAATTACGTCGAAAAACTTCTCTTAAATTAAAGCTTAGCTTCGATGTATTTTCATATTTCTTTCTTTTTGCAAATTTCTTTGCAATAACACATGAAAGACATTCCCTAGTACCCCCATATTTTGCACATGTTTAGTTCATGTGACGTACATTATTTTATAAGGTAACAACTACTTGATCGAACACCATCTTGGGTAGGTAAATTAGGGTCAAAGGTCACAAATGTATCATCCTGTATCTTGATGAATACATGTCCTATCTTTCCAATATTTTGCACACACAAAGACCACATTACCAGGATCATTTCACAAAATAACCACTTTTTTCTCAGATGCCATCTTGGCTATGCAAAGTGGGGTCGATGGTCAAATATACTTCATTCTGTATCTTCGTTATAGTGTATACGGAATATGGCACCAAAGATGGCAGACCTGACTCCCTTTTTTCTAAATGAGAATCCAAACATCACACGGCCAATGTCCATATACACAGATAAAACCTTTACGGTCATGCCTATTGGGATCAGGACTCAAATCATTGATTTTCGAAAAGATCGGATCACCTAATTTGTCAGTGTTGACAAATTCCAAGTCTAGTTTCATTGTTGGGCTCGTGGGATGACCACCCCCCCCCCCCACACACACACACACATCACATAGCTCAGCACTCATGCTCATGTCAACATTTTCACCTCATTTTCTTTCAACTATTGCAACTTGACACTTACATGTATTGCAATGATTTGTACACATTTTCACGAGATAAACACACACGAATCTGCAAGTCATTTCTATAGTTTATTCACCCAATCATTACAACAGAACATTCCATGATGCCTCTACAACTACAGAATAGACGCAATAGGCCTACCTCGAGTTAAGATTTTTGTGACATTGTTAATTATCAGACATAGGTTTTGGATCATTCCCCAACTGCACTATATCTCATGAATGGTGCCTTTCTTGTTTTCCATATATATATATATATATATATATATATATATGAATATGAAATACCAAAACATTGGCTTTGGAAAAGTTTTCGTGTAGTGCATTATAGCCACTCTTGGGAGCGTCTCACTGTTGGGTATACCTATATAGGAAGAAACTGTTTTATCTGGTGTGGTGTTGCTGGGGATACCTAAGGAAACGTATCAGGGCAATCAACCTCCGGCTAAATACTGGTAAGTGATAGGGTAAGAGGAAAGATTAGGGTATGGGTTAGGTTTAGGGTTAGAGTTCAGGTTAGGGTTAGGATTAGGTACAGGATTAGGATAAGGGTTAGGGTCAGTGGAAGGGTCTGGGGCAATTGTCTAGGGGGTAGATAATTGCACTATGGACCCCACAGGAAAAAGAAAATACCATTGCACACTTAGGTTATCACTGTTCTTCGTGTCTTCCTCCCCAACTCACTTCCCTCTGTTTAAAACCAGTTTTACTGGCAAGTTGCCCATTACTCTGTGTTTATTTTCTTTCTTTTTTTAGGCTGCCTTCACCTATCTTCTTGCGATGGTAGACTCCTGCATTTCTTTCATTCAACCTGGAAATAATTGTTTCGTAGATCTTTTTTTTTCAATATTTCAAGACATTTGTTCCAATCATACTTAATAATCAACATTTTTCCCCAAAGGGCCATATTCTCTTTGGGATTCAAAACATAACATTCTTTGAGAAACCAAAGCTAAAAGTATGACGATGAATACATTTTCTCTGTCTCCTAGTGAATTAATAATCCTAGGGTTAGGTCACAATTTCATGTGTGTAATTATAATGAGAAAAATGTATAAGAGCTGACCAAATTGTAGCCAGCTCGGGCAGCTCCTTACGAGTATCATAATCATGTACTGCGAATTTATTGCTTATATTTTCGTTCGTATTATGCGTGCATTCTTCATTTATGTATGATTTTTGTGGAAAATGCAGCTTTGAGATCAAACTGAACCCCCCCCCAAAAAAAAAAGCAACATGTTATTACATGATCATACAATTCGGAAGCAAAATCAAAACGACTCTTAGAAGTTTAAAGGATTGCGAACGTTGATCTTGCAAGCCGTGGTGCTTCGTTTCTCCATCTGTAATATGGCAGGAAAAAAAAAAACGAAAGACGTTTTTGTAGAGCCTGGTATATAGAGAGCTTACAACTTAAAGACTTCGTGACTTTGAAATGTTCTTAGTTATCAATGGTTATATTTTCTAAGTTACTTGCGATGTTTCCCCAAACAGGTTTTTTTTTTTTTTTTTTTTTTTTTTTTCATAGTGCGGATAAAGGAAAGATAAGTGAAAGTTAATCAAAATATGTGTGACAGCTGGACAGGTTACAATATAATTCCGAAGGCTCGTTAATTTGAGATTAAAGTGAATTCGTTATTCCGGAGATTCGTTAAATCGATAATGATATTAAGGGGCATTAATCCGAATGTTTGTTATTTCGAAAAAGAAAAAAAAAGTTCGTAATTCCGGAGGTTTGTTAGTACCTGATGTCTTTATATTTTCGGATTAACGAACCTTATTTCATTTTCGGATCAACGAAACTTCGAAATAACTTTCTTTCTGTCATTTCCGGATTAACAAACCTTACTTCAGCTACAGAAATACGAATATTCGGAATGACGCCATAAATGATTGGAATGATGAACGTCTATGTATAGGGAATTTCTGTTTCGGAATAACGAATATTCGGAATAGCTAACGTCACCCACAAAGTATACATCCCGTTTTATCTTCTACAGGTACTCTCTTCTTGCTTCTTTTCCGTCGTCTTTCCTGTCGTCTTCATTTCTCTTCGTCTCTTACTTTTTATCTCTCTATCTCCTGACTCTTTTTTCTTCCGCATCACACAGGTATATCATTAATATCTTTTGAGTTAATTGAGGCAGATATTTCTTCTCTTTAGGTATACAATCAATGGACAATTAACTGATTAAACCAGAAGCTTATAGGCTCGTGGAAAATCCTACTTGTATTGTCCAACCTGTACAATTTCATGTGTGGCTAAGATCCTTGCACTATTTTCCTTGAAAGAATACATAATCATATCACTCAAATTTTATCGTTTGGTGGATTTTGAGAGAATCAACGTTGCCCTATTGCACTTGTATGTTGGAACTAATTTAACAAAATAATGTCCCTTTCGAGGCATTCCAAAAACACAATTATCATTTATATTTATTTTCTTTGAACTGATATTCAGTGTATATGTGGGGAATATTTCGATTTTATCATTAATTGCTAAGGTTAAACTGGCTACGGAGTCGGATAGTGCAGGGTGCAAAGAATTATACAAATTAGTTTTCTAGTCACCTTAGACGTAGAGCAGTTTGTTTGGAGAACCGCTCTCGATGTTTGAAAGGCGGTTAGAGGTTGCTTGGTTCAAGATAGTGTTCCAAGCGTTCCATCCGCCGTAAAGTGCAAGCGCACCTGGAGATTTAAGAGACCCATGCATTAAACATATTCACCATTAGTCTACAGCTTTAGTGGTAAGCGAATGAAATGTGATGAATGCACTCAGACATATTGTACTCACAGCTTATTTTTTTTTTTTAAAGCAGTAGGCCCTACATTTGTATTTTGTCATGTCCATGCACTGAGTACGTTCATTTTGTGTCACAATTTTTAAAAACTAAATTCAAGCGTATAAACAAACAAAGAAAAGAACCGTTGACTTACAAGTACCGCCTCGAGATAGCCGTTAACCCATGTGCGTCTGATCACACAATTTTTTTTTTTTTAATTCCAAGCAAGGCATTTGACGTCATTACATGTTTCCTTCGTCTCATTATTATATACCGCCCGGATTTAACTTTATATATATATATATATATATATATATATATATGATTTGCATTCGCCATCAGAGTCGTGAAATAATTCTATCACGAAATTATTAATAATCCATTGTTTTATATACTTTGTTTTTTCCATTTCAAAATGGTACGACAGTAAAATTGAATTGAACTACATTAAGCAATAGGCCTACGTGCCGCAAAATAATATTAAAAGCCAAAAATATCTTACCATATCTATGACTCACTAAAATGCATACCATATCCCTAACGTACCTGCAACGTGGGGGGTCGCCATGGACGTTCCGGAGATGGTGTTGGTGGCAGAGTTGCTTGTGTACCATGTGGAGGTGATATCCTCACCAGGCGCGAAGATGTCAAGGCAGGAGCCGTAGTTGGAGCCTTGCCAGGCATTCCAGTGCCAGCGGCTGTCGTCGATGCTGGTGGCTCCGACAGTGATTGCCTTTGTTCGATGGGATCAAGCAATTGATATGCTATTTCTACATATTTGACAGACAAGTGACGGAGAAGTATATGAGCAGATAGGTGATGGAGACAAAATGTTGGAAGGACCTCCACCCCCACGTTCTTACTTAAATGATACAAATTACCGTTAATGAGATTCCATCTATATCTTTAGAAGATTAAGATGTACGCATTACATAGGCAGGCACTGTGTCTATTCAGCAATCACTGGTGGGCTATGATACAATAAAAGGGTGGTCATAGTCCTGCAATTTCAAATACTCAAAACGCATGCATTTAAATTTCGTTCATCAGTCATGATGAAAAGAGCACAATAAAGGACACGTTCACTCAAATATTTTATGTGTGAATACAACAATAGTAGTAGAACACATGAGTGACAATTTGGGGAAAATCTGACAATACGGGTTCAAAAGTTATGAATAGTTGAAGTTTCTGTGTAGATATCGCTGGATGAGAAGACTACTAGACTTCGTGATGTCACGTATGTACAACGAAATAGAAAATATGAATAGAATTCCACAAAATTTATTTAATTGTGAAAAGTACACATTCCCCCGACTTGTTACTGACACATGATGATAATATTGGTCCCAGTGCTGAAGACGTATATGAAAATATATTGAATTCTTTTATATTATGTTCTTTATAAATGTTTGTCCTGCAGTCATTGCAGTACAGTGACATCCCAAACTGTTATAGTCTTCTTATCCAGCGATGGCGGCACTGAAACTTTAAAAAAAATGTATAACTTTTGAACAGATTGTCCGATTTTCCTCAAACTTTCACAGGTGTGTTTTACTCAATCCACACACCTAACTGGGTGAATTTGTCCTATAATGCTGGTATACTTACGCCAGAAACCCGAGCTGGCGAGCCGTTGCATGCATCCGTATCCTCATTGCCAGCAGCAACGACGGCGAATATGCTTTTAGCCATCAGCTCCTCAACTGCGTTGTCCATCATAATGGACGTGCCTCCGCCGAGAGACATGGAGGCAATATCGTACTTACTGCCTTTCTCCGCTACGTAGTCAACCCCTATTGAGAGAGCGTTTCAGTTTGTGGCGATTTACTTTCATGATAACGACACTCCCTCAACACTACGCATAGCATCTCACGATTTTTTTTCAATATTTTGATTTTTTTTTTTGGTTTTTTGGTTGTTGTTTTTTTTGCCTTCAGGCAGACAGGTGAGCGAATCCTAGCAGGAATTTGGTAATCATTATAAAGTGGACCAGCAGGTTACAATTTTGGTTTGTTTTATTTTGGTTTGTTTTGTTTTGGCGGGGTATTCGTCAAGACTGCATGTGCTTTCGAAAATCTGTGGGCTCTTCTTTATTTCAATTTCAATTTCAATTTATTTTCATATTCCACATGAAAATGACACAGGAAAAAAAATGCGACCATACGACACCAAAATCACAAAATATAGCTTGCTTAGTTGTAGGTCCCAGATAAAAATCAGATTTAGGGAATAAAAAACAGATATCTATTATGACTGACTGGAAATGATTTAAAAAACAACAACAACAACAACACTGCAACAAATATTCTTAAGAAAATACAGAGAAGCCAAGTGATGTAGCAATATCAGTAACACATTATTAACATTAGAAATGGTTTCACCTGACATTATTCTTTTTTTCAAAATTGGAAATTGAATATGAAACTGAAAAGTTGCGTATGCTGTCTCATTTTAATGTTGTTGGGTTTTTTTTTTGTGTTCCATTGATCTTGGTTTCAATGTCAGAATCTCATGTTAAGTGACCTGAACGTCCAAATATATAAAGTTAATACTTTGACTGATGGATTGTAAGTTTCAAAACACGAGACTCAAACTTTTTGGTTTTTTTTTCAGTAAGTTTTATTTCGCCACTTTTTTGATGTATGAAAATAATATGAAATATAAAAAAGATCAGTATATGATAATATTAGAAATATTCACAACGCATGAAAATATAAACAAGAGTTATCATTACATATATTATAATAATGTGAATGATACGCATGTGATATATTTCACGGCATATCTTAAAGAATTCTGGTGGTAGAAGCAGTTATCGATAAGCAAATTGCTTGACTTGGACAACGGCCCTTACATGTTACGGCTTGTAAATTCTTTTCTCCCTCTCTACTTCTCTCTCAGAGTACATATAAACACATTATAGGGTAGATAACGTCAAATTTTCAAGTATTTTCAATATCATTTGACCGGAAAGGTCGATACAAGGTGCATAACAGGACAACACCGACAATAAGAGACAAGAATAAGGGGGTGCCCGAATAGGAAAATTATAGAGAAGAGAAGAGAAAAAAAGAAGAAAAGAGATAGTGTACAGTGTTCAGAGTTGAGAGCTTTAGAGAGGAGAACGAAACCAACTAATACTATCCACCCCCCCCCCCCCCAAAAAAAAAAAAAATCATATTCGAAACTATAACAATTTACAATAAACCAATTAATACTATAATTTTGGGGAAAATAAATTGGTAAGCATAATCTTTAGATCGAGTGATACATTGGGAGAAACGTTCTATCGGCAGGACGATTGAAAGCATTGTAAAGATAGTTCGACACTATCATGTTGCTGAATTATGGAATATTTAGCTTATTTACCCTCTATAACATCAGAAGTGGATCCGGTTCCGTCGCATCCCAGAACTTTGATTCCTTTGATGGTGACGCTCTGGGCAACTCCGTAGGTGCTGGAGCCTACCGTACCAGCACAATGAGTCCCATGCCCATCGCAATCATACTGATCATTTTGCGAAGAAAAATTAAAAACCAAATCGTTGAAGATGTTTCATTTATCAATTCATTCACTTACTCATTTATCCATTTCCAGCGGAAACATACAGGTGAATGTATAGATTACATTACAATGTGAAATAAACGGATTGTTTAAGTTTGCAAAATGTGGAAAGTATGCGAAAACGCTGGGAATGGGGAAGGGGGAAATGTTTCGAAAGAGAATACCTTTCATGCCCAAAGCGCGACGCTCGTAGATCCTGGAGCATTCGTGAACAGCTGTTACTCTTCAACAGTGATGGCATATATTATATTATGTTTATCTACCATACTTAAATGAGAGATAACGTGTTTTTAACTGTCGTGTGGTCTTTTTGATTTTTGATTTTGAATGAATTGATTTTTTTCTGCCAAAATACATTCTTACAGCTTTGGAAGGAATCAGGCATTTATTGGGGTGTGAATACAACGGTGGACTTGGGGAAAATAGGGAGCTTTAGATTTTAGACGCGCGGACGTTCAAAGGGGAAAAACATGATCTGAGCGTGCCCAGCAGCGCGGGTCAAGTTGACGCACGCTTCTACGCACACTCAGATCATGTTTTTTTTTCCCTCTGAACGTCCGCGCGTCTAAAATCTAAAGCTCCCTAATATAAGCTCCTGCAAATTGCAAGCACCACTATCTAGTATAGCATACATATCATTAAAATAGTTGTTTGTTTATCGGTCTATCATATTCCTACATGTAAAAAGGAGAATAATGTGATTATTTACAAAAGCGTGGTGATCACATCGATCTTTTGTAACTAGATAATGTAATGGACGTTCATTTTGTTGTATTCTTCAACGCATGTATTTCCCACTTCATAATTTTGTCATTCGTCATAACCGTGAATTTCATGTAGGAGGTCAATTTTTCTAGGAAGCAATGTTTCTAGGTAGATTCTTCATATTTCAAATGTATTCATTCTCTTATTTGTATTTTGACAATGTGCACATTTGAATCTTTATATGTTTACACTTTACTTGCAGAATGTGGAATGTGCAACAATAAAACCAACCAAACCAAGGAGCTGAGAGGTAGGTGAGTGATTAAATTGCCTTCAACTTTTACTATATGAATGTTGTATCAGGTTCAATAATGGGGCTCAAGTTCAAATCTGTCACTAATCAAAGCGAGTGGGCTTACTTACATTTTTTCCATCGCCGGCGCAGTTCTTCTCTTGCGTAGCGCGGCCGCCGAACAGGTTATGGGTATGGAGAACACCAGTGTCTATAACCCATACAGTTCTACCCGAGCCACCTGTTCGCGCCAAGAGGAATATATTGAAACAGGAATAAGGTAGCTGAAACTGATGAGATTAGTGATTGACCGTACAAGTGTTTTACCACTTTCTACGAAGAAGGGAGTGGTTCAATGTTGAAATAGCCATCACATCTTAGATATACCATGCCTATAGAATCAGCGTATTTCTTTTCTATACATGTATATATTTATATATATATTTCTTTTTTGACTTGGCACTGCGTTTTGAGTGTATATACATTTTTAATGATCGCTGGCCATACTAAAAAACATGCGTTAAATGATAATGAAATGATTGGACTGAAAAATCTACGAGAACAGGGATATCCTCAATGAACCAAGCAGTTGTAAAACAATCTTAAAGGCTGTTATATTGGGTTTACAAACTATATCCCTTCGTACTGTAATACAGTGCACTCCCGTCTATATAACGAATACGGCCAAAGCGAAATTCCGGTTACAACGAACTAAAAAATTTAGGTCACAACATTATTTACTCAATGTATTTCTATTGTTTATTTGTTCGGTTATAACGAAATTTCGATATAACGAAAGAAAACTGCCGGTCCCGAAGACTTCGTTATACCGGGAGTCCACTGTAATGCCTATTCGTACAGAGCCATGAACATAATGGTACTATCATTGTATTACACGTACCGTCCCTACTGCTTCAGCAAACACTACCACATTATGATAATCAAAAATACGTAACAAGAATTCAATCGACATGGGATTTCAGTGTACCTTTAATATGGTGCGGAACTTAAGTAACACTATGTACATTAACACACACACACACACACACACAAAGATAACTCGAGAAGCACCAGAAAAAAGAACAGAAAGGTGGTGCTGTCAACTATATTCATGCAAGTATAGAACTGTATGTAACTATGTGCTGGGGTAATACATTTCAGGGGCGTCACCAGCTTTTTTTCAAGGGGGGTGCGTTTTGACCCTAATGTAACGAGATTTTTTTTTTTTTTTTTGACAGACATTCGGAATATAGGAAGCTCTCAATCCCTATATAGACTTTTACTGTTGTTGAGGGAAACCAAGCGGGGAAAGGGCACCGGCGAAGCTAGGATTTCATCTTTTACAGTAAAAAAACTACCATTTGGAGCTATATTTTTTCGCTTTGGAAATAAAGGGGGAGGGCGCACCGGGCGCAGCTGCCGGCAATTACTGGCAGCAACATCAGGAGAAAGGCATAACAATTAAATGCAAGCGAGCGAGCTTGAATATTTTGACATTTTACAGTAAAAAAAAACCCTGCCGTTTGTTGGTATAGTTTTTTCGCTTTGGAAATAAAGGGAGGGGGCGCACCGGGCGGAACTGCTGGCAATTACTAGCAGCAACACCAGATGAATTGCATAACGATTAAATGCGAGCGAGCGAAGAGAGCGAGCTTGAAAATTTTACATTTTACAGTCCAAAAGCTGCCGTTCTTAGCCATATTTTTTCGCTTTAGAAATCAAGGGAGGAGGGCGCACCGGGCGGAACTGCTGGCAATTACTAGCAGCAACATCAGGTGAATTGCATAACGATTAAATGCGAGCGAGCGAAGAGAGCGAGCTTGAAAATTTTACATTTTACAGTCCAAAAACTGCCGTTCTTAGCCATATTTTTTCGCTTTGGAAATTAAGGGGGGAGCGCATGCCACCGAGCGCAACTGCTGGCAATTACTGGCACTGGCAGCAACATCAGGTAAATTGAATAACGATTCAATGCGAGCGAGCGAAGAGAGCGAGCTTGAAAATTTTGACATTTTACAGTAGAAAAACTGCCGTTCGTAGCTATATTTTTTCGCTTTGGAAATTAAGGGGGGCGCACCGGGCGCAACTGCAGACAATTACTGGCAGTAACATCAGGGGAATTGCATAAAGATTAAATGCGAGCGAGCGAAGAGAGCGAGCTTGAAAATTTTACATTTTACAGTCCAAAAACTGCCATTCTTAGCCATATTTTTTTCGCTTTGGAAATTAAGGGAGGAGGGGGGGGGGGGGGAGCGCATGCCACCGGGCGCAACTGCTGGCAATTACTGGCAGCAACATCAGGTGAATTGCATAACGATAAAATGCGAGCGAGCTTGAAAATTTTACATTTTACAGTCCAAAAACTGCCATTCTTAGCCATATTTTTTTCGCTTTGGAAATTAAGGGAGGGGGGGGGGAAGCGCATGCCACCGGGCGCAACTGCTGGCAATTACTGGCAGCAACATCAGGTGAATTGCATAACGATTAAATGCGAGCGAGCGAAGAGAGCTTGAGCGAGCTCGAAAATTTTACATTGTACAGTCCAAAAACTGCCGTTCTTAGCCATATTTTTTCGCTTACGAAATTAAGGGGGGTGGGGGGAGCGCATGCCACCGAGCGCAACTGCTGGCAATTACTGGCACTGGCAGCAACATCAGGTGAATTGAATAACGATTCAATGCGAGCGAGCGAAGACAGCGAGCTTGAAAATTTTGGCATTTTACAGTAGAAAAACTGCCGTTTGTAGCTATATTTTTTCGCTTTGGAAATTAAGGGGGGGGGGGGGCACCGGGCGCAACTGCAGACAATTACTGGCAGTAACATCATGGGAATTGCATAAAGATTAAATGCGAGCGAGCGAAGAGAGCGAGCTTGAAAATTTTACATTTTACAGTCCAAACACTACCGTTCTTAGCCATATTTTTTCGCTTTGGAAATTAAGGGAGGGGCGCACCGGGCGGAACTGCTGGCAATTACTGGCAGCAACATCAGGTGAATTGCATTACGATAAAATGCGAGCGAGCTTGAAAATTTTACATTTTACAGTCCAAAAACTGCCATTCTTAGCCATATTTTTTTCGCTTTGGAAATTAAGGGAAGGGGGGGGGAGCGCATGCCACCGGGAGCAACTGCTGGCAATTACTGGCAGCAACATCAGGTGAATTGCATAACGATTCAATGCGAGCGAGCGAAGAGAGCGAGCTTAAAATTTTTGACATTTTACAGTAGAAAAACTGCCGTTTGTAGCTATATTTTTTCGCTTTGGAAATTAAGGGGGGCCGCACCGGGCGCAACTGCAGACAATTACTGGCAGTAACATCAGGGGAATTGCATAACAATTAAATGCGAGCGAGCTTGAAAATTTTACATTTTACAGTCCAAAAACTGCCGTTCCTAGCCATATTTTTTCGATTTGGAAATTAAGGTGGGGGTGGAGCGCATGCCACCGGGCGCAACTGCTGGCAATTACTGGCAGCAACATCAGGTGAAATGAATAACGATTCAATGCGAGCGAGCGAAGAGAGCGAGCTTGAAAATTTTGACATTTTACAGTAGAAAAACTGCCGTTTGTAGCTATATTTTTTCGCTTTGGAAATTAAGGGGGGCGCACCGGACGCAACTGGACGATTACTGGCAGTAACATCAGGGGAATTGCATAAAGATTAAACGCGAGCGAGCTTGAAAATTTTGACATTTTACAGTCCCAAAACTGCCGTTTGATGCTATATCTTTTTTTGCTTTGGAAATTGAGGGGGCGCACCGGGCGCAACTGCTGGCAATTACTGGCAGCAATATGAGGAGAATTTAAATGCGAGCGAGCGGAGCGAGCGAGCTTGAAAATTGTGACATTTTACAGTCCCAAAACTGCCGTTTGTAACTATATTTTTTGCAGTAAGGGGGGGGGGGGGCACCGGGTGGAACTGCCGGCAATTACTGGCAGCAACTTCAGGAGAATGGCATTACGACTAAATGCCAGCGAGCGAGCTTGAAAATTTTGACATTTTACAGTCCAAAAACTGCCGTTTGTAGCTATACTTTTTCGCTTTGGAAATTAAGAGGGGGCGGAGACGCCCGGTGCGCCCCTCCCCCTGGATCCGCCACTGGTAGTCAAGGGTGTCGGTTTATGTTCATGACTGAGGGAGGTATGACCAGCGAGGTGGCGTCGAAGTGACCAAGTATGGGAAGGATGTCCAAAATCTATGTATATAGTCAACACTGTATAGAATACACTTGCACTAGTAGATAATTATGTATAAAATCAGTGCTGCCAGAACCAGGGGTGCGAATTGCTTTTGCCCACGATTTTTTTTTTTTTTTTTTTTTTGTCCCCGATGCAAAATTTCACAAAAATAAATAAATAGATAAAAAATGATAATCATTTGTCCGGCGTTGAGGTCGCTCGCAGACTGAAGGTTGTTGTTGTTGTTGTTGTTGTTTTTTTTTGTTTTTTTTTTTTTGTTTTTTAGGGTCTGAAGGGGGGTGCGTTCGCACCCAACGCACCCCCCCCCCCCCCCCTGGTGACGGCCATGCATTTTAATGACGTAAACCCATTGGAAGTCCCGCCACAAAAAAAAAAAGGCAACAGTGATCACGTGTAGACACAAATTATGCACTGTGCTCTATGTCCGAGAAAACCGTTGCTCGTCACGAAACCGACACACGAATCATTAATACAGCCCATGTTTCATACAGCCCATGAGTTCGACACCTTAAGCAAACACAGCCGACGAGACCGAAACATCTAGTCCCGTGTTGTAATGTCGAACTCGTGGGCTGTTTTTACCTAGTGTCGAACTCATGGGCCTTATTTGCCTAGTGTCGAATTCATGAGCCGTATGACACGTGGGCCGTATGACTCGTGGGTGTCGGTCTCGTGGGATGACCCCTACAAAACTACTTACCACCTGAGGTGCCCGGGTTGTAGGAACCGTCCAAGGGGATGTCTCTCTGGTCGATGCGGTCGAGACCCCACGTAGCGCCCATAGCACGGATAACGCCATCTTCCTCGATGTAATCTACGGCGGGAAGTCGACGCACCTGCACGTCAATGAAGGTTTCGACATAATTATGCTTCGTACAACTGTAATGGGGCGGTTTTGAGGAGCAATTTCAAAGAAAAAATTGTTTTTTTTTTATGAGCTAACAAATACACAATAAACACATACCCACCCACACAGATGGACAAATGGAATTTATATCTTATGTATGTGTGTGTGTGTGTGTGTGTGCGCGCGCGCGCGTGCGTGTGTACGCAACCATCCAAAACAAAAAAGACATTGCAATTATTGTCAATTATAAAAATTCTATAGATCCGGGGAAATTAAATTAACAAGCTTAACTTAACAAATGTATAGCAGTTGAAGTTAGAATCAAAAGAAGAAAATAAAATATGATGAATTTTCTTTATGGTTTACGCCATGCCACAAACATTTCTGTATACAATGATATTTACAAATCATTGTTATGGAAATTACAAAGAGTGGGTGGTTTTGCATACAAGCACGCATTATTTTTGTAGGACAAACAAAAACAAAAAGTAACACGCAGAATCTTACTGTGATAAAACAGCAGTCACATGTTCGAAATTAGACCAGCTAATAATTACTAGACTACAGCTCGCAGGTATAACTCTGATATGATATGTTTTAAGTAATTCAGCATTTGTTTTTTGTATATGTCTTCGCTAAAAACAAACCCATATCGTCTATTTCATAGCGGCGTTTTATGAAAACAGATGTAATGAGTCCTATATTGTTGTTTTTTTTATAATTCTCATATACTTTGAAAATGGAAGGTATAAATCAATCACGATCAAGGTCACCTGGATCTGTTCTAGCAGATCGAAGCCAAATTCAATTCAATAGTTTTCAGTTCAACAGTTTATTTATTTCCATTATCAAATACGAAAAAAAAATATGTGATTCAAAGCGGTACAAGTTGTCGATTTTCCTCCATTCGTCTGATAAGGGCATTTTTTTCAAAAACAATATAAAGTATATGCACGAATGATGTCATAAATCAACAGTAGTCACAGCAGCACAGTGGAAAATATTGGTCCTAAATGATTTATTTCTAATTATGATTCATTAAAAAAAAACTACAGATATGGAAAATTAAGGAGCATTAGAGTGGTGATATTACAAGACTGCTTTTATTTAAAGTGAATCATGTGTCTTTAATCACAACCACTGTTGTGAAGACATGCTATGTGGCTGATGCAATAATGCACACAAAAAACACAAACACACACACACACACACACACACACACACAGGAAAGAATACACAAAAAACACGCGTTCGCCATCGAAAATTGTGTCATCGCTTTGCCTTCGCATAAATATGATAATAATAATGATAATAATGATAATTATAGTAGTAGTAATAATAATGATAGTAATGATAATAATAATAAGAATAAGAAAAAGATAAGAATAAGAATAATATTAATGATAATAATAATAATAAGAAGAAGAAGAAGAAGACTTCCTTTTTTTACTTTTCAAAATAGTACTTTATTTACATCACGCTTGCACGCTATTCACATCAGTGTGGTGTTTACATTCAAGGTATTTAAAAAGGGGGAAACATATCCGCCCTCGATGTTTTCTTTTTTTTTTTTGCATTTAATACATCACGGGTAGTTTACAATTTCCACAGAATAAAATCGAACTGTAGAGTGCAAAATCAGGGAATTCAGTAAATAGTAAATGTAAATGAACTGACTCTGCATGGCTGATGAGTCAAACAATATGACTGCATTTGCGGTCGGCATGATTGCATTATTATAACAACTAACATGACTAAAGGTGATTTTACAAAAGTGCTGCAGTCAGCTTGTTAGCAGAATGCTCATAACGGTTTTGTTGAAAACTAGTTGGCTGTTTTCAGTGGGTATACATGAATGACTCTGGTATGCTTATTTGGCCAGGTTATGGCGTACATGCTGTGGTAAAAGCGGATAGTGTATATAAACATCACAAAATATTGTGCGGCGTTCACGGTGGCGAGGCAATAAGCTTTACACCGAAGAGAGGGAAAACTTCGTGGCATTTCAAAAAGATACTATGTTTACATCATAATTGCATGCTATTTGCATTGGAGCATGTTATGATAAATATATACAGTTTATTTTAAGCGGGAAACATATTCGTCCTCGATATTTTCCTCTTTTTTTTTTTTTTTTTTTTTTTTTTTTTTTTTTGCATTTAGTACATCACGGGTGGTTGCCGTTTCTATAATGCAGCAAAATCGAGGTGTTTAATACAAATCGGGAGTGTCAATCAATGATAGATGGAAACTGGCCCTATATGATATGGCCGTCAAATCAAACAATAAGCTGTGCTTATAGTCAGCCTGAAAAAATCTCATAATAACTTTTGCTTAAGAAGAAGAAGAAGAAGAAGTGAATTCTTACAATATCGAGAACTCGGTCCGTAAGTTCGACAGCAAATCCGTGAACGACACGTCTGTAGATTGAACCAACTCGACCTCCACTGGTTCGAACTGATGACGCAGCGATGTCGAGATCATAGCCGCTCTGTCAAATGATTACATCACATGCATTGGTAGATGTTCGACGAGACTCTGTGCTGGCTGTAGACTTATTTAGTCTATCATAATCAAATATCATCATTATATCCATTCCACTTTGAAAAACGTAGCGCCGCCCTGCCCCTTAGCTACCATCGTGAAATGTTCATGATCAGGTCCACCTGGTGAAGTTTGTTTCCGTATGATATTTCTGAAGTGGTAGCATTTTAGAAAAGAGTTGAATTCTTTTATCTTGCATTTATGAATGAATGTCCAATTCAGCCAAACGATTGGGATTAAGTACATGATTATAACCAGTGTAGCCGGATTATGCTGGGAATAAAAGAAATCCAACTTTAAGTACCACTGCATGATCACAGATAGTGGGGAAAAGGTGGACAAGAAAGTGATAATTCTAAGGTTTATAACAGTCAAGTGAAAAAAAAAAAGGTCATTCTCTTTAAAGAAAGAAAAAAAGTAAAAACCAATGAGGAGTCAAATAGATATCACAAATTCATCGCACACCAACATCAACGGAGCAAGTCTTCTGAATTCCCTCACAGAATATCAGAAAAAAAAAGGATACCATACACCATTAAAAGAAAAAGACTTCTGCCCATTGTCACCGCTCACTTACCTTAATTTTGACGATGTATTTTCCCGGGATGGGCTCCTTCTGCCGATAGAGAGGGGCCAGTTCGGCCGAGGCCACGGCCACGAAGAGAAGAGCAATGAAGGCACGCATCTTGAGTGTTTTGCACTGCAGAGAAGTTAGACCGGAGAGAGGTTTTGTTTGTTGTTTGTTTGTTCGTTTGTTTCATTTTCCATCTAAGATTTTAGAAGATGGGTACCCCATATATCCAGCTGTACTATAGCTATTCGTGAGGGGGGGGGGGGGGGGGATCCGTTTAGATGTGAGACGGGACCGCTCCACCGGGCTATATGCACCCCGCTCTTTGTCATGAGTTAAGCACGGTCACAAAAGTTGGTACAAATGATGCGTTCGTACGAATGCCACCGATCGTACGAATTCTGGAGTTCGTACAAAGATTCGTAGATGGGGCGCAGATTCTTTCGCCCTTCTTACGAATTTCGTATGAACGCTGTTTAATTAGCAAGAACAACTTAAGAACTTTTAGAGAAACGAAATGATTTTCAGTTATACAATGGCCCTAGAATTCGTATGTTTGTCGTAAGAATGCCTTGAGTTATTCTTTCGTCAGACTTATGGCCATCTTACGGTCTTTTTTTTGTCGTAAGATGGTCGTACGTGCAACTCACGGCCTTCTCAAGTCATTTGTAAGAAGGTTTTTAGAATATTTTTTTGACATTTTTCTGGTTGTTAAAAAGACGCTGCCGTGTCCTGTCGAATATTCTGTAACAGTTGAAAGTTTATACTTCAAGATGGCAGTAGTACCAAGGAGACTACAACTGCAGCTGCTTTTGAAAGTGAGGAGGAGGAGGAAGAAGAAGATCGAGTGGTTGTAGCGGTCCCATATTTAACAGAGATGCTTTCTGGTCGAACACCTAGAACAGAGTGAGGATTAGAACTTCGCGCATTTGGATTTTACCCACTAAAACTCAACAGTTGCACAATTGTGTACCTACGCCTTACGAGTCCCTTACGAACGCCTGACAAAGTCGAAGCCATACGAATCTCCGTTCGTAAGGCATTCTTATACGAAAGACGTAAGAGCGCTCTATGAACGACTTAAGGCGTTCTTACAATCATCGTAAAAATTTAAGGCTTCTAGAATTGTCCCTCGACCCTACAAAATCTTGCGTAGTTCTGACGATGTTCGTACGGCGGTCCTAAGAAGAGAGGGTTTCATACGAAGTTTAAAAAAATAAATAAATCTTGGACAAGACCATCGACCAGGCTACGAACTTACGAACGGTCTACGAACGCATGTATCGTACGGCCTTCTTACGAAGATCTTACAAAATTGTCTAAGAATCGTTCGCACGGCGTTCGTAGCAGTTCTTGATGGTATTTGTGACCGAGCAATAACTCAAGCGGGATAATTGATCACGTAACGGGGTTGTGACTCTCTTACATTCAAGTTAATTCAAGTTCGTTTTAACACTTTCATGAAACAACACAATGGATGCAGAAAACACACTGACACAATCACAATCATACAACCCTCTGCATGCAGGGCATAGAAGAAGAAGAAGAAAAGCAAATGGAAAAGGAGAATTATAAAAGGGTAAGGGCACAACAGGAAGGCTGATTGCCTTAAAGTTGGACGCCGATGACAAAACAATTCTTTCAGATTAACATGATATACACACATTTACATAAAGAGATGACACATCGTTTTAAACGTTGCAAGATCATTGCACGTTATGTAAATCTAATGAATACAACTTATATCTCTTCTTGAATTGATTTAGTGAAGAGATAGTTCTTACTTATGATTATGGTATGTCATTCTATACCAAAGGACGTCTATAGGCCTACACACGGGTGCTCTTATACACAGGATCTCATTTTATGTCCTATCAGAGGAACAGAGTGTTCCCATGACAGGGAGAGGAACACTCTGGTCGGTACTCTCTGATAGAGAGCACCGTCCCCTCTTACTAGAGGGGACGGTAATATGATTACACACAACATTGCTCAGTGAGACTCGGGAATCGAACCCGGGTCCTTTGCATCTGAAGGCAGACGCGCTACCGACTGAGCCAAAGTTATGAGGTCTAGGTCTAATTATTTAGACCTAGACCAGGACCTTATACAAGAGGTAACAAGTGCTTTATGAGAATCCCTTCCCGCTTGGTGATTTAGTGTGGAGTATTTATCATTTCGATGTGATTTGCATATACTAGTGTTACAAAAAGTGTAATTTTCCACTTTTGATCCTTAATAGTTCGAAAATTATATATCAGCTAACATTGTCACTGATAATATGAGTAGTAGCCGCCTAGTGTCCTATTATGTTTGGAGGTGAATGTGAAAACATAAATCAGTTTCATTAAATCCATAATTTACTTCAAAATTTGGTGCCAGATTTTGGTCAAATTTTAATCCTCCGTAAAAAAAAAGAATGAACTTTACACGGGAACAAATGATGTGTTTGTGAGTGTGTGATTACAATTTTTTACCCTGAACAATGGACATAATTACCACCTATTAAGAGCTCTGTTGACCATTATTATTATATATGCTTCTGGTCTCTTGCTCCCAGGCACATGACTTCTTTATTCATGATGGATTGCCCTGGCCACTGCTCGTCTGAATTCATGATAAAGGGTAAAATGAATTCACATGAATATGTATGCACATGTTCCCATGCGTTATATTTCAAGATGAATCACTAGCAGTGCAAACCCTGGCCATTTTCTGGGTATTAACCACATAGGCCTACACCATACGCACTATTTATTGACCCCTGTGCAAATTTAAAGTTTTGTACTGACGGTTGAAAATAGAGCAAAATCTGAATTCTATAACTTTAGAATCAATCTTGCATTCAATGAAATTGATTTATGCTTTCATTTTTAAAACGTTTCCAACAAAATATTGTTTACTATCCAGCTATTGCTCATGATAACAATGTCAGTGTTATCTGAAATGTAGTTTTTGAACGTTAGTATTATGGATCAGAAGTGGGACATGTTTTTTGCAACACCTATAGTACAAGTATAGAAGACATGGCTGCCTGTAAAAGGAAAAAGCACATTGGCGGCAGATCGGAGACCACATACGGATACCATCGCAGGTTTGACACTGGCAGCCGACTGATGATAGAGAGCCTGTGGAAAGTGAAGGTAGAAATATCAACTTGAAAACAATGATGCATGGGATAATCGAGCTCACCTTAGCTGATGAAGACTTGGTTGACAGTCTGGAAGAAAGCCGAAGACTTCTTGCTGGATCTGTTGATTGAAGTGAGGAAGGCAGCGGCTATTTATATGTTTTCATCCCAGCGAGATGCTGCTTCCAGTCCGCACGTAGGCCATCCAAGCAGAGGGGGATGCGGCAGCCCTTCCGGAGTTCAATTAATTAACTTTGTTCCATGATAATGACTTGCAGAATATTTCCATAAAAACAAAAGCTAAGATAAGATATTTAGAGATAGGCACTACTTGCTATTGGGTAAGGTAATGCTGACAAAATTGAATTTGAGCGGATCCACGTGACCATGTTTGTACTGGCCTGGCAAAAACTGCGTCTTCGCTGAGAGGCTGTGTCAGACACGACGGTGGGAATGCTATCATGTTTAGTTAGCTGGTTCTCTTTGAGACATTCCCATGTTCAGTTTATCATCGTCTGCACTACAGTAATTTACTGAACCCTATCTAGTTGTCATTGAAAAAAACCTTCAAACGATTCTCAACCCTCCCTATCCTGCCATATTCTGTGTTTATGCAAAAACTTGATAATAAATGCATAACTACCTACTTTTTCCCATTTGAAATGGTTCTATTGAGAATTCAAGGCAGTGATAGGCCTGTATACCTTGCCTCAAATCATCTTGGAGGAAATAAGAGACGTGACATTATATTCATTATGGAACAGGGCGTCAAAGTGACTCAATCGGTAATGCGTCGGGTAGATGCCACAAGTGATTCAGCCCACGGATTATTACAGCTCATGAGTCCTACGCTGCCCACGAACTATAGTGGAGACACTTCACGCACAAGCTCGACAGGATGAACAGCGCCATCTATAAACCAATGTTAGTTTCAGCAGAGTCTAGCTCATTGAACTTTTTGCCTACTCTCGAGCTCGTGGCCATGAGTCCAACACTAGGCAAAGAGCCCCGTGATGTAATGAGTGTTGAACTCGTGGACCTTGTTTGCCAAGTGTCGAGTTCATGGGCGGTCCATATGGCTGGTGGGTTGCAGACTCGACAACGTTGGTGTCGAACTCGTGACGTGCACTCGAATGACTCGTGGGTATATTACTAAAGTCTTTTTTTTCCCCGATGCCTATCATTCTCTGGGGCGGTATTTTGACTCGTGGGTGCAATATAATAGCTCGTGGGATGACCCACGTGAGTCGGTCGTGTGCAATAAAACAGCTCTGGTTCAGTCTGAGCGAGTCCATAGCTGAGCAAATTTTGTAATCATGGAGTTCCATCTTGTATAAGATCTCTGTTACTACCAGCTCCAATCTGTTTCTTGGGTTACAGGTATATACACTCTAAAAAAATGAAAATGGTAAATCAACATTTTAAATGTTGTCACTCCTCCAACCTTTTGTAAATGTAGAATTTTTTACTCAAATGTTGATTTTACTATATTCATCTTTTAGAATGTATCATGGTCATGTGTGATCAAATTATATATATGATAATGTTGTAAATAAGATATTCCATAACATGGGAATTATGATAATCAAGTTGAATAAAAAGGAAGGAAAACTTCTTCCACTGAATACCCCAACTCTACGTGGAAGGAAGTGACGCATACATACTGGACGATTAACCTCATTTAACTAGTAGCTAATTGCGTGAGAAATTACCGCTCCGAGACATACGGATGTCTACTCGCAAATGGTAAATAGACGACTATTCTAGTTCCTGCCCTACGATAAGACCTAATTGCATTGGAAGATAAAGGCGTTTTGACTAGACGGTTGTTGTTGCGAGTGACGCAAACAGTAAAAGTGCGTGAACCCAAGTTTGTGCGTGTGTGTGTGAGTGTGCGTGTGTGTGCACGTGTGTGTGTTTTCAATTGTTCGATCAACCGTTCGATCGTTTCTACTGTAAAATGAAAAAGGGACAGTTAAATGATTTACAAAGTACTCTTCCCATTTTATAAAAAGTTGATATGATAGCAACTCTTGCTTGAATGGCAAGAATCCAGCATTCTGATTGGCTGTTGCTATGGGAAATTGACATTCTATATTGACATGCTATCCTAACATGAAATGGAGCCCAGGCAAAATGTTGACGGCAAAAGTGCGGTTTTTCATCTCAGCGTCTTATTTTCTTCTATCCTGAAGTCATGATTTCTCAAAATTCCCCTGCGTCGTCACAGTTTTCATACTTTATTCACATAATACAATTTCATACTTTATTCACATAATACAATAATTTACAATGCAAAAAACAATTACACGGTCTTCTTCTTCATTGTTTTTTCATTTTTCATCTTTTGCATCTCCATATCCTACACAATGCTTGTCTTTTTCTTTCTTTCTGTTTTTAGTGTACCCTTTGTTATCATTTTTAGGATTCCTGTTAAAGAGACAACCGGATGATTTTCAGATGCTAGCATTTGAACATCTTTAATACTGGGTACATTAGAGTTAAAGAATTTATAGTGTTTGGTATGAGGAATAAGAAAGCTTCGAATATACAATACAAATCACAATGAACGAGGATGATGTCATATATACAATGTATATACATATATATATATATATATATATATATATATATATAATGATTATTATATTATTATTATTATTATTATTATTATTATTATTATTATTATTATTATCATCATCATCATCATCATTATCATTATATTCACATAAGAACACATAATTGGTTGCTCAAGGAAGTAAAACAAAAGAAAAAAAAGCATGCGTAAATTCCACCCAGGTGATGTTACTGAGAAAGTAGTAGGCCCTATACTGTAATGGAATTACGTTGCTACATTGCTGGAATATGTGAGCCTTCTATGTCGTCATCCTTGTTCAGTGTAATATGTCTTTGGATAGTTTATTCAGAGTATTGTTCTATCTGCTCAAGGGCCACTATAAAGTTCCACAAATCCATACGCGGCACTATTGTATTATGTTGTACTCATGAGATTACAAAAGTCGTCTGGAATGTTCCTTTAAGCAAATGATTGGTCAAACTCTGATCAATTGCTGGCTAGCAGCAAGCAATTGCTTTTGCTTGCTACTGCTCACTTTTAGGGCCATTCATGGTCAGGCCCCAGGATACTTGTCTTCCTTATTCGAGCGGCGTCAGCGTCGCCCTGGCCTTCGTTCATCTGGGCCCTGTTTTATGAAGAGTTATAATTGATCGTATAGTCGATTTCTATGGTAGCTCTATGGCAGCCTGTGTGGTAAGGAAATTTATAATAGATTTTGATAAAACGGGGCCCTGGCCTTACTTTCCAGATGCCCATTATACATCTCAAGGGATGTGGAGACCGGGCATTTTCCTCGATTGCTCCTCGCCTATGGAACTCCCTCCCATCTTTTCTCCGTGAAATTTACCAGCTGGATCACTTCAAAGCCTTACCCAAGACTCACCAGGCATCCAATTGCTAACTCTCTTGGAGGAGTCTGCGCCTTTGAATGTTTCTATAACAGATATATGGCGCTATATACTGTGGATCCTCATCCTCATCATTATCATCATCATCATTACCACCATCATTACCATTATCATCATGATGATCACCATCATCATCACCATCATCATCATCATCACCACCATTATCATCATCACCGCCACCATCACCATCATCATCATCATCACCACCATCATCACCATCATTACCATCATCACCGCCATTATCATCACCACCACCATCACCATCATCATCATCACCATCATCACCATCATCATCACCATCATCATCGTCATCACCATCATCACCATCATCATCACCATCACCATCATCATCGTCATCACCATCGTCATCACCATCATCATCGCCATCATCTTCGCCATCATCTTCGCCATCACCATCGTCATCACCATCATCACCATCGCCATCACCATCGCCATCACCATCGCCATCACCATCGCCATCACCATCACCATCGTCATCATCACCATCATCACAATCGCTATCACCATCACCATCGTCATCACCATTATCATCATCATCGCCATCATCATCGCCTCCATCATCGCCACCATCATCATTATCATTACCATCATTGTCATCATTATAATCAAAAGCGTTTGCTCGCTGCTTGTTTTCATACACACGGATTCAAGCAGAAGGCAACCCTCAGCACAAGCAAATGTTACTCTCAATGCATACGGCCCTATAATGTATGACCATGAATTTGTCTCATGAATGGCACACAGAATTAGAGGACTGACGGCTTTGAACAAGACTATCATTCAGAGAAATTGTAGAATTCCGGAATAGTTGAAGTTCTATGCTAACCAAATGTTGATTTTTTTTTTTTTTTTTTTTTTTTAAAGACAGAAAGGGTGCCGCGAGTTTAGGGAGAGAGACAAAGAAATCATAGAAATTATTTATCATTATTCCGGGTAGGAATTGAAAATCATGATACAATATTGCTGGTTAATTTATGCGACTACTCTTTCTGAACATTCACCCCTCTGTGCTACGAGTCAAATGTGCACTAATTTCACCCACGTACCTTTGGAGAGCAAGTTAATGTGGCATGCAGACGGTTAAAGAAGAATGTCTAGGTGGGAGGCCGTGTCAGACACGGTAGAAAATGTTATCATGTTTAGTTAGCTGGTTCATTTTAAAATATTCCCATGTATTGTCGTATCGACCTGGTCGATGAAAACCTTTCTTATTGTCACTGAGAAGACCTTCTCATATTACCATCACACACACACACACACACACACACACACACACACACACACACACACACACACACACACACACACACACACACAGCATACATGCATGTGTATGTAAAATGGTATACAATTTGTATAAATATATACTTGATTATATTCATTTCAAAGTTTATTCCTAATCATTTACACATATTCACGAATTCAGGCATAACTCCTTCGTATGTATTCACACTCACAAACTTACAGTACTGCATTATACAGAGCTCTGATATACACTGTACGTAGGCCTACATATGTGTTTGGTGTTTGTGTATGTGAATTAAGGCCGTGTCACACCTTTCCGGGCAAGTCTCGCGTGCAACTTGCGAAGAACAATTTTTTACTACCCGGAGGTCACCGCAGATGACCCGCACATGACAATTACTAGCAAGTGGTATCTCACCCATAGTTACCCGGAGTTGCTCACGCAAGTCCCATTCACCCGCAGCCAAGTTTAGGACCTGTCAAACCTTTCCGGGCAAGCTAGGCGGGCTTGTTGCGTGTGGAGATTTTCCAACACGCGGGACGATTTTTGCAGGCGGACAAGGATTTGAGCAAGTTTCGCATGCGTCTTACCTGCTGGACCCGTGCTACTTACGTTATACTTTCGTGTGACCTGCGTGTCAGGCGCGTGGGTGTCGAGTGAGGGCTGACAACTCGGTGAATCCCTCTGAATGAATGGCAGAAGTCCCACAGACTGTCATTATCTTGACGCATACGGGACTGCGAAGTACCTGCGTGGGAGTTGCCTGCGAGGTGCTGCCACTAAGGGCCTCCAACTGACGTGCTGCGTGGACCTCTGCGGGCAATCCCCGTGACTCACCCGGAAAAAGTTTTGGTCATGCTCAAACCTTGGCTGCGGGTAAATCGGATTGCATGCGCACCTCCGGGCAACTACGGACAAGATACGCGCTAGGTACGTTCAGGTGCGGACCAACTGCTGGGAGGTCCGGGTATAGCAAACATGTCTCTGCAAGTCGACCCGCAAGGCTTCCCAAGACACGGTGTGACAGGGCCTTGAGCATGCTCAAAACTCGTTCCGGCTGAGTCGCGGGGGTTTGCCCGCAGAGGTACACGCAGAACACCAGTAGGAGGCTCTTAGCGGCAGCACCAGGCAGGCAACTCCCACGCAGGTACTTCGCAGTCCCCGTATGTCACTCGTAGATAAAAATGGATCAGTTTCAAAGCTCTCACGCAGGTCACACGGAATACATGCAAGTAGCAGGTAAATAGCACGCGTCTAGCAGTAAGACAAGTACGGAACTCGCCAACATCTATCCTTGTCCGCACACAGAAAATTATCCTGCGTGCCGGAAAATCCCTACTCGCAACAAGCCCGCGTAGCTTACCCGGAAAGTTATGACAGGGCCTTTACTTTTGCCACAGGAAAAACAAAACACAAAAACAGGCAGGCAAATTTCCAGGTTATGAAAAACATCATCGCTAATAACATGCAGGAACCGAATCAGCCATCTACACGTAATTTACATAAATGTCAGTGTTGCTGTTATTGTTTTATCGGCTGTAGTTTCTCATTAATGAAGACGGTGACCTTGAAGTTTTCGTGAGTTTCACGAGTTCATCACCTCAGAACATTATTCTCCCCTTCCCCGGCCCGAGGACTTCATGTGTGTAGAAGGAAAGAACGTCTTTATGTTTGCAGTACGTGCTTCCCTCAGATTCCAATATGGAGCTCTCAAACTGAGTGTGCGTGGATAACGTGTGTTTATACATATTCACACTGACACACACACACACACACACACACACACACACACACACACACACACATACATACAATGTGCATTATTGAAGATTACTATAATCATTTTACAAAGTACAGTATATTAATATACACACGCATATGAAATAATGTAAACACAATCACGAATGCACTCATACATGCTTGTGGATATTCACATACACAAACAGGATGTGTTGCATATAGATATGTGCTAGGTGTGAGTGTGTTTGTGTGACTATACATACTTTTGTATTCATATGTGTATGTATGGATAGGTGTATGGTGTCTTAACTATGAATGGTATGAATTATGTTGGTACTTTGTTGTTTCGTAACTAAACAGCAAAACGCATTTGCCGCCGTCCCACCCTTTTGGACCCGATGTCTGGCCTGGAGATGAGAGTTAGAGGGATCATTATAGTTTTAGTTGAGACCTAATTTTAGGTTTTCAACATTTTTTGGAGAGATAATGAGAAACCTCTTGTGAAATATGAAAGAGCATGTAATTCCAAGAGGAATTCAACGTTTTGTAATTTGATGAAAATTGGTTTTGAAATGGCTGGGATATCCAAAACAGAGCGATTTTAGTAAAGTGTAGGACCCGCACTTTATAAGGATCGCTTTGTTTTACTTTTTTTTTTGGATGTTTCAGTCATTCCAACCCCGATTTTCATCGAATAAACTTTGAATTCTTCCTAAAATGGTATGCACTGTACTATTTCGTAAGGGTTTTCTTGGTATCTTGCAAAAAGTTAAAAGCCCAATTCTCATCTCCACCAATACTGCACCATCCTTTTAAGAGGTTGTCTACAGAATATTATTGTTTGAACTTCATAAGCGTCACCCCCCGTTTGCATTGAAATATATGCAGCGGAAGGCAAGAGCACCAGAAATTATTACTTCAGTCCCCAATTTATATTTCTTTTGAACAGAAATGAATTAACAACGTAGGATGATATTTTACTTTAAAAAAATCCACATTTGTCACCCACGATGAGATCGTTGAAATTAAATTCTAATGCAAACGCTCTCTGACGTTGAAGCGGGATATACTCCTTTAAACACCCTCTCCATGCTTGGTTGGTGTCCTTAGTAATACTTTGATGATTTGAGGATTTAGTTTGTGCAATTCAAATAAATGGAAAAACGGATCCTCTTTACGTTTTCATGAAAATTTCACTATTCCCATGACATGGGGAAGATGCACGAAAGAATCTTGTTGCTCCTTTTCCTATGTCACGGGAGAATGAATGGAGAGACAGAGGGGCGAGAAAATGCTGCCCTCATCAGAATGATTCTTATCTTCCCAAGCCGGGCATAACATCATGGCTATTAATAAGTAGGAACCGAATCAGCCATCTAGTTATTTGCATAAAAATGGCCACGTGTTTCCTCGACAGTAGTTTCTCATTAATGAAAACATTGCCTGTAGGTTTTCCTGGGTCATAGGAGGACACGTCAGAACATTATTTTTCCCCGTTCACGATGCCGTTCCCGAGGACTTCACGTCTGTTGATGGAAAGTACGTCTTCATGTTAGCAAGCAAGGGATCGTTTAGTTTTGGTTGAGACCTAACTTCAGGACTGTTTCTAACATATTTGATGAGGTAATGAGAAACCTTGTGTACGGGGGGGGGGGGGGGAGTAAGCCCCCCCCCCCCCCACACACACACACACACACAAACAAACAAACAAACACACACAAACACATACACAAAGTAGCCTAACCGTGCAATTGAACGATCTAGCGCAAACTTTCGGGGGGGAAGAGAATATGGAAAACTTTAGTAATAACCGGGGGGCCAAAAGCTAAAAACAGAGGTCGAGTTGCACTCTCTCTACAAACTAAGTAGACCATGCTTATTTTCAAGTTTTTATTGTAACAAACAACATTCCACTGGTCTACCTCAAAAAATTTGTTGCGAAAGCCTCCAAATTCAAGATGGCGTCCAAGATGGCCGCCATATTTACTGAATTTGTTATTTGAAAGATAGAATTTGATTGAAAGATCAGATTTCAACAAATGTGATGTCATATGAAAGAGAATGAAATTTTCTACAAGTTGATACCATTTTTGTGGGTTATTGTGATAAGTGGATTGAGATTTTAAGGAAAAAACACTCATTTTTTGATATTTTTCTGAAAAAAGGAAAATCATGAAAATGCTTGATTCAGCATAAATCAGAGAAAGACTGAAGGATTATCTTGAAACGTTTCAAGAATTTTGTTTGACATATAATTAATATTTGGAGAAAATTAGGGGTCAGTACCGTTTTTGGTTCAGGAGTTATAATGTCTCAAACTTGAAAACTCACTATGTAAAAATGGCCACTTTAGTTGTGACAATACCTTGTTGGTCGTAAAAAGAGCATGCGCGCGCCAAGACTACTACACGCACCACTGACACTGGCGCTTGTAGCAGTGCCAGTGGTGCGTGTAGTAGTCTTGGCAAACGCAGACATTTTCTTTGACAAACAAGGGTTTGTGCCTGCAAACTAACTTTTCATACCAAGTGGTAGCTCAGGTGACGCTGATTGCTATTATTTCAAAGTAGATTGTTCTGAAGCAGATGAGATGAAGCAAAAATATCTTTCAAATAGAGGTAGAAGCTTGAAACAACCTTGCTATAGAAAGTTTAAAACAAAATCTGGATCAATCACTCAAAAATTCAAGATTGCAGGCCATTAAAGCTGACATAGTGTATAAAATTGCGCCAAAGTAAATGTATTATTTCGTTTTTGATACAATTTTGTCTGTTGTGCTATCTTAAACCGTCTTAGGTTTTTATGGACACATTTTTAGAACCAGTGATATTCTACTCTCCGAAAAAGAAAAAAAAAAACTCAAATCGAGTGGAAGTTTTTGCTTTTGATGTGAGGAGTGAATAACAAGAAAACGGTGAATTTAGAGTGAAATTGGAGTGACTTTTGAGTGAAAATGTTCATTTTCACTCATTTTAGAGTGACCTTCATAGGCAGGGCTCCACACTAACTTTTATTTTTGGTGGCCCAAAGGCAAATATCCGATCTTTTTTGGTGGCCCGATCAGGCCACCTATGTTCTTCATTTCTGACATTTTGGTGGCCCGACGTGCGTTTTTGGTGGCCCCGGGCCACCGGACCACCGTTTGTGTCGAGCCCTGCCTTAGGGATCACTTGTTACTCTTCGAGTGATCCCCGAGGTCACTCTAAAATTAATGAAAATGAACATTTTCACTCTCGAGTGATCCTGATATCTAATATGGGAAAGCATCTACCAATGGCATAAGCTCAGATCAACGTATTGTGACACTATAACCCACATGAAATCAGCCTAAAAACTCGCAATGTAAGAAAAATCTGGTAACAGAAAATACAGTTTCAGCATGCTTATTTGTAAATGTGAATATACAGCACGAATAATCAATTTGGACAATTTTATTCGAACAATATACTGAAAAGTAATTTCGCACAACACATTTCGCACAACAAAGTTGAGAAATTGCCGCCATGTCGGATTTTTTTTTTTTTTTTTTTTTTTGGGGGGGGGGGGTTCGGATCAGAAGGGCTTTCAAGGACATCTACGGATCAGACATTATTACACATATACCATCATCATTCAGGCGTTTCTACAACAGCAGAGTAACATACAAGTAAAAAAGCATATCTTTGATACAGAAGCATTTCTTTTTTATCAAAGATTGGGCCTTACTCTAACACTGGAATGAGCTCCACCCCCTCCCCCCCCCCCCCCCCCCAAAAAAAAAAAGACCCTCAATATGGTTTACACTAGCACAATATCGTTTGGATGTATAGGAACATGTAATAGACAGCAATATAAGAAGATTTAAAAAATATATCAAATTATAAGTTATAAGTTGAGATTTAACTTTGACGCAACACACTAAAGGTATTCTACCATTGGGAGAGATATCACATTCGATTTATATGTGCAGGTTAGTTGTATTACAAAACATTCTACCATGTAAAAAAAAAAATATAATAAAGCCTAAAACATACGGAGATATCACCATTGCTTTTCAAGAAACCATAGCCATAACTGTTGACAATTTAGTATATTAAAAAAACATTCTTATCAGATCTATTTAGTATATCTAACAATATTTAGCATTAATTATACTGATTTCAGTTTGTACATTAGTTGTTCTATCCCTAACTCACAGTTTAGAACTAGTTTGAGGAATTAAGTAAAGCTGGGTTTTTGTTTTACGTGCACTAATGGTAAATAATGCCTTGAACGACAACCTCGATTAATTACCGCCATCTTGAATTTTGTGTGGATACTATTTTTATCGCTAAATATTACACATTGGCAAAATTTGTGCCAAATTCCAAGCTCCTATCTCTTTTTGGAAAATACTTTCTGTTCAATTTTATCTGCCTCAGAACAATCTACTATGATGAAATGCTACAGTAATAGCGATCAGCGTCACCTACCACTTGGCATGAAAAGTTAGTTTGCAGGTACTTGCAAGTCACTAGACCGTTACAGTATTACATGTGACCATGTAAACACATTGTATGCAAAATTTATAATGCATAAATGTAATTTTTTCAAGTTTTAGACGTTAACTTGTCAATAGTGTATGATATTGCCTGTAATTCCTGAAATATGAATTAACATGTATGTCTCGATCTCAGTAAATCTCAATCTCAATCGCAGGTTTCAAAATAATTCTTCAGTTCTTCTTTGATAAATACTAAATCATGCATTTTCACATTTCTTCCTTTTTTCAAAACAGCATAAAAATATGGATTTCCCCCCCCCCCCCCAATTTATCACAATACACAGCTAAAGTGGTATCAACTTTTAGGAAGTTTTACTCTCCTTCATATGACATCAAATGTGTTGCAATCCAATGTCTCTATAAAACTTTATGTTTGAAATGTTAACTTCAATAAAAATGGCGGCCCTATTGGACCGCATCTGTACATTGGAGGTTTTTGCAACAAATCTATTGAGGTGTACTTACGGAACATTGCTTAGTATGCTTAATATTATGTATGGTCTTGTTTATAGAGAGAGTGGAACCCGAAAAGTAAGCACGATCTTGGATTTGACCCTCTGTGACGTCTTTGGGAACAGATGCGTGTAAATGCATATTATGTAAAATGGGATTTCAAGTTTGAGACATTATAACTCCTGAACCAAATACAATACTGACCTCTAATTTTCTCCAAATATTGATGATATGGGAAAGATGTTCATTTCTGCATGGTTTTCATAAACATTTTTGATTTAATTTTTTTTAACTTTTTAGAGAAATATTCATGGTGCATTCTGAAAAAAATGTCTCCGTAAAAACCTAAGATGGTTTGAAATAGCATTAAAATGTTCAGAATATATAAAAACCATTTAAATAGACAGCAAAAAAGACAAAATTGTATCAAAATCGAAATGATACATTTACTTTGGCGCCATACACTATGTCAGCTTTGATGGCCTGCAATCTTGAATTTTTTGAGTGATTGATCCAGATTTTGTTTTAAACTTTCTATAGCAAGGTTGTTTCAAGCTTCTACCTCTATTTGAAAGATAATTTTGCTTCATCTCATCTGCTTCAGAACAATCTACTTTGAAATGATAGCAATCAGCGTCACCTGAGCTACCACTTGGTATGAAAAGTTAGTTTGCAGGCACAAACCCTTGTTTGTCAAAGAAAATGTCTGCGTTTGCCAAGACTACTACACTGCTACAAGCGCCAGTGTCAGTGGTGCGTGTAGTAGTCTTGGCGCGCGCAGGCTCTTTTTACGACCAAGGTATTGTCACAACTAAAGTGGCCATTTTTACATAGTGAGTTTTCAAGTTTGAGACATTATAACTCCTGAACCAAAAACGGTACTGACCCCTAATTTTCTCCAAATATTAATTATATGTCAAACAAAATTCTTGAAACGTTTCAAGATAATCCTTCTGTCTTTCTCTGGTTTATGCTGAATCAAGCATTTTCATGATTTTCCTTTTTTCAGAAAAATATCAAAAAATGAGTGTTTTTTCCTTAAAATCTCAATCCACTTATCACAATAACCCACAAAAATGGTATCAACTTGTAGAAAATTTTATTCTCTTTCATATGACATCACATTTGTTGAAATCTGATCTTTCAATCAAATTCTATCTTTCAAATAACAAATTCAGTAAATATGGCGGCCATCTTGGACGCCATCTTGAATTTGGAGGCTTTCGCAACAAATTTTTTGAGGTAGACCAGTGGAATGTTGTTTGTTACAATAAAAACTTGAAATTAAGCATGGTCTACTTAGTTTGTAGAGAGAGTGCAACTCACTCGTTAAGTAAGCGACTTTTTGGGGTTTGGCCCTCCGGTTATAAGTAGAATAAACGGGTGCACGTCACGAGACCGACACCCACGAGTCATACAGCCCACAAGTCATACAGCCCACGAGTCATACAGCTCACAAGTCATACAGCCCATGAGTTCGACACTAAGCCAACGAGGCCCAATGGGACCAACACATTACGCACCGTGTTGTATCTGTCGAACTCGTGGGCTGTTTTTACCTAGTGTCGAAGTCATGGGCTTTATTCGCCTAGTGTCGAAGTCATGGGCTGTATGACTCGTGAACTGTATGACTCATGGACCTGTTTTCAATGTCGAACTCGTGGGCTGTATGACTTGTGGGTGTCGGTCTAGTGGGATGACCCCGAATAAACATTGAGGGACATGGTAACCGTGACAGTTCAGTGTTGAGAGCATTATTGCAATCTGCATGTATTCTTAATGTGAAAACATAGTTCTGATAGGTAAGGGTTTGAGAACACGTCTTATTGGCTTGCAATTATATCGGAAGAGTCTATCAAGAAACTTACCTGGTTGAGGCGATTTGACGGGATGAAGTTGTTTCGGAGTATTTTTTAAGATCAAACATAAAATTCGGTATATACCGACTTTTATTCCAGAAGGATGCCAGGTTAACTCCGTCTCAGGGACAACTACAGGCCCTAT